>NC_141874.1:63001514-63626514 GCF_056163025.1 Triticum urartu
GGAATGAGGAATAGATTAATAGTACCTCTTTTCGGGTTTATAAGGCTTATGCGTATATCTAGGTTGACAAATAGACCACTCGTAATACAAATTATATATCTCAAAAAATATATCATTATAAACTTCAAATCATGTACTTTCTAATGGTATAATTTTTACACTATACAACTCATCTTATGTTGGTCAACTTATAGATCTAGGGTCATGCGCAAGCCTTATAAATCAAAAAGAAGGTAGTACTCCTATATCTATTTGTAGCGCTAGATCAATGTAGATGCATTGAGATGTGCACGGTGGTGTATGCATGCGTCATCCCCGCGGGTTGGCTTCTCGTGTCTGTAACATATGCGCGCGTGATCGATCGACCGGGCTGTTGCTTCAGTGTGTTGGTGAAGCACCAACAATTTAGACCATCTAGTTTATATTTACAAATATACTATATTGATAATGACATGGTTAATTAATCGGCCATGAGGCCGCGTGGCGCGGACATGTGGCCAGGGAGGGAATGGGAGGCTTGTGCGTGTTGCAACGGCTCATGTCGTTGTCGTGCAAGGTGCGGGGCCGCTAGCTAGCTGCATGAGCGCGCGCACGGTGGCGGCAAACCTGTCCGCTAAGTCTCGCCACGTCCCCAACGTTGGATTATTCCCACGCAACTCTGCATATAAATCCGCTACACTCCAATGCTGAGTAGGAAATGCTAGCTGTGTAGTAAGAAAAATGTGCACCCAACAATTGTCAGGTTGGATCATGGATGGGTCAGTCGTGACAGAAGGAGCAAGATCGTTCTTGCTGTTTCTTTTGACGATGTTGCTGAAATGTGTCTGTTTGATTTGGTTGCGTTGGCACAGTATCCCTCATCCTTGCCTGCGTGGTGACCTAATGCTTTCAGTTTCGTTGGCTTCACCACTGCTCTGGCCTTTCGGTATTGCTTTTCCTTTACACTTTTGGTTAACCTGCAATAACATTGTTGGCGGAGGGCTCTGTTTTTAGATATTTTTTTTATATATTTTGTTAGGGTTTGCGCCATACTAAAAAACATGAGGCGGCGGTAGCTTCTCGAAGATGGAATAAGGTTTTCCTCGCCTAGCCCCTGTCCCGATGATGCTTCATGTGTCGCCGGAGGGCATGTGGAGGTGTGCCTTCAACGGATCTCGTGGGATCCCGTCGACGTTTGTCTTCAGTGGATTCACTTGTATCTGGTATATGTTCGTCTAAGTTTGTGTTTCTGCTGGTTGGATTCTTCCGATCGACGCTTCTCTTCATCGACGGTGGTTGATATTCTGGTGCGCTGGTCCTATCAGGCCTTAGCACGACGACTTTTCGACTATCTACTACAATAATGTTTGGCCAGCTCTGACGAGGGAGGGTCGATGACAGCGGCGCGCCTTCACCTTCCTCCGTGCTTGTAGTCGTCACTAAGTGGTCTACAGACCTGGATATAAAATGGGTTTTTATCATTTATTTCATTATTTATGTCCCACTACTTAGTTTTGTCATCAGAAGTTACAACTGCTCAAAAATGCCATCGTTTCATGAGATGCTCGCTCAGAAATGCCATTAGATATCTAAAAACTGTCATCATTTCATTGGATGTTTGCTCAAAAATGCGATTAGACATCGTTATTGTCAGGTCAAACCTATTGACCATGTTATATGGCAAAAATACCCATAAACCCACATGTCAGCTTTCTCTATCTCACAATGATAAATGTGAGCCCCACTAGTCAGGAGTAAGCAAGCGAATAATTTTATTTTTGGTGTTCATTGTACTACCTTGACAACTGATGACTAGATTGTAGTTTTCTCATAAAAAAGTAACATTGGTGTTTCTTTAATGAAAATCGATGAAGCATGATCGCTGTTTAATATAAAATATATGTGATGGCAATGCAAGCAGCATACGCATGAATCATGCTAACCGAGAGAGAGAAGACGAATGCGTCCAAATCATGAACAGCTCAAACCGATGACCTCTCTACGTACATACTGTTGCAAATCAGCGTGGATAGTGCCTGGACCATGCGCGCACAGAGACGTATGTACGTAGGCAATGAAATCAAAACGTACCGAACGTCGTTCGGACAAACGTCGATCTGTGATGATGATTGCATTTATTGCCGTCGATCTCTTCTCCATAAATCCCACGAACTAGCCTCCAAAATCGATCCTTATTTCTTCAAGCATCTGTGCATGATACATGCATGCGTGCCAGGGTCGACCGAAACGTCATATTCTCTGCTGCCGACATAGTATGCTACAGCCTACAGTAGTCATGAAACCATGGAGTACGATCGATCATTCGAGCTCCACGTACGTACATACGTAGGTCCATACTGCTGTGCCGTGAAACGTGAGAGGCGTGCCATGTGGTCATGTGGATGTGGACGACAGTGTTGCCGTATACATGCATCTACTACCAGCTAGCTGCAGAGAAGAAAGAGAAAAGCGCAAAAAATAAATTATTAGGGCTTGGTTAACACGGTTTGAGCTAGGGAGCCATTTTGCTGGGGAAAAGACATGGAAGTACTCCCTCCCTCCGTCCGAAAATACATGCCATTAAAATGGACAAAAGTAGATGTATGTAGAACTAAAATATATCTAGATATATCTTTTTTATTCAGTTTGATGACAAGTATTTCCGGACGGAGGAAGTAGTTGGCGAGCCCCCACATACGCATCACGGCTCGTCGTGCGTCGAACGATCAGTCTGGCATTGTACTCGAAGACTATGGCTCGATCAACTCGAGAAAACTCCAAGCTAGTAGGTGAATTAACCAAGCCACGCACGGGCATCACATCCCGGTCACTCGTCTAACCACGTCCTACTTAGCGCAAGAGTCCCTGACGATCTAAACACTTCGTTAAACTAAATATATGGCCAATATTCAATCCATGCCTGCCGCTTTGATCCCATCATCGATGGCATTAGCACCCTACCAATCCGCTCCAAGAAAGTCATTGACCTGACCGTCGTCGATGTAAACGTCGTTCGCGATTACCCAAATTAATTAGGCGCGCATGATCGATCCCGAGGTTGATGCCTTGTTCTGCCTACCCGCGCGTCCTTTTCCCAGCTAATTTATCCGTCGATCGTTCTGGGTCGTGAGGTCATGGCATGTGGCGGCCGGCCGGGCTCTCCGTACGGCGGCGCCGTGCCGCACGGGCGCTTTCGGCGGCATGGCAGTGCCACGGCGGTGCCCGGAGATTACCGCCGAGCACGCGCGACTTGAATTTACCCGCTTTCACCTCCTAACAAGGACAGTATACGTAGTAGTAGTAAACAAGCGGAATCCTGAATGATCAAGCAGCCGGCCGGCCATATAATTGGTGCACCGTCGTGCCATTTGGCATGAGGTTCTTTGAGCCTCGTTACTTGATCCATGTATGTAGCTAGCGCAATTAACGTCGCTGTTATTGGGGCTCTGTCTTTAGACGATTATTAGGCAAAGAGATGAGATAAGAACATGGAGTGAGTAGAGTATTTGATGGTCGCCCGTTGTGACCTGTCGGAAAAAGTCCGTACCTCCCGCCACGAGCCGTAAGATTCAGAGGAGATTACATACTTGTTCCAGCTCGATGTGTACGTAAGTAGGTCACCTAAACCATTGACTCGACGCACACTTGCACCAAGAACAAGTCAGGATAATGCTGGCTGCTCTATCTTACCCCCAAGTCACCACTTTGACAAAAGGAAAGGAGAGAGAAATCCGGTCAGAAGAGCCAAAATCATACTGAGTGCTAAAAATAACCGAATTCCAGTTATTGACAGAGAAAAGGACATTGAATAAATATCGGAAGGCAGATCGAATCAAGTAGGCTATTATTATTGATCTGTTAAAGTCTCTGTAAATATATATCGAGTCCGTTGATGCGGAGTGCGTGGATTGGTTGGGTCTGTTGCAACGGAGCCGAGCGATGGACCGGCAAGTTACCGGCCGGTCACCCGCCGTTGTCCCCTTCGCCGCCATGCATGCTCACTCTCCCTTCCATCGTCTCGTGGACACCCTCCTCTCGAAACCCACCCTGCCACTTTTGCTCGCTCATTTCCGGCTGATTTGGTGTTTTAACCCTTTTATAAAAGTTGAGCCAGATCTAACCCTGCTTTGGAAAAATTTCGGAATGTGACCCTTTTACTACCGTCGGCCTCAATGGTGATAAGGTATACCAGCCTACCGCCAAGGTCCCCGGCGGTAGGAAACTTATTCATGTCAGCATAGTGCATCTCTACCGTCAAACAGATTGACGGTAGCCCGTGCAACCCTACCGTCGAGGTGCCTGGCGGTAGACGTGTCACAACGCTGTATTTCATACTTGAGAAAATTTTCATGATAGAGCGTGCACCCCTACCACCAAGGGCATCGACGGTAGAAAAAGTGTCAGATCTTGAAATTTTTCTGAACCAGAGAGTCAGATTTGGCATAATTTTGACAAAAACATCAAAACACCAAAATTGGCCCCTCTCTGCTGCAACAGAACAATGCCCAGTTGCCTAGTCGGGCCACTTGGTTAGCTAGCTAGCCCATGCCGGCGCCTCCCAGCTACTAAAACTGACATGGCAATGCGGTTCGGTATGTAATCATATGAAATTTCCCGTATCGATCCGTTTCTTGCCCAATAAGGCTACATTGAGTACGTCCTGATATCCAATCTACTACAGCCAGACCGACAGCGATGGGCGCGCAGCGCTGTTGCCGCCATGGTAGAGGCGACGATGCCAAGGGTCAAGGTCGGCGCGTGGTACCGAACTGCAGCCAGTCAGAGTGGGCTGGAGGCCCCGTGCGTTCCAAATGGTAATTGTTGGTGCCTGCACAGCCTTGCCACCTCACTTGCCCAATCGTCGTCCACCACGTCTTGAAATGTAACTAACGGACACACAACGGGGAAATACACTTTGATTCCTGGTTGTATATATACCCTATATGAGGATTTTTTAATAATTAAATACAAACTCAAAATAGGTAAGAACTATTTTTAGAATAAACTTGACGTACTTGCGCACTAGTATATAAATTTTCCTAAAAAAAACCAACGTTGACTACAATGGATGACCCTAATTTCTGCGGCATTGACGACGATGTGATGGTGATGCGTGACAATGGTAAGCCAGTGGAGAGATGTGTGACAACGAAGGGATCAACATGGGGAGTTTGTTTATTGCACGTGTTGAGCATTGTAAGCTATAATTTTGCGCAAATTTGTGGTTGCTACTCCCGTAGGAGTTGTTGCATTTCCCCGAAGAGGAATGTTGATGTAGCACAATAGCAGAAAGTATTTCCCTCAGTTAAGAACCAAGGTTTAATCGAACCAGTAGGCGTCTACAAGCTAGCAAGATAAATAGCAAATGCGCAAAAAAATGTTAAGACCCAACTTGCAAAGAGGGTTGTCAATCCCCTCATCTTGCTAGTGGCAAGTTTAAAACGAAACAATGATAGATAGTGATATGGCAAACGACAAAATAGTAAAAGTAAATAACAGAGCTAGAGCAACAGAAGTATTGATACATCCATTTTGCATCATATTATTCTACTCTTATTTCTATTGTTTTAAAGTTATATATCACCTTTTGATGCAAGTCTAATGCCATTTCCCTCTTAAATTAAAAGTTCCATCACAAGAGGGAGATTACCGACAACTAGAATTCTGGACCTTAAAAGAGCTACATCAGAGATAGCTATTCTCCGGAGCTCCAAATAACCTGAAAACTTATGGAGATTTATTTTGGAATATATAAAAAATACTGAAAGCAAAATGTACTGAAGAGGACACATAAACTCATGTGGCGCCCCCGGGGCGCACTATGTGAGCTTGTGGGTCCCACAACAGGCCTCTGAGGCCCATCTTCTTCTATATGAAGTCATTTGCCGTAAAAAAACAATCAGAAGAAGACTTTCAGAATGAAGCACCGCTGTCTCGAGGCGGAATCTAGGCAGGAGCACTTTTGCTCTCCGGCGGAGCGATTTCGCCAGAGATACTTGTTGGGGAACACAGTAATTTCAAAAAAAAAATCCTACGCACACGCAAGATCCATCTAGGTGATGCATAGCAACGAGAGGGGAGAGTGTTGTCCGCGTACCCTTGTAGACCGTAAGCGGAAGCGTTATGACAACGCGGTTGATGTAGTCGTACGTCTTCACGATCCGACCGATCCTAGCACCGAAGGTACGACACCTCCGCGATCTGCACACGTTCAGCTCGGTGACGTCCCACGAACTCTAGATCTAGGTGAGGTCGAGGGAGAGTTTCGTCAGCACGACGACGCGATGATGGTAATGATGAAGTTACCGACGTAGGGCTTTGCCTAAGCTCTACAATGATATGACCGAGGTGGAAATCTGTGGAGGAGGGCATCGCACACGGCTAAACAATCAACTTGTGTGTCTATGGGGTGCCCCCTCCCCCGTATATAAAGGAGTGGAGGAGGGGGAGGGCCTGCCCTCTATGGCGCGCCCCAAGGCGGGGTGTCCTACTCCCGGTGGGAGTAGGATTCTCCCTTCCCTTGTTGGAGTAGGAGAGAAAGGAAGGGGAGAGAGAGGGAAGGAAGGGGGGGGGGCGGCCCCCACCCAATTCAGATTGGGCTTGGGGAGGGGCGCCCTCCACCTTGGCCGCCTCCTCCTCTCTCCCACTAAGGCCCAATAAGGCCCATTGATACGTCTCCGTCGTATCTATAATTTTTGATTGTTCCATGCCAATTTTATACAACATTCATATACTTTTGACAACTTTTTATACTATTTTTGGGACTAACATATTGATCCAGTGCCCAGTGCCAGTTCCTGTTTGTTGCATGTTTTTTGTTTCACAGAAAATCCATATCAAACGGAGTCCAAACGGGATAAAAACTAACGGAGATTTTTTTGAAATATATATGATTTTTGGGAAGAAGAATCAACGAGAGATGATGCCCGAGGGGGCCACGAGGTAGGGGCGTGCCCTAGGCCCTCGTGGCCACCCCGTAAGGCGGTTGGTGCCCTTCTTTCGCTGCAAGAAAGCCAATATTCGGATAGAGATCATGTTAAAATTCCAGCCCAATCGGAGTTACGGATCTCCAGGAATTTAAGAAATGGTGAAAGGGAGGAATCAGGGAACGTAGAAACAAAGAGACACAGAGGGACAGATCCAATCTCGGAGGGGCTCTTGCCCCTCCGCCGCCATGGAGGCCATGGACCAGAGGGGAAACCCTTCTCCCATCTTGGGAGAAGGTCAAGGAAGAAGAAGTAGAAGGGGAGTTCTCTCCCCCTCTCTCCCGGTGGAGCCGGAACACCGTCGGGGCCATCATCGTGTGACGACGATCTACACCAACACCTCCGTCATCTTCACCAACATCTTCATCACCTTCCCCAATCTATCTACAGCGGTCCACTCTCCCGCAACCCGCTGTACCCTCTACTTGAACATTGTGCTTTATGCTTCATATTATTATCCAATGATGTGTTGCCATCCTATGATGTCTGAGTAGATTTTCGTTGTCCTATCGGTGATTGGTGAATTACTATGATTGATTTAATTTGCTTGTGGTTATGTTGCTGTCCTTTGGTGCCCATCATACGAGCGCGCGCGTGGATCACACCATAGGGTTAGTTGTATGTTGATAGGACTATGTATTGGAGGGCAACAGTGACAGAAGCTTCAACCTAGCATAGAAATTGATGCATATGGGATTGAAGGGGGGCCAATATATCTTAATGCTATGGTTGGGTTTTACCTTAATGAACGTTAGTAGTTGCGGATGCTTGCTAATAGTTCCAATCATAAGTGTATAGAATTCCAAGTCAGGGATGACATGCTAGCAGTGGCCTCTCCCACATAAAACTTGCTATCAGTCTAGTAACGTAGTCAATTGCTTAGGGACAATTTCGCAACTCCTACCACCACTTTTCCACACTCGCTATACTAACTATATTGTTTCTTTATCTAAACAGCCCCTACCTTTTATTTACGTGCTCTTTATTATCTTGCAAACCTATCCAAAAACACCTACAAAGTACTTCTAGTTTCATACTTGCTCTAGGTAAAGCGAACGTTAAGCGTGCGTAGAGTTGTGGTCGATAGAAATTGAGGGAATATTTGTTCTACATTTAGCTCCTCGTTGGGTTCGACAGTCTTACTTATTGAAAGAGGCTACAATTGATCCCCTATACTTGTGGGTTATCACCCATACAGTCCCCGGGGTATCCGGTAACCCCCGGTACTCCGGTAAATGCCCGAACTCACCCAAAACCATTTTGATGTCCAAACATAGCCTTCCAATATATCGATCTTTATGTCTCGACCATTTGGAGACTCCTCGTCATGTCCGTGATCATATCCGGGACTCCGAACTACCTTCGGTCCATCAAAACACATAAACTCATAATACCGATCGTCAATGAACGTTAAGCTAGCGTGTGAACCCTACGGGTTCGAGAACTATGTAGACATGACCGAGACTCATATCCGGTGAATAACCAATAGCGGAACCTGGATGCTCATATTGGTTACCGCATATTCTACGAAGATCTTTATCGGTCAAACCGCATAACAACATATGTTGATCCCTTTGTCATCGGTATGTTACTTGCCCGAGATTCGATCGTCGGTATCTCAATACCTAGTTCAATCTCGTTACCAGCAAGTCTCTTTACTCGTTCCGTAATGCAACATCCCACAACTAACTCATTAGTCACTTTGCTTGCAAGGCTTATAGTGATGTATATTACCGAGAGGGCCCAGAGATACCTCTCCGACAATCGGAGTGACAAATCCTAATCTTGATCTATGCGAACTCAACAAACACCATCGGAGACACCTGTAGAGCATCTTTATAGTCACCCAGTTACGTTGTGATGCTTGATAGCACACTAAGTGTTCCTCCGGTATTTGGGAGTTGCATAATCTCATAGTCATAGGAACATGTATAAATGATGGAGAAAGCAATGACAATATACTTAAACGATCATAGTGCTAAGCTAACGGATGGGTCAAGTCAATCACATCATTCTCTAATGATGTGATCCCGTTCATCAAATGACAAATCATGTCTATGGTTAGGAAACTTAACCATCTTTGATTAACGAGCTAGTCAAGTAGAGGCATACTAGTGACACTCTGTTTGTCTATGTATTCACACATGTACTAAGTTTCCGGTTAATACAATTCTAGCATGAATAATAAACATTTATCATGATATAAGGAAATATAAATAACAACTTTTTTATTGCCTCTAGGGCATATTTCCTTCAGTCTCCCACTCGCACTAGAGTCAATAATCTAGTTCACATCATGTGATTTAACACCAATAGTTCACATCTTTATGTGACCAGTTCACATCTTCATGTGACTAATACCCAAAGGGTTTACTAGAGTCAATAATCTATTTCACATCGCTATGTGATTAACACCCAAAGAGTGATAATGTTTTGCTTGTGAGAGAAGTTTAGTCAATGGGTCTGCCATATTCAGATCCGTATGTATTTTGCAAATTTATAGGTATATAATGCTCTGCACGGAGCTACTCTAGCTAATTGCTCCCACTTTTAATATGTATCTAGATTGAGACTTAGAGTCATCTAGATCAGTGTAAAAAGCTTGCATCGATGTAACTCTTTACGACGAACTCTTTTATCACCTCCATAACCGAGAAATATTTCCTTAGTTTCTAAGGATAATTTTGACCGTTGTCCAGTGATCTACTCCTAGATCACTATTTACTCCCTTGACAAAATCATGCTAAGGTATACAATAGGTTTGGTACACAGCATAGCATACTTTATAGAACCTATGACTGAGGCATAGGGAATGACTTTTCATTCTCTTTCTATTTTCTGCCGTGGTCGGGTTTTGATTCTTTACTCAATTTCACACCTTACAACTCAGGCAAGAACTCCTTCTTTGACTGATCCATTTTGAACTCCTTCAAAATCTTGTCAAGGTATGTAGTCATCGAGAATCTTTATCAAGCATCATGATCTATCTTTATAGATTTTGATGCCCAATATGTAAGTAGCTTTACAGGTAATTCTTTCTTTGAATAAACTCCTTTCAAATTCTCCTTTATGCTTTTCAGAAAATTCTACATCATTTCCGGTCAACAATATGTCATTCACATATACTTATCAGAAAGGCTGTAGTGCTCCCACTCACTTTCTTGTAAATATAGGCCCCACCGCAAATTTGTATAAAACTATATGCTTTGATAAACTCATCAAAGCGTATATTCCAACTCCGAGATGCTTGCACCAGTTCATAGATGGATCGTTGGAGCTTGCACACTTTGTCAACATCTTTAGGATTGACAAAACCCTCTAGTTGCATCATATACAACTCTTCTTTAATAAATCCATTAAGGAATGTAGTTTTGATATCCATTTGCCAGATTTCATAAAATGCGGCAACTGCGAACATGATTCGGACAGACTTTTAAGCATCGATATGAGTGAGAAAATTTCATCGTAGTCAACACCTTGAACCCATCGAAAACCTTTTGCGACAATTCGAGCTTTGTATATAGTAACACTACTATCAGCGTCCGTCTTCCTCTTGAAGATCCATTTATTCTGAATGGCTCACCGATCAACGGGCAAGTCAATCAAAGTCCATACTTTGTTCTCATACATGGATCCCATCTCAGATTTCATGGCCTTAAGCCATTTCACGGAATTTGGGCTCATCATCGCTTCCTCATAGTTCGTAGGTTCGTCATGGTCTAGTAACATGACTTCCAGAACAGGATTACCGTACCACTCTGGTGCGGAACGTACTCTCGTTGACCTACGAGGTTTGGTAGTAACTGGATCTGATGTTTCATGATCATCATCATTAACTTCCTCACTAATTGGTGTAGGCATCACTGGAACTGATTTCTGTGATGAACTACTTTCCAATTCGGGAGAAGGTACAATTACTTCATCAAGTTCTACTTTCCTCCCACTCACTTCTTTCGAGAGAACCTCCTTCTCTAGAAAGGATCCACTCTTAGCAACAAAGATCTTGCCTTCGGATCTGTGATAGAAGGTGTACCCAACAGTTTCTTTTGGGTATCCTATGAAGACGCACTTCTCCGATTTTGGTTTGAGCTTATCAGGCCGAAACTTTTTCACACAAGCATCGCAACCCCAAACTTTAAGAAACGACAGCTTAGGTTTCTTGCTAAACCATACTTCATACGGTGTCATCTTAACGGATTTTAGACGGTGCCCTATTTAACGTGAATGCAGCTGTCTCTATGCATAACCCCAAAATGATAGTGGTAAATCGGTAAGAGACATCATAAATCACACCATATCTAATAAAGTTCGGTTACGATGTTCGGCCACACCATTATGCTATGGTGTTCCAGGTGGCATGAGTTTGTGAAACTATTCCACATTGTTTTAATTGAAGGCCAAACTTGTAACTCAAATATTTGTTTCCACGATCACATCGTAGAAACTTTATTTTCTTGTTACGAGGTTTTTCCACTTCACTCTGAAATTCTTTGAACTTTTCAATTGTTTCAGACTTATGTTTCATCAAGTAGATATACCCATATCTGCTCAAATCATCTATGAAGGTCAGAAAATAACGATACCTGCCGTGAGCCTCAACACTCATTGGACCGCACACATCAATATGTATTATTTCCACAAGTCTGTTGCTCGCTCCATTGTTCCGAAGAACGGAGTCTTAGTCATCTTACCCATGACGCATGGTTCGCAAGCATCAAGTGATTCATAATCAAGTGATTCCAAAAGTCCATCAGCATGGAGTTTCTTCATGCTCTTTACACCAATATGACCTAAATGGCAGTGCCACAAATATGTTGCACTATCATTATCAACTTTGCATCTTTTGGCATCAATATTATGAATATGTGTATCACTACGATCGAGATTCAGTAAACCATTCACCTTGGGTGTATGACCTTAGAAGGTATTATTCATGTAAACAGAATAACAATTATTCTTTGACTTAAATGAATAACCGTATTGCAATAGACATGATCCAATCATATTATGCTCGACACAAACACGTAATAACATTTATTTTAGGTTCAACACTAATCCCGAAGGTAAAGGGAGTGTGCGACGGTGATCTTATCAACCTTGGAATCACTTCCAACACACATCGTCACCTTGCCCTCAACTAGTCTTTGTTCATTTTGTAACTCCCGTTTCGAGTTACTAATCATAGCAGCTGAACGAGTATCAAATACCCAGGGGCTACTATGAACACTAGTAAAGTACACATCAATAACATGTATATCATATATATACTTTTGTTCACTTTGCCATCCTTCTTATCCGCCAAGTATTTGGGGCAGTTCCGCTTCCAGTGAACATTTCCTTCGCAGTAGGAGCACTCAATTTCAGGCTTGGGGTATAGCTTTGGACTTCTTCACGAGAGTGGCAACTTGCTTGTCATTCTTCTTGAAGTTCGCTTTCTTACCCTTGCCCTTTTACTTGAAACTAGTGGTCTTGTCAACCATTAACATTTTATGTTTTTCTTGATTTCTACCTTCGTCGATTCCAGCATCACGAAGAGCTCGGGAATCGTTTTCGTCATCCCTTGCATATTATAGTTCATCACGAAGTTCCATTAACATGGTGATAGTGACTAGAGAACTCTGTAAATCACTATTTTATCTGAAAGATCAACTCCCACTTGATTCAAGTGATTGTAGTACTCAGACAATCTGAGCACATGCTCACTAGTTGAGCTATTCTCCTCCATCTTGTAGGCAAAGTACTTGTCAGAGGTCTCATACCTCTCGACTCGAACATGAGTTTGAAATACCAATTTTAGCTCTTGGAACATCTTATATGCTCCATGGCGTTCAAAACGTTTTTGAAGTCCTGGTTCTAAGCCATAAAGCATGGCGCACTAAACTATCAAGTAGTTATCACACCAAGCTTGCCAAACGTTCATAACGTCTAAATCTCCTCTTGCAATAGGTCTGTCACCTAGCGGTGCATCAAGGACATAATTCTTCTGTGCAGCAATGAGGATAATCCTTAGATCACGGACCTAGTCCGCATCATTGCTACTATAATCTTTCAACTTAGTTTTCTCTAGGAATATATCATAAATAAAACAGGGAATACGCGAGCAATTGATCTACAACATAGATATGCAAATACTACCATGACTAAGTTCATGATAAATTTAAGTTCAATTAATCATATTACTTGATCTCCCACTTAGATAGACATCCCTCTAATCATCTAAGTGATCACGTGGTCCATATCAACTAAACCATGTCTGATCATCATGTGAGATGGAGTAGTTTTCAATGGTGAACATCACTATGTTGGTCATATCTACTATATGATTCATGCTCGACCTTTCGGTATCAGAGTTCTGAGGCCATATTTGCATATGCTAGGCTCGTCAAGTTTAACCCGAGTATTCTGCATGTGCAAAAATGGCTTGCACCCATTGTATGTGAATGTAGAGCTTATCACACCCGATCATGACGTGGTGTCTCGCACGACGAACTGTAGCAGTAGTGCATACTCAGGGAGAACACTTGTACCTTGAAATTTTTGTGAGAGATCATCTTATAATGCTACCTCTATCGGATAACGGGTTCCGGCAAACCCCTCAAGGTTCGAACACTAGGGTGCGCGCGAAGATCTCCCCCTACCGATCCATGTACTAACTTCGCTAAGATCTCAGGGACTAACTCAACGAACTCGCTACACAAGGGACATAAGATTTATACTGGTTCGGGCCACCGTTGTGGTGTAATACCCTACTCCAGTGTGGTGGTGGTGGATTGCCTCTTGGGCTGAGGATGCACAGTACAAGGGGAAGAACAGCCTCCTGAGGAGAGGTGTTCTTGTGCTTGGTGGACTTGTGGTTGTTCGGATCTCTCCGAGAGGAGTTCCCGATCCATCGGATCCCCCTCCTACTATGGTGGCTAGTCCTATTTATAGAGGCCCTGGCCCTCTCCCCAAATATTGAGTGGGAAGGGAGCCAACAACGGCCAATTTGAAAGGGGACAACTAGTACAGCTTATCCTGACAAAAGTGGTCTTCGCCAGCCAAAGGCTCTGGTGGTGACGCCGTCTTGGGCTCCACGGTGACCTCCGTCTTGCCGTCCTTCTAGTCTTGGTCTCGTTGCACCGATATGGAAACCTTTGCTTGACGCCTCGGTACTCTGCGTCTGCACTTGCCTCCTTAGCACCAAAGAGGAAACAAGGACACTGTGCGCGCTGACGCCCGCCTGGCCTTGGTCGTCATGGCTCACGTCATTGGAACCTCGCGAGGTTTTCCTAGCCTTGATCTCTCCGCCCCTCGTGAGCCGGCCTGGTGAGGCCGCTTCTGAGGAGGTCTTGTGTCATCCGCCTCGCGAGGCTTGGCCCCTCGCGAGGGTCTTGAATGCTTGTTGGTGAAGGTGGGCCGTATGGGCCCGCTCGCAGAGCCACGCCGTGGGCCGCAGGCAGGCAAGTCTAGGGACCCCCGTTCCCAGAACATCGACAGTAGCCCCTGGGCCCAAGGCGCGCTCGGGCTTGACTTCGAGGCGAAGCCAAGGGGAAAGTGTGGAGCACCGCGAGCCCCAATAGCCTGCGGTCTTGGTCAACGTGTGGCGGTTGATTGGATGTGGGCGTCTCCGCTTCCCCACGCAGCCTCAGCACCTGCCCAACTTGACAAGTCCTTGCTGCATGCAAGGAAAATCCATCATTATTACCTTAGATCATGGAGGCCAGCGGTTGGCCTCCCCTTGGCTATAAATGGGAGGTGGGGGCGGAGCCTCATCACCCGTCTCTTCTCTGCCTCTCCCGCTTCTTCTCCTTCCTCGCTCCACTCCTTGCTGGTGCAGTCATGGCGCCGATTCGGAGGTTCTCGGCCGCAGAGAAGGGCAAGGCTCCCCTCACCGAGCCCGAGCTGCTCCCGTCGAAGAAGAGGAGGTCTCAACGCCGCGAGATGGTCGTGAGGCCGGTGGTGTCGCGGCCTTGGCATGAGAGGCCGCCTCCTGGGTACCCGTTGCCCGTGTATGCTCACACTGACGTGTCCGAAGGGAGGAGCGATGAGCGCCGCCGCCACACTGCGGAGGCGCACATCGTCGCCCCAGGGGTCCCCACTGCGGACTCTTCGCACGAGTTCATGTTGTGGGTGGCGATTCCCCCAAGCACTTGGGTTCGCTTCCCTTCCTTCTTCTCTGCAAAGATGCCGCCAAGGGGACCCCTCGAGCTTTGGCTGCAGCACGCCGATTGTGAAGCCCCGGCGACGGGAGCGGAAATTTAAGTCGTCGCCTCCGGGAGGATCTTCATGACCCGAGCCTGGGATGAGATTGCCCGAGTCTCCCGTGCGGAAGGCACCCTCGCGATCCACTTCGAGTACGTACATCGGCGACTCCTGGTGGTCCAGCGATTCTCCCGAGCTCGTGGAGTCTCCGGAGACAAACGACGATAGCTACGTACCCCCGAGCTCCCGCCGAGCCCGGAGCAGAGCTGCAGCGTCAGGCCGCTGATATGTCTCCAACATATCTATAATTTTTGATTGTTCCCTGCTATATTATATTCTGTTTTGGACATTATTGGGCTTTATTATACACTTTTATATCATTTTTGGGACTAACCTATTAACCGGAGGCCCAACCCAGAATTGTTGTTTTTTGCCTATTCTAGGGTTTCGCAGAAAAAGAATATCAAACGGAGTCCAAACGGAATGAAACCTTCGGGAACGTGATTTTCGGAACGAACATGATCCAGAGGACTTGGACCCTACGCCACGAGGTAGGGGGGAGCGCCTACCCCCCCAGGCGCGCCCTCCACCCTCGTGGGCCCCCTGTTGCTCCACCGACGTACTCCATCCTCCTATATATACCGACGTACCCCCAAAATACCAGATACGGAGCCAAAACCCTAATTCCACCGCCGTAACTTTCTGTATCCACGAGATCCCATCTTGGGGCCTGTTCCGGAGCTCCGCCGGAGGGAGCATCGATCATGCAGGGCTTCTACATAAACACCATAGCCCCTCCGATGAAGTGTGAGTAGTTTACCTCAGACCTACGGGTCCATAGTTATTAGCTAGATGGCTTCTTCTCTCTTTTTGGATCTCAATACAAAGTTCTCCCCCTCTCTTGTGGAGATCTATTCGATGTAATCTTCTTTTGCGGTGTGTTTGTTGAGACCGATGAATTGTGGGTTTATGATCAAGATTATCTATGAACAATATTTGAATCTTCTCTGAATTCTTTTATGTATGATTGGTTATCTTTGCAAGTCTCTTAGAATTAACAGTTTGGTTTGGCCTACTAGATTGATCTTTCTTGCAATGGGATAAGTGCTCAGCTTTGGGTTCAATCTTGCGGTGACCTTTCCTAGTGATAGTAGGGGCAGCAAGGCACGTATTGTATTGTTGCCATCGAGGATAACAAGATGGGGTTTATATCATATTGCATGAGTTTATCCCTCTACATCATGTCATATTGCTTAAAGCGTTACTCTGTTCTTATGAACTTAATACTCTAGATGCATGCTGGATAGCGGTCGATGTGTGGAGTAATAGTAGTAGATGCAGGCAGGAGTCGGTCTACTTGTCTCGGACGTGATGCCTATATACATGATCATACCTAGATATTCTCGTAACTATGCTCAATTCTGTCAATTGCTCAACAGTAATTTGTTTACCCACTGTGAATACTTATGCTCTAGAGAGAAGCCACTAGTGAAACCCATGGCCCCCGGGTCTATCTTCCATCATATTAATCTTCCAATACTTAGTTATTTCCTTTGCCATTTATTTTACTCTGCATCTTTTATTTCTCTTTATCATAAAAATACCAAAAATATTATCTTATCATATCTATTAGATCTCACTCTCATAAGTTACCGTGTAGGGATTGACAACCCCTTATCGCGTTGGTTGCGAGGATTTATTTGTTTGTGTAGGTGTGAGGGACTCGTGCGTGGCCTCCTACTGGATTGATACCTTGGTTCTCAAAAACTGAGGGAAATACTTACGCTACTCTGCTGCATCACCCTTTCCTCTTCAAGGGAAAACCAACGCAAGTGCTCGAGAGGTAGCAAGAAGGATTTCTGGCGCCGCTGCCGGGGAGGTCTATGCAAAAGTCAACATACCAAGTACCCATCACAAACCCTTATCTCCCGCATTACATTATTGGCCATTTGCCTCTCGTTTTCCTCTCCCCCACTTCGCCCTTGTCGTTTTATTCACCCTCTCTCTCCGTCCTCCCTCTCTTTCTCTATTCGCCTCTTTTTGCCCGTTTCTTGTTTGCTTGTGTGTTGGATTGCTTGCTTGTCACGATGGCTCAAGATAATACTAAATTGTGTGACTTTACCAATACCAACAACAATGATTTCCTTATCATTCCGATTGCTCCTCTTACCAATACTGAATCTTATGAAATCAATGCTGCTTTGTTGAATCTTGTCATGAAATATCAATTCGCCGGCCTTCCTAGTGAAGATGCCGCTACCCATCTGAATAGCTTCGTTGATTTATGTGATATGCAAAAGAAGAAATATGTGGATAATGATATTGTTAAATTGAAGCTATTTCCTTTTTCGCTTAGAGATCGTGCTAAAGCTTGGTTTTTGTCTTTGCCTAAAAATAGTATTGATTCTTGGAATAAGTGCAAAGATGCTTTTATCTCTAAGTATTTTCCTCCCGCTAAGATTATCTCTCTTAGAAATAATATTATGAATTTTAAGCAACTTGATCATGAACATGTTGCACAAGCTTGGGAGAGGATGAAATTAATGATATGTAATTGCCCTACGCATGGTTTGAATTTGTGGATGATTATACACAAATTTTATGTCGGATTGAATTTTGCTTCTAGAAATCTTTTAGATTCGACCGCGGGAGGCACTTTTATGGAAATCACTTTAGGAGAAGCTACTAAACTCCTAGATAATATTATGGTTAATTATTCTCAATGGCACACTGAAAGATCTACTAATAAGAAAGTGCATGCGATAGAAGAAATTAATGTTTTGAGTGGAAAGATGGATGAACTTATGAAATTATTTGCTAATAAAAGTGTTTCTTCTGGTCCTAATGATATGCCTTTGTCTACTTTGATTGAGAATAATAATGAATCTATGGATGTGAATTTTGTTGGTAGGAATAATTTTGGTAACAACACGTATAGAGGAAACTTTAATCCTTGGCCGTATCCTAGTAATTCCTCTAATAATTATGGTAATTCCTACAACAGTTCTTATGGAAATTATAATAAGATGACCTCTGATTTTTAATCTAATATTAAATAATTTATTACTTTGCAAAAGAATTTCAATGCTTTGATTGAAGAAAAATTGCTTAAGATTGATGAGTTGGCTAGGAACGTTGAGAGAATTTCTCTTGATGTTGATTCTTTGAAAATTAGATCAATTCCACCTAAGCATGATATCAATGAGTCTCTCAAAGCCATGAGAATTTCCATTGATGAGTGCAAAGAAAGAACCGCTAGGATGCGTGCTAAGAAAGATTGCTTTATAAAAGCGTGTTCTTCTAGTTTCCATGATAATAAAGATGAAGATCTAAAAGTTATTGATGTGTCCCCTATTAAATCTTTGTTTTGCAATATGAATCTTGATAATTATGGGACTAAATATGATCCACCTTTACCTAGAAGGCGTTCCAAGAATTCGGAGTCTTTAGATCTTGATGCTAAAATTGTTAAAAGTGGGATTGAAGAAGTCAAAACTTTAAATATCAATGAACCCACTATTTTGGATTTCAAGGAATTTAATTATGATAATTGCTCTTTGATAGATTGTATTTCCTTGTTGCAATCCGTGCTAAATTCTCCTCATGCTTATAGTCAAAATAAAGCTTTTACTAGACATATCGTTGATGCTTTGATGCAATCTTATGAAGAAAAACTTGAGTTGGAAGTTTCTATCCCTAGAAAACTTTATGATGAGTGGGAACCTACTATTAAAATTAAAATTAAAGATCATGAATGCTATGCTTTGTGTGATTTGGGTGCTAGTGTTTCCATGATTCCAAAGACTTTATGTGATTTGTTAGGTTTCCGTGATTTTGATGATTGCTCTTTAAACTTGCACCTTGCGGATTCCACCATTAAGAAACCTATGGGAAGAATTAATGATGTTCTTATTATTGCAAATAGGAATTATGTGCCCGTAGATTTTATTGTTCTTGACATAGATTGCAATCCTTCATGTCCTATTATTCTTGGTAGACCTTTCCTTAGAACGATTGGTGCAATTATTGATATGAAGGAAGGGAATATTAGATTCCAATTTCCGTTAAGGAAAGGCATAGAACACTTCCCTAGAAAGAAAATTAAATTACCTTATGAATCTATGAGAGCTACTTATGGACTGCCTTCCAAAGATGGCAATACCTAGATCTATCCTTGCTTTTATGCCTAGCTAGGGGCGTTAAACGATAGCGCTTGTTGGGAGGCAACCCAATTTTATTTTTATTCCTTGATTTTTGGTCCTGTTTATCAATAAATTATTTATATAGCTTCTTTTTTGGTTATGTTTTTTTGTGTTTAATTAGTTTTTGTGCCAAGTAGAACCGTTGGGAAGACATGGGGAAAGTCTTTTTAATCTTGCTGTAAAAAACAGAAACTTTAGCGCTCACGAGAACTTCTGCCATTTTTATTTGGAAAGTGATATTTAGTTAATTATTTTTACAGATGATTAATAGATAAATTCCTCACGTCCAGAAATTTATTTTAGAATTTTTGGGGTTCCAGATCGTGCGTTAGTTATAGATTACTACAGACTGTTTTGTTTTTTTACAGATTCTGTTTTTCGTGTGTTGTTTGCTTATTTTGATGAATCTTTGGCTAGTAAAATAGTTTATAAACCATAGAGAAGTTGGAATACAGTAGGTTTAACAACAATATAAATAAATAATGAGTTCATTACAGTACCTTGAAGTGGTGTTTTGTTTTCTTTCGCTAACGGAGCTCACGAGATTTTCTACTTTATGTTTTGTGTTGTGAAGTTTTCAAGTTTTGGGTGAAAGATTTGATGGATTATGGAACAAAGAGTGTAAAAAGACTAAGCCTGGGGATGCCCATGGCACACCCAAGATAATCTAAGGACACCTAAAATCCAAATCTTGGGGATGCCCCGGAAGGCATCCCCTCTTTCGTCTACTTCCATTGGTAACTTTACTTGGAGCTATATTTTTATTCGCCACATTATATGTGTTTTGCTTGGAGCATCTTGTATGATTTGAGTCTTTATTTTTTAGTTTACCACAATCATCCTTTCTGTACACAACTTTTGAGAGAGACACACATGATTCGGAAATTATTAGAATACTCTATGTGCTTCACTTATATCTTTTGAGTTATATAGTTTTTGCTCTAGTACTTCACTTATATCTTTTAGAGCACGGTGGTGGTTTTGTTTTATAGAAACTATTATTCTCTCATGCTTCACTTATATTATTTTGAGAGTCTTAAATATCATGGTAATTTACTTAAATAATTCTAATATGCTAGGTATTCAAGACTAGTAAAAACTTTCTTATGAGTGTATTGAATACTAAGAGAAGTTTGATCCTTGATGATTGTTTTGAGACATGGAGGTAGTGATATCAAAGTTGTGCTAGTTGAGTAGTTGTGAATTTGAAAAATACTTGTGTTGAAGTTTGCAAGTCCCGTAGCATGCATGTATGGTAAACGTTATGTAACAAATTTGAAACATGAGGTGTTCTTTGATTGTCCTCCTTATCAGTGGCGATCGGGGACGAGCGGTGGTCTTTTCCTACCAATCTATCCCCCTAGGAGCATGCGCGTAGTGCTTGGTTTTTGATGACTTGTATATTTTTGCAATAAATATATGAGTTCTTTATGACTAATGTTGAGTCCATGGATTATACGCACTCTCACCCTTCCATCATTGCTAGCCTCTTCGGTTCCGTGCATTGCCCTTTCTCACATTGAGAGTTGGTGCAAACTTCGCCGGTGCATCCAAACCCCGTGATATGATACGCTCTTTCACACATAAACGTCCTTATATCTTCCTCAAAACAGCCACCATACCTACCTATTATGGCATTCCCATAGCCATTCCAAGATATATTGCCATGCAACTTTCCACCGTTCCATTTATCATGACACGTTCATCATTGTCATATTGCTTTGCATGATCATATAGTTGACATAGTATTTGTGGCAAAGCCACCATTCATAATCCTTTCATACATGTCACTCTTGGTTCATTGCATTTCCCGGTACACCGCCGGAGGCATTCATATAGAGTCATACTTTGTTCTAGTATCGAGCTGTAATCATTGAGTTGTAAATAAATAGAAGTGTGATGATCATCATTTTCTAGAGCATTGTCCCAAGTGAGGAAAAAAAATAAAGGCCATAAAAAAGAGAAGAAGGCCCAAAAAATGAGAGAAAAAGAGAGAAGGGACAATGTTACTATCCTTTTTACCACACTTGTGCTTCAAAGTAGCACCATAATCTTCATAGAGAGTCTTTTGTTTTGTCACTTCCATATACTAGTGGGAATTTTTCATTATAGAACTTGGCCTGTATATTCCAACAATGGGCTTCCTCAAATGCCCTAGGTCTTCATGAGCAAGCAAGTTGGATACACACCCACTTAGTTTCTTTTGTTGAGCTTTCATATATTTATAGATCTAGTGCATCCGTTGCATGGCAATCCCTACTCCTTGCATTAATATCAATCGATGGGCATCTCCATAGCTCATTGATTAGCCTCGTTGATGTGAAACTTTCTCCCTTTTTGTCTTCTCCACATAACCCCCATCATTATATTCTATTCCACCCATAGTGCTATATCCATGGCTCACGCTCATATATTGCGTGAAGGTAGAAAAAGTTTGAGATTAATAAAGTATGAAACAATTGCTTGGCTTGTCATCGGGGTTGTGCATGATGAGGGCATTCTTGTGTGACGAAAATGGAGCATGACTAAACTATATGATTTTGTAGGGATGAACTTTCTTTGGCTATGTTATTTTGAGAGGACATAACTGCTTAGTTAGTATGCTTGAAGTATTATTATTTTTATGTAAATATTGAACTTTTATCTTGAATCTTTTGGATATGAATATTCATACCACAATTAATAATAATTACATTGAAAATATGCCAAGTAGCATTCCACATCAAAAATTCTGTTTTTATCATTTACCTACTCGAGGACGAGCAGGAATTAAGCTTGCGGATGCTTAATACCTCTCCAACGTATCTATAATTTTTGATTGTTCCATGCTATACTATATTTTGTTTTGGACATTATTGGGATTTATTATACACTTTTATATGATTTTTGGGACAAACCTATTAACCGGAGGCCCAGCCCAGAATTGCTGTTTTTTGCCTATTTTAGGGTTTCACAGAAAAAGAATATCAAACGGAGTCCAAACGGAATGAAACCTTCGGGAACGTGATTTTCGGAACGAACATGATCCAGAGGACTTGGACCCTACGTAGGGACATCAACCAGGAGGCCATGAGGTAGGGGGGGCGCCTACCCCCTGATACGTCTCCAACGTATCTATAATTTTTGATTGCTCCATGCTATATTTTCTACTGTTTTGGACATTATTGGGCTTTATTATCCACTTTTATATTATTTTTGGGACTAACCTATTAACCGGAGGCCCAGCCCAGAATTGTTGTTTTTTTGCCTATTTTAGGGTTTCGAAGAAAAGGAATATCAAACGGAGTCCAAACGGAATGAAACCTTCGGGAACGTGATTTTCTCACCGAACATGATCCAGGAGACTTGGACCCTACATCAAGACACAAAGGAGGAGGCCACGAGGTAGGGGGCGCGCCCTCCACCCTCGTGGGCCCTTTGTTGCTCCACTGACGTACTCCTTCCTCCTATATATACCTACGTACCCCCAAACGATCAGATACGGAGCCAAAACCCTAATTCCACCGCTGCAACTGTCTGTATCCACGAGATCCCATTTTGGGGCCTGTTCCGGAGCTCTGCCGGAGGGGGCATCGATCACGGAGGGCTTCTACATCATCACCATAGCCCCTCCGATGAAGTGTGAGTAGTTCACCTCAGACCTACGGGTCCATAGTTATTAGCTAGATGGCTTCTTCTCTCTTTTTGGATCTCAATACAATGTTCTCCCCCTCTCTTGTGGAGAACTATTCGATGTAATCTTCTTTTTGCGGTGTGTTTGTTGAGACTGATGAATTGTGGGTTTATGATCAAGTCTATCTATGAACATTATTTGAATCTTCTCTGAATTCTTTTATGTATGATTGGTTATCTTTGCAAGTCTCTTCGAATTATCAGTTTGGTTTGACCTACTAGATTGATCTTTCTTGCAATGGGAGAAGTGCTTAGCTTTCGGTTCAATCTTGCGGTGTCCTTTCCCAGTGACAGTAGGGGAAGCAAGGCACGTATTGTATTGTTGCCATCGAGGATAACAAGATGGGGTTTTCATCATATTGCATGAGTTTATCCCTCTACATCATGTCATCTTGCTCAAGGCGTTACTCTGTTTTCATTAACTTAATACTCTAGATGCATGCTGGATAGCGGTCGATGAGTGGAGTAATAGTAGTAGATGCAGGCAGGAGTCGGTCTACTTGTCTCGGACGTGATACCTATATACATGATCATACCTAGATATTCTCATAACTATGCTCAATTCTGTCAATTGCTCAACAGTAATTTGTTCACCCACCGTAGAATACTTATGCTCTTGAGAGAAGCCACTAATGAAACCTATGGCCCCCGGGTCTATCTTCATCATATTAATCTTCCAATACTTAGTAATTTCCTTTGCTTTCTTACTTTGCTTTTATTTTACGTTGCATCTTTATCATAAAAATACCAAAAATATTATCTTATCATATCTATCAGATCTCACTCTCGTAAGTGGCCGTGTAGGGATTGACAACCCCTTATCGCGTTGGTTGCGAGGATTTATTTGTTTTGTGCAGGTACGAGGGACTCGCGCGTAGCCTCCTACTGGATTGATACCTTGATTCTCAAAACTGAGGGAAATACTTACGCTACTCTGCTGCATCATCCCTTCCTCTTTGGGGAAAAACCAACGCAGTGCTCAAGAGGTAGCAAGAAGGATTTCTGGCGCCGTTGGCGGGGAGTCTACGCAAAAGTCAATATACCAAGTACCCATCACAATCCCTATCTCCCGCATTACATTATTTGCCATTTTCCTCTCGTTTTCCTCTCCCCCACTTCACCCTTGCCGTTTTATTCGCCCTCTCTCTCTCTCTATTTTCCCTCTCTTTCTCTATTTGCCTCTTTTTGCCCGCTTGCTTTTTGTTTGCTTGTGTGTTAATTTGCTTGCTTGTCACGATGGCTCAAGATAATACTAAATTGTGTGACTTTACCAATACCAACAACAATGATTTTATTAGCACTCCGATTGCTCCTCTTACCGATGCTGAATCTTGTGAAATTGATACTGCTTTGTTGAATCTTGTCATGAAAGATCCGTTTTGCGGCCTTCCTAGTGAAGATGCCGCTACCCATCTAAATAGCTTCGTTGATTTGTGTGATATGCAAAAGAAGAAAGATGTGGATAATGATATTGTTAAATTGAAGCTATTTCCTTTTTCGCTTAGAGATCATGCTAAAGCTTGGTTCTTGTCTTTGCCTAAAAATAGTATTGATTCATGGAATAAGTGCAAAGATGCTTTTATCTCTAAGTATTTTCCTCCCGCTAAGATCTGAAGGAAATTTTCCCTAGAGGCAATAATAAAGTTATTATTTATTTCTTTATATCATGATAAATGTTTATTATTCATGCTAGAATTGTATTAACCGGAAACATAATACATGTGTGAATACATAGACAAACTTAGTGTCACTAGTATGCCTCTACTTGACTAGCTCGTTAATCAAAGATGGTTATGTTTCCTAACCATGAACAAGGTGTTGTTATTTGATTAACGAGGTCACATCATTAGTTGAATGATCTGATTGACATGACCCATTTCATTAGCTTAGCACCCGATCGTTTAGTATGTTGCTATTGCTTTCTTCATGACTTATACATGTTCCTATGACCATGAGATTATGCAAATCCCGTTTACTGGAGGAACACTTTGTGTGCTACCAAACGTCACAACGTTACTGGGTGATTATAAAGGAGCTCTACAGGTGTCTCCAAAGGTAGATGTTGGGTTGGCGTATTTCGAGATTAGGATTTGTCACTCCGATTGTCGGAGAGGTATCTCTGGGCCCTCTCGGTAATGCACATCACATAAGCCTTGCAAGCATTGCAACTAATGAGTTAGTTGCGAGATGACGTATTACGGAACGAGTAAAGAGACTTGCCGGTAACGAGATTGAACTAGGTATTGGATACCGACGATCGAATCTCGGGCAAGTAACATACCGATGACAAAGGGAACAACGTATGTTGTTATGCGGTCTGACCGATAAAGATCTTCGTAGAATATGTAGGAGCCAATATGGGCATCCAGGTCCCGCTATTGGTTATTGACCGGAGACGTGTCTCGGTCATGTCTACATTGTTCTCGAACCGTAGGGTCCGCACGCTTAACGTTACGATGACAGTTATTATGAGTTTATGCATTTTGATGTACCGAAGTTAGTTCGGAGTCCCAGATGTGATCACGGACATGACGAGGATTCTCGAAATGGTCGAGACATAAATATTGATATATTGGAAGCCTATGTTTGGATATCGGAAGTGTTCCGGGTGAAATCGGTATTTTACCGGAGTACCCGGAGGTTACCGGAACCCCCCCCCCCGGGAGCTGTATGGGCCTTAATGGGCTTTAGTGGAAAGGAGAAAGGGGCAGCCCAAGGTGGCCGCGCGCCTCCCCCCTCCCCTAGTCCTATTAGGACTAGGAGAGGTGGCCGGCCCCCCTCTCTCTCTTTCCCCCCCTCAAGAAGTCCTATTCCAACTAGGATTGGGGGGGGGGGAATCCTACTCCCAGAGGGAGTAGGACTCTCCTGGCGCGCCCCCTTGGCCGGCCAGCCCCTCCCCTTGGATCCTTTATATACGGAGGCAGGGGACACCCCTAGACACACAAGTTGATCATTGAGATCGTTCCTTAGCCGTGTGCGGTGCCCCCTGCCACCATATTCCACCTCGATTATATTGTAGCAGTGCTTAGGCGAAGCCCTGCGACGGTAGAACATCAAGATCGTCACCACGCCGTCATGCTGACGGAACTCCTCCCCGACGCTTTGCTGGATCGGAGCCCGGGGATCGTCATCGAGCTGTACGTGTGCTAAGAACTCGGAGGTGCCGGAGTAACGGTGCTTGGATCGTCGGATCGGGAAGACGTACGACTACTTCCTCTACGTTGCGTCAACGCTTCCGCAGTCGGTCTGCGTGGGTACGTAGACAACACTCTTCCCTCTCGTTGCTATGCATCACCATGATCTTGCGTGTGCGTAGGAAATTTTTTGAAATTACTGCGTTCCCCAACAAGATCATCTCCCTTAGAAACGATATTATGAATTTTATGCAACCTGACCATGAACATGTTGCACAAGCTTGGGAGAGGATGAATTAATGATAGGTAATTGCCCTACTCATGGTTTGAATTTGTGGATGATTATACAAATTTCTTATGCCGGATTGAATTTTGCTTCTAGAAATCTTTTAGATTCGGCCGCCGGAGGCACTTTTATGGAAATCCCATTAGGAGAAGCTACTAAACTCCTAGATAATATTATGGTTAATTATTCTCAATGGCATACTGAAAGATCCACTAATAAAAAGGTGCATGCGATAGAACAAATTAATGTCTTGAGTGGAAAGATGGATAAACTTATGAAATTATTTGCTAGTAAAAGTGTTTCTTCTGATCCTAATGATATGCCCTTGTCTACTTTGATTTAGAATAATAATGAATCTATGGATGTGAATTTTGTTGGTAGGAACAATTTTGGTAACAACGCGTATAGAGGAAATTTTAATCCTAGGCCTTATCCTAGTAATCCCTCTAATAATTATGGTAATTCCTACAACAATTCTTATGGAAATTATAATAATGTGCCCTCTGATTTTGAATCTAATATTAAAGAATTTATTACTTCGCAAAAGAATTTTAATGCTTTGATTGAAGAAAAATTTGCTTAAGATTGATGAGTTGGCTAGGAACATTGATAGAATTTCTCTTGATGTTGATTCTTTGAAACTTAGATCTATTCCACCTAAGCATGATATCAATGAGTCTCTCAAGGCCATGAGAATTTCCATTGATGAGTGCAAAGAAAGAACCGCTAGGATGCGTGCTAAGAAAGATGCCTTTATAAGAGCGTGTTCTTATAGTTCCTATGAAAATAAAGATGAAGATCTAAAAGTTATTGATGTGTCCCCTATTAAATCTTTGTTTTGCAATATGAATCTTAATAATGATGGGACTGATTATGATCCACCTTTACCTAGAAGACGTTCCAAGAATTCAGAGTTTTTAGATCTTGATGCTAAAATTGATGAAAGTGGGATCGAATAAATTAAAACCCTAGATGTTGCTAAACCCACTATTTTGGATTTCAAGGAATTTAATTATGAAAATTGCTCTTTGATTGATTGTATTTCTTTGTTGCAATCCGTGCTAAATTCTCCTCATGCTTATAGTCAAAATAAGGTGTTCACTAAACATTTCGTTGATGCCTTGATGCAATCTTATGAAGAAAAACTTGAATAGGAAGTTTCTATCCCTAGAAAACTTTATGATGAGTGGGAAACAACTATTAAAATTAAAATTAAAGATCACGAATGCTATGCTTTGTGTGATTTGGATGCTAGTGTTTCCACGATTCCAAAGACTTTGTGTGATTTGTTAGGTTTCCGTGATTTTGATGATTGCTCTCTAAACTTGCACCTTGCGGATTCCACTATTAAGAAACCTATGGGAAGAATTAATGATGTTATTATTGTTGCAAATAGGAATTATGTGCCCATATATTTTATTGTTCTTGACATAGATTGCAATCCTTCGTGTCCTATTATTCTTGGTAGACCTTTCCTTAGAACGATTGGTGCAATTATTGATATGAAGGAAGGAAATATTAGATTCCAATTTCCGTTAAGGAAAGGCATGGAACACTTTCCTAGAAAGAAAATTAAATTACCTTATGAATCTATTATGAGAGCCACTTATGGATTGCCTACCAAAGATGGCAATACCTAGATCTATCCTTGCTTTTTATGCCTAGCTAGGGGCGTTAAACGATAGCGCTTGTTGTGAGGCAACCCAATTTTATTATTATTACTTGATTTTTGCTCCTGTTTAGTAATAAATAATTTATCTAGCCTCTGTTTAGGTTGTGTTTTTGTGTGTAATTAGTGTTTTTGCCAACTAGAACCGTTGGGAAGACTTGGGGAAAGTCTTGATATCTTGCTGTAAAAAACAGAAACTTTAGCGCTCACGAGAACTGCTGCCATTTTTATTTGGGAAGTGCTATTTAGTTAATTCCTTTTGAAGATGATTAATAGATAAATTACTCACGTCCAGCAATTTATTTTAGAATTTTTAGGGTTCCAGATCTTGCGCTAGCTACAGCTTACTACAGACTGTTCTGTTTTTTGACAGATTCTGTTTTTCGTTTATTGTTTGCTTATTTTGATGAATCTATGGCTAGTAAAATAGTTTATAAAACATAGGTAAGTTGGAATACAGTAGGTTTAGCACCAATATAAATAAATAATGAGTTCATTACAGTACCTTGAAGTGGTCTTTTGTTTTCTTTCGCTAACGGAGCTCACGAGATTTTCTTCTTTAAGTTTTGTGTTGTGAAGTTTTCAAGTTTTGGGTAAAGATTTTATGGATTATGGAACAAGGAGTGGCAAGAGCCTAAGCTTGGGGTTTCCCAAGGCACCCCCAAGATAATCTAAGGACACCTAAATGCTAAAGCTTGGGGATGCCCCGGAAGGCATCCCCTCTTTTCGTCTACTTCTACCGGTAACTTTACTTGGAGCTATATTTTTATTCACCACATGATATGTGTTTTGCTTGGAGCGTCTTGTATTATTTGAGTCTTTATTTTTTATTTTACCACAATAATCCTTGCTGTACACACCTTTTGAGAGAGCCATACATGATTTGCAATTTGTTAGAATACTCTATGTGCTTCGCTTATATCATTTGAGTTATATAGTTTTGCTCTAGTACTTCACTTATATCTTTTAGAGCACGGTGGTGGATTTGTTTTATAGAAACTATTGATCTCTCATGCTTCACTTAGATTATTTTGACAGTCTTAAATATCATGGTAATTTTCTTAAATAATCCTAATATGCCAGGTATTCAAGATTAGTAAAAAAATTCCTAGGAGTGTTTTGAATACTAAGAGATGTTTGATGCTTGATGATTGTTTTGAGATATGGAGGTAATAACATCAAAGTCGTGCTAGTTGAGTAGTTGTGAATTTGAGAAGTGCTTGTGTTCAAGTTTGCAAGTCCTGTAGCATGCACGTATGGTAAACGTTATGTAACAAATTTGAAACATGAGGTGTTATTTGATTGTCTTCCTTATGAGTGGTGGTCGAGGACGAGCGATGGTCTTTTCCTACCAATCTATCCCCCTAGGAGCATGCGCATAGTGCCGAGGTTTTTGCTGACTTGTAGGATTTTTTAATAAGTATGTGAGTTCTTTATGACTAATGTTGAGTCCATGGATTATACGCACTCTCACCCTACCATCATTGCTAGCCTCTTCGGTACCATGCATTGCCCTTTCTCACATTGAGAATTGGTGCAAACTTCGCTGGTGCATCCAAACCCCGTGATATGATACGCTCTTTCACACATAAACCTCCTTATATCTTCCTCAAAATAGTCACCATACCTACCTATTCTGGCATTTCCATAGCCATTCCGAGATATATTGCCATGCAATTTTCCACCATTCCGTTTATCATGACACATTCATCATTGTCATATTGCTTAGCATGATCATGTAGTTGACATAGTATTTGTGGCAAAGCCACCATTCATAATTCTTTCATACATGTCACTCTTGGTTCATTGCATATCCCGGTACACCGCTGGAGGCATTCATATAGAGTCATCTTTTTTTCTAGCATCGAGTTGTAATCATTGAGTTGTAAATAAATAGAAGTGTGATGATCATCATTTTCTAGAGCATTGTCCCAAGTGAGGAAATAAAAAAAGAGATAAAGGCCATATAAAAAAGAAAAAAGGGGAAAAGGCCTAAATAAAAAATGAGAGAAAAATCGAGAAGGGACAATGCTACTATCCTTTGCCACACTTGTGCTTCAAAGTAGCACCATAACCTTCATGATAGAGAGTCTCTTGTTTTGTCACTTTCATATACTAGTGGGAAATTTTCATTATAGAACTTGGCTTGTATATTCCAACAATGGGCCTCCTCAAGTGCCCTAGGTCTTCGTGAGCAAGCAAGTTGGATGCACACCCACTTAGTTTCTTTTGTTGAGCTTTCATACATTTATAGCTCTAGTGCATCCGTTGCATGGCAATCCCTACTCCTTGCATTAACATCAGTCGGTGGGCATCTCCATAGCCCATTGATTAGCCTCGTTAATGTGAGACTTTCTCCCTTTTTGTCTTCTCCACATAACCCCCATCATCATATTCTATTCCACCCATAGTGCTATGTCCATGGCTCGCGCTCATATATTGCGTGAAAGTTTATAGGTTTGAGATTGCTAAGGTATGAAACAATTGCTTGGCTTGTCATCGGGGTTGTGCATGATGAGAGCATTTTTGTGTGAAGAAAATTGGAGCATGACTAAACTATATGATTTTGTAGGGATGAACTTTCTTTGGCCATGTTATTTTGAGAAGACATAATTGCTTTGTTAGTATGCTTGAAGTATTATTATTTTTATGTCAATATGAACTTTTGTCTTGAATCTTTCGGATCTGAATATTCATACCACAATTAAGAAGAATTTCATTAAAATTATGCGAAGTAGCACTCCGCATCAAAAATTCTGTTTTTATCATTTACCTACTCGAGGACGAGCAGGAATTAAGCTTGGGGATGCTTGATACGTCTCCAACGTATCTATAATTTTTGATTGCTCCATGCTATATTATCTACTGTTTTGGACATTATTGGGCGTTATTATCCACCTTTATATTATTTTTGGGACTAACCTATTAACCGGAGGCCCAGCCCAGAATTGCTGTTTTTTTTTCCTATTTTAGGGTTTCGAAGAAAAGGAATATCAAATGGAGTCCAAACGGAAAGAAACCTTCAGGAATGTGATTTTCTCACTGAACATGATCGAGGAGATTTGGACCCTACTTCAAGACACAAAGGAGGAGGCCATGAGGTAGGGGGGCGCACCTACCCCCCAAGCGCGCCCTCCACCCTCGTGGGCCCCCTGTTGCTCCACGGACGTACTCCTTCCTCCTATATGTACCTACGTACCCCCAACCGATCAGATACGGAGCCAAAACCCTAATTACATCGCCGCAACTTTCTGTATCCATGAGATCCCGTCTTGGGGCCTGTTCTGGAGCTCCGCCGGAGGGGGCATCGATCATGGAGGGCTTCTACATCATCACCATAGCCCCTCCGATGAAGTGTGAGTAGTTCACCTCAGACCTACGGATCCATAGTTATTAGCTAGATGGCTTCTTCTTTCTTTTTGGATCTCAATACAATGTTCTCCCCCTCTCTTGTGGAGAACTATTCGATGTAATCTTCTTTTTGCGGTGTGTTTGTTGAGACTGATGAATTGTGGGTTTATGATCAAGTCTATCTATGAACAATATTTGAATTTTCTCTGAATTCTTTTATGTATGATTGGTTATCTTGGCAAGTCTCTTCGAATTATCAGTTTGGTTTGGCCTACTAGATTGATCTTTCTTGCAATGGGAGAAGTGCTTAGCTTTCGGTTCAACCTTGCGGTGTCCTTTCCCAGTGACAGTAGGGGCAGCAAGGCACGTATTGTATTGTTGCCATCGAGGATAACAAGATGGGGTTTTCATCATATTGCATGAGTTTATCTCTCTGCATCATGTCATCTTGCTTAAGGCGTTACTCTGTTTTCATTAACTTAATACTCTAGATGCATGCTGGATAGCGGTCGATGAGTGGAGTAATAGTGGTAGATGCAGGCAGGAGTCGGTCTACTTGTCTCGGACGTGATGCCTGTATACATGATCATACCTAGATATTCTCATAACTATGCTCAATTCTGTCAATTGCTCAACAGTAATTTGTTCACCCACCGTAGAATACTTATGCTCTTGAGAGAAGCCACTAGTGAAACCTATGGCCCCTGAGTCTATCTTCATCATATTAATCGTCCAATACTTATTAATTTCCTTTGCTTTTATTTTACTTTGCATCTTTATCATAAAAATACCAAAAATATTATCTTATCACATCTATCAGATCTCACTCTCGTAAGTGGCCGTGTAGGGATTGACAACCCCTTATCGCGTTGGATGCGAGGATTTATTTGTTTTGTGCAGGTACGAGGGACTCGCACGTAGCCTCCTACTGGATTGATACCTTGGTTCTCAAAACTGAGGGAAATACTTACGCTACTCTGCTGCATCATCCCTTCCTCTTTGGGGAAAAACCAACGCAGTGCTCAAGAAATAGCACCCCCCAGGCGCGCCCTCCACCCTCGTGGGCCCCCTGTTGCTCCACCGATGTACTCCTTCCTCCTATATATACCTACGTACCCCCAAACTACCAGATACAGAGCCAAAACCCTAATTCCACCGCCGTAACTTTCTGTATCCACGAGATCCCATCTTGGGGCCTGTTCCGGAGCTCCGCTGGAGGGGGCATTGATCACGGAGGGCTTCTACATCAACACCATAGCCCCTCCGATGAAGTGTGAGTAGTTTACCTCAGACCTACGGGTCCATAGTTATTAGCTAGATGGCTTCTTCTCTCTTTTTGGATCTCAATACAAAGTTCTCCCCCTCTCTTGTGGAGATCTATTCGATGTAATCTTCTTTTTGCGGTGTGTTTGTTGAGACTGATGAATTGTGGGTTTATGATCAAGTCTATCTATGAACATTATTTGAATCTTCTCTGAATTCTTTTATGTATGATTGGTTATCTTTGCAAGTCTCTTCGAATTATCAGTTTGGTTTGACCTACTAGATTGATCTTTCTTGCAATGGGAGAAGTGCTTAGCTTTCGGTTCAATCTTGCGGTGTCCTTTCCCAGTGACAGTAGGGGAAGCAAGGCACGTATTGTATTGTTGCCATCGAGGATAACAAGATGGGGTTTTCATCATATTGCATGAGTTTATCCCTCTACATCATGTCATCTTGCTTAAAGCGTTACTCTGTTCTTATGAACTTAATACTCTAGATGCATGCTGGATAGCGGTCGATGTGTGGAGTAATAGTAGTAGATGCAGGCAGGAGTCAGTCTACTTGTCTCGGACATGATGCCTATATACATGATCATACCAAGATATTCTCATAACTATGCTCAATTCTGTCAATTTCTCAACAGTAATTTGTTTACCCACCATGAATACTTATGCTCTTGAGAGAAGCCACTAGTGAAACCTATGGCCCCCGGGTCTATCTTCCATCATATTAATCTTCCAATACTTAGTTATTTCCTTTGCCATTTATTTTACTTTGCATCTTTTATTTCTCTTTATCATAAAAATATCAAAAATATTATCTTATCATATCTATCAGATCTCACTCTCGTAAGTGACCGTGTATGGATTGACAACCCCTTATCGCGTTGGTTGCGAGGATTTATTTGTTTGTGTAGGTGAGAGGGACTCGTGCGTGGCCTCCTACTGGATTGATACCTTGGTTCTCAAAAACTGAGGTAAATACTTACGCTACTCTGCTGCATCACCCTTTCCTCTTCAAGGGAAAACCAACGCAAGTGCTCAACAGGTAGTAGCCGCCGCCGCTGATCTGGATGGGGTTGGCGCCGGCCTCTGGTGGCCCATTGTTGTTGATGGCGTCATCCACAGGGGCATGTGTAGTTAGGATTCCCTAAGTTCCTGTCTTTTGTTTCCTGCGAGGAATCACGAAATGCCCCGAGGGGGTGTGTAAAGGTTTTGCGATGTCCTTTGTTGATATTACCCTTATTATGAAGTTGTGCGTGTGCGTGCTCTGTTCTGGCTCGGTTTCCCCTTTCCAACCTCTCGACGGCATGGTGCTCTACGCCGACAGGTCCCAGTCCCCAGGCAGGCTTCAGCCGTCGCTGGTATGCTAGGTCGCGTGCCGTGGTCAAGGCCAGGAGGTGAGCGGCCCGAGGTCCAGTAAGAGCCCCTGAGGCGCGATGCTCAGGAGATCCCCTGTGGCGTGCAACCAACCGCCGAGAGGTAGGAGAGGAAGACTACGTCGCCGTAGCGGGGCAACACAAATGAGAACTCTACGCTGTAGGGATTGATTGACCCGAGCGCGAAACTTATCTTGGTAATCATGGGTTGGTCCCTCGCGAGACGCCAGGCTTGGGCGTCGGGCGCTGCTGAGTAGCTAGGCCAGGCCCGTGCATGCCTCCCCCTCCTCTCCATGTTCTTCCTGGTGCTCTACGTCCTCAAGTCCCGACCCTCGAGCGAGCTCAGCCGCCGCTGGTATGCCAGGTCGCGATGCCGTGGTCAAGGCCAGGGGGTGAGGGCTGGAGAGCCAGTAAGAGCTCCTGAGTCGCGATGCTCAGGAGGCCCCCTTTTAACGCGCAAGCGAATCGCATGAGAAAAGAGGGAGAGTCCGCGGTACCGCCCGTTGTAGCCTTCAGGAAGTTCCTCCAAGTTAGCGCGAGGAAGGGCACCGATCACCATGGTGATTGCTGATCCGCCTCTGGTATGTGGGAGGGGACTCCCTGTCGCGGAGAGCCCCCGGGGCATGTACAACCCCGCCCTGACACGTGGCTTGCACGACAGGGCTCGACGAGGTGTGTCTAGGCACTCGTGAGCCAGCACGGGACTCACGAGGCCCTACCTCAAGGCAGGTTGCGCCTGGTCTTGATTCTTGTTCGCTGTGTTGGTCCTGCGAGGTGGTTAGACAACCTGCGCTGAACGAATCTCCCGAGGTTATCGCGTGAGAAAGCCAAGGACCAACAGCCCCAGGAGGTGACGTGAACGGGGCCGGCCCGCCAAACAGAACTCAGCCATTGGATTTATCGATGCTGCAGGGACGTGCCCGAGTACAGACGCCGTGCCTAACCTTCTCATGTGAAGGGTCCTGAAGAAAGACGACCGGCGCGTGGCTCCCGCGATGGGCGACAATCAAGAAGGTGATAGTCATAGATAGATTAAGCATGAAAGGCAACCTAGCTCAGGTAAATGCATGAACGATACGTGCCACTGGGTCAGGCCCGAGCGGCTTGGGGATGATGCAGCCCGAGGGGCGCCCCCAGCAAGGTAAGCTAAAGACATAAAAAGGAAGGGATACATGCCACAGGGACGGACCCACGCGGCCTGGGAATAATGCAGCCCTGAGGGCGCTCCCAGCTAAATGAACTTGGAAAATGTCACCTGGTTCAGTTGATGAAGGGGTGTTGAGGCAGCTAAAGGTACGCGGCGAAGGGGTTGCCCCTCATGAGCCACCGGGGCCCTGAGCCTCTGGAGGCTCTGGGGGTCCAGGCGGTTCCTTGAGGACCGTCTCCATCTCCGCCAGGACTGCATGGTGCCTGGCCTCCTGACCCGCCATGACGCTCTGCAGGTTGCGCAGGAAGGCAGCAGCCACGCTCGGCAGGCCGAACGACATGCGAATGTAGCTGTGAGGTGGACCTTCGCAGCGCCCAACACGCGAAGGACAGAAGAGCTCCTGAGATGCGGCTCAGTTGAGCCCTGGTATGTCGATGCAGACGCGCAGCTCACCACCCTCGCCCGGGTGGGGAGCAACGCCAGGTGGGCGGCGGTCGCCGCATATTGCTCTTGCTTCTTGAAGCTCCTGAGATACCCTGGTGATGAACTACTGAGCATCGGGCGCTCCTCGCCCAGCGTCCCCCTGAGGGAGACGTGCCGCGAAGCACGCCTCCAAGTGGTGCCCGAGCGCCTCCCTCATGACGCTGGCAAGGTCTGAGGCCCTCCAGAAGAGAGCCCCCAAGCCCTGCCCGAGGAGGGTGCTGGGCGCGCCTTCCTATGCGATGGAGGGAGGCGCCCCAGGTACGGGCGATGATCCTGACGTGGTGCCACTTGCTGCGCTGCCCTCCTGAGGTCCGGCACGGAGCAACTGCTTCTTCTTCTTCTTGGGGACGACCTCAGGAGGGCACCGAGCCGCATCGTTTCTGGGGTCTTCGATTGACGCTGCTTGGAAGGCGCGCTCGAGGGAGCACACCGCATCTCTTTCTTCGCAGGGGACTGTGATGATCCCGCCGCTTCCTGGCATATTGAGGACGTTGTAGCCGTGGTGCGTCACTGCCATAAACTTGGCCAAGGCCGGATACCCGAGGATGGCATTGTACGGCAGACGAATGTGGGCGACGTCGAAGTCGATGAGCTCGGTGCGGTAGTTGTTGGAGCCATCGGTCACTCCTGAGAAAGGCTTGGTAGGCTGAAGTTGATCGTATAGCACTTGGAGGTTGTCGAACGTCTCGACGGACAGGGCATTGAGCCCTGCGCCGCCGTCGATGAGGGTCTTGGTGACTTGGACGTTGCTGATAACGGGTGAACAAAGCATCGGGAGGACGCTGGTGGTGGCTGCGCACTTGAGCTGATCTGCTGAGCTGAAGGTAATGGCGCACTTGGACCACCTGAGCGGGCGCGTGGCCTCGAGCTTGGGGAGGACTGCATTCACTTCATGACCGAACTGCTTGAAGATATGCTGTGAGGCTGGGGCTTGAGCTCCGCCCAAGATGCAGGCGATAGCACGCGGCTCCTGGAAGCCCCGAGCCCCCTCATCTTGGTGGTGGTCGTCGTTCCTTCTTGGTGGTGGCAGTGGAGGAAGCCCAACATTGCCCCGAGGACGGTCCTCGCAAGGCTGATCCCTCAAGGCACCTTCGCGAGGCTGGTCCTGCCAGCGGTCCTTGATACGTCTCCAACGTATCTATAATTTTTTATTGTTCCATGCTATTATATTATCAACCTTGGATGTTTTATATGCATTTATATGCTATTTTATATGATTTTTGGGACTAACCTATTAACCTAGAGCCTAGTGCCAGTTTCTGTTTTTTCCTTGTTTTAGAGTATCGCAGAAAAGGAAAATCAAATGGGCTCCGATTGACCTGAAACTTCACGCAACTTATTTTTGGAACGGAAGCAATCCAGGAGACTTGGAGTAGACGTCAGGGAAGCTTCGAGGAAGCCACGAGTCAGGGAGGCGCGCCCCCACCCTCATGGGCCCCTCGTGGCTCCCCCGACCTTCTTCTTTCACCTATATATGTCCATATACCCTAAAAACATCAGGGAACATAATAGATTGGGAGTTCTGCCGCCAGAAGCCTCCGTAGCCACCGAAAACCAATCTAGACCCGTTTCGACACCCTGCCGGAGGGGGGAATCCCTCTCTGGTGGCCATCTTCATCATCCCGACGCTCTCCATGACGAGGAGGGAGTAGTTCACCCTCAGGGCTGAGGGTATGCGCCAGTAGCTATGTGTTTGATCTCTCTCTCTCTCTCTCTCTCGTGTTCTTGAGGTGGTACGATCTTGATGTATCACGAGCTTTGCTATTATAGTTGGATCTTATGATGTTTCTCCCCCTCTACTCTCTTGTAATGGATTGAGTTTTCCCTTTGAAGTTATCTTATCGGATTGAGTCTTTAAGGATTTGAGAACACTCGATGTATGTCTTGCACGTGCTTATCTGTGGTGTCAATGGGATATCATGTGATCCAGTTGATGTATGTTTTGGTGATCAACTTGCGAGTTCCGTGACCTCGTGAACTTATGCATAGGGGTTGGCACACGTTTTCGTCTTGACTCTCCGGTAGAAACTTTGGGGCACTTCTCAAAGTTCTTTGTGTTGGTTGAATAGATGAATCTGAGATTGTGTGGTGCATATCGTATAATCATACCCACGGATACTTGAGGTGACATTGGAGTATCTAGGTAACATTAGGGGTTTAGTTGATTTGTGTCTTAAGGTGTTATTCTAGTACGAACTCTAGGATAGATTGAACGGAAAGAATAGCTTCGTGTTATTTTCCTAAGGACTCTTGAATAGATCGATCAGAAAGGATAACTTTGAGGTGGTTTCGTACCCTACCATAATCTCTTCGTTTGTTCTCCGCTATTGTGTCTTTGGAGTGACTCTTTGTTTCATGTTGAGGGATAGTTATATGATCCAATTATGTTATTATTGTTGAGAGAACTTGCACTAGTGAAAGTATGAACCCTAGGCCTTGTTTCCTAGCATTGCAATACCGTTTACGCTCACTTTTACCACTTGCTACCTTGCTGTTTTTATATTTTTCAGATTACAAAAACCTATACCTACCATCCATATTGCACTTGTATCAGTATCTCTTGGTTGAATTAGTGCACCTATACAATTTACTTGCCGATTAATCCCTACTCGTAGGGTCACCGAGTAGCTAATAAACTCATAAATCATCCGATTTACTGATTAAATGGCTGATTAACTTGCCGATTAGCCTATTTATCCCCTACTCGCCAGCCAATCGAGCAGCTACCGGTTAGCGATTTCCTCAACAATGTGTGTCACCATCTCTTCGCTGAACTAGTGCACCTATACAATTTATCATTGTATTGGGTGTGTTGGGGACACAAGAGACTCTTTGCTATTTGGTTGCAGGGTTGTTTAAGAGAGACCATCTTCATCCTTCGCCTCCCACGGATTGATAAACCTTAGGACATCCACTTGAGGGAAATTTGCTACTGTCCTACAAACCTCTGCACTTGGAGGCCCAACAACGTCTACAAGAAGGTTGTGTAGTAGACATCAAGCTCTTTTCTGGCGCATTGCCGGGGAGGTTAGCGCTTGAAGGTATATCTTTAGATTTTGCAATCAAATCTTTTGGTTTCTTGTTTTTTCACTAGTTTAGTTTATAAAAGAAAACTACAAAAAAAATGGAACTGAGTTTGCCTCATACGGTTCATCTTTTTAATATCTTTCGTGAGAATGATGGAAAGGAAAATTGTGCTCAAATGCTAGAAGAAGAAGTATCTAAAATGTTTGGCACTAAATCTTTGAATGATGACCATGGTTGCAATGTTGTTAGTATGAAATTCTTGAATATCCCTAGTACTAATGATGATTGCACTAGTCATGATGAAAATGTCTCTTATAAGCATGTCAACTTCTGTGGAGTGCATAGAGTTTGCAAGTACACACCAAATAGGGAAGATAGATTTTGCAAGAGGCATAAGTATTTGGAAACTAAGTGGTTGCAAGAGAGGCTAGATGTTTGTGCTGAAAATTTAAAATTTCTTCACCATACTTGTGAACTTTGCAACGAACATGGTCATTTAAATCTCCGATGCAAATTGTTCCATGATTGTATCGTGTCCAAAAATTATGATGATTTGATTTCCCTTGCATATCATAATGAACTTAGTTTTCTTTTGGGTCATGAAGAAATCAAACGTATAACTAAGCATATTCCAGAATATAATCTTGAGAAATTCCTCGATATTTATCTAGAAGAAATGTTTATGTACTGTGCGGTGAATTGCATTGAAAATCCTTATATTGCCAATTACATAAAGAAAATAAAACAAATAGAGGATGAAGAGAATACTAATGAAAGGGAAGAGGCTTCCCAATATACTCCTATTATTTCTTATGATGAATCAGGTAACGAGGAGGAGCCTTCTAATCAACCAATCTCATCAATAAGGAGCTCCAAAAAGAGGATTGAACCCACACATAATGTGAAGAAGAAAAAGAAAAGACGAATGAGCAAAGGTGAAAAGGTATCCCTCCCAAATGATGTTGCCCCTATTACTCATTGTGATGATGATAATTGCTATACTATTGCTGCTATCCATACTATTAATGACGAGAGTGATTATGCTTATGATATGAAAAGGCCAAAGCTTGGGGATGCTATGTTTGACGAGAATGACATGTTTGAGAATATATTTGCTGCAATTAATATTTCTCCCAAGCTTGGGGATGCTATGTTTAATCAAGATGATATTTCTAGCCTCCCAAGTTTTGATATGCAAATTTATTATGATGATAGCATGCCTCCTACTTATGATGATTATATTGATGAAAGTGGGTTTGGAAGAGTGTCAACTTTAGGAAGTAATGATCCCACTATTTTGGAGGGTGTTGAATCTTATTGTGAAAATTATGAAAGTGGATTTGGAGAGGTCATGACTTTATTTAGTAATGATTCCACTATCTCGGAAGAAGTTTCAATTGATTATGATGAGAACAAAGTTGCTACTTATGATGTTATCGTGATGATACTTATGCTATAAAAAGTAGAGATGATTATATTTATAAAACTTGTCATGATTATGATTACCCTTTTTCTGAACATTACTCCTTTAGTGTGGAAACAATTTATAGTATTCAAGTTTCTTATGATACTCCCACTATTCCGAACGAGAAGAATTTTGCTTATGTGGAGAGTAATAAAATTTCTATGCTTGTAGATCATGAAAAGAATGCTTTATGTGATAGTTATATTGTTGAATTCATTCATGATGTTACTGAAAATTATTATGAGGGAGGAATTTATGCTTGTAGGAATTGCAATAATATCAAGTTTCCTCTCTACAAGTTGAAAATCTTGAAGCTATGCTTGTTTTGCCTTCCTATGCTAGTTGATTATGGTTCACACAAGTTGTTTGCTCACAAAATCCCTATGCATAGGAAGTGGGTTAGACTTAAATGTGCTAGTCATATTCTTCATGATGCTCTCTTTATGTTACAATTCTTATCTTTTATGTGAGCATCATTGAAATCACCATGCCTAGCTAGGGGCGTTAAACGATAGCGCTTGTTGGGAGGCAACCCAACTTTATTTTTGTTCTTTGCTTTTTGCTCCAGTTTAGTAATAAATAATTCATCTAGCCTCTGGTTAGATGTGTTTTTATGTTTTAGTTAGTGTTTGTGCCAAGTAGAACCTTTGGGAAGACTTGGGGAAAGTCTTTGCGATCTTGCTTAAAAAATAGAAAGTATGCGCTCATGAGAATAATTTTCATTTTTTACCAGAGAGCGATAAAATATCAATTCCAACTGCAGTAGATCACTAAACAAATTTCATGGTACTTCCTAATTTCTCTGGATTTTTGGAGTTACAGAAGTATTCGGAACCTACAGATTACTATAGATTGTTCAGTTTTTGCATTCTGTTTTCTATGTGTTGTTTGCTTATTTTGTTGAATCTATGAGTAGTATCGGAGGGTATGAACCATAGATGAGTTGGAATACAATATATATTACACCAATATGAATTTATAATGAGTTCACAACAGTACCTAAGTGGTGATTTATTTTCTTATACTAATGGAGCTTACGAGTTTTCTGTTAAGTTTTGTGTTGTGAAGTTTTCAAGTTTTGGGTAAAGATTTGATGGACTATGGAATAAGGAGTGACAAGAGCCTAAGCTTGGGGATGAACAAGGCACCCCAAGGTAACATTCAAGGACAACCAAAAGCCTAAGCTTGGGGATGCCCCGGATGGCATCCCCTCTTTCGTCTTCGTTCATCGGTAACTTTACTTGGAGCTATATTTTTATTCACCACGTGATATGTGCTTTGCTTGGAGTGTCATTTTATTTTCTTTTGTTTTGCTTACTGTTTGAATAAAATACCAAGATCTGAAATTATTAAATGTTAGAGAGTCTTCACATAGTTGCATAATTATTCGACTACTCATTGATCTTCACTTATATCTTTCGGAGTAGTTTGTCATTTGCTCAAGTGCTTCACTTATATCCTTTTAGAGCACAACGGTGGTTTTATTTTGAAGAAATAGATGAGCTCTCATGCTTCACTTATATTATTTTGAGAGTCTTTAGAACAACACGGTAATTTGCTTTGGTTTTGAATTTAGTCCTAATATGATAGGCATCCAAGAGGGATATAATAAAAACTTTCATATAATGTGCATTGAATACTATAAGAAGTTTGATACTTGATGCTTGTTTTGAGATATGAAGATGGTGATATTAGAGTCATGCTAGTTGAGTAGTTGTGAATCTGAGAGATACTTGTGTTAAAGTTTGTGATTCCCGTAGGATGCACGTATGGTGAACCGTTATGTGATGAAGTCAGAGCATGATTTATTTATTGATTGCCTTCCTTATGAGTGGCGGTCGGGGACGAGCGATGGTATTTTCCTACCAATCTATCCCCCTAGGAGCATGCGCGTAGTACATTGTTTCGATAACTAATAGATTTTTGCAATAAGTATGTGAGTTCTTTATGACTAATGTTGAGTCCATGGATTATACGCACTCTCACCCTTCCACCATTACTAGCCTCTCTAGTACCACGCAACTTACCATAAACCCACCATTTACCTTCCTCAAAACAGCCACCATACCTACCTATTATGGCATTTCCATAGCCATTCCAATATATATTGCCATGCAACTTTCCACCGTTCCGTTTATTATGACAGGCTCCATCATTGTCATATTGCTTTGCATGATAATGTAGTTGACATCGTATTTGTGGCAAAGCCACCAATCATAATTCTTTCATACATGTCACTCATGAATCATTGCACATCCCGGTGCACCACCAGAGGCATTCACATAGAGTCATATGTTGTTCTAGTATCGAGTTGTAACTTTTGAGTTGTAAGTAAATAAAAGTGTGATGATCATCATTATTAGATCATTGTCCCAAGTGAGGAAAGGATGATGGAGACTATGATTCCCCCACAAGTCGGGATGAACTCCGGATGAAAAATAAATAAAAAGAAAAAAAGAGGCCATAAAAAAAGAGAAAAAGGCCCAAATAAAAAAATAAAAAAATGAGAGAAAAAGAGAGAAGGGGCAATGCTACTATCCTTTTACCACAATTGTGCTTCAAAGTAGCACCATGATCTTCATGATAGAGAGTCTCCTATGTTGTCACTTTCATATACTAGTGGGAATCTTTCATTATAGAACTTGGCTTGTATATTCCAATGATGGGCTTCCTCAAAATGTCGTATGTATTCATGAGCAAGCGAGTTGGATGCACACCCACTAGTTTCTTTTGTTGAGCTTTCATACACTTATAGCTCTAGTTCATTCATTGCATGGCAATCCCTACTCACTCACATTGATATCTATTGATGGGCATCTCCATAGCCCGTTGATACGCCTAGTTGATGTGAGACTATCTTCCTCCTTTTTGTCTTCTCCACAACCACCATTCTATTCCACCTATAGTGCTATATCCATGGCTCACGCTCATGTATTGCATGAAGATTGAAAAAGTTTGAGAACATCAAAAGTATGAAACAATTGCTTGGCTTGTCGTCGGGGTTGTGCATGATTTAAATATTTTGTGTGATGAAGATAGAGCATAGCCAGACTATATGATTTTTTAGGGATGGCTTTCTTTGGCCATGTTATTTTGAGAAGACATGATTGCTTTGTTGGTATGCTTGAAGTATTATTATTTTCATGTCAATATTAAACTTTTGTCTTGAATCTTATGGATCTAAATATTCATGCCACAATAAAGAGAATTACTTGGATAAATATGTTAAGTAGCATTCCACATCAAAAATTCTGTTTTTATCATTTACCTACTCGGGGACGAGTAGGAATTAAGCTTGGGGATGCTTGATACGTCTCCAACGTGTCTATAATTTTTGATTGTTCCATGCTATTATATTATCAACCTTGGATCTTTTATATGCATTTATATGCTATTTTATATGATTTTTGGGACTAACCTATTAACCTAGAGCCCAGTACCAGTTTCTGTTTTTTCCTCATTTTAGAGTATCACAAAAAAGGAAAATCAAACGGAGTCCAATTGACCTGAAACTTCACGGAACTTATTTTTGGAACGGAGGCAATCCAGGAGACTTGGAGTAGACAACAGGGAAGCTTCGAGGACGCCACGAGTCAGGGAGGCTTGCCCTACCCCTGGGCGCGCCCCCAACCTCGTGGGCCCCTCGTGGCTCCCCTGACAGACTTCTTTCGCCTATATATGTCCATATACCCTAAAAACATCGGGGAATAGAATAGATCAGGAGTTCCGACACCAGAAGCCTCCGTAGCCACCGGAAACCAATCTAGACCCGTTCCGGCACCCTGCCGGAGGGGGGAATCCCTCTCCGGTGGCCATGTTCATCATCACGATGCTCTCCATGACGAGGAGGGAGTAGTTCACCCTCGGGGCTGAGGGTATGTGCCAGTAGCTATGTGTTTGATCTCTCTCTCTCTCATGTTCTTGAGGTGGTACGATCTTGATGTATCGCGAGCTTTGCTATTATAGTTGGATCTTATGATATTTCTCCCCCTCTACTCTCTTGTAATGGATTGAGTTTTCCCTTTGAAGTTATCTTATCGGATTGAGTCTTTAAGGATTTGAGAACACTTGATGTATGTCTTGCACGTGCTTATCTGTGGTGACAATGGGATATCATGTGATTCACTTTATGTATGTTTTGGTGATCAACTTGCGAGTTCCGTGACCTCGTGAACTTATGCATAGGGGTTGGCACACGTTTTCGTCTTAACTCTCCGGTAGAAACTTTGGGGCACTCTTCGAAGTTCTTTGTGTTGGTTGAATAGATGAATCTGAGATTGTATGATGCATATCGTGTAATCATACCCACGGATACTTGAGGTGACATTGGAGTATATAGGTGACATTAGGGTTTTAGTTGATTTGTGTCTTAAGGTGTTATTCTAGTACGAACTCTAGGATAGATTGAACGGAAAGAATAGCTTCGTGTTATTTTACTAAGGACTCTTGAATAGTCTGATCAGAAAGGATAACTTTGAGGTGGTTTCGTACCCTACCACAATCTCTTCGTTTGTTCTCCGCTATTAGTGACTTTGGAGTGACTCTTTGTTTCATGTTGAGGGATAGTTATATGATCCAATTATGTTATTACTGTTGAGAGAACTTGCACTAGTGAAAGTATGAACCCTAGGCCTTGTTTACTAGCATTGCAATACCGTTTACTCTCACTTTTACCACTTGCTACATTGCTGTTTTTATATTTTCAGATTACAAAAACCTATATCTACCATCCATATTGCACTTGTATCACTATCTCTTCGCTGAACTAGTGCACCTATACAATTTACCATTGTATTGAGTGTGTTGGGGAGACAAGAGACTCTTTGCTATTTGGTTGCAGGGTTGTTTGAGAGAGACCATCTTCATCATACGCCTCCCACGGATTGATAAACCTTAGGTCATCCACTTGAGGGAAATTTGCTACTGTCCTACAAACCTCTGCACTTGGAGGCCTAACAACGTCTACAAGGAGAAGGTTGTGTAGTAGACATCAGTCCTCACGAGGCCTGTCACGCCACTCCTGGCGCGGGCCACGATCATCCCAGCGTCCGCCACCACGTCCTCCTCCTCGGCCATAGCCCCGATCGTTGCGTTCGGGGCGTCAACCGAGGCGTCCTTCTCGAATGGCTCTGATCTCTTGACAGTCGTTGGTGTTGTGGCTATGCAGGTCCCTTGCATTTCACGTCTTTGGCTTGGCTTTCTTCTCCTTCGGGTCTGCAACCGGGAGCTCGAGGAGGTAGAGGCGCCCCTCCTCAGCTCTTGCGCACTTGCTCGCCAGGTTGAACAGCTCCAGAGACGTGCACAACTCCTCATGGATGGCGAGCTCCTCCTTCATCTTGACATCGCGGATGCCATCGGAGAAGGCGGAGATGATGGCCTCATCCGTCACCTTAGGGATCTTGAGGCGAATATTGTTGAAGCGCTGGATGTACTTTTGGAGGGTCTCTCCTGGTTGTTGCTTGACGCGGCGTAGGTCACCCGTAGCCGGTGGGCAGTCGCGAGTGCCCTGGAAGTTGGCGACAAAACGGTCGCGCATCTTGTTCCAGGAGGAGATTGAGCATGGAGGCAGGTTCAGGAGCCAGGAGCGGGCACCATCCTTAAGAGCCATGGGGAACCAGTTCGCCATGACTTTCTCGTCGCCGTTAGCCGCCCCGATGCTCAGCTCGTAGAGCTGCAGGAACTCCGCAGGGTCGGGGGTGCCGTCATAGCGAGGAAACAGATTCGGCTTGAAGAACTTGCCCGACAAAGCGACGCTACACAGCTCAGGGGTGAAGGCGCGGCAGCCTGCCGTGGTCACCGGGACTCTGCGTTGGTGGAGAACTTGTCCTTGATGCAGTCCGCGCACCGCCACCGCAGGTGGCACGCGGTCTTGCCATGGTGGCGCAGGGAGCACGGGGGTGTTTTCTCGTTGCCGAGGGACTTCTTCGCAGTTTCTTTCTTCTTGTGCGGGCGCCAGACGCGGCAGGTCGCGCCGTGGGGCTACGCACCTGGGCGCCAAGACTCCGTCTTGGGGCAGATGTGGTGGAGGCGCTCCATGGGCCACGCCGCCCGCGGCTGGCGGAGGGCGAGGCAGCAAGAGGGACGGCGCAGGGGAGCCCCCTGCGGCGCTGACGAGCTCGGCGATGCGGTCGAGCCATTCCTCGTAGAGGTCGTCGACGGGGCGGTAGCACAGGAGCTCGCGCACCATGCACAGAGCAGCCTACGCGTCCACGGGAGCGCGACGAGCGTGGGAGGACGAACCGGCCGGGGTCAGCGATGGAGTGGCGATGCGGCCGTCCCACTGCACCGAGGGGTGCAGCGAGGGTGCTTGCTGCTCGTTCCCTGCCGGGCCGGTGGCGGCGTTGGTGGCAGGCGACGGAGAACGACGGGGTGACCCGCAGACGGGGGCCATCTGAGCGATGCGGGCGGCGAGGGCAGCCCGGCGCTCAGCGCGAGCGCGGCGAGCGTCCACCATGGAGACAATGAAGCAACGGGACGCGGAGCGACGGAAGGGAAGCTTCGGCGCACCCCTACCTGGCGCGCCAAATGTCGGATCACTGGGTCCGGCAAAACCCTCAAGGTTTGAACACTGGGGTGCGCGCGAAGATCTCCCCTACCGATCCACGTCCTAACTTCGCTAACATCTCAGGGACTAACTCGACGAACTCGCTACACAAGGGACACAAGATTTATACTAGTTCGGGCCACCATTGTGGTGTAATACCCTACTCCAGTGTGGTGGTGGATTGCCTCTTGGGCTGAGGATGAACAGTACAAGGGGAAGAACAACCTCCTGGGGAGAGGTGCTCTTGTGCTTGGTGGACTTGTGGTTGTTAGGATCTCTCCGAGACGAGTTCCCGATCCGTCGGATCCCCCTCATACTATGGTGGCTAGTCCTATTTATAGAGGCCCTGGTCCTCCCTCAAAATATTGAGCGGGAAGGGAGCCAACAACGGCCAATTTGAAAGGGGACAGCTAGTATAGCTTATCCTCACAAAAGTTGTCTTCGCCTGCCAAAGGCTCTGGTGGTGACATTGTCTTGGGCTCCACGGTGACCCTTTTCTTGCCATCCTTCTCGTCTTGGTCTCGTTGCATCGATATGGAAACCTTTGCTTGACGCCTTGGTACTCTGCGTCTGCGCTTGCCTCCTTAGCACCAAAGAAGAAACAAGGACACTGTGCATGCTGGCACCCACCTGGCCTTGGTCGTCATGGCTCACGTCATTGGAACCTCGCGAGGTTTGCCTGGCCTTGATCTCTCTGCCCCACGCGAGCCGGCCTGGTGAGGCCGCTCCTGAGGAGGTCTTGTGTCGTACGCCTCGTGAGGCTTGGCCCCTCGCGAGGGTCTTGAATGCTTGTTGGTGAAGATGGGCCGTACGGGCCCGCTCACAGAGCCATGCCGTGGGCCGCAGGTAGGCAAGTCTGGGGACCCCCGTTCCTAGAACGCCAACAGTAGCTCCCGGGCCCAAGGCGCGCTCGGGCTTGACTTCGACGCGAGCCAAGGGGCAAGTGCGGAGCACCGCGGGCCCCAATAGCCTGCGGCCTTGGTCGATGGGTAGCGGTTGATTGGACGTGGGCGTCTCCGCTTCCCCACGCAGCCTCGGCAACTGCTCGACTTGACAAGTCCCTGCTGCATGCAAGGAAAATCCATCATTATTACCTTGGATCATGGATGCCGGCGGTTGGCCTCCCCTTGGCTATAAATGGGAGGTGGGGGTGGAGCCCCATCACCCGTCTCTTCTCTGCCTCTCCCGCTTCTTCTCCTTCCTCGCTTCACTCCTTGCTGGTGCAGTCATGGCGCCGATTCGGAGGTTCTCGGCCGCAGAGAAGGGCAAGGGTCCCCTCACCGAGCCCGAGCTTCTCCTGCCAAAGAAGAGGAGGTCTCAACGCCGCGAGATGGTCGTGAGGCCGGTGGTGTCGCGGCCTTGGCATGAGAGGCCGCCTCCTAGATACCCGTTGCCCTTGTATGCTCACGCTGACGTGTCCGGAGGAGGAGCGATGAGCGCCGCCGCCCGCGCCTGGGCCGTGGCTGCCGCACTGCGGAGGCGCACATCGTCGCCCCAGGGGTCCACGCTGCGGACTCTTCGCGCGAGTTCGTGTTGTGGGCGGCGATGCCCCCGAGCAGAGATGCCGCCAAGCGGACCCCTCGAGCTTTGGCTGCAGCACGCCGACTGTGACGCCCGGGCGACGGGAGCGGAAATTGAAGTCGTCGCCTCCGGGAGGATCTTCATGACCCGAGGTTGGGGCAAGATTGCCCGAGTCTGCCGCGCGGAGGGCGCCCTCGCGATCCACTTTGTGTATGACGATGCCTCCATGCTGCTCTTCAAGGTCTTCGACGAGGAAGGCCGCCACCTGGAGTGTTGCCCTGAGGAAGGCCGCCGCCTACAAAGATCTTTATCGGTCAAACCGCATAACAACATACGTTGTTTCCTTTGTCATCGGTATGTTACTTGCCCGAGATTTGATCATCGGTATCTCAATACCTAGTTCAATCTCATTACCGACAAGTCTCTTTACTCATTCCGTAATGCAACAGCCCACAACTAACTCATTAGTCACTTTGCTTGCAAGGCTTATAGTGATGTGTATTACCGAGATTGCCCAGAGATACCTCTCCGACAATCGGAGTCACAAATCCTAATCTCGATCTATGCCAACTCAACAAACACCATCGGAGACACCTGCACAGCATCTTTTTTGTCACCCAGTTACGTTGTGACGTTTGATAGCACACTAAGTGTTCCTCTGGTATTCGGGAGTTGCATAATCTCATAGTCACAAGAACATGTATAAGTCATGGAGAAAGCAATAGCAATAAACTTAAACGATCATAGTGCTAAGTGATGTCTACTACACAACCTTCTTCTTGTAGACGTTGTTGGGCCTCCAAGTGCAGATGTTTGTAGGACAATAGCAAATTTCCCTCAAGTGGATGACCTAAGGTTTATCAATCAGTAGGAGGCGTGAGATGAAGATGGTCTCTCTCAAGCAACCCTGTAACCAAATAACAAAGAGTCTCTTGTGTCCCCAACACACCCAATATAATGGTAAATTGTATAGGTGCACTAGTTCGGCGAAGAGATGGTGATACAAGTGGTATATGGATAGTAGATATAGGTTTTTATAATCTGAAAATATAAAAACAGCAAGGTAACAAGTGATAAAAGTGAGCGTAAACGGTATTGCAATGCGTTGAAACAAGGCCTAGGGTTCATACTTTCACTAGTGCAAGTTCTCTCAACAATAATAACATACTTGCATCACATAACTATCCCTCAACATGCAACAAAGAGTCACTCCAAAGTCACTAATAGCAGAGAACAAACGAAGAGATTATGGTAGGGTACGAAACCACCTCAAAGTTATTCTTTCCAATCAATCAGTTGGGCTATTCCTATAAGTGTCACAAACAGCCCTAGAGTTCATACTAGAATAACACCTTAAGACACAAATCAACCAAAACCATAATGTCACCTAGATACTCCAATGTCACCTCAAGTATCCGTGGGTATGATTATACGATATGCATCACACAATCTCAGATTCATCTATTCAACCAACACATAGAACCTCAAAGAGTGCCCCAAAGTTCCTACCGGAGAATCACGACGAAAACGTGTGCCAACCCCTATGCATAGGTTCATGGGCGGAACCCGCAAGTTGATCACCAAAACATACATCAAGTGAATCACGTGGTATCCCATTGTCACCACAGATACGCACGGCAAGACATACATCAAGTGTTCTCAAATCTTTAAAGACTCAATCCGATAAGATAAATTCAAAGGGAAAACTCAATCCATTACAAGAGAGTAGAGGGGGGAGAAAACATCATAGGATCCAAATATAATAGCAAAGCTCGCGATACATCAAGATCGTATCACCTCAAGAACACGAGAGAGAGAGAGAGATCAAACACATAGCTACTGGTACATACCCTCAGCCCCGTGGGAGAACTACTCCCTCCTCGTCATGGAGAGCACCGGGATGATCAAGATGGACACCGGAGAGGGATTCCCCCTCCGGCAGGGTGCCGGAACGGGTCTAGATTGGCTTTCGGTGGCTACGGAGGCTTCTGGCGGCAGAACTCCCGATCTATTATGCTCCCCAATCGTTTTACGGTATATGGATATATATATAGGAGGAAGAAGTACGTCAGGGGAGCCATGAGGGTGGAGGGCGCGCCCAGGGGGGTGGGCGCCCCCCCTTCCTCATGGCTTCCTCGTTGCTTCCCTTACGTGGACTCCAAGTCTTCCGTGTTGCTTTCCTTCCAAAAATAAGTTCCGTGAAGTTTCAAGTCAATTGGACTCCGTTTGATTTTCCTTTTCTGCGAAACACTGAAACAAGGGAAAAACAGGAACTGGCACTGGGCTCTGGGTCAATAGGTTAGTCCCAAAATTAATATAAAAGTGGATAATAAAGCCCAATAATGTCCAAAACAGTAGATAATATAGCATGGAGCAATCAAAAATTATAGATACGTTGGAGACATATCAAGCATCCCCAAGCTTAATTCCTGCTCGTCCTCGAGTAGGTAAATGATAAAAACAGAATTTTTGATGTGGAATGCTACTTGGCATAATTTCAATGTAATTCTTCTTAATTGTGGCATGAATATTCAGATCCGAAAGATTCAAGTTAAAAGTTCATATTGACATAAAAATAATAATACTTCAAGCATACTAACAAAGCAATTATGTCTTCTCAAAATAACATGGCCAAAGAAAGTTCATCCGTACAAAATCATGTAGTTTAGTCATGCTCCATTTTTGTCACACAAGAATGCTCTCATGCACAACCCCGATGACAAGCCAAGCAATTGTTTCATACTTTAGTAATCTCAAATCTATAAACTTTCACGTAATATATGAGCGCGAGCCATGGACATAGCACTATGGGTGGAATAGAATATGATGATGGGGGTTATGTGGAGAAGACAAAAAAGGAGAAAGTCTCACATCAACGAGGCTAATCAATGGGCTATGGAGATGCCCACCGATTGATGTTAATGCAAGGAGTAGGGATTGCCATGCAGTGGATGCACTAGAGCTATAAATGTATGAGAGCTCAACAAAAGAAACTAAGTGGGTGTGCATCCAACTTCCTTGCTCACGAAGACCTAGGGCACTTGAGGAGGCCCATTGTTGGAATATACAAGCCAAGTTCTATAATGAAAAATTCCCACTAGTATATGAAAGTGACAAGACAAGAGAGTCTCTATCATGAGGATTATGGCGCTACTTTGAAGCACAAGTATGGCAAAGGATAGTAGCATTGTCCCTTCTCTCTTTTTCTCTCATTTTTTGGGCCTTCTTTTTTTATGGCCTTTCTATTTTTTTGGGCCTTCTCTTTTTTAATGGCCTTTCTCTCTTTTTATTCCTCACTTGGGACAATGCTCTAGAAAATAATGATCATCACACTTCTATTTATTTAGAACTCAATGATTACAACTCGATACTAGAACAAAGTATGACTCTATATGAATGCCTCCGGCGGTGTACCGGGATTGCGATGAATCAAGAGTGACATGTATGAAAAATTATGAATGGTGGATTTTCCACAAATATGATGTCAACTACATGATCATGCAAAGCAATATGACAATGATGATGCGTGTCATAATAAACGAAACGGTGGAAAGTTGCATGGCAATATATCTCGGAATGGCTATGGAAATGCCATAATAGGTAGGTATGGTGGATGTTTTGAGGAAGATATAAGGAGGTTTATGTGTGAAAGAGCGTATCATATCACGGGGTTTGGATGCACCGGCGAAGTTTGCACCAACTCTCAATGTGAGAAAGGGCAATGCACGGTACCGAAGAGGCTAGCAATGATGGAACGGTGAGAGTGCGTATAATCCATGGACTCAGCATTAGTCATAAAGAACTCACATACTTATTGCAAAAATCTAAAAGTCATCAAAAACCTCGGCACTACGCGCACGCTCCTAGGGGGATAGATTGGTAGGAAAAGACCATCGCTCATCCCCGACCGCCACTCATAAGGAAGACAATCAAATAACACCTCATGTTTCAAATTTGTTACACAACGTTCACCATACGTGCATGCTACAGGACTTGCAAACATCAACACAAGCATTTCTCGAATTCACAACTACTCAACTAGCACGACTTTGATATTATTACCTCCATATCTCAAAACAATCATAAAGCATCAAACTTCTCTTAGTATTCAATACACTTATATGAAAGTTTTTACTATAATTGGATGCCTAGCACATTAGGATTATTTAAGCAAATTTCCATGCTATTTAAGACTCTCAAAATAATATAAGTGAAGCACAAGAATACATCTATTTCTTCAAAATAAAACCACCACCGTGCTCTAAAAAGATATAAGGGAAGCACTAGAGCAAATGACAAACTACTCCGAAAGATATAAGTGAAGATCAATGAGTAGTTGAATATTTATGCAACTATGTGAAGACTCTCTGACATTTAATAATTTTAGATCTTGGTATTTTATTCAAACATCAAGCAAAACAAAAGAAAATAAAATGACACTCCAAGCAAAACACATATCATGTGGCGAATAAAAATATAGCTCCAAGTAAAGTTACCGATGAACGAAGACGAAAAAGGGGATGCCTTTCGGGGCATCCCCAAGCTTAGGCTCTTGGTTGTACTCGAATATTACCTTGGGGTGCCTTGGGCATCCCCAAGCTTAGGCTCTTGCCACTCCTTATTCCATAGTCCATCAAATCTTTACCCAAAACTTGAAAACTTCACAACACAAAACTTAAAAGAAAACTCGTAAGCTCCGTTAGTATAAGAAAGAAAATCACCATCATAAGGTACTGTAATGAACTCATTATAAATTCCTATTGGTGTAATATCTACTGTATTCCAACTTATCTATGGTTCATACCCTCCGATACTACTCATAGATTCATCAAAATAAGCAAACAACACATCAAAAACAGAACATTCTGTAGTAATCTGGATCAAATGTATACTTCTAGAACCCCAAAAATTCTAAAATTAATTGCTGGACCTTAGGAATTTATCTATTAATCATTTGAAAAAATAATTAACTAAATATCACTCTCCAAATAAAAATGGCAGCAATTCTCGTGAGCGCTAAATTTTCTGTTTTTTACAGCATGATCATAAAGACTTCACCCAAGTCTTCCCAAAGGTTCTACTTGGCACGAACACTAATTAAAACATAAAACCACATCTAAACATAGGCTAGATGAATTATTTATTACTAAACAGGAGCAAAAAGCAAGGAACAAAAATAAAATTGGGTTGCCTCCCAACAAGCGCTTTCGTTTAACGCCCCTAGCTAGGCATGATGATTTCAACAATGCTCACATAAAGGATAAGAATTGAAACATAAATAGAGCATCATGAAGAATATGACTAGCACATTTAAGTCTAACCCACTTCCTATGCATAGGGATTTTGTGAGCAAACAACTTGTGGGAACAAGAATCAACTTGCATAGGAAAGCAAAACAAGCATAACTTCAAAACTTTAAGCACATAGAGAGGAAACTTGATATTATTGCAATTCCTACGAGCATATATTCCTCCCTCATAATAATTTTCATTAGCATCATGAATGAATTAAACAATATAACTATCATATAAAGCACTATATTCATGATGCACAAGCATAGAATTTTTATTACTCTCCACATAAGCCAATTTCTTCTCATGAATAGTAGTGGGAGCAAACTCAACAAAATAACTATCGTGTGAGGCATAATCCAATTGAAAATTGAAATCATGATGAAAAGTTTCATGGACATCATTATTCTTTATAGCATACAAGTCATCACAATAATCATCATAGCTAGCAACTTTGTTCTCATAATCAATTGGAACCTCTTCTGAAATAGTGGAATCATCACTAAATAAAGTCATGACCTCTCCGAAACCACTTTCATCAACATAATCATCATAAATGGGAGGCACGATTTCATCGTAATAAATTTTCTCATCAAAACTTGGGGGCCAAAAAATATCATCTTCATCAAACATAGCTTCCCCAAGCTTGTGGCTTGGCATATCATTAGCATCATGGATATTCAAGGAATTCATACTAACAACATTGCAATCATGCTCATCATTCAAATATTTAGTGCCAAACATTTTAATGCATTCTTCTTCTAACACTTTGGCACAATTTTCCTTTCCATCATTCTCACGAAAGATATTAAAAAGATGGAGCATATGAGGCAAACTTAATTCCATTTTTTGTAATTTTCTTTTATAAACTAAACTAGTGATAAAACAAGAAACTAAAAGACTCAGTTGCAAGATCTAAAGATATACCTTCAAGCACTCATCTCCCTGGCAACGGCGCCAGAAAAGAGCTTGATGTCTACTACACAACCTTCTTCTTATAGACGTTATTGGGCCTCCAAGTGCAGAGGTTTGTAGGACAGTAGAAAATTTCCCTCAAGTGGATGACCTAAGGTTTATCAATCCATAGGAGGCGTAGGATGAAGATGGTCTCTCTCAAGCAACCCTGCAACCAAATAACAAAGAGTCTCTTGTGTCCCCAACATACCCAATAAAATGGTAAATTGTATAGGTGCACTAGTTCGGCGAAGAGATGGTGATACAAGTGGTATATGGATAGTAGATATAGGTTTTTGTAATCTGAAAATATAAAAACAGCAAGGTAACTAATGATAAAAGTGAGCACAAACGGTATTGCAATGCGTTGAAACAAGGCCTAGGGTACATACTTTCACTAGTGTAAGTTCTCTCAACAATAATAACATACTTGCATCACATAACTATCCCTCAACATGCAACAAAGAGTCACTCCAAAGTCACTAATAGCAGAGAACAAATGAAGAGATTATGGTAGGGTACGAAACCACCTCAAAGTTATTCTTTCCAATCAATCCGTTGGGCTATTCCTATAAGTGTCACAAACAGCCCTAGAGTTCGTACTAGAATAACACCTTAAGACACAAATCATCCAAAACCTAATGTCACCTAGATACTCCAATGTCTCCTCAAGTATCCGTGGGTATGATTATACGATATGCATCACACAATCTCAGATTCATCTATTCAACCAACACATAGAATCTCAAAGCGTGCCCCAAAGTTCCTACCAGAGAATCACGATGAAAACGTGTGCGAACCCCTATGCATAGGTTCATGGGCGGAACCCGCAAGTTGATCACCAAAACATACATCAAGTGAATCACGTGGTATCCCATTGTCACCAAGATACGCACGGCAAGACATACATCAAGTGTTCTCAAATCTTTAAAGACTCAATCCGATAAGATAACTTCAAAGGGAAAACTCAATCCATTACAAGAGAGTAGAGGGGGGGAGAAAACATCATAGGATCCAAATATAATAGCAAATCTCATGATACATCAAGATCGTATCACCTCAAGAACACGAGAGAGAGAGAGAGATCAAACACATAGCTACTGGTACATACCCTCAGCCCCGTGGGAGAACTACTCCCTCCTCGTCATGGAGAGCACCGGGATGATGAGGATGGCCACCGGAGAGGGATTCCCCCTCCGGCAGGGTGCCGGAACGGGTCTAGATTGGCTTTCGGTGGCTACGGAGGTTTCTGGCGGCGGAACTCCCGATCTATTGTGCTCCCCAATCGTTTTACGGTATATGGATATATATAGGAGGAAGAAGTACGTCAGGGGAGCCACGAGGGTGGAGGGCGCGCCCAGGGGGTGGGCGCGCCCCCCTGCCTCGTGGCTTCCTTGTTGCTTCCCTTACGTGGACTCCAAGTCCTCTGTGTTGCTTTCCTTCCAAACATAAGTTCTGTGAAGTTTCAGGTCAATTGGACTCCGTTTGATTTTCCTTTTCTGTGAAACACTGAAACAATGGAAAAACAGGAACTGGCACTGGGCTCTGGGTCAATAGGTTAGTCCCAAAATTAATATAAAAGTGGATAATAAAGCCCAATAATGTCCAAAACAGTAGATAATATAGCATGGAGCAATCAAAAATTATAGATACGTTGGAGACATATCAAGCATCCCCAAGCTTAATTCCTGCTCGTCCTCGAGTAGGTAAATGATAAAAACAGAATTTTTGATGTGGAATGCTACTTGGCATAATTTCAATGTAATTCTTCTTAATTGTGGCAGGAATATTCAGATCCGAAAGATTCAAGTTAAAAGTTCATATTGACATAAAAATAATAATACTTCAAGCATACTAACAAAGCAATTATGTCTTCTCAAAATAACATGGCCAAAGAAAGTTCATCCGTACAAAATCATGTAGTTTAGTCATGCTCCATTTTTGTCACACAAGAATGCTCTCATGCACAACCCCGATGACAAGCCAAGCAATTGTTTCATACTTTAGTAATCTCAAATCTATAAACTTTCACGTAATATATGAGCGCGAGCCATGGACATAGCACTATGGGTGGAATAGAATATGATGATGGGGGTTATGTGGAGAAGACAAAAAAGGAGAAAGTCTCACATCAACGAGGCTAATCAATGGGCTATGGAGATGCCCACCGATTGATGTTAATGCAAGGAGTAGGGATTGCCATGCAGTGGATGCACTAGAGCTATAAATGTATGAGAGCTCAACAAAAGAAACTAAGTGGGTGTGCATCCAACTTGCTTGCTCACGAAGACCTAGGGCACTTGAGGAGGCCCATTGTTGGAATATACAAGCCAAGTTCTATAATGAAAAATTCCCACTAGTATATGAAAGTGACAAGACAAGAGACTCTCTATCATGAGGATTATGGCGCTACTTTGAAGCACAAGTGTGGCAAAGGATAGTAGCATTGTCCCTTCTCTCTTTTTCTCTCATTTTTTGGGCCTTCTTTTTTTATGGCCTTTCTATTTTTTTGGGCCTTCTCTTTTTTAATGGCCTTTCTCTCTTTTTATTCCTCACTTGGGACAATGCTCTAGAAAATAATGATCATCACACTTCTATTTATTTACTCAATGATTACAACTCGATACTAGAACAAAGTATGACTCTATATGAATGCCTCCGGCGGTGTACCGGGATTGCGATGAATCAAGAGTGACATGTATGAAAAATTATGAATGGTGGCTTTTCCACAAATATGATGTCAACTACATGATCATGCAAAGCAATATGACAATGATGATGCGTGTCATAATAAACGGAACGGTGGAAAGTTGCATGGCAATATATCTCGGAATGGCTATGGAAATGCCATAATAGGTAGGTATGGTGGATGTTTTGAGGAAGATATAAGGAGGTTTATGTGTGAAAGAGCGTATCATATCACGGGGTTTGGATGCACCGGCGAAGTTTGCACCAACTCTCAATGTGAGAAAGGGCAATGCACGGTACCGAAGAGGCTAGCAATGATGGAAGGGTGAGAGTGCGTATAATCCATGGACTCAACATTAGTCATAAAGAACTCACATACTTATTGCAAAAATATACAAGTCATCAAAAACCTCGGCACTACGCACACGCTCCTAGGGGGATAGATTGGTAGGAAAAGACCATCGCTCGTCCCCGACCGCCACTCATAAGGAAGACAATCAAATAACACCTCATGTTTCAAATTTGTTACACAACGTTCACCATACGTGCATGCTACAGGACTTGCAAACATCAACACAAGCATTTCTCGAATTCACAACTACTCAACTAGCACGACTTTGATATTATTACCTCCATATCTCAAAATAATCATAAAGCATCAAACTTCTCTTAGTATTCAATACACTTATATGAAAGTTTTTACTATAATTGGATGCCTAACATATTAGGATTATTTAAGAAAATTTCCATGCTATTTAAGACTCTCAAAATAATATAAGTGAAGCACAAGAATACATCTATTTCTTCAAAATAAAACCACCACCGTGCTCTAAAAAGATATAAGGGAAGCACTAGAGCAAATGACAAACTACTCCGAAAGATATAAGTGAAGATCAATGAGTAGTTGAATAATTATGCAACTATGTGAAGACTCTAACATTTAATAATTTTAGATCTTGGTATTTTATTCAAACATCAAGAAAAACAAAAGAAAATAAAATGACACTCCAAGCAAAACACATATGATGTGGCGAATAAAAATATAGCTCCAAGTAAAGTTACCGATGAACGAAGACGAAAGAGGGGATGCCTTTCGGGGCATCCCCAAGCTTAGGCTCTTGGTTGTACTCGAATATTACCTTGGGGTGCCTTGGGCATCCCCAAGCTTAGGCTCTTGCCACTCCTTATTCCATAGTCCATCAAATCTTTACCCTAAACTTGAAAACTTCACAACACAAAACTTAAAAGAAAACTCGTAAGCTCCGTTAGTATAAGAAAGCAAATCACCATCATAAGGTACTGTAATGAACTCATTATAAATTCCTATTGGCGTAATATCTACTGTATTCCAACTTATCTATGGTTCATACCCTCCGATACTACTCATAGATTCATCAAAATAAGCAAACAACACATCAAAAATAGAACATTCTGTAGTAATCTGGATCAAATGTATACTTCTGGAACCCCAAAAATTCTAAAATTAATTGCTGGACCTTAGTAATTTATCTATTAATCATTTGCAAAAATAATTAACTAAATATCACTCTCCAAATAAAAATGGCAGCAATTCTCGTGAGCGCTAAATTTTCTGTTTTTTACAGCATGATCATAAAGACTTCACCCAAGTCTTCCCAAAGGTTTTACTTGGCACGAACACTAATTAAAACATAAAACCACATCTAAACATAGGCTAGATGAATTATTTATTACTAAACAGGAGCAAAAAGCAAGGAACAAAAATAAAATTGGGTTGCCTCCCAACAAGCGCTATCGTTTAACGCCCCTAGCTAGGCATGATGATTTCAATAATGCTCACATAAAGGATAAGAATTGAAACATAAAGAGAGCATCATGAAGAATATGACTAGCACATTTAAGTCTAACCCACTTCCTATGCATAGGGATTTTGTGAGAAAACAACTTGTGGGAACAAGAATCAACTTGCATAGGAAAGCAAAACAAGCATAACTTCAAAACTTTAAGCACATAGAGAGGAAACTTGATATTATTGCAATTCCTACGAGCATATATTCCTCCCTCATAATAATTTTCAGTAGAATCATGAATGAATTAAACAATATAACTATCATATAAAGCACTATATTCATGATGCACAAGCATAGAATTTTTATTACTCTCCACATAAGCCAATTTCTTCTCATGAATAGTAGTGGGAGCAAACTCAACAAAATAACTATCGTGTGAGGCATAATCCAATTGAAAATTGAAATCATGATGAAAAGTTTCATGGACATCATTATTCTTTATAGCATACAAGTCATCACAATAATCATCATAGCTAGCAACTTTGTTCTCATAATCAATTGGAACCTCTTCTGAAATAGTGGAATCATCACTAAATAAAGTCATGACCTCTCCGAAACCACTTTCATCAACATAATCATCATAAATGGGAGGCACGATTTCATCGTAATAAATTTTCTCATCAAAACTTGGGGGCCAAAAAATATCATCTTCATCAAACATAGCTTCCCCAAGCTTGTGGCTTGGCATATCATTAGCATCATGGATATTCAAGGAATTCATACTAACAACATTGCAATCATGCTCATCATTCAAATATTTAGTGCCAAACATTTTAATGCATTCTTCTTCTAACACTTTGGCACAATTTTCCTTTCCATCATTCTCACGAAAGATATTAAAAAGATGGAGCATATGAGGCAAACTTAATTCCATTTTTTTGTAATTTTCTTTTATAAACTAAACTAGTGATAAAACAAGAAACTAAAAGACTCAATTGCAAGATCTAAAGATATACCTTCAAGCACTCATCTCCCCGGCAACGGCGCCAGAAAAGAGCTTGATGTCTACTACACAACCTTCTTCTTGTAGACGTTATTGGGCCTCCAAGTGCAGAGGTTTGTAGGACAGTAGAAAATTTCCCTCAAGTGGATGACCTAAGGTTTATCAATCCGTAGGAGGCGTAGGATGAAGATGGTCTCTCTCAAGCAACCCTGCAACCAAATAACAAAGAGTCTCTTGTGTCCCCAACATACCCAATAAAATGGTAAATTGTATAGGTGCACTAGTTCGGGGAAGAGATTGTGATACAAGTGGTACATGGATAGTAGATATAGGTTTTTGTAATCTGAAAATATAAAAACAGCAAGGTAACTAATGATAAAAGTGAGCATAAACGGTATTGCAATGCGTTGAAACAAGGCCTAGGGTACATACTTTCACTAGTGTAAGTTCTCTCAACAATAATAACATACTTGCATCACATAACTATCCCTCAACATGCAACAAAGAGTCACTCCAAAGTCACTAATAGCAGAGAACAAATGAAGAGATTATGGTAGGGTACGAAACCACCTCAAAGTTATTCTTTCCAATCAATCCGTTGGGCTATTCCTATAAGTGTCACAAACAGCCCTAGAGTTCGTACTAGAATAACACCTTAAGACACAAATCATCCAAAACCTAATGTCACCAAGATACTCCAATGTCACCTCAAGTATCTGTGGGTATGATTATACGATATGCATCACACAATCTCAGATTCATCTATTCAACCAACACATAGAACCTCAAAGCATGCCCCAAAGTTCCTACCAGAGAATCACGATGAAAACGTGTGCGAACCCCTATGCATAGGTTCATGGGCGGAACCCGCAAGTTGATCACCAAAACATACATCAAGTGAATCACGTGGTATCCCATTGTCACCAAGATACGCACGGCAAGACATACATCAAGTGTTCTCAAATCTTTAAAGACTCAATCCGATAAGATAACTTCAAAGGGAAAACCCAATCCATTACAAGAGAGTAGAGGGGGGGAGAAAACATCATAGGATCCAAATATAATAGCAAATCTCATGATACATCAAGATCGTATCACCTCAAGAACACGAGAGAGAGAGAGAGATCAAACACATAGCTACTGGTACATACCCTCAGCCCCGTGGGAGAACTACTCCCTCCTCGTCATGGAGAGCACCGGGATGATGAGGATGGCCACCGGAGAGGGATTCCCCCTCCGGCAGGGTGCCGGAACGGGTCTAGATTGGCTTTCGGTGGCTACGGAGGTTTCTGGCGGTGGAAGTCCCGATCTATTGTGCTCCCCAATCATTTTACGGTATATGGATATATATAGGAGGAAGAAGTACGTCAGGGGAGCCACGAGGGTGGAGGGCGCGCCCAGGGGGTGGGCGCGCCCCCCTGCCTCGTGGCTTCCTTGTTGCTTCCCTTACGTGGACTCCAAGTCCTCTATGTTGCTTTCCTTCCAAACATAAGTTCCGTGAAGTTTCAGGTCAATTGGACTCCGTTTGATTTTCCTTTTCTGCTAAACACTGAAACAAGGGAAAAACAAGAACTGGCACTGGGCTTTGGGTCAATAGGTTAGTCCCGAAATTAATATAAAAGTGGATAATAAAGCCCAATAATGTCCAAAACAGTAGATAATATAGTATGGAGCAATCAAAAATTATAGATACGTTGGAGACGTATCACTAAGCTAACAGATGGGTCAAGTCAATCACATCATTCTCTAATGATGTGATCCCGTTCATCAAATGACAACTCATGTCTATGGTTAAGAAACTTAACCATCTTTGATTAATGAGCTAGTCAAGTAGAGGCATACTAGTACACTATTTGTCTATGTATTCACACGTGTACTAAATTTCCGGTTAATACAATTCTAGCATGAATAATAAACATTTATCATGATATAAGGAAATATAAATAACAACTTTATTATTGCCTCTAGGACATATTTCCTTCAATACTTTCCTCCGGGAGGGGGTAATCAAAGCCGCCATCATCACCAACGATAATCTCATTGTGGGAGGACTCATCACCATCAACATTGGCACCATCACCATCTTATCTGCAAACCGTAGTACATCTCTTGTATTCAATCTTTTTCTCAATATCTCAGATTGGTACCTTTGGGTTGCTGGTAGTGTTGATTACATCTTGTAGTTGATGTGAGTTGTTTACTTGGTGGAAGATTATATGTTCAGATTATTAATCATATATTATTGTCCTCTGATCATGAACATGAATATGATTTGTGTGGGTAGTTCCGTGTGTTCTTGAGGATATGGGATAAGTCTTATTATAAGTAATCATGCGAAGTTGGGTTATGTTCCATGTTTTGATGATGGGTTATGTTATTTTTCCTCTGGTGGTGTCGTGTGAATGGCCACTACACATGACACATTACCATACTTGGGCCTAGGGGAAGGCATTGTGGAATTAGTAAGTAGATGATGGGTTGTGAGCGTGACAAAAGCTTAAACCCTATTTTATGCGCTATTTCGTAAGGGACTAATTTGGATCCATATATTTCATGCTATAGTTAGATTTATCTTAATTCCTCTACTATAGTTGTGGATGCTTGCGAGAGGGCATAATCATAAGTAGGTTGTTTGTCCAAGTAAGAACAATATCTTAGCACTGGTCTATCCACATAATAAATTTTCAAAGCAATGAACACGAGTCAATGAATCTTGATGAAATTAACTAGCCAAAATCCACACGTGTCCTCGAGAACCTTTTGGTCACTATAAGAAATACTTCCGGCTTGTACTTTGCAATAAAAATGATTGGGCAACCTTGCTTCACCTTGTTACATTTGGTACTTATTACCTTCTACAAATTATATTGCTATCAAAATATCTGTCACAACTACTTTGACAACACTTGCAGAGAATATCTTGTTGAAACCCGCTTATTGATTCATTTTGCCCCTCGTTGGGTTGAACACTCTTACTTATCAAAAGGACTATGGTTGGTCCCCTATACTTGTGGGCCATCAAGTATTAATGGAGAATGGTCCAAGGCACCACAAGTTCACTAGGGACTTCTCTGTCGAAAGCAGGTAGTGGCATGGTAAAAAATTACTGTTGGGAATTGACACATACGTAACATTCATAACTATGATCATTCGTAGCATAATCTTGTATAGGCATCACGTCCGTGACAAGTAGACAACAATTCAAGTGCATATACTGCTATTACTCCACCCGAGGACCACTATCCAGCATGCATCTCAAAGTATCGATTTTAATGAAGAACAAACTAAAGCAATAAGCAAGATGACATGATGTAGACAGAAAGAAACCTAGAAATAAGATCAATCTCTGTCGTTTTATCCTTATTAGCAACAACACATCACTTGCATTTGCCCCTTTTATCACTGGGCAAGAGCACCGTGAGGTTGAACCCACTACTATGCACCACTCCCTCTAAAGAACAATTGATCTATCCTGGCCAGAGAAGACAAATAACTCAAAAAGCATACATAGCTACTCAATCATACAACAAACAAACTACAAAAGGTTCAATTATATTCAATGAACAATATGATCACAAATCGACAAATCATCGAATCCCAACAAACACACCACAACAATTAAAGTGGGTTGAACTCATAGGAGATCAATGTATTGAAGATCCAAAAGAGAGACATGGAGAATAAGCTATCTAGCTTGGAACCGCAGGTTTCAAAATAACTACACACATCATCATGGAGGCAGCAAGGTTGATGAAGAGGCTTGCCATGATGGCTTCCCACTCCGGCAGAGCACCAGAACAGGGCTCCAGATGGGATCGCTTCAGAACAGAGGCTTGCGGTGGAGATATTTTTTCGGGTTTGCTTCTGAGGGTTTCGGGATTTATGTGATTTTATAAGCTACAAATTAGGTCAAACGGAGGCTTAGGGGGGCCACATGGGCAGGTGGCATGACCACCCCCTAGCTGCGCCACCAAGCCATGTGGCTGCCTCGTAGGTCCCCTCGACCTCTCCTGAAGCTTCTAGGGTCCTTCATTGGCTAGAAAAAATGTGAAAATTTGGCATCGTATGTGGACCTTCATATATATGGATTTTTAGCGAAACCAGAAACAAGCAAAAGATAGGAACTTGCATTGGGCACTAAATTAATAAGTTAGTCCAGAAAAATAATATAAAACATATAAAAGTGATAATATGATAGTATATAAAAAATATAGATATGTTGGAGATGTATCAATGGCCACTGACCTGTCTTTTATAATAAGTTTCCAAATTGTTCTAGGGTTCACTGTTCATGTGTTGTCCATTGCAATTCTTTTGTTTAGCATGAATCTAATGGTGATGTGGTCATGTTGTGATAGTAGATCATGATAATAAAATTGTAATGGTCTCAACTCTGATTATGTATGTCATTTAGTTTCTGGCCTTTTAATTTTAGGAATTAGAGGTGAATCATTCTATTTTTGCGTTGTTCATCCAATTTGTAAATTGTGCTATTCATTAATTTGGCAAAGGGTACTGAACATGTATAGTAGGCACTGATTAATGTAGACAAGGAAGAAATTTAACAATTTTAACCATCGGATAAATTTGTTAACTATTGCAGGAGGGGAGAAACTATGGAATATTTCAGTGGGTAGATCAGGAGTGGCCAGACTCACTGCAGAATGCTCTCCACATGTTAAGCGGTTTATTTGACGAGAACAAGCATACTAATAGGCTTGCACGCCTGGAACATTCATCTAGTGTCACAATGTTATGAAAGAGAACATGAAAATAGAGGACAACCATGCCAAGTTGGTTGTCGATGTCCCAGGAGAAGAGTGCTCAAGAATACAACTATCAATAGAGTTGAAGGGACAATGAAGAGAGAAGATCTTTGTTTTGGACAACAACATGGGAAATTTGAAGCAAGAGCTTGGTGCAATGGAGGTTGAGAACACTAAACTCGAGGAACGAGTTAGCATGTTGAAGCACACCCAGGTTGCTCAAGCCAGTGTCGTTAGGAATTTTTCACACAACTGAAAGAGAAGGAAAAACTAAACACTTAGAGGAGAAACTTGGAGTTTTGCATTGTCGACCTCGTGAAAGCCTGTCAAAAGAACAAGATCAAGCTCAAGGGCACCAAAGCCATTTGTGATGAAGAATAAGAGATAATCTGATTATCTTAGTCATTATGTATCTTTTGAACAAATCTTTAGTCTAAAACTTTGAACTATGGCTTGTTAGGTTGAGTATGTGAACTACGGTGTGTGATGAATCCTCTGAACTATATTTAGTTTGAGTATGTGAACCTCCTTGATATGCTTATGAGAACTAAGTTAGTTTGAGTGTGTGAACCTTCTTGTAATTTAAATATGATGTTGTTGGATGTATTAATTTTAGGTCTTCCATCAACGCTGAGACACCATAGATGGTTAAATTAGGGTTTTAGGTGCTCCATCGATGTCGAGGCATCCAAGATGCTTAAAGTATGGTTTGCCGGGTTCCATTGCCGCAAAAACATCCTATATGGTTAAATTAGGGTTTTACGTGTTCTGTTGACGCCGAGGCACCTAATAGGTCTCAAACATATCTACAATTTTTTATTTTTTCATGGCATGTTTATATCATTTTGGCATAGTTCTGACACCAATTTTATTATTTTTCTGAAATTACCTATTAATTAAGTGTGTAGTGCTAGTTGTTGTTTTCTGCATGTTTTATATTTTTCAGAAAAATCAAATTTTTCGAGCTAAAAAATCCAGAACAAGCAGGAGAAGTTTTGTATGGGGAAGCTTGTTTCTGGGCGTGCTTGGATTCAAGCCCTTGGAAGATCATGTTTACACGCCAGACGTCCTTTGGGGATGTCTCTGCCTTGTCTCACCAAAGCCGCCACCTTTGCCCGTGGGGCGGAGTCCCTCGACGGAGAAGAAGGTCTCTTGGAGGCGTGAGGGCGCTTTCATTTCTTTGGAGCCTTCGTGCAAGGTTTCTAATGAAGGTTTGTGAATGTTTCTCTTTCTTGATGAACACACTTTAAGCATTAGAAATGAGCTTGTTCATATGTAGCAAGAGCCGGTTTGGTGTGAATTAGACTAGTAGACCTATACTCAGTGTTAACTTCCACCTCCGCTTTCTTAGGCGATGGTACAAGATTTGCGGAGTTAAGACTCAAAAAATTGGATAAACATGGGGAGGGGGGGGGGGGTTCTAGAATAAGTATATGGCTTCCATAACGTCCAGTTTACCCGGATATTTTTTCTTTTGGAAAAGGCGCCGGTAAAGCCGCCCGGACCGGGTGCCTTGTCTCCCGGCTTTCGGTTGACGGCATTTTCCATAACGTAAGAACAGGTAAATGGCTTTCATAACGTCCTGTTTACCCGGATATTTCTTTTTGGGAAAAAGGCGCCGGTAAAGCCGTCCGGACCGGGTGCCTTGTTTCCTGGCTTTCGGTTGACTGCATTTTTCACCTCCTCGGTGAAACGGTTCGTCCATGCCCTGAAATTCAAGCCCTCTATAAAGATCTTGGGATCAAAATAACTTCTCCAACGTGATTGGTAGACGGAAATCTTTCTACTTATCGAATTTCCATATCCTTTTGTTTAACATCCTTCCTTTTGCCTTAATTAGTTTTTTTTTGCCTCAATTAGGTTATAGACGTTCTCTTTTTTTTTTTGAGGGAAGGTTATAGAGGTTCTCTTATCCGATCACAGCCGGAGCATCCTGAGATGGTGGCACCGAAATAGCAGCACGCTGGAGTGAGCTGGAAGCGGCGTGAATCCCGTCACAAACGTCGCTGCGGCGCACAGCGTTGAGCTGGACCCGGGCCGGGTGACGGCGGTGCCTCGTCGCTCGCCGTCCAAAATGAAGACGGGGACAGGACCCACGTAACCGGCCACGCAATGGAAGGCCACGACCGTTGCTACTTTCATACGGGGTGGATCAAGTCACCGAAATCTTTCCAGGAGTTACTCAACTGAAAATGCTTTTCGTAGGCCACTAGCAAAAATATATCCTACGGGATACCAGCAGTAGCGCATACTGATACTACTATGCTTGCACTAGCGAACATAACAGTTTCTTTGCAGTGGATTGCACCCTTCACGCACAAATAGCACTACGCCCGTGCCCGGACAAAAAGAGCAAATTATCTTTCTTACTTTTGGCCACGAAAAAGGAGAGAAGAATCAAGCAAAAAGGATACGTGGACTAGATCAGCAGATGCTTAGGTGAGAAGGGTTTTGCATCTGCCGTGCATTTCCATTTCGTTTCTGCCCTTTGGGACCAAGCAAATCGGCCTGCGATCGTGGCAGACCACAGCAATACAAAAACCACGTTTAAAATTGGCAACGAAACATAGGTTGGGGGTTTTATATGTCACGTTGTGAGAATTTTATGCCAACGAAACTTTCATTTCAATCCATATCCGTGATCTCTGAGGAAGGTACAGTGTTGCTGTCGAGGAATGACGAGGAAGACTTGTCTGCTTCCGGCAACTGACAATGTGGCCGGCGACAGGGACTCTGAGATGATCAGGTCCACCAAACACCACGCCGTATATTTGTGGATTGAGATTCCCCGTCGTGCAGCTTCTAGCAACAAAGCCATGAGCAATTATGGGAAGTGTTAGCCACTAAATAGCTTGGTAATTAATTGTCATTAGTTGATTATCGCGTACATGCATAGCATTATCTTCTTCGGTATTGTTCTGTACCCACTGGTCTCTGAATTGCTGTGTGCAAGGAAACTGCTGGATTTTGTGTGCCAATGAACTACTGAAGTTTTCCATGCAAGCTAATTACTTCGCAAACAAAATTTAGATGACCTTTTCGTACTAACAATCTAGGATGGATTGCAGATATGGCATAATATTTCAGCCTCAGAAAAGGCAGCTAGGGCATGGACAGGCGAAGAAATGTCCAGGAAACTGCATCTAGTTTACAGATATGGCATGATTTGCTCGATTAATTACACATATTTTTTTGTGATTGGACCAACCACGGCAGCATACGCGTTCGCCAACGCCTGACATAAGCATTCCGCGCGCTCCGCAGCGTCATGGCCGGATTTTTCCGTACCGCCCACTACACCCCAATCAAATTGATTATACGAGATAGGAATTTTAATTCCGGGTGCATTTAATGCACTCAAGATTTAGTCTTTGCGTACATAAATAAGTGTATATCCTCGCCGATCCAAGAACTATAGGCGTCAAGATTAAGCTCGTTGATAACATACTAGTGCTTAGTGGCTAAGTATTTGGTTGCATTTTTTCCCAGAGTAACAGACAAAACTACTACTCCCTCCGTTCCAGAATATAAGATCATTTTTCAAGCTAGTTGTAGGATGGAGGGAGTATGTTTCAATTAGAAGAAAAGAACATTAAAAAAAAAGAACTAGAAGAAAGGAGACTTATTATTGATAAACTTATATCAACCGTAGACTTTTCTGTAAGGTAAACTCGGTAGAACCCTAAAACGGCATGCATACTCTTCGTGTAAGAGAAAATGGTCACGGTTTCTCAACGCATTTTCTCTGAGCACAATGCAAGTAGAATATATTGTGGTACATACTGTTCTGTACTGTGAAACATTTGGATTTCTTCCCCTGGACAAAATCAAATCAATTTGTATTTTAATGTAAACTTAAATCAACCGCAGACTTTTTTGTAAGATAAACTCGGTAGAACCCTAAAACGGCATGTGTACTCTTCGCGTAAGAGAGAATGGTCGCGGTTTCTCAACGCATATTCTCTGAGCACAATGCAGGTAGAATATATGGTGGTACATACTGTTGTGTACTGTGAAACATTTGGATTTCTTCCTCTGGACAAAATCAAATCAATTTGTATTTCACTATACGAATCTTCTACCGTGGATTCAACTGCTAGGCTTGATTAGTCACTGCATATAAATAGTGCGTTTCACGTGCCATTTTGTGTGTTGTTCGGACCAGTACATGTCCAGTTAGTGAGAAAAGGATCTTGAAACTACAGATTTAACCCTCGATTCGACAACGCATACCGGTATGCTTTCACTTCCGAAGTCGTCATCCGTTTTTTTTTTTGAATTTTCTATGGTAGCATATGGACGACCTCGCTGGAAACAGCTAGACGTTAAGGCTTGTTGTTACCGGTATCTTTCATGACGATTGTACAAGTGGAATTCTGGGATGAATTATCGGCCGCTCTTTTTCTCGGCCACACACAAAAACAGCAGGGACACTGACGTGTGCACTACTAACGACCAAACGGTGTGTACATAATCATTAACAGCTATGTAACTGTGTGTGTGTCAAATAGAATTAACACTTATCATTAGCAGGTTAACACTTGGTGATTACGCAGTGCTTATCCAGAAGTAGTATCATTAGCAACCAAGGATTAAAATTGCGGAAGAAAGAATTTAGGGGCAGGAAATGCTCCATCTCCGATGATTTCAGTGTTATCTGCCGCGATTCACAACGGCATTCAAATTGCGGGGAAGTTTCCGAACGGAGATAGGGCCGCAAATTGCGTTGGTTGCATCCGTGATTTAAAATCATTTTAGCAACCTATTTTAAAATTTTGCGGGATATGTAGCAACCTATTAACTCTAGATGATTGCAGTCGTTATCCAGGATGTTATCTTGAGCGATTCATTCGGACATGCTTAGCCGCTTGGTCATAGGAGCATTAATTTACTGCCTTGGAATTACTACGAAGCAACTATAGCCATCCTATTCCTGACGCTATATAAGCACCCCCACCCCGCCGCTCATCCAAACCGCAAACCGTTCAGACAATCACCTCTCCACATATCTACTCCTCCTCAGCACCCGCTCCCATCAAGTTCTTCCTCAGCGTAGCAAGGCAGTAGATCCGAGAGGGTGCCGCCGCGATGTCGGACGTGACGGCGGTGATGGATCTGGCGCTTCCACCGGGGTTCCGGTTCCACCCCACCGACGAGGAGGTGGTCACCCACTACCTCACCCGCAAGGTCCTCCGCGAATCCTTCTCCTGCCAGGTGATCACCGACGTCGACCTCAACAAGAACGAGCCGTGGGAGCTCCCGGGTGAGTAGTACTACTCCTCGTCTGATCTGATTGGATTTGCAGGCACCAGGCAAGCAGCGCGCTCATGGCCGGCCGGTTCTATGGTTTTGCAGGGAAGGCGAAGATGGGGGAGAAGGAGTGGTTCTTCTTCGTGCACAAGGGTCGGAAGTACCCGACGGGAACGCGCACCAACCGGGCTACGAAGAAGGGGTACTGGAAGGCGACGGGGAAGGACAAGGAGATCTTCCGCGGCAAGGGCCGGGACGCCGTCCTCGTCGGCATGAAGAAGACGCTCGTCTTCTACACCGGCCGCGCCCCCAGCGGCGGGAAGACGCCGTGGGTGATGCACGAGTACCGCCTCGAGGGCCAGCTGCCCCATCGTCTTCCCCACACCGCCAAGGTACGGCTGGCAAGATTCGATTGTCCCCGTCTCCGTGTCGATCGGTCGATCCGCCGGAGCATCCGGAGATGCTGCTGGAATGGACCGCGCGCTCACATGTCGCGCTCGCGATTTGTTTCTTATTCTTCTGATGTTGTTTTCTCAACCTGCCTGTTGCGTGCCTGTAGGACGATTGGGCTGTTTGCCGGGTGTTCAACAAAGACTCGGCGGCGAAGAATGCGCCGCCCCAGATGGCGCCGGCGGCTGACGGGGCCATGGAGGACCCGCTCGCCTTCCTCGATGACTTGCTCATCGACACCGACCTGTTCGACGACGCGGACCTGCCGATGCTCATGGACTCTCCGTCTGGGGCTGACGACTTCGCCGGCGCTTCGAGCTCCACCTCCAGCGCGGCCCTGCCGCTCGAGCCGGACGCGGAGCATCTGACCATCAAGACGGAGCTACCGGTGCTACATCCGCAGCAGCAGCAGAGCCCGAACTACTTCTTCATACCGGCGACGGCCAACGGCAATCTTGGCGGCGCCGGGTACTCACCCTACCAGGCTATGGGCGACCAGCAGGCTGCGATCCGCAGGTACAGCAAGCCGAAGGCGGAGGTAGCGTCTTCGTCGGCGCTGCTGAGCCCTTCGCTGGGCTTGGACACGAGGGCGCTCGCCGGCGCGGACACCTCGTTCCTGATGCCGTCGTCGCGGTCGTACCTCGATCTGGAGGAGCTGTTCCGGGGCGAGGCTCTCATGGACTACTCCGACATGTGGAAGATCTGATTGAATCCATCCATCTATTCGCTGGATTGGAGAGTCTCAGTTTGCTGGTAGCTATATAGATGGTTATTTGGTTGATGCTAGCTCTTCGATTGATTAGTTGCTTCATTAACTTTCAATTAAGGATTGGGTTCATTAGGCGGTGGTGATTCGAGGAGGATCGTCGTGTGTTTGTTGATGCGTGCAAGGCATAATGATGGCCTGTGAGGAGGGATTAATCTTAGGGTGTGATATCAAACTACTAGGAAGCATATGTAGTTTGTACATACTTTACCTGATTGCCATCCTACAGTTTAGCTATTAGGGGGATGAACCTGATCGAGTTGGTTGATAAATCTGATTGTGTGTTGATGGAGATGAATTATTCCCATTGTTAATGTTTTATTTATTTGATTGTTAATCATACATGCCATGGGTTATTCGGGGGTCTTGGTTACTGGACGGTGGACGGTACCATCCTTTAATCGCGATCCACGATCCCTGACGGCATATGTGTGTACCGAGCAAAATATACTGAATCTGTTAAAAGATTTTGAAGCGCCCAGTCACTGAGCCAAGGTGCCTTGTAGTAGACGTCGCGTTCCAGTTCCCTACGTGTTTTTTTAATGGTTTCAAAATTATAGTGGTTTCAATTTTTCTACACATTTATTTACCGGTTTCAAAAATTATGGTCAGGATGGTTAAAACCATGCGACCTGTGGTAGTTCTTTTTTTTGCGAAATAAACTTCCGTTCTATTCATCTTCAATCATGATAGTACAACGAACACTAGAAATAATAAAAATTACATCCAGATCCATAGACCATCTAACGACGACTACAAGCATTGAAGCGAGCCGAAGGCGCGCCGCTGTCATCGCTCCTCTCTCGCCGGAGCCGGGCAAACTAAGGCCCCTTAGAACCAACGCACCAGAACAGTAACGGTCGCCGATGAAGAGTGTAGATAAGAAGGATCCAACCTGAAAACACACGAACAAAGACGAACGACGAACAGATCCGAGCAAATCTATCAAAGACAGATCCATCGGAGACACACCTTCACACGCTCACCGATGATGCCAGACGCATCACTGAAGCAAGGGCTAGGCGGGGAGACTTTTATTCCATCTTCAGGGAGTCGTCGCCGTCTCGCCTTCCTGAATAGGACACAAACCTTAACAAACCTCAAAAATATCTAAAAACGGAGCCCTCCCACCGACAAGGGCCGGGATCCATCCCGCCCCCATGGTCCTAAAGCCATGGGAGATGGGGCAGACTGGCGCCGGCGCCGGCGGGAGGCAGAGGAACCCTAGCTTTTTGGGTATGCGACGGCTGGCTAGGCCGTCTCTTGATGGAGAGCCGTGTTTTCCTCATAGATGTTACCTGTTTAATTTCTCTACCAATTCATTATTTCAAAAAATATAGGAAAAATTTGCTGGGATGTTTCGAATGCATATGGTCGAATTTGCTCTTACACCTCACTGATTTTATTTTTTGACCGTGCGGGGCACAATCCATTTAGCCTAGACGTAGCTCAGCCCCTGCCGAGGGAGTACGGAAGAATACGCTGAAGCCCTTCGAGTGCATTAACAAAATGTTCATACTTGATTCGGCTTCAATCTATCATTTTCTAGGATTGGACTCGGTTCTTCATATAGGGATCGTTCTTATATATTGTTGGTGCAATTCCATGGACGGCCGATGAGGGGCGAATGTGATTAGTTTTTTTTTTTTGAATTGGCGCGTACGTACATGATTGGTTCAAATGGACAAACATGCCTGCCCTTCGCTCGTTCTGAGGGACACCCTAGCGCTTGGCTTTCTCGTGCTTCCTGCCAGCAGCGCCGTAATCTGTCTCGTCTCATGTGGCCCAGGGTCATGAAGGTGTAGTGGATCCCAACCCTTGTCGGCGGGAGGGCTTCGTTTTTAAATGTCTTCTTAAATTTTTTAGGGTTTGTGTCTTTTTTGGAGAGACGAGGCGGCGGTGGCAGCTTCTTAAAGATGGAATAAGATTCTTCCTGTCTAGCCTCCATCCCGGTGGTGCTTCTAGCATCGTCGCAGGACGTGTGAAGGTTTGTCTCCAACGGATCTTGCGTGATTCAATCGGCATTTGGCTTCAGTGGATTTATGTGGATCAAATATTCGTTCGTTTGTGTTTGTGTGCTTACAGGTTGAATCCTTCTGACCTACGTGTTTTAGTGCGCTGGTCCTATAGGGACTTAGCACGACGACTTTTCGATTGCCTATTACAACAAGGTTTGACTGGCTCCAATGAGGGAGAGATGTTTCTAGTCGTTACTAGGTGGTCTATGAAGTTGGATATAATTTTTTCTTTTGGTGTTCTTTATACTATAGCAATTTTGACAGTTGACGGATACTCCCCCATCCCTTTATTTAAGGTGTATTATTTTCAATACAGTGATGAAGACACATAATTATTGACAAATGAGGCCGAAATTATCTTTGTCTAAATCGTGGATTAGCGCAAGTTTTTGCTGAAACAAAAACTCGAGGCCTGCCTGGTGCAGTCATGAATCAAACCGTTTCACGTGCATGCGTGTATCCAATCATTCGCATTCGTTTCCAAGCCACGGGACGTCGTCAGCGAATCCATCTGCATGCACGCGCACAAAAAAGATAATCAAATCAATTCCTGGCGATCAATTGGAGTGTCTCCAGTATTACTCGTAATTAAACAACGGCTCCACTTGCTATTACTACTGCTGGGTGCTAGCTAGCTGGCCGCCGGGAGCATGGAGGGCTCCCACCCGTTCGCCTTTCTCGACTGCTCAACACCGAAATGTTGCTCACCACCGCACAGGAATAATTGATCCCCGAGTATTTAGTGTTTATTTCCCTTCAGGAAAAGCTTTCTATCTATTCATCTGACAGTGCAAAGAACTTCAGAAGAGACAGAAATTACATCAACGTCCGTAGCAAGTTGTTTATCGAGTAAGTTTTCGCACGCACTCAGTCAACAACGTCTTTATGGGTGCCGCATAAAGAAAAATACTCGGCAAACAGGCGAAACTCGGTAATGAACTCGGCAAAGCATGGACACTTGACAAAGTCAACATAACACACTTGGAGAAGTAGTTTTTTTTTTTTTTGCGGGGAACACTTGAGGAAGCAGTTATCTAGAAGAAACGTAACAAAATGTACTTAACTAATTTGTTTAAGCAGATAGAAACTTTTCTGCTTTGGTTGGAAAAATAGAAGGTAGGCCTGGGTTGAGCGCCACATATATGGGACAATGGATGGGAACATTCATTGGGGGTAAGCAAGCCCCGTCCACTCTCACATCCTCTGGTGGTGACAAATAGCTCACGCATCGTATGTGCGTCAGTTGTCGCAACTTGCGAGTTTTGGTGGAACTTTTTTCACATGCGCACGAGAGATGAGAGGTTTTGTTGTGGTGTTTTTATAAATTTGATTTTCAAAACAATTTATCTCTGGAATCATAAGTCCAAATCTTGAATCCGTTTTCACCATTGTGTTACTCCCAAAGTAATATTTTTTTTACCTCATGGTAGTAGGTTTTGATGATTTTTTGACTGAAAATTGTCCTTTCAAAGTGAACTAACATGTGCTTTCTAATTGTACCATGTTCCCAAGTGAAGCTAACGTATGCTCATGTGGGGTGATACAAAAATATGCTTGCAAGTAGATTAACATGTGCTTCCTCCACATGGTGAACACTAGTAAAAAAAGGGTCATTTGTCCCGGTTCATAAGGCCCATCTGTCCCGGTTGAAGAAACGGGACTAAAGGATCGTTACTAATGCCTAGGCCTAAAGGGTCATTACTAAAGGGACTAAAGAGTCGAAACACACATGTGCTCCCGCATGAAATCCCACATGTGGTCAACCCGGGAGCACAACACACTTGTGCTTCTCCGTGAAGCACACATGTAGTCCACGCAAGAACATAACAGACTTGTGCTCCTGACAGCCATGGGCAAAAAAATGAGGAAACAAAAGAAGGGAAAATAAAGAAATATAAAACCAAAAACCCACAAAAAACATGGAAAACAGAGGAAAGAACCGGGAAACTACGACAGATCCGTGCATATCGACTCCCTATGTATCTACCACTATACATGGCTCCAGAGTTCTGGTACATATGAATTACCCTCACGTACACACAATGCAAATAGAAGTCAATCCAGCACAACTGGGCGCCAAGCAGCGATACGTACTATAGTCTATAGCCATTGCCCATTGGCTAGAAGAACATCCATCTCAAAATAAGTGTTGCTGACTTTGTACTAAATCAATGACACGTATTTTGAGACGGAGAAAGTTTTAGACTAGTACTCCCTCCGTTCCAAATTACTCGTCGCAGAAATGAATGTATCTAGAACTAAAATACATATAGATACATCCATACCTACGACAAATAATTCAAAACAGAGGGAGTATCTATTTGTAGCGCTAGATGTAGGTGCATTGAAATGTACATGCTGCATGCATGCGGCATTCCCGCGGTGTTGGCTTCTCGTGTTGGTAACATACGCGCGCGTGATCAATCGACCGAGCTAGCTGTTGCTTCAGTGTGTTGGTGAAGCACCAACAATTTGGATCTATCAAGTTTATTGACAAATATACTAGTACTAGCATATATACATAGTGCACATGACAATGACATAGTTGATCAATTAGTTCTTTAATTAATCTGCCATCAGGCCGCTTGGCGTGGACATGTGGCCAGGGAGGGGAGGGGAGGCTTGTGCGTGTTGCAACGTCTCATGTCGTTGGCGTTGCGAGGTGCTACGCTGTTAGCTGCAGCTCGCGCGCATGGCGGCAAATCCGTTCGACAAAGTCTCGCCACGTACCCAACGTCGGACTATTACACGCAGCTCTCCATATAAACCCGCTCCGCTCCAATGAGTAGGAAATGCATGCTAGCCGTGTAACCGGGTCAGCCGCTAATCAGACGGACAAGACTGTATTGATGAAGGTCATATTCTTTCATCCGTATTGCTTCAAGCATGCATGCGTGAAGCGGATCGATCGGAACGTGATATTCTCTGCTGCCGACATAGCGATCCGCGGCTAGGCACAGTGGTAGTCATGGAACCTTGGAGTATGATCGATCATTGGAGCACCACGTATGTAGGTAGGTCCATACTGTTATGTCTCGGCCGTGAAACGTGACGGGAGTGCCATGTGGTCATGCGGATGTGGACGACAGTGCTGCCGTGGCTCGTCGTACTATGGAAGAAAATGAGATAGATGCCTCACTTCCCCTTGACAAACAAAGAAGATGACTGCTAAAAACCAATTCTCTGAAATTGGAAAGAGCTCTCGCCCGAGCCGCTCCCGCGGGCGGCAGGGCGAACCCTAGCCGCCGCCGGACCTCTCCTCCTCCTCACCTCCTCGCCGCCGCCGGAGGGCGCCGCCGGGCGAAGCCTGGTCGGCGTCGGCGGCGGCGGGGTCCTCTAGCCTCCCTCCCCTGTTGCTCGCGGCGCGGGTGCGGCGGCTTGGCAGGGACGTCGCTCGCGCGGGGCGGCGCGGCTTGCCGGTGGAGCGGCGGCGGCTGCGCGGTGGTTGGGCGGCAGGCGAGGTGGAGTTGGCGGGGTCGGCTCTGCTGCGGGTGGAGTCGCTGACGGCCCAGATCCCCTTGTCAGCCGGCTCGGGCTGCGACAGCTTGGACTGGAGGGCACACTGCCTTGGCTGGGTGGTGCTCCGGCGAGGCTGAGAGGCCTCCTGCTGCTGTTGGCTGGCGGCGGGAGAGGCTCGGGGGGGGGGGGGGGTGGAGTGTGGCGGCACAGGGGCGGGCAGCAGCCGCGGTGGCGCGCCCCTCTGCTACAGGGCAGTTCGGGCTCCCCTCGTTGTCCCGGCGTGGATTTGGGCTGCCACGGCATGGTGGTGGCTCATAGCGGTGGTTCGGGTTGGCTCACGGTGGCGGTTGGACATCTCCGGCGTCGGTTTATCGGTGAGCGGCCTGTTTCGGCTTCGACCCCTCTTTTCATCATCCGGGCTCTATCCTTGTTGAAGGGTTGGTCTTCTCCCAGCTGCGGTCCAGTGCTCGTCTCGCGCCCGGTGTTGCGGGATCGAGCTCGTCTCGCGCCCGGCAACAGGGCCGAGTTTGTCTCGTGCCCGGCAGCAGGACCGAGCTCGTCTCATGCCCGGCAGCAGGACCAAGCTCATCTCGTGCCTGGCTGCAGAATCGAGCTCGTCTCGCGTCCGGCACAGCAGGACGGGTCACCGGAGGCCAATTTTGGCCGGCCTTTCAGGTTTCGGCGGTCGGGGCTGCCCAGGAGTGTGAAAGGCGATGCCTTTCTACTCGTCTCTTTGGTTGGGGTAGCGACCGGGCTCGGGTGAGATGGTGTCTAGGTCTTGGATGCCGGGGCGGCGGCCCTGGTGGTGGTAGCGCGGTGCTCATGGGCAGAGCCCATGGCTTGGTGCTGCCCGGTGACCATGGCTGTGTGGGCGGCATGGTGGCTGGGGTGTGGCATTCGTTGGCGGTGAGTGTTGGCCGGGGGTGAAAACCTGTTCTATCTTCGGACGGACCGGCGGCGGTGTAGCGTGTTCTCTTCTTGAAGGCGTCGTTGTGGCTCTCATCGGTCATCGTGTTGCTCTAGGGGAAACTCTGATCCTCGGGTCGGGCGGTGGCGGTACGTTAGCGTCGTAACATTCTTGAAGGCACCGCCTTGGAGCACACGGTTCGCCATATGCGGCTTCATCTCTTCGCGGTGGCGTGTTTACGGTGGAGGACCCCGATTGCTCTTGTAGTGTTAGGGGTGATGTTGTTGCGCTCAGCGCCTATGTATCCCGCCTTGGGTGCGTGCGTGTGTTGTCGTGGGATGCGTTTGTACTTGAGTTGTGGTTGATCATTGTTTTATATATAAAGTGGGACGAAAGCCTTTTTCGATAACAAAGAAGATCAAACAAAGAAAACTCCAAGTAGGTGAAATTAATCAAGCCACGCACGGGCAACACATCCCTGTCACGCGCCTAATTACGTCCTATTTAGCATGAGTCCATGATGACCAAAATACTGGGTTAAACATATGCCATACCATATTCGATCCATTTCTGCTCCTTTGATTCCATCAGCGCTAACATCAGCACCCACCAATCCGCTCCAGGCAAATCATTGACTTGACCGTTGTCCTTGTAAACGCTGCCTGTGATTGGCCAATTTAGGCGAATTATGTATCTTTAGAACAATCTTTAGTCTGAAACTTTGAGCTATGGTTTGTTAGGTTGAATATGTGAACTACGGTGTGTGATGAATCCACTGAACTATGTTTAGTTTGAGTATGTGAACCTTCCTGAAGTATTTGAACTAAGTAAGTTTGAAATTTGGTCACTTGATATGCTTTGAACTAAGTTAGTTTGATTGTGCGAACATTCTTGCAATTTAAATATGATGTTCTTAGATGCATTGATTTTAGGTGTTCCATCGACGCCGAGACGCCCTAGATGGTTAACTTAGGGTTTTAGGTGTCTCGTCGATGCTGAGGCGCCCTAGATGCTTAAATTAAGGTTTTAGGGCTTCCACTGGCGCCAAAACATCCTATATGGTTAAATTAGGGTTTTAGGTGTTCCGTTGACGCCGAGGCAGCTGATACGTCTCAAATGTATCTATAATTTTTATTTTTTTCATGCCATGTATATATCATATCGGCATAGTTTTGACATTAATTTTTATTGTTTTTTTGGACTAACCAATTAACTCAGTGTCCCGTGCCACTTACTGTTTTCTGCATGTTTGTAGATTTTTTTAATAAAATCATTTTTATCCGGCTAAAAATAATCTGAGAAAATCAGGGGAAGTTTTGCATCGGGAAGCTTGTTTCTGGGCACGATTGGATTCGAGCCCTCGGAAGATCATGTTTATACGCCGGACGTCCTTTGAGGATGTTTTCTGCCCTGTCTCACCTCAGCCGCCGCCTTTGGGGGCGGAGTCCGGAGGTGGAGAAGGTCCCTAGGTGGAGTGGGAGCTGGACCTGGGCGGGGTGCCTCCTCGCTCGCCCACCGTCCAAAACAAAGACGGGGACCCACGTAACCGGCCACGCAACGGAACGCTGCAACCGTTTCCACCTTCTACCAGGGCTTCAACTCAGCCGGAAAACGCTTTCCCGTGGGCCACTACCAAAGTATATATCATACGGGATACCAGCAGTAGAGCATACTGCTATGGCGCTAGCACTAGAGAACAGAACCGTTTCTTGGCAGTGGATTGCACCCTTGACGCACATATAGCACTATGCCCGTGCCGGGACAAAAAGAGCAAAAGGGGCAGGCAAATTATCATTAATTTATTTGTCACGAAAAGTGTTGAGTGTATGTGTTGTGCATATCGGTATATTGGGTCTATCTCCTAATTGTCTTGTATAGTTAAGGTCGTGGTCCATCTCTGTACATGCGTTCGCACGCTGAGTAATGCATCGTGCAATTCTCACAACACACATGGTATCATTTTTTTAGGTTTACGATCCTCGCTTCCGCTCCGTCGCTGCCGCGCACCTTCCCCGCACTGCTGCCGCCGCCACCACCCAGCCGCCGCTACCATTCTCCCTTCTCCCTGCTGTCGCGCTTTTCCCTTCCCTCCCCCGCGTCGCCGCCTAACCCTACTGCCGCCGCGCCACTTGCACCACCCTGCGTCACCGCAACCCTACTCCCTCCTAGCCGATGTTGTTCCCCGTCGCCGCTGCCCTTCATCTCCGCCCGCCCGCCCAACCTCGAGCCGACCCCACCTCCCGAACGCCAGCTCGAGCCGCGCGCCACCGCCACCCGCACCAAACCCTAGCCCGCACCTCCCTCGTCATGTCGTCTGTCATGTCATCCAGGTCCACCAACTTCAACCCGTTCACCGACGCCAACCCTTCCGACGTCAACGACATCCGCAACCTGAACATCTACGAGCGGGTGCCAGTTTGTCTCTCCCAGACGGACTCCTCCTACTACACGTGGAAGACGTATTTCTCCCTCGTGTTTCGGGAGTACCACCTCGTCGATCATGTGGACGGCTTCGTCGACTCCAGCCTCATCCCCGAGTTCCATGACTGGTCCACCATCGACACCACGATCATTCGGTGGTTCTTCCTCATCATCTCATTGGACCTCTTTCAGACGGTCATGCAGGACGGTGACGACCCCCACGCCGTGTGGACCAAACTGAATGGGCTCTTCATCGACAATCAACTCCAACGTCGTGTTTTTTTGCAGCAAGAATTTTTTGGGTGCCACCAGGACAACTCCTCCGTCGACGACTACTGTCGTCGCTTCAAAACTCTTGCTGACGAGCTCCGCGATATTGACGCGTAGATCGATGATGACCTCCTCCTCAGAACGCTCACCGACGGGCTCAACGAGGACTTCGGCAATGCCGCGGCGAACCACACCCTCCTTCGTCAACTATGTTGCGTACCTCCGCTTGGAGGAGCGGCGGATGAAGCAGGTGAAGGCGTGGGCCATCCACACCGCCCTCGCCGCCGGCACCACCCGCGGCGGGCCCCCAGCTCCTCCCACTGCTCCGGTCGTGCCACCCCAGCCGCTCCACCAGGCGCCCTACCCGGCGCCGCCGCCGCCGTACCGGCGCTGCAGCAGTAGCCGAGGCTGCTCCCCCTCCCGTACGGGCCGCCCGCACCTCCCGCCCCTCCCGCCGAACGGCGCCATGGTGGCCGGCGCGGTGGCCGCCGCGGGAGTCCGTAGCAGGGAGCCGACCAACCTCGTCAGCCGCAGCAGCAGCTCCTGGTGCCCCCTCCGAGGGCTTCCGGCTACAACCCATGGACCGGTGTCGTTCATGCCTACACCATGCCGGTTCCCCGGGCCCCTGCGCCGATGCTTCCCGTGCCGCGCACGTCGGCGCATCAGGCGTACTACGCGGCTCCGCAGCCCTATGGAGGGTACCCACCGCCGCAGTTGAGTGGCGGCTACGACCTCCCGATGGCCCCTCTGTCCCCCTCACCGGTGCTGCCGCCGGCGCCTTTGGATCTGATGCTCCTCGCCGCGCTGCACACCACTCCTACACCGAACAACTATACTGGAGGTGGTGATTGGTACATGCACAACGGGGCCACTGCTCACATGTTTGCTCATCCTGATAATCTTGCCTCCTTCACTCCTGTCACCATCGACCGCCGCATCATTGTCGGCGACGATTCCACACTTCTTATCACACACGTTGGGCACACTTCTTTTCCTTCTAATTCCATGCCTTTATCTTTGTCTAACATACTTGTGTCTCCTCATCTTATTAAGAATCTTATTTCCGTTCATTGTTTCACTCGTCAAAATCATGTCATTGTTGAATTTGACGATCTTGGTTTTGTGTTAAGGACGCTTGAACCAGGATGGTACTCCATCGATGTGACAGCCCTGACGAGCTCTATCTGATGCATTCGCTTTCACCCGCCACCACCGCATCAGTTGCTCTCTCCGCTGGCGTCGATCTCTAGCACGCTCGTTTGGGTCATCCTAACCCCGTCACACGTCGTCATATTCTTAGGAGTTTCAGTTTCAGTTGTAATAAGATCGAGGATCACACTTGTCATGCCTGTCGTGTCGGCAAACATGTTCGCCTTCCGTTTAATAACTCCACCACCATTGCTTCTTTTCCCTTTCAGTTGATTCATAGCGATGTGTGGACCTCTCTAGTTTCTAGTAATTCGGGCTACTTATATTATCTGATCATTCTTGATGATTATTCTCATTATGTGTGGACCTTTTCTTCGCGATGAAAGCCGGATGCATTCTCCACTTTGAAAGCTTTTTTACTCCTATGTCAGCACGCAGTTTGGGCATCCCATCCATGCTCTTCAGACCGACAATGGAAAAAGAGTTTGACAACCTTGCTTTCCGCACCTTTTTGTCGCACCATGGCACAGTCTTTCGTCTCACATGCCCGTATACTTCACAGCAGAACGGTCGAGCCGAACGTGTCCTTTGCACTGTATAACTGCGTTCGCATGTTCTTGTTTCATGCTAACGTGCCGCCTCACTTCTGGCCGGCCGCACTTGCTATCGCATCACTTCTTCTCAACCTTCGACCCTGCCACCCACGGGGGAACTACGCACTGTTGGGGAATATAGTAATTTCAAAAATTTCCTACACACACGCAAGATCATGGTGATGCATAGCAACGAGAGGGAAGAGCATCGTCCACGTACCCTCGTAGACCGTAAGCGGAAGCGTTATGAGAACGTGGTTGATGTAGTCAAACGTCTTCACGATCCGTCTGATCCAAGTACCGAATGCATGGCACCTCCGAGTTCAGCACACGTTCAGCTCGATGACGTCCCACGAACTTCGATCCAGCAGAGCTTCATGGGAGAGTTCTGTCAGCACGACGGCGTGTTGACGGTGATGATGTTGCTACCGACACAGGGCTTCGCCTAAGCACCGCTACGATATGATCGAGGTGGATTATGGTGGAGGGGGGCACCGCACATGGCTAAGGGATCAATGATCAACTTGTGTGTCTAGAGGTGTCCCTCTGCCCCGTATATAAAGGAGCAAGGGGAGGAGGCCGGCCGGCCCTCTATGGCGCGCCAGGGGGAGGAGTCTCCTCCTAGTAGGAGTAGGACTAGTAGGAGTAGGACTCCCCTCTTTCCTACTCCTACTAGGAGGGGGAAAGGAAGGGGAGAGGGAGAAGGAAAGGGGGGCGCCCCCCTCTCTCCTCCAATTCGGACCAGAGGGGGAGGGGCGCGCGACCTGCCCTAGGCCAGCCCCCTCTCTCTCCACTAAGGCCCATATGGCCCATTATTTATCCGGGGGGGGGGGTTCCGGTAACCCTCCGTCACTCCGGTTTTCTCCGAAATCACCCGGAACACTTCTGGTGTCCGAATATAGTCGTCCAATATATCGATCTTTACGTCTCGATCATTTCGAGACTCCTCGTCATGTCCGTGATCATATCCAGGACTTCGAACTACCTTCGGTACATCAAAACTTAAAAACTCATAATACCGATAGTCACCGAACTTTAAGCGTGCGGACCCTACGGGTTCGAGAACTATGTAGACATGACCGAGACACGTCTCCGGTCAATAACCAATAGCGGAACCTGGATGTTCATATTGGCTCCCACATATTTTACGAAGATCTTTATCGGTCAAATCGCGTAACAACATATGTTGTTCCCTTTGTCATCGGTATGTTACTTGCCCAAGATTCGATCGTCGGTATCTGCATATGTCGCAACTGTATCTTTTTTTTGAAAAGGAGAATGACCCCCGGCCTCTGCATTTGGGAGATGCATGCGGTCATTTTATTAATTATTCTCGAAGACCTTACAAAGTAGAACGACAATATGCCTGAATCCGCCATCTTGGCAACATCTGCCGCTACTCCTATCCAAATGATGAAGGGGTGCAAGCTGGGCCACATACCCAGACCTCTCACCTAAGCCTAACATCTAAAGCCAGAGGCCCCGACTGAGCCATCTGCCAGGTCCGGGGCTCAAACCGGTCCGACGCACTCACATGTGTCGTCGCCGCCGTCTTTCGCTAGTCCATCTTCAAAGCAGATTGAGGTGACAACCTTGGCAGCTCCTTTGCCATTGACGTCACCACGACGCCAGCCGACGACCTCCACATACGCGAGTCCATCTCCAAGCAACGAACGCAAATCCATGCTAGGATAGGGCCGCACCACCGCGGTCGCCCACCACCCACAAGCGCCACCCAACTCTAAGGTTCCCAAAGCGGCACCTTCAAGAAAGGAACGATGCTGTAAGCGCCGCCGCTCATGACATAATTTGCTGAATTAATTCCCTATATATTTTTTTGCTAACACTCCTGTAGGTTGTGATTGGACCAACTACGGCAGCGTACGCGCATTAGCCAATTTGCTTCTTTTTTTTTGTGAGGGAAATCCAAGTGCATTTAATGTACTCAAGTTTTAGTCTCTGCGTACATAAATAAGTGTATACCGTGTCCGTCAGCAGGATTATCCTTTTCATATTTGCAGCGCCGATCTACCCGTCGACCGTTTCTCTGAATTTTGCATCGCTAGAAATTGACTAGACATTAACGCTCGTTGTTACCAAAGTCATCTTCGCTCATTTGAGCTCGGGACGGACAGTAAAATCCAAAAAAGTAAAAAAACATTCAGAAAAATCTGAATTTTTTCGGTGCAAACATTGACAAAAAATTTACGTGCTCACAAAATTTCATGTTGAAAAGACATTTGTGAAAGTCGTGGCAAAAAAACAAAATCAACACTCCAAAATACTTTTGAAAATAACATTTTTGAAGAATCCATTTTGTTTTTTTGCCATGACTTAAGAAAAATATGATTTCAAGATGACATTTTGTGAGCACGTAAACATTTTGTTCATGTCTGAATCAAAAATTAGTTTTTCTTTAATTAGTTTTTATTTTTTTGGATTTTATTGTTCATCCAAGCTGGTTTGAGCTCGGGCTCAGAAACTCCGCATCCTCGTTGTTACTGGTATCTTTCATAGCAACTGTAGAAACGAATCATTGGCGGCTCTTTTTCTTGGTCAGACATAAAAACAGCAGGAAACTGACGTGTACTAGAACGTACTACTCCCTCCATTCCACAATATAGTGCTTGCTCTATCCCCGTGTTTCAATTTTGACCGTAAATTTAATTATCAAGACCGATTGCGGCGGGAGCAAAAGTTATATCAGTGAATTCGTATTCGAAAGAAGATTTTAATTATGTAACTTTTTCTTCCGCCGCAGTCGGTCTTGTTTGTTAAATTTATGGTCAAAATTCAACCTCAGAAAACACAAACGCACTATATTTTAAAATGGAGGAAGTACTATGTAGAGTCATCATATCATCACTTCTAACCACCTAACTAGCTCTGCCGTTGAATTTTTTTGGCGTGTATATAATCACTGCTCCCTCCGATGTGAATTAATTGCCGCAACATGTATACAAGGATCTGTGAATTAATTGCCGCAACATGTGTACAAGGATCTGAGCGAGTAACACCTATCGGTATTTTTATTAAAGAAGAGAGACCTCCGGTTTCTGCATTTGGATGATGTATACATCTATTTTATTAATTATTCATAAAAGATCTTATAAAGTAATACAACAGTAAGACTGAATCCACCGTCTGTGCAATATCTGTCGCTACTCCTATCCAGTTGATGAAGGGTTGCTGATAGTCTGGGCCTAATACCAAACAGACATTGCAGCCAAACCTAACATCTAAAACCTGAGGCCCTAACCAAGCCACCTGCCGGGTATGGGGCACCCACCGGTCCGTCGCATACTCAGAGGCCACCGCCGCCAACTACCACCAATCCATCTTCAGAACTGTAGTGATGCATCTATCTTGCCCGGTCTAGTTGCCGGCGACGCCACCACGACGCCAGACAGCGTCACCCTCCTGCGCGAGTCCGTCTTCGCACATCAGATGCCTAATCTCCAGGGCACCACGCCATCGAGATCCGTCGTCATCAATGTTTAGGATAAAGCACCTCTTCACCGAATATGTCGTCCACTGGTCCCTCGAGCCCGTATACACCTCCAAGAATGAGCCTCCAAGGAGGGTCCTATCGGTATGTGTCTATGTTCGTGTGTCGTTTGCGAAATAGAATTAGCTAGTGAAGTACTCTCTCCATATCAAAATATAAGACGTTTGAACTGCACAAACGATTTATATTTTCATACATAGGTAGTAATACGAAAATATATTTTAGAGCACCTGCACCCAGGCTCCTCTTATCTAGCCATCCATTCTTCGCATCAAGATCCGTGCAAATACATTTATCTTTTTTATTTCTCTTACATAAAACATGTATTCAAGTTGAAACCTTTGCAGAACAGTAAAGCTTTCTAGCTAGAATCTAGGATAAAAAAATAGATTTTTTCGTCCAACATAAATATACAAAATAAGTTCTTATTTGATTAAAAAAATACTTCTTTTACTATTTATGTTGGACGAAAAATTCTGAAAGTTTTATCTCACATTCTAGTTAGTAAGTTTTGTTGCGCTGCAAAGTTTGAAGTTCAAAACATGTTCTATATGAGAGAAACGAAAAAGAGAAAATTTCATATACGAAGTTAGTTGTCTTGCATAGATTTTAAAACGATATTGGAGAGTCAGGATAGCAGGGCCTGGGTGCAAGTGCTTTAAAAATCCGCGTCTGGTAGTAATACTAAAAAAAGGAAAGAATTAGTAGCACTGAAATACTTGTTTGGGAAAAAAAAAGAGGACTGCACCATTAGCAGATTAACACTACGTTATTGCACAGGGGTTATCTAGAAGTAGTACTATCATTAGCAACCAACGATTAAAATCGCGGAAGATAAAGGATTTATCGGCAGCCCTACATTAATTGGCACGAACCTTTAGGCTAATATTGCGCTATCTTCAGCGATTTCGGCGCTATCTCCGGCGGTTCACAACAGCACTCAAACTGCGGGGCGGTTTTCGAACGGAAATATCGCCCCGATTGCGTCGATTTGATTCGCAATTTAATATTATGTTATTAACCTATTAACACTTCATATGACAATAGTTATCCAGGATGCTATAATGAGCGACTCATTAGGACATGCCTTGCAATTACTAGTACAAAGCATTAAAAAGAATCAATAGCCATTAATTAGTACCTAAAGTATGGAGTGCAGTAAATAAGTGAGGCTTCCCTCGCACAGCATTGCGGATGCTATATAAACCAGACCCACCCCGCCGCTCTTCTAAACCCAAAAACGTTCAGTCAAAACACCTCTTCACATCTCCCCAGCCTCTGGTTTTTCCACAACGTAGCAAAGGTAAGCTGGTAGATCCGTGAGGCCGCAGCGATGTCGGACGTGACGGCGGTGATGCATCTGCGGGGGGAGGAGCCGTGGCTGGCGCTTCCTCCAGGGTTCCGGTTCCACCCCACCGACGAGGAGGTGGTCACGCACTACCTCACCCCCAAGATCCGCAACCCCGACTTCTCCTGTCTCATGGTCGCCTACGTCAACCTCAACAACACCGAGCCGTGGGATCTCCCGAGTAAGTGTAGTACTACTTGTCAATAATTTGCAGGCATGAGGCAGAGCGCTCATGGCCAGTTTGTTCTGCAGAAAAGGCGAAGATGGGCGCGGGCGAGACGGAGTGGTTCTTTTTTGTGCACAAGGATCGGAAGTACCCGACGGGGACGCGCACCAACCGGGCGACGAAGAGCGGCTACTGGAAGGCGACGGGTAAGGACAAGGAGATCTTCCGCGGCACAGGACTGGACGCCGTCCTCGTCGGCATGAAGAAGACGCTCGTCTTCTACCGCGGCCGCGCCCCCGGCGGCCAAAAGACGCCGTGGGTGATGCACGAGTACCGCCTCGAGGGCGAGCTGCCCCATCGCCTACCCCGCTCCGCCAAGGTACGCAAGAATCTATTTTGTTTTTCCGTCTCTGTCTCCAGACAAGTCGATCGATTCAACCGCTAGAGCATCTAGAGATGTTGCTGGACCACGCGCTCACATCACATGTCATGCTCGGGATTTGTTTCTTATTTCTTATTCTCCTCGTGTTGCTTTCTCAACCTGTCCGTTGCGTGCGTGCAGGACGATTGGGCTGTTTGCCGGCTGTTCAACAAAGAATTGGCCGCGCAGAATGCACCCCAGATGGCGCCGGCGGCCGACGCGGACATGGAGGAGGAGGACCCGTTCGCCTTCCTCGATGAGTTGCTCAACAGTGATGACTTGCTCAACAACGCTGGCCTGCTCGGCAATGCCGACCCGCCGATGCTCATGGACTATCCGTCAGGCGCCATAGACTTCGCCGGCGCTTCCAGCTCCACCTCCAGCGCGGCCCTGCCGGTTGAGCTGGACATGGAGCATCGGACCCGCAAGACGGAGCCACCGGCACCGCAGCAGCAGAGCCCAAACTACATGTGGAAGATGTGATGAGACTAATGAATCCATCCATCTATGACCCGGACTAGAGCGTCTCAATTTGCTGGTAGCTATATATAGATGGTTATTTGGTTGGAGCTACCTCTTCGATTGATTAGTTGCTTCATTAACTTCGATTAAGGATCGAGTTAGTTGATAAAACTTATTGTGTATTGATGGAGCTGAACTATTCCCCTTCTGAATGTTCTATTTATTCTATTGTTCTTAATAATACATGCCATGGTTGATTCAGGGGTCTTGGTTAAATGATAGTACCATCCTGTAATCGTGTTTGTTTCCCAATCCCCGGCGGCAAATGTGTTTACCAAGAAAACGATACCGAGAGATGATGGAGGTGAACTATTCCCCTTTTGAATGTTCTGTTTATTCTATTGTTCTTAATAATACATGCCATGGTTGATTCAGGGGTCTTGATTACATGACAGCACCGTCCTTTAATCGTGTTTGTTTCCCAATCCCCGATGGCAAATGTGTTTACCAACCAAACTATACCGAGAGATGATGGAGCTGAACTATTCCCCTTTTGAATGTTCTATTTATTCTATTGTTCTTAATTATACATGCCATGGTTGATTCAGGGGTCTTGGTTACATGACAATATCGTCCTGTTATGTGTTTGTATCCCAATTCCCGACGGAAAATGTGTTTACCAAGCAAACTATACCGAAATACTATTTAAAGACTTTGAAGCGCCCAGTCACGGAGCCAAGGTGCATAGTAGCTCCGTCCCATTTCTTGTAGAGGTCACAAGTACAATTTCCGTGCGTGTTTATGCAATGGTTTCAAAATTATAGGGGTTTCGATTTCTCTACCCGTTTGTTAAATGGTTCTAAAAGTAGTGGCCCGGATGGTTCAAACATGCGATCTGTGGTAGTTCCATGTGTTTTCTGCGTGGATGTAGCCGGTTTGATTTCTCTGCCCTTTTTATTTTTTGTTCCAAAAATATAGCAATAACTTTTTTAAGGAATAAAGCCATAAGTGGTCGGGATGTTTCGAACGCACAACCTATAGGACAGTAGAGGCCTGTTGGGCGGCCCAGCCTATAGCGAAGCCCAATATTATTTTGTCATACGGCAAAATTTGATTTCACGCCTAACTTATTTTCTTTTAGACGGAGGGGGCCACACCCATTTAAACTTGCTGTTGTTCCGCCCCTAGTGTTGGAGTATAGAACAATCGAGTGAAGCCGTTTGAGTGCATTAACAAAATGTTCGTGTTTGTGTCGATTTCAAAGTCTAGCCATTTCCATCTGGAAAAAAAGCTAACCGTGTTGAAGATTTTTCTTAAGAAATTTTATGTGCAAACTTCATGCTGTAACAACATTGTATTCTCAGAAATCCTGTTCTTACATACACATTTCACAAGAAATTACATATTGTGAGAGGGATAATAACTGCTTGGAGCTGAACGTGAGACTAAGGGGGTGTTTGTTTCCAGGGACTTTTTTGTGTAGGGACTAGAAAAAATTCCTCTTAGAGAGTTTTTTATCAAACGGGAGGGACTTTTTAGGGACTAAACTAGGCATTTGGGATTAAATGAAGAAGACTCTCAAGGAGAGTCTTTTTGGGACTTTTCCAACAATGCCCCTCCATGCACCCATTGGCCCGCCACCCCATGGTGTTGTTTGATTGTTACTTTTCTATATACTAGGGGCAACATGGTCATTTAATAACCTCTAGGAAGGGACTAGGGACTTTTTAATCTTTGAAAACAAACAGGGGGGGGGGGGACTTTTTAGGTACTAGGGACTTTTTAGTTGGGACTAGAAAAAGTCCTAAGACTAGAGAGCCAAACACCACTTAACTGTCCATGGTTTCTACTAGCACGTAAGATTTTCATAGAATTGTTACGTAAGAATAGCATTGTTCTTGTATTTTGCTCTGGTAATCAAGCCTTGAGCCTACTGTTTTCTCTGGTTGAATTTGGTTTGTCATAGGTGGGTCCTTCTTAGAGCAAGTATAATAGGATGACATAGACGGCCTATACGACTTTACATATTACTTCCTCTGTCCCATATTATAAAATGTTTTTGTAGTAGAAATTGAATTGCAAAAAATGGCTTATATTATGAAATAGAGGTAGTATATTTTTGTTGAGTTGAAGGAGAGAGAAGAGAATCGGGCAGCCTGTTGTAACACGGGCTGTAATTTTTTTTATAAGTGTAAGGTGGGTCATGTAATAATAAAGTAGTAATTTTTTGTAGCCAACTACTTATATATACTTCCTCTGTCCGGTGAAAAGTGTACATATAGAAATTTTAGGACAAATTATGGAGTGGAGTAAGCAATGCATTCGCAATGTGCAAGCCATCATTTCTCTCCTCTTTAATTATTCAACCCCAATGAGCTAAGTGCATGTAGAAATTAAAAAGACCATGTAAAAAATGTTATTGGTCTTGGTTACCGTATGATGAGAGAAACATTTTTTCCTACTTTAAAGTGCATTTGAAAGATAGAAATACACTTTTTTGTGGATAAATTTTAAAGCCAAACATATAATGTTCACCGGACGAGTATACAATGTCCATAAGACGGCCGATGCGGGGGTAGTACGTGATTTTTTTTCTTTTTGAATCGGGAGCGTACGTACCTGATTGGTTTAAATGAACCGAGAATCAAGGGGAACCGTTTCTTGTGCGGTCGCGCTGGAATCAAACCGTTTCTTGTGCATGCATGGCTGTCGTCATCGAATCCATTTGCACGAGCGCGAGCATAAAAAGGAACACTAATCAAATCTATACCTCGCGATTAATTGGAGCGTGCGCCTCTCGTACTTCTAGTACATTGTACTATCTCCGTTTAGGTTTACTCCGTATTAGTGCTTGTATTTTAGGTTAAACTTTGACCTTTGATTTAACTAATAAAAAATAAATCAGGACAGTATAAGTTTTGTGACATACAACATATATTTTGTTGGTCAGATCCACAGACAAAGTTGGGCACAAAATATGAAAGGACCAAAATAAATCAAGACAGAGATAGTCAATAGTAAAAAATAATTAAACAACGGCATGTCCACCTACTACTACTGATCGCATGCTGACGGTCGGTCGGGGGTTTGGAGAGCTTCGACCCGTTCGCACTCCTCGCCTGCTCAAGGCCATATCGGCCCATGCTCAACTCACGTACTCTCCGCCTGACACCGACGATTTCACTGGCACTTCAAGCTCCACCTCCCGTGCCACTCTACCGCTTAGCCCGACATGGGCGATCTGGTCATCAAGACAGAGCGGCCGACGCACGCAGCAGCAGATCCAGAGCTCTAGCCTCCAACTACTTCATGCCGGCGACGGCCAATGACAACCATGGCGGCAGTGGCAAAGCTTATGCCAAATCATTGGTGGGGAATGGGCCAAGGAGGGCCGAAATTATGAGGTCTCGGTTGTTTTATCTGGATTCATGGCCCAACTAGAAGTATAGGCACGCCTTGTGGCATCGGTTTTTTTTTTTTCATCAGTGCGACATTTACACGTAGCAAAACTGGTGTCCATCATCGGCAGTCTTATTAGACTAGATCGGGATCGCGCATTGGCGCAAGAGTGCCGGTTCCAACGTTTTGATCAAGTCCGTAATGCTAAGTTAGTAAGAATCGATGCTTTGGTGACGCGGCTTGCCACGCGTTGCCCACCAAACGACAGGCAACCAAATATGAATAATCATTTGAGCCGCAAAATCCGAACAATATAATGTGCATTGTTTGGCACGGAAAGTAATTCATCAAATATTTGAACTCATGAATTGTTCAAATAAAGTAAGCAGGCTCGACAGAAAGAAATAAACCAAAAGCAGCGTTGTTCAATAGATTAAGATTAGAGCAGTCATTTATATACAATACATAAGTGTATCTCAATCGTTAAGAATTTCTCTATCGTTTTAGCCAAATGGTACTGAATTAGTGTATCTCAATTTGTTTCAGAAATTACCCAGAGTGATGCCTGCATGACAGTTCATCATAGAGAGGAGTTCTTCATGTATCAACCGATCTAATTTTATATATCCTAAATGTGTGCAAGGATCAATTATACACAACATAATCAAGTGTCACGCACAGGGGAATTAGCATCATATTGAATCTAACGATTAACACGTACTATATCTTACAGTAACCACATACTAGCAATTTTGGACAGGCACAATCCGACTATAAATAATGTACAACATAAAAATAAGCATTCATAGAGGGTCAAAACACCTTCATAGAGGCATTCTACCCCAGTACAATACAGTAGTAAGGTCTGTATACAAATCATAAGAGCCATGATCTTCACGCCCCAGCTCATCAGTCACGTAAGTTCAGGAACTCATTGTCGAGGCAACAACACCATTGTGGTTCAGAACATCACCGAGTGAGTAATAACCAGGGAAATCATCACCTCGGAGCAGTTAGACTTCTGCTACACGAGCGGCAGCAGCGTGCCCCGGACCTCCCGGAGCTGATCCCATTGTCCCACTCCCGCAGCAGGTCGTCAACGACCTCGTCGAACCAGATTTGCGCCGCACCGGCCGACCAACCTGGAGAAGTTGAAAAAAATGATATAAGTCCATTTTCCTAGCATTAGGCTTGCAATTTAAGAGACATTTCCATACATTTTTTTTCTATATTTTGGGGGTGTGTATACTGTAAAATTATAGATCGCTCAGGCTTTGAATGGGGCTGAAAAAGTGATATGGACTTTATCTTCTATTTATATTTCAAAAAATCAAATCATGTCTCTTATGTGATATCAGTAATGTATTTTTGGATTGCTTGTGCCTTCATGTATTCCTTTTATACAACACATATAAAGACAAATGCATTTTCAAAATGAAGGTAAAAGTGCTCTGAGATCACATAAGAGACATAATATGATTTTCTTCAAATATTTACATGTAAAACTGCAGCTTAGTTTAGTCCGTTCCCAAAAAACATAAGAATCTAGACAGAACACACTCTAGTGCCACTTGTCCACATTTGATGTTTTCCGGTCAACAGACAGTAGAGAGGGAACCAGGGGCTTACCAGCAGAGATGCAGAACTGAAAGAGGAACTGATGCCACCGGAGGGGCAGGGTGGGAGGCATCATAGTGGAAGAAGAATCCCCCGTGCACACTCTATCACGCACCACCGGTGCGCATCAGGGAACCAAACCTAGCAACCACACATGACGACTGAAATGAGCCATGTCATAATCATTTTAATAAATATAAAGCATGAATGCAACCAAAATGTCTGGGCTCTGTCCAGAGCTACACAAAAATACGCATCCATCACTTTGTTCAAAGCTACAGTACAGTCTAGTTGTGTGCTTGAACCCCACATTTATTTAATCGCATGTAATGCAACCAAAATGTCTGGGCTCTGTCCAGAGCTACACAAAAATACGCATCCATCACTTTGTTCAAAACTACAGTACAGTCTAGTTGTGTGCTTGAACCCCACATTTATTTAATCTAGTACAGTAAGTATATGACGAAGAGAGGATAGATCTGACATGCATCACGGATAAATTTGTCTCGCAGGGCAGCATACGCATACAAATCTAACGAGGAAGAGAAACAAGCTTACCAGGGGCAACTTGCTCAAGCAGCAAGGCTAGGTCGAGTAACAAATGACGGCATCCCATTATTCCTGTACAGTCCAATGGTATGTCTTGGTTGTGTGTGTGTCACAGAATTTGACTATGTTCTGATAATCCATAGCACAAAGGAAGAACGCTAGAGCAAGTTACCGGGATGGACGAAAATTTGACTATGTTCTGAAAATCCATATTCCAAAAGCTTGTGTTTACCTTTCTCATTGGTGGCACCGTGGACTGGATTTTCTCTATTGCTGTTGTCAGTGCGGCAGAGAAGATCTTCCTCTGTGCGCTCTTGGTCCAGTCCACCAAATACAAAACAATACAGTATGCAACCAAATCCTCAAAGTAGCGAACAATTTGATAGTGAAAGCAATGCATCAAATAACTTAACCCATGAGCGTCTATCCAAATAAGCATTGTCCAGTAGAACTTAGACATCAAGTTCAGAAAGGCAGTTCTATAGATCAGGATTAGGAATACATTCCATAGCTCGGAAAAACATTCATAATACACCTTAGGGAAGAAGGACTATAAAAATATAGCAAGGCCTTTATACAAAAGACCAACCATAATCAGGTAGCAGTACACATAAGTGTGCAATGCCCCATTGCTCCTCACGGCGAACAGATACAAGAATCTTACTATCATGACTATTTAACAATAAAATAATATCAGAAATCCTCCTCTAAACTCATGAAGAACCAATAGCATTGCCAAACCATCGTTTATCCCATAATAACAAAGTGCAACTTACTCTTAACCAGATTAAATCAAGGACCAACAACAAACAATAAAAGATGAAAAAACAACTCATATGCAATAAAGGTATCAAAGAGAAGAAATATTTACATAAGATGGCTATAAACACTGGAGAATAAATAAGCAACACCTTTAAACATAAATAAAAAGGGTTCAGGGTTCAATGCATAGTGGGCTCAGATTTGCCTTTCCTCGATCACATAACCTACCCCCGTCATCTCTTATCACCAGATCAATCTGTTTATACATCGGAGTTGTCCTGATTATCACTCAATAAGAATGACCATCCAAGGACAGAACAATAAGTATCACAAGATCAAAAAGGATTCTAGAGACAAGAGGGAGGATCCAACTTGATGCCCACAGGTTTCTCGATTGCTCAAAGGCACATTTATTTCAACCATGGTTAATCATCATCGCCCTAGCAAGAATGGCTTCCAACCGGTGGGTCATGTGAAACTGCCTTGGTTATCAATCATCAGAAATGACCATCCAAGGACAGAGTCACTAAAATAAAAACGTGATCAAAAAATGGCTCAAAGAAACGAGGGGGGATCCAAATTAATACCCATAAGTGCCTCGATTGCTCGAGAGCATGCCTATATAAGCCATAACTGATCATCATAGCCCTGTCCATGTCCCATATAGTAGCCGAAGCAGAGCGGGAGGGAGATGGGGCTCACTGAGGGAGGTTGTAGCCGATGCATTACTCAGTGGACGTGGGGTTGTGCCTGGACGCCGTCCAGCCGGCGAGGAACCGCTTCCTACACCGCACATACACACCACTGCATTGGAGTTGCGCCTTGCACCGTCCCACCGATGAGCACGAACGCCATAGGCACCGAAGCAGCCAAGAGGTGAGGAGGTGATGTATAGCACATCCAGATCCAGGAGCACCAGGAGCTCCTGATGGCTAGCTAGTAGAAGAATCCAGAGGGAAGGAGAAGAAGGGGATGAATGAGCACGAAAGGGCAAGGCGCTGCCCTTCCCCACCCCATAGCTGCACGGGGCGAACCACTGCACGACACGCACGAGGCCTGGACGCGAAATTACTGACGTACCCTCAGCGGGCGCAGGATATTACGAGCGGTAGCACGAGATCTTTACCCGTCGGTGCGCGCGATGGGGCGGCCGGGCCATATCCAAGCCACGGTCACTGACAAATGCGGCCCACCCGCGAGCGGACCCACACGCCAGCGACGCCAGACCGAAAAAATGAAGTAAAAGGCAGCGCGCTGAGGCAGTAACTATTCATTCCAGCAGTGCTCATCCCAGATCCGATGGCCCATCTTTCTCCAGATCTTGATCGGACGCCCAGAAAACCTTTCACAATAACAAAGTACAACTCCAAATCAGAGAGGTCGCCGATAATGCTGAGCATGGAAAGGTTTTTGTAGTTACCATTAATGTAATCAGCGAGTACCAACTATTGCTTGATGCATATATAAACAATCAGCTGGCTACTATTGCTTGATGCATGGAAAGGTTTTTGTAGTTACTATTTCTTGATGCATATAGTAACAAAAATAAGTAGGAGGGGCTACTACTACGTTATTATATTATTTATAAGCAGAAATGTTCATGAGTAATTCTAACCTCTTAGCCGCCCACAATCTGGATTGTCAACAGCCATACACAATTCCCTTTGATAACCTAAAGACACCATGCCCAATGAGAAGACAAATAAGATTAGAACGCAAGTTACTGAATCATAGGATAAACACCTCCTGAACCTGTTTTTACCAAGTAGGGGCCCACCTCACCTTGTTGTTGTAGCCTATAAGTTGGCGCTTGGGGAGGCATGGAGAGGCCAGGGATGTGGCTCCCCTGTTGCAAGCGCTGATTGGAGACGCAACAGGCCACGGGGGGCTAGCAGCATCTTACTTCTTCCTCCTCTGTTTTTGGTGGAGACCATGCCTCTCCTTCTTCTAAGCGCCGAGTAACAGGGGGAGCACGCACCAATGAATCTTGAGTGCAAGAAATATAAAATCAGTTAGGTCAGATAAGCAGAGGTGAGGGCGTTATATACTGCCAATTGTTGGAGCAAAGATGAGCCGAAACTAACAGCGTCGGATCAGCCAAACATCCAAAACATCTGAACCTGAGATGCGACAGTACCCAATCCAATAGCTATCACAACAACCCAGAGATCCACATTCCGTATATACTGCCCATAGTACAACTATTCGTCAAACCCAAACCGGTCACTTATCAAGCAAAAACAAGCCGAGACAAACAGAAAAACTTCTTATAATACTGTCAACCAAGCGAAAATTTTGGTGTGGCAACCGTCGGCCACCATCCAAACAGCCCCTATAATTCCTATAAATTGGGACACTGCCGTATTTTCACTGTGCACTGGAACGCTCCTTAAAGCCATTTTTCAGTAATTGTTAGTTCGGTTAACATTTAACAACAAGGAAACCAAGGCCCAAGGTTTAAGATGCCATGGTCCGCTAACAATTGAGAGACTAAATTTAACTCAGAAACATATCTGAAGCTCTGCAAAGCTGAAAGCAAACACGAGTTCCTTTTCTTTACTAATCCACTGGTCATAAATGCTGAAAACTAACATGAGTTCCTCTTCTTTAGTAATCCACTGGCCATAAATCAAAGCAGCGTGAGAAGTAAACTGCTAGGCATGCAAGCTAGAACACAAGAACGCAAAGACCATCTTAGAAAACAGAAAGGCACAGATCAGAATTTTGATCCCCAACAGAAGCATCAATGACAATTTCCCAAATAAATAGAATGTGCAACTTGACGCCATTTAAAACGAACATTGCAAATCATGTGATCTGAGTATTCTCATTAGTATATCGGATGCATACTCTACCTACAGACCTACAACAATCATCCGATCAGGGTGTTACAAAAACTAAAATCTCCATCCGATAGCTAGCTATATTGAAAACCAAACAGAACATCAACAAGCAAATGATCATCAAATGATAAAAGATCACACAAAGTTCTGTCCAGACATTCAAAACACCTAATGTTTGTGATAAGTGCTACATACCAGATGATTAAAGAAGTATCTTTCAAAAGATTACACAGATGTGTGCCTCTTTTGATGTCACAAAGAGTAGTCTGGTCAATCTGCAACGCTATTTTAAATCGAGAGTCAGCTGTTCTACCACCAGCAAGCAGCAAAGCCGCAACACCAGAAGATGCCACCATAAGAACTATCTTCGCCCATTTTCACGACGCCTATACAAAGCAAAACCATTTTCATCAATAGTTGTCTTGTTCTGAAAATCCTTTGGGAAACGTTTAGAACATACCCGCTTTTCCATGTAAATATATATCTATTACTACATGGACAAAACATTGGTATGAGAGAGAAGAAATATTTACATAAGAGAGAGAAGAAATCTTAACCAGATTAAATCAAGGACCAACAACAAACAATAAAAGATCAAGAACAATGCAATAAAGGTATGAGAGAAGAAATCTTTACATAAGACGGCTATAAACACTGGAGCATAAATAAGCAACACCTTTAAACACAAATAAAAAAGGTTCAGGGTTCATTGCATGGTGGGCTCAGATTCACCTTTCCTCGATCATATAACCTACCCCCGTCATCTCTTATCACCAGATCAATCTGTTTATACAGTGGAGCTGTCCTGGTTATCACTCAAAAAGAATGACCATCCAACGACAGAACAATAAGTATCACATGATCAAAAAGGATTCTAGAGACAAGAGGGGGATCCAACTTGATATCCACAGGTGCCTCGATTGCTCAAAGGCACACTTATTTTAGCCATGGTCAATCATCATCACCCTAGCAAGAATGGCCTCGGACCGGCCGGCTGTCCGACCATGTGAAACGACGAAAATGCCCTCGGCAGCCACCCAGTTTTACACGCGGTGGCAAGCCCGGAGTGTAACTATTCATTGCCACAGTCGTGTGGGCTCGATCCGACGGCCCAGCTCCTCCCACCGCTTGATCCAACGACTGGAAACACATCAAGGAAATCGATCGGACGACCGGATTCGTCTGAGCTCTGAGGAGGTTCGGTGAGACATCCTTCTCTTATTTCTGGATGCTCTAGAAAGCTCCGCAGGGCTAGCAGCTCCAGTGGCATCACCTATCAGCTCATTCAAGTGGTGGTAGATCAGCTATCCCAGACAACACCAAATTACACACTATAAATGTAGATGTGGCTATGAGCAAGAGATCATTTGGCAGCTTGCAAATAGGAAATCAGCACTGCCACTGATCAACTTAGCAAATCCATGAGCATAGCTATAGGATCAGGGCATCCACATGTAAACCAGAGAATCACGGGAGCTCCTATGACAACAACTATAACATGAACAGCCTGCAAACCCTATGCATGAGTAGGGCATAGAGCAACAACCAACCAGCACCACATCGACATAGCCACAGCCATGTCCCAACAGTAGCCAAAGCAGAGGAGTAGGCGGAAGATGGAGTTCACCGATGGAGGTTGTAGCTGAGGCAGTACTCAGTGGGTGCTGGGGTTGCGCCTGAACGCCGTCCAACCAGCGAGGAACCGCTTCCTACACCGCACACCCACGCCCCTGCGTCGGAGCTGCTACTTGCACTGTCCACATCCTGAAGCCATAACGGGGCACCATCATATAATGTAGGCCAATATGAAAAGAAGATTCATCTCATAATTAAATACAGCAAGACACATGAAGTAAACCTAATTGTAAGGGCAAGTTGTGCACAATTGATAGATGGTAGTGCACAGCTTGCTCTTACAATTAGTTCCTCTGGCATGGTCCCTATAGAAACACAGAACTACTCTATTACTGAGGTCAATTTTGGCTCCAAAACTTTCAGTTTCAGCAATTACACAAACAGTAGGCTTCCTGGTTTACCTTTTCAGCAATTACACAAGCCAATTAAGAATGAAAATCGACAAATTATGATTAAATCAATTGTAGGCCAAAATTTGGAAGTTAAAAGAAATCAAGTTGGTGAAATACTACCGGCACGCTAAAGGTGAAAAGAGTCCAAATGTGGCATAGAAGGAACTTGAATGATACTTTTCTAACTCGAATGATTTTTGTGATCATATATGCACACTAACCCAAGTGTAGCAATCACCACATCCCAAACAAAACTTCCTAATACATCAATCAAACGGGGCACACCAAAGCACCAAAGCATCTCCAAGGGTACTCCTAATTAGCATATGACCTCAAGACTAAACCTCTCCTTGACAACAAAGGCATACTTCGAAAAAAAATGTTTCTAGATGTAATGCTCCCCTGGACAACAAACTAACAAAATAAGATAGCTCCAAAGAGCCCCTTCCTTGGAACCTAGCTAGAGTAGTAAACGGATAAGAAGCCACAGCTCCTTTACCAAAACCTAGCCTTCCTGCATGCAAAAAGGAACAAACCCAGCAGGGTTCCTACCAACGTCCAGCCAATAAATAAAAGGCATATGTCCACACCCCACTAAAAACAAGCACAAATTCTTTTGGCCTCTACCAGAATCAAGACAAAAAAGAAAAGAGTACAACACCCTAAAGTGACACGGTGGTGGGCTCCTGAGAATTCATAATATATGGGAAAAATGCAAGAAGAGATATGAGAATAATGCCTAGGCAATGGGGATCTGAGAACAGTAATAAAATAGTTGTTCTGAAAAGGATAATGACTACATGGTGATACCTGCAAAAGAAGATGACAGCGCCCAGCCACTTTGACAATACAATCAGCAGAACCCTGCATATAATAACGTGTTAATACACTGAAGCTAGCAATTAAAGCAAGACATAACAACAGAAGTAGCAGCAGCACATCTCTTGCTATGAATGGAGGAATAGTAATATCAAGCAGTGTAGGGAGTAGAAGAAACACACCTTGCTTCTCCGGGACGCCATGGACACAGGAGCAGCAGCCTAAAAAGTTTGGGGACACCATGATCTTGTCCAGCTCCGCGACGATGGCAACCTGCAAGCCAAGACGATGGGGGGAGGAGTGGTCAGAGAGAGAGAGAGAGAGAGAGATGAGGATGAAGGAGGGGAGGGGATGAAATCACCGGACATAGACGCCGGTGTTGGAGCCAACAACCGAAACCCTAGCCCTGGTAGCAGCCGGTTCCTCGACGCACGTGGCCGGCACGTCGAGCCGCTCTAGCACGTCCTTGGCAGCGCCGCACCGCTCCCCGCAGCCGCCGCTGTCGTGCTCCTCGTCCTCCCTCCGCTGCTGCTCGTCGGCATTTCCGAAGGCCTGCTGCTGAGATGCCTTGGCCTGCTACTGCTGCTCCCTGCCACCGCCGCCGTCATGCTCCTCGTCCTCCCTCCTCTGCTGCTCGTCGTCGTTGGGGGGGCGCTCTGCTGTGGCGGATCTGGCCGCCGACGGCTCCGTTCGAGGCGGTGGGTGGCGGCGGCGGCGATGTGGGTGGGAGGAGAGGAGGCGCGTGGGAGGGGAGGGGAGAGGAGGCGTGTGGGAGGGGAGGGGAGAGGAGGCGCGCGGGAGGGGAGAGGAGGCGGCGGCGAGGCGGGAGGAGCTGGGCGCGGGGGATGCGCGGGGCGAAGGCGCGAGCGAGGGAGGAGGGAGGCGGCTGCAGGAGCGAGCGAGGGAGGAGGCGGCTAGGTCTCCGTAGCGGCCCCCTTTTATACCCCCACCACGTGAAATGACCGAAATGCCCTGGTAGAGGCATGGTATTTACATTTTGTTGCCATTACTATTCATTCCAGCAGTGTTTCTTCCAGATCCGACGGCCCAGATCCTCCCACCTCTCGATCCAACGGACGAAAACGCATCAAGCCACATGATCCAACGGTCCAGAATCGCGATCGCTGAGGAGGCTTGTGCATCCATCCTTCTCTTATTTCTGGATGGGGTAATCTTGAAGCAGTCTTGAGCATCTTAAAGCCGTTCAATATAATATCACGGCAGTCTTGAAGTAATCTTGCTACAGAATTAGGGCGTGAAGCAACGATGAACTGTTCCATATGATGTCATAGCAGTCCTGAGGCTACAGTACTAAACACATTCTTATTCCTTCATTATTTGGGAAAATAAATATACAAGAGAACGTCTTTGTGGTAATTGTTGTTGTATGTCGCTCACATGAGATATACTACAGATGAAAATTTTTATTTGTTGTCTTCAGTTAGCATCCAGTTCCAACTCGCTGCAATGTGTATGCATGGTATTGTATCAGGGCATCTTCAACGCTGACCAGTAAACGGACGTCACAAATGTTCATTTTCATGTCCTGTTATGGTCCATGAACATAATGCAGAAGGGAGGCATCTAATGTATTCATAAATTAGTCTGGTTGGAAGGAAAGAGAGTAGAGGGGGACTATGCATGTGCTGGGATATTTTGGTGTGGTATCTGGTTGGGGGGAGAGAAAGGACATGCGAACCATGCATATGAAGAGAGAGAAATAAGAGGAGGACCACGTGAGGGCTTTTTGTTGGTCAATTGCATGCGTGGACTCCTGCTTAGATCCCCCATAGTTAGTTTCGATTTGCCAAAAAAAGGGATGTCCAGGCCACTTCGCGGACAGATAGGGGTTTTTATTGGATGACAAAAGTTGACACAAATGATCCGAACACCATAATCCAGACGTACACTGGAGCTTTGACGGTCTTCTTTGGACATGCCCTCACATTCGATTATGCTACAACGAACTAATAGTACAGGTTAAAAATAATAAATAAACGAGAAATGTTAGCTCACAGATTTGTAGACCTCGGAGTTGCCACCTTTTTTTTTGAAAAATATGAAGACTTTATTCATTAGATATAAGAAGTACATCGTTCATGAGGATCATTACAATCTCATCTACAGGTTCCTCAAACCAGACAGAAGTCAAAGAAAATCTAGCTAATTTAGCAAGCTCATGAGCTATTTTATTTGCTTCTCTATTACAACGTTCGAATCTAGTAATACTAAAATCACAAGCGTAATGAAAACAATCGTCGAAGATTGCTGCTGCCGTGCCCGCTGATTGTCCTCCATCCTGCATAGTATAAATTACCTCCAGGTTATCTGAGTTAATAATAAGGCGATTACATCCCGCCCTTTGCGCCAGAGTTAAACCAAACTTGAGAGCAAGAGCTTCCGCCATCAGCACATCTGCGCAGTAATTGTTGACACCTGATTTTGGCAAGATATAGATTGCAATGAAGATGGTCTCGAGTGAACGGGTTTTCAGCATGAAAAGATTCACGTCGCCGAGTGGAACAACTTTGATGTTTCGGTTATATTCATTCGACCTTATCTTACGGACCAAAACTATACTCCGAGTGTCATAATTCAATGTTTCGAGTGGTTTTTGGCCAATCACGTCTTCAAGATGACCTCGGATGAAGGAGCACTCTTAAGGAATTGTCTTCGTCTCGTTGAGCCAATCGATTTTGATATAAATCATCTCAATCCGAGTTCATATGCAAAAGTTAGAGGCAATACACTGCAGACCGAACCTCAACGGAAATATGGCGCGAGGTGTCAGACACTTGTCTGATAGGTTGTGCGAGTAATTCGGCCATCAAGGCGGCCTTGAATCGAAAAACCTTCAACACGAAAAAGTTTTGTCTCGTAGAGCCGATCATTTTTCATATAAAATTTGTCTCAATCCGAGATCGTATGCAACCTGGAGAGGCAAATCAAGATCAGGCTGTGTTTTCAGTCGGGAAATCCGAGTGAAAACCTACCGATCGAGTAAAAGGTCGAGTGAAAACTTATCGATCGAGTAAAATATTGGCTTCCGAGTGAAAATATAGTAATCTGAGTGAAATTATCATCCGAGTGAAGTTATTCCGAGTGAAAAGATTACCGTCGGAATGAAAACTTGACGTTCGAGTAAGATATTGCCTTCCGAGTGAAATATAGTCATCCGAGTGAAAGATTGTCTTCCGAGTGAAATTATAGTCATCCGAGTGAAAGATTGTCTTCCGAGTGAAAGACTCTAACATCCAAGTGAAAAGGTCCAGTCGGACGAAAAGCTCTAATATCCGAGTGGATGAGCTCGGATCCGAGTGAAACTGAAGATGTGCCCGAAAGGTAATCCAGATGACCTCGGATGGAAAAGTGATCAACACGGAAGTTGTGCGCATCGTCAAAACGGTGAACTTTGATTTTGGAGTCATTATCATCTGAGATAGTATACGGCCTGTAAGTTCACTACGAGACTCAGACAATCCAGTCCGTTACATGACCAAGTCCGACTGGATATTAAAGATGGCTTCGTAGAATATTCAAGATGGTCTTATTTGGAAAAGTGTTCAACATAAGAATTGTTCGTCTCGTCGAGGCGCACAAGTTTCATATTTGGGACGTCTTGATCGAAGGTCATATGCAAGCTCGGCGGCCCGCGCAAGGAGGAAGACAGAAGTTGGGCCAGATTCAGACTCAATCCGAGTTGGAATAGAATTAGGACTCTAGGACGTGAATTGATGTAATTTTTTGTAAGGAAAGCCTAGATGAATCCTTTTCTTGTATGGGAAGTCCAGACGCCTCTTATATATGTTGGGGGTGATGGCCGATTGAACAACACCAATCGAACAAACACATCTACTACTTTTTCGTGTTCATCTACTTTTTATCTCTCCCTTGTATCTTTCTTCTTGTTGTTCGCTAGTTCTTCATGCTGGAGGGCTGTGAATCCACGAGGCTCTAGGGGCGAGCGAATCGACCTGGAGATTCCCATAGCCGCCGCGAGCCCTGACGGGGTCCCTCCCGGGCAAGCGGGGCTTCGGGTCTACAAAAGCATCTGCCGGCTGTCTTGCGTATCGCGCTGCCGGTCGGATCTCCTTCGACGCGAGCTGCGGTGCATCACCCCCGGCGTCGAGGGTACACGGTGACGTGTTCGTGTGTGAACAGTAATCGATCTTCACATTCCCTCCAGCAATAAACCTGGCTTTGTCGTCTCTCGGGACCGCCCCCATCGTTCCCCTAAGCATATCATGGTCAAAAGAAGTATAAACATTAAGTTTCACGAAACCTCTAGGGGGACAGGACCATCCTTCCTTCTTAATGGTAGCCTTGGGAGATGAAGCATTAACAAAGTTTGTGGTAAGTGCTAAAACACCCATTGAAATCTGCAACGCATTTTGGGTTGTCTCCTTATGCACTAACTTTCGTCTTTCCCACCATAAATACCATGTTGAGACAGCAATCATCTCACGCACATTGTGGTGACCTATCATCCTCAATTCTTGGTCCGGGAGAAATAGTAAGTACTCCAACACCGTCTCTCCAGCATGGTCTACCTCGCACGCTTTATCGATTATATCAATTATCCCTAGCCTTTTCCAAACCTCCTTTACTTTCCTACAACAGAAAAACATATGTTTTGTATCTTCTAAGCCCTCTGAGCAAGTGGGGCAAGTGGGTGAAACCTTCATATGTCTATTAGCAAGTGTAACCCGGCATGGGAGAGTTCCATGAAGCGTACGCCATATAAAATTTTTCACTTTTGCCGGGCAAGATAACTTCCATATCTTACTCCAAATAGGGTTAACTGTGGTTCGCCCCATTCCATTGGAGTATTTTAATTTGTTACCATACTGATTTTCCCACTCGATGGAATATGCTGACCGAACCGAGAACATTCCATTTTTTCTATAGCTCCAAGCAATAAAATCTGGCATATCATATTGCGAGAGTGGAATTGAAAGAACCCATTGTATACCGATGGGCCACATAGTTTGTTTGATGAGTTCTTCATCCCAATTATTGGACACAGGATCAATGAGATCACCTACCTTGGTTAACATATGTACCCCCTTCGGCGTTACAATTCTCCTATTAGCACAGTTTGGGATCCAAGCATCTTCCCAAATATTTATTTTTTCTCCTTTCCCCACTCGCCAGATATAGCCTCTTTTCAGGGTAACGATGCTTGCCATAATACTCTATCATGTAAAAGAAGAGCCTTTCCTTTGTTTAGCATTCATCAAGTCACCATCAGGGTAGTACTTTGCCCTTAAGATAGAAGCACACAAAGAATCAGGGTTATCCCGAAGACGCCACGCTTGTTTAGCGAGCAACGCCAAGATGAAACAATGAATATCATGAAATCCCATGCCTCCTTGATTTTTAGGAACACACATTTTCCACCAGGACATCCAATGCATCCTTTTCTGGTTCTCCTCGTCTCCCCACCAAAAATGCGCTATCGGTCAATGATTCCTTTACAAATTTTTTACGAATTTTAAAGACCGACATTTCATAGGTGGGTATGGCTTGGATCACAGCCTTTAGCTGGATTTCCTTCCCCCCAGTGGACAACAATTTCTCCTTCCAGCCACAATTTTCTTAATAATTCGTTCAATCAAAAATTGGAAACAGTCTGTTTTATCCATCCCCACATTTGCTGGCAGGCCCAAATATTTATTAGTAAGAGCCTCCGTCATTATATTCAGTGTTGTACATAATTGTGCTCTAATCTCCACCTTCGTATTGGGGCTAAAGAAAATGCTAGATTTTTCAACGCTTACCAATTGTCCTGATGCCTTACAGTATAGATCAAGCACTGCTTTTAGAGCTTCTGCATTGTGTTGGTTTGCTTTCATAAGAATCAAAGAATCATCTGCAAATAGGAGATTTGTGATAGGTGGGGCATCTCTACAGACTTTTACACTTGATATAGTTCCAATTTCCTCTGCGTGTGTGAGTAAAGCATTCAGACCCTCAGTACATAACAAGAAAAGGTATGGCAACAATGGGTCTCCCTGTCTCAACCCCCTTGTGGGCTTGAAACTCTCACTTTCCTCTCCATTTATCCTAATCCTGTACTCAACTGTTGAGACACATTGCATAATAAAGTTCACCCATTCTTGTCAAAAACCCAATCTCAACATAATTTCCTTCTAAAAAGACCACTCAACTCTATTATAAGCTTTGTGCATATCCAGTTTTATCGCGTAGATGCCTTCTTTACCTTCTCTTTTGTTCTTGATTGTGTGGAAACACTCATAGGCTACTAAATATTATCTGTTATCAATCTGCCAGGCACAAAGGTACTTTGAGTTGGGCTAATAATATCTGGCAGGAGAAGCTTCAAGCGAGAGGCCACCATTTTTGCAATGATTTTATATACCACATTACATAAGCTGATCGGCTTAAATTGGGTTACCTTTTCTGGTGAATTAACCTTTGCGATCATCACAATCGATGTATTGTTCCAACCGGCTGGAATAGTGCATGTATTGATCGCTTGCAAAACCTCCTCAATTAGGTCGTCCCCTAACCCGGGCCAAAATCTTTTATAGAAGATAGCATGGAGTCCATCCGGCCCGGGGGCTTTTAGATCCCCAATATCGAACAAAGCCTTACGAACGTCTTCAGCAGTATAAGGGGCGAGAAGAGTATTGTTCATTTCAGAAGAAACGCTTCGACAAACAAGGGACAAGACCTCTTGGCTTGGACATTGAATTTCCGATGTGAAGAGTTTTGCGAAATAACCAGTGATGTGATCCTGTAGCTCCTTATCCTCTCTCCAGACCCCCAAGTCATCCAATAACTTCTTGATATTATTTCTCTTCTTCCTAGCCGTAGCTGTGTTATGGAAGAAAGATGTGTCACGGTCCCCGTGCATCAACCAGTTTGCATGACCTCTTTGTAGCCAGAAAATTTCCTCCTGGTTTAAGAGGTTTTCAATAACCACAATTATCTCCTTCTGTCGGCAACGAGACTCAGCATTCGTCGGGCCGCATCGCAGTCTCTCTAACTCTTTTTTTCAATTTCTTAATTCTCCGCTTCGGGCCCTTTAAAAATTCACGATCCCAATCGTGAAGATCAGCATGCACGGCTCTCGTTCGATCCGCAAGAGAAGGCCCAATACCGGCTAACTTTGCTTTCTCCCAAGATGCCTTAATGATTTCATTAACAGTGTCTTCCTGTAACCACCTAGCTTCAAATTGTTTTGCACGTCCCGCTGGTTGCTTGAAAATATTCTCGTCTAGATAATCCGTATTGAGCACCAGCGGGCCATGGTCAGAATGAACATGTTCTTCATTAATCACCTTTGCACGAGGGAATTTGAGTGCCCACCCAATATTACATACTGCACAATCAAGACGCTCTCGAATATCACCTCTGCTCCAAGTAAAAAGGTCGCCAGTGTAACCTAAGTCCTCTAGCCCACAATCCATAAGGCATTCACGGAACTCCCTCATCATACCATTTGGTCTCGCATTACCGCCCTCTTTTTCCGAAGAATATAATATTTCATTAAAATCCCCCAAAATTACCCAAGGATGGCCCCCCTTATTGTGAAGATTGCGAATATCATCCCAGGATAAGCTGCGTTCATTCCAGTTCGGACGGCCATAGAAGCCCGTGAATCGCCATTGCACAATATTTTCACTCATAAATAAAACATCAATAAAATAAGGCGAGAAATAGTTCAACTCAATATTATTCGACTCATAATAAAACATAACAAGGCCACTGGCCCGACCATCACTCTCCACTACAAACATAGAATCAAAGCTTAAGACACGGCGTAGCTCATCAGCTTTACATTTATTCAAATGAGACTCTGAAAGAAAAACTAAATCTGCCTTTATATGCCCCTGTAGTTCCAGGAGCTCGCGAACTGCCGTGTTGGAGAGCATGCCACGGCAGTTCCATCCTAAGATTTTCATTTGGCCCGACGGACCTCCTCCTCGGAGGCCGCCAATGCGCCATTTTCACCTTTCTCTGCTCCAACAGACTCCACCCCTTGTGGAACATACTCCTCCTCCTTCTCATCAGTTTCTTCTGCAACATGTGCGACCACACCATCCACGTTTTGCACCGCTTCAACTCGACCTATACACACTCGCTTTGAGGGGCCGATAATGTCCCCGTATAATATACGCTCATAACTATCCACCGATTTCTCAAAAGAGAGCTCTAGATCACTACCCGTCGGGCGTACATCAGGAAAAAGGCTCCTTTTTTGCCTAGGACTTGCATGCGGGCGTTCTCAGATCGCTTTCTTCCCCCTTTCTTGCTATTTTTTCTCACTCTTTCTAGGGTAGCCCTGCGTGTGAGTTTTCACAACACTAAATTTGAAATTAGCAATATCTTTTGCTGTCTCATTCCCAGTCGCCGCAAGTCTCGCAGCAACTGCACCTGAAAGTGCTTCAAGTATTCCAGGATGGAATAGAAGCTTCCCGGTTTCAGTATCAGTCGAGTGGCCCATGATGGCCGCCCCCATCTCCTGGCTTGCCCGAGCCACCGAATGCTGTTGTACCGAACTAGGCACACAAGGCGGCTCGCTGGTCAGGGCCACATGCAGCGGCGGTTGGCCCTCCTGGCCAAAATGCAATCCCCCGCAGGGGTTCTTGAGCATCGCCAGCTCCCGGCCCTCCTGGCCGAGACTGGCATGTTTCCGCAGCGCCTTCGCCTGGCCCTCCTGGCCCGGTTCAGCGCCTGCAAACTCCTTCATCGCCATGGTTGCTGAAGAGGCAGGGACAATAGCCTCTTTCTCAGAGACAGTGAGTTCTCTCACGGCTGAAGCCACCTTGATGACGTCCATAATCTTGATGGCCTTGTTGATGTCGATGCCGGTAATCGGAACCTTCTCTCCACGGGAAGATCCCCCAACATTAAGAACTCTTCTACTTACACCTTGTCCTTTCCAGTAAGCTTCTACGCTAAGATTTTTAGGGAAGGTAGGCACTCTCTTATCACTAGGAATATTACAAAATCTCTCGGATGTATGGCCTACGATCCCACAACATTCACAATACAAAGGTAGTTTTTCATACCGTACATCATATTTGACTACTTTCGAGCTACCCAAACTCAAATGTACTCTTCAGAAGTTCGTGCAATAAAACTTCCACCCGCACACGCAGAAAATTTTCCACAATGACATGGTTGCGGTGTGAAACCTCTAGCACCTCCACAATTTGATCTCGAAAAGACGAACCCATGCTTACGGTCTTGAGCTCAAAAGGGAGTCCGCGTACGTGGACCCAGATGGCCATTACACCCAGGTCGATCTCGGTTGGGTCACCCTTGCCATCGAACTCAACGAAGACGAGACCATCCCGCTTATAGTGCCATGGCTGCGCCTTTGGCACGAACCATCGATCACCCTCGGCGGCGAAGTTGAGGACAAACCTCCCGTCATCAGAGGCCACCTCCTAGACGGTGACCACACCTTGGTGTTTCCACGCCGTGGCCCAGAGTTCATCGACGATGACGCGTGGGTTGGCCTGGAAAGGGGACAGGAGCCGGCCGACCACGAGGTGGCCTCTGACGGCCTAGCGCGCTGCATCCATGTCGATGACAAGAGGGGTCCCCTCCCCTTTGGTCTTCCTGGATGCCGTCTTCCTAGCACGATCGGGGGTAGCCGGGAGCACAGAGGATCCAGCCTCCAAAGACTCCTGCGTTGAGCGCACCCCACCTGCCGGTGCCAGCAGTACGCTAGGATTCGCTCCTCCTGATTGTTCTGCCGCTCCCCTCTTCACACTCCCTACCCCCTGGCTCGCCATGCCGCTCAGTACGTGAGGAAGCAAACAGCAGTGGTTGCTGTGAGTTGAGACGAACTGAGACACCTCGACTGATCACACATATAGCACCCTAAACGCCCAGCCCCCTCAATCACTAAGGAGTAATTGGGTATCTTAATGAAAAAGGAAAAGCCATAAAGTTGCCATTTCCAAACATTGACAGCGAGAAATCCTATAAAACTTTCAAAGAAATTGAAATCCACAGATTCCGGAAAAACAATTATTGACATGGATGATCCCCTCTGATTCCTCTCCTTACTTTCCAAACTATAGAAAGGGTCTATCAAATAGTCAGGAGTAATGAACACCTCCTCCTATGTCCCTAAAGTATTCCCCAAAACACGATTCACTAGATCCGCAGTTTCCATAGCTAACTTGGACCCGACCGGACCTTCCTCATGAGAATCAGAGATCTCACCTGCCAATTTGCGGCACAAATCCTTCAATCTTCTTCTTGAAAGCTCGAGGCATCTTTCCCGATTTTTCTCCTTCCTGATTAACCTCCTTGATCTCTCCCGAAAAGCCTTCCACTCCTTGCCGCTGAAGACGCCCCCGACAAGCCCGTCTCCAGGAGGGGGCGCCCCCTTTTTCGGCGGGGCCGCCGGCACTAGGGCCGCCATCTATGCCGCATGATCTCCGTTGCCGCGAGATCGCCACTGGGGCCGCCATCTATGCCGCCATGATCTCCGTCGCCGCGAGATCGCCTACCTCGGAGTTGCCACTTTACAGTGACTACTCCATCTACGCTTCGAACTAATGGACTCTGTCATTGTTAGTTATTGCCCTTTCTTTGATTTGAGTTAGCAGAAGACAACAGCCAGCCAACATCCGTTTTCAGCTACAATGTATGATGATAGTACAACCGAAGGCAATGAATAATACACCTAAACTTGACAACTTCATTTTCCACGAGGTGTTAAGTTGAGTGAGTTCTAAAAGTGGAAATGCATATTCAATCAGAGGAGAAAAGAAATATAGAGTCACAACAGACTTGTAAACTTATGAATTATGGCCAAAGAGACATTTGTGAGATTAAACTCAATGTGGAGAACAAACATATTCATTTTTTTTGATAAAGTGAGTATATTAATACTAAGATGATATCAATTACACCCGGCCTCTACAACAACATAATATCTAAAGAGACATCAAGAATGCAGACAGCCGAAAGATCAAAAGAAGAAAAAGAAAACACAATCCATGCCAAAGCAATTAGAGGCTCGCAGCAGCAAGAGCAGTGGTGACGCCACCTAAACTTTGAAAAGGAATGAAGTCTGCCAGTGTTGTCATCCCCACTCACCACTTCTGCAAAACGCCGATCGTTCAACACACGTGCTTCACCTGATCCGCTATGAGAACACCCTGGAATCATCAAAAGACAAACGACATGATCTCCCCATCAACACCTTGGACATCGCGGCACCGAATTTGCCCAATCTGATCCAAGGTAAACAGGGGGCACCGCTAGCCTTGGATATCATCATCGATGACATCGGCACAACGAATCAAACACCATGACGAAGACTGTTGGAGTAATGGGCCACGGGTAGCCTAACCCGAGGCCCCGAGCCTTTCAAAAACATCGGGGCCGGCTGCGCCCCTCAAGATGGCAAGATGAAGCGCCGCCTTCTGGTGGCCGGCTGGTGCAACCTCTTGAGCACTGCGTTGGATTTCCCCGAAGAGGAAGGGATGATGCAGCAAAGTAGTGTAAGTATTTCCCTTAGTTTTTGAGAACCAAGGTATCTATCCAGTAGGAGGCTACACTCGAGTCCCTCGTACCTACACAAAAACAATAGCTCAACGCAACCAACGCACTTAGGGGTTGTCAATCCCTTCACGGTCACTTATGAAAGTGAGATCTGATAGAGATGATAAATAATATTTTTCGTATAAAGCTGCAAAGTAAATCAAGTAAAGCAAAGTAAAAGCAACGCAATAATAAAGTGATGGAGATCGATATGATGAGAAAGAGACCCGGGGGCCATAGGTTTCACTAGTGGCTTCTCTCAAGAGCATAAGTATTCTACGGTGGGTGAACAAATTACTGTTGATCAATTGACATAATTGAGCATAGTTATGAGAATATCTAGGTATGATCATGTATATAGGCATCATGTCCGAGACAAGTAGACCGAAACGATTCTGCATCTACTACTATTACTCCACTCATCGACCGCTATCCAGCATGCATCTAGAGTATTAAGTTAAAAATAGAGTAACACCTTAAGAAAGATGACATGATGTAGAGGGATAATTTCATGCAATATGATAAAAACCCCATCTTGTTATCCTCGATGGCAACAATACAATACGTGCCTTGCTGCCCCTTCTGTCACTGGGACTGGACACCGCAAGATTGAACCCAAAGCTAAGCACTTCTCCCATGGCAAGAACAACCAATCTAGTAGGCCAAACCAAACTGATAATTCGAAGAGACTTGCAAAGATAACCAATCATACATAAAAGAATTCAGAGAAGATTCAAATATTATTCATAGATAGACTTGATCATAAACCCACAATTCATCGGTCTCAACAAACACACCGCAAAAAGAAGATTACATCGAATAGATCTCCACAAGAGAGGGGGAGAACATTGTATTGAGATCCAAAAAGAGAGAAGAAGCCATCTAGCTACTAGCTATGGACCCGTAGGTCTGAAGTAAACTACTCACACTTCATCGGAGGGGCTTGGATGATGATGTAGAAGCCCTCCCTGATCGATGCCCCCTCCGACGGAGCTCCGGAACAGGCCCCAAGATGGGATCTCGTGGATACAGAAAGTTGCGGCGGTGGAATTAGGTTTTTGACTCCGTCCCCGATCATTTGGGGGTACGTGGATATATGTAGGAGGAAGAAGTACGTCGGTGGAGCTTCGAGGGGCCCACGAGGCAGGGGGCGCGCCCTAGGGGGGGGCGCCCCCTACCCTCGTGACCACCTCGTGGCTTCCTTGACGGAGGGTCCAAGTCTCCTGGATCTTATCTGGTGAGAAAATCACGTTTCCGAAGGTTTCACTCCGTTTGGACTCCGTTTGATATTCCTTTTCTTCGAAACCCTAAAACAGGCAAAAAACAGCAATTCTGGGCTGGGCCTCCGGTTAATAGGTTAGTTCCAAAAATAATATAAAAGTGGAAAATAAAGCCCAATAATGTCTAAAACAGTAGATAATATAGCATGAAGCAATCAAAAATTATAGATACGTTGGAGACGTATCAGCTGGCAGAATGGCTGACTGCCAGAAGACGGCCATGCTCAGGAAGGCGACTCCAAGACGGGCCGACTCCTAGCAACCGGCCTCCAGAGAGGCCGACTCCTAGCAGTCGGCCCATGGTGCCCTCAAAGTCTGCGCCCCCATTAAGAAGACAAGACAGGGTACGGCTACAGTGCGAGCCTTTCCCCCGAATCCAGGGACGGGCGTGGCCACAGTGCCCTGTACAGGCGGAGATCTCCGTATGACGCGACACTGTTGTCTCTCCCCCCACACGTCGCACCTGACAGGAGGAGTCCTGTTCCCCGAAGGCCTGTCAGGTACGGCTTGCAGACGGCTGGCCCTATCTGACAGCCAGAGCCCTGAAGTCGGAGGGGGCTGGGGCAGCCGGACCTCGGAGGAGCCGGCTACCAGCAGGTGGCCAATCCCTCCCTTGGGCCCCACGCGCCATCAACCAGATGAGACACGGAGTGGCAACGCCAACAGTGATCACCCACAAGGTGGCGGGACTGTAGCCACGCCTCCCCGACCAAGCCTGCGTCATTAGCGTTATGACTACAGTGATCAGCAGCCGGCAAGACCCGCAAGCGGCGGGAGCGGCTTGTCAGCTTCGTACCAGACCAGGCGGCGGGGCCCACCAGGCGACGGGCCCCAGCTGTCGGCCAAGTGGCCGGCGACCAGAGAGAATGACGACCGGGCCCTACGCCCGGCCAGATTACCATTGTACCCCTGGGGGGTAGGCCTATATAAACCCCCCAGGGCACCCATGCAAAGGGTTCGGCCAGTTAGGACTAGACTCATACCTAGAGGAGGAGAGAGCGTGCCTGCCTTCTTCCAGCTCTAGCAAACAGCTCGAGGAGCACCATTGTACCACTTACACACTAGTGATCATGCGGAGACCCCATAGAGCAGGACTAGGGGTGTTATCTCCTAGGAGAGCCCCGAACCTGGGTAAAGTACCCCGACGTTCGTGTCTATGCCTCATCCCGCTTCCAGGCACCGACGGCGTTCTACTCACACCCACCATGATAAGCGATCCTTTAGCATATGTCGCACCCAATCCCCGACATTTGGCGCCCACCGTGGGGCGAGGTGCACTGTTTCCCGGAGACCTGTTCTGGACAGGAACCCTGTTCCTTCCTGGCGAGTGCAGCCAGCCCAGCACGCCAGACGGTGTCTGCACCGAGGCGTTGCACGGTGCGTAGATCGCCTGCGTAGCGAGCTGCCTCGCCGATCTTGTTGATGAGATTCACCTCTCCGACGAGCCCGCGTCCGACGCGGGCACCAACGGCCTCGAAGGCCTCCTCGTGGGCCTCCTCGATCAGCTCCATGTCGCCAGCGAGCCTGCTGCTGACTTGGAGTTGATTGGCTCCACCGACCCGATGTTGGTCGACTCTGACAGGGCGTCGCTCGACACGTTCCTCTCCAATGTGGTGGTCTACGATGAGCCGCTTCCTCGCGCGGACAGCGGTGGCAGCACCGTCATGGAGGTGCTCATGATCAGCCATGGTGAGCACTCTGGCGGGGGTGGTCAGGACCCGTTGGAGACGGCAATGCAAGACTTGGCGGCGCCAATCCCGGAAGACGCCGATGCTGAGACGCTGGAAGCGCGCCGCATCCAGCTCATTGAGAGCGCCAGCCGGCTGGCCAGCATGAGACGCCTTTCGGAGGCCTATCAGCGGGAGATGGACTGTGCTATAGGAGGCACTCCGGCTCCTGGTGGGCCTAGCCTCGTTGGCCTGATCAGGCAGCATGGCGCGGCCGTCGCTAGCATGTTCGGGACAGACCGTCCCGTCTATGCCACGCCTGCAGAGAACATACGAGCTGCCCAGGCGGCAGTAGATGAGCTAGACAAGCTCGAGGGCGACGAGCGTCGCCACATGACGGAGCGAGTTCAACGGCTCCTGGACGCGGCTGCTGAGCAGCAAGATGCCGGGTGCTGCACTGAAGCGCCCAACCGGCGAAATGACGACCCACCACCTCAACGAGACCAAGGAGCGACATCCCGAACGCCGACTGGTGGCGTCCACGATATAAGAGACAAGGAGCCGGGAGCCAGCCGTAGCCGGACTCACGTCACCATCGAGCGCAACCAAGACGGCCGCCCAAGAGCAGTGCGACGGCGAGATGACTACCCGCCGCCTCCTCCCCGCAGGGAGAGGCGAATCTCCCCGCCGCCTGTTAACCACCCATCACTCGGCGACCGCCTTGTCTGCCGAGAAGGAATCGGAGAAAACGATGCTCGCCATCGGATCGATCGCCTTAATCGGTCCCTGGCGCTAGAAAAGGAAGACGAGCTGGGTCCGCCTTGTTTTGGCCCCCACATCCGAGATGAGCCCTTTCCCAAAGGATTCACTCTCCCAAGAGATACCCCCAAGTACACCGGCTCCGTGAAGCCGGAGGACTGGCTGGCCGACTACTCCACAGCCGTCAGCATCGCCAACGGCAACAAGCGCGTCGCCGTGAAGTACGTCCCCCTCATGCTCCAGGGCACGGCCCAGACATGGCTGAACAGCCTGAAGCCCCATAGCGTCAACAGCTGGGTTGACTTTACTGAAGCATTCATCCGCAACTTCACTAGCACGTACAAGCGGCCGCCCAAGCCTCGCCAGCTCTTCCTGTGCGTCCAAGGCCCCAACGAGACGACTCGCGACTATCTCACACATTGGGCCGAGCTGCGCAACTCTTGCGAGGGCGTGCATGAGGTGCATGCCATCGAGTACTTCACTGCTGGGTGCCGAGAGGGCACCCTCCTCAAGCACCGGCTCCTCTGTGACGAGCCAGCGACCCTTGACGAGCTGCTAATCATAGCAGACAAGTACGCCACAGCCGACTCCTCCATGAAGGTGAAAATTCAAGTCAACGCGTCTGGCAAGGTGGCCCCCCAAGCCCCTCGGACCCCGGCTGGCAACGCTAGTCGGCGGCAGCAGCCGAACGAGAACAAGTGCAAGGCCGCACAGCCGGCTTCCACAAGCCGGCACGTGGCGGCAGTTGAAGACCGACAACCAGAAGAGCAGCCTCATCCCAAGCGTCAGAAGGGTGGCAAGCCTAACTGGCTGCCCGCTTTCTCGTACGAACAGACTCTTGATGCTCCCTGCAAGTTGCACTGCGGTGCAAAGCCATCCAATCACACCACTCGGAAGTGCCATTGGCTCACCAGGATTGCCAAGGGCGACGGACTCCAGCCCGCTCCCCCTGTCGACCCGCCGCCTCCTCCCCCGCAGCAGCCAGCGGCTCGGCCAGTCGGCGCTGTGCAAGATGATTATCCCGAAGAGCATGGGGCCTACATCGTGTTCACCAATGTGGCCGACGATAGGCACATCAGGCGGCAGCAGCGGTTGAAAGTGAATGCAGTAGCATCAGAGACCCCCGAGTTCATGCATTTTTCAGAGAAACCCATTAGCTGGAGCTGAGCTGACCACCCGGAAGTGATGCCAAACCCCGGCTCCTATGCCTTGGTGCTGGATGCCACATTTGCTACAGAGAGGCGGGCTGCCCGTTTTTCCCGAGTCCTGATAGATGGTGGCAGTAGCATCAACATTCTATACAAGGATACCATGGAGAAATTGGGAATCAAGCAGAGACACCTTTAGCCCAGTCGGACTGTCTTCCATGGCATAGTTTCTGGCCTTTCCTGCTCACCAATCGGCAAGACTCAGATATATGTTCTCTTCGGGGACAAAACTCATTTCCGCCGAGAGCCAGTCTGGTTTGAGGTGGTGGACCTTGAGAGCCCTTATCGCGCACTGCTTGGCCGGCCTGCCTTGGCCAAGATCATGGCGGTCCCCCACTATGCTTACCTAAATATAAAGATACCAAGCTCCAAGGGAATCCTGACGATAGCAGGAGACTACAAGAAGTCGTCCGCTTGTGCGGCGGAGAGCAACCGGTTAGCCGAGTCCCTCGTAATTGCAACAAAGAAACGGCTCCTTGACCGGGTTGTGGCAATGGCAGGCAAGCAGCCAGAAATGTCGCCCGGTCCCAAGGAATCGGAAGCAGAGGGTTCGTTCAAGCCGGCCAAAGAAACAAAGAAGATACCTTTGGACCCGGAGCACCCGGAGAGGTATGTTGTCATTGGCACAAATCTTGACAGTAACTAGGAAGGCGAGCTCGTCGATTTCCTCCGTGAGAATCGGGACATCTTCACGTGGTCCCCCAAAGACATGCCAGGTGTACCGATGGAATTTGCCGAGCACAAGTTACACGTCCGATCTGATGCCAAGCCAGTCCGGCAGCCCTTGCGCCGCCTATCAGAAGAGAAAAGAAAAGTTGTTAGAGAAGAGATAGCCCGGCTCCTGGCAGCCGGCTTCATCATGGAGGTGTTCTTTCCAGAATGGTTAGCCAATCCAGTCCTAGTGCTGAAGAAGAACAAGCAGTGGCGCATGTGCATTGATTATACCAGCCTCAACAAAGCATGCCCCAAAGATCCATTTGCTCTGCCCAGAATCGATCAAGTGATCGACTCTACAGCCGAATGCGAGCTGTTGAGTTTTTTGGATGCATACTCTGGGTATCACCAGATCAAGTTGGACCCCGCCGACAAGATGAAGACCGCCTTCTCACGCCATTTGGAGCCTTCTGCTACGTGACCATGATGTTCAGCTTAAGAAATACCGGCGCCACCTTTCAGCGTTGCATGCAGAAGTGTCTCCTCAAACAACTAGGCAGAAACGCTCATGTCTATGTAGACGATGTGCTGGTGAAGACAGAGAAGCGTAGGACGCTACTGGAGGATCTCAGGGAGACTTTCGAGAACCTACAGCGATTTCAGATCAAGCTCAACCCGGAGAAGTGTGTCTTTGGGGTACCAGCCGGCCAGCTTCTTGGTTTTCTGGTCTCAGAGCGCGGCATAGAGTGCAACCCTGTGAAGATCAAGGCCATAGAAAGGATGGAAATACCCACCCGACTGCTGGATGTGCAAAAATTTACCGGCTGCTTGGCATCTATCAGCCGTTTCATTAGTCAGCTGGGCGAGAAGGCTCTTCCCCTATTCCAGCTCATGAAGAAGACCACCTTTTTCGAGTGGAATGACAAGGCGGACGAAGCTTTTCTCCAGCTCATGAAGATGTTGACCACCCCGCCTGTCTTAGTGGCCCCGACTCCTAAGGAACCAATGTTCCTCTACATTGCCGCTACCAGTCGGGTGGTTAGTACAGTCATAGTGGTGGAACGGAAAGAAGAAGACAAAGCCCTACCAATCCAGAGGCCGGTGTATTACCTAAGCAAAGTACTGTCCGCCTCCAAGAAGAACTACCCCCACTATCAGAAAATGTGTTATGGCATGCACTTTGCTGCCAAGAGACTGAAGCATACTTCCAAGAGCACTCAATCATTGTGGTCTGCACAGCTCCGCTTGGTGAGATTATTGGAAGTTGAGATGCGTCGGGCCAAGTGGCCAAGTTGGCCATAGATTTGGCCCCCTACACCATCTACTACCAGCCTCGCACTGCCATCAAGTCACAAGCACTGGCCGACTTCCTCGTCGACTGGGCCGAGACCCAGTACTTGCCGCCAGCGCTAGATTCCACCCATTGGCGGATGCATTTTGATGGTTCAAAAATGCGCACCGATTTGGGAGCCGGCGTCGTTCTCACCTCCCCCAAGGGCGACAAGCTTAGATATGGCGCTGCAAATTCACTTTGCTGCCTCCAACAATGTTGCTGAATATGAAGCACTCATTCACGGGCTCCGGCTTGCCAAAGAACTCGGCATTCGCCGGATCCTGTGTTACGATGACTCCGATTTGGTGGTCCAGCAGTCATTAGGCGACTGGGACGCCAAGGATGCAAATATGGCCAGCTACCGTTTTCTCGTGCAGCAACTCAGCGGATACTTCAAAGGGTGCGAGTTCCTTCATGTGCCAAGAAATGACAATGAGCAAGCCGACGCCTTGGCACGAATCGGCTCCACCCTGCAAGCAATACCAACCGGCGTTTCCTTGCAATGACTCCTGAAGCGGTCCGTCAAGCCATCACCAGAGTCAGATTCCATATTTGTGCCGGCTCCTCCTGAAGCAGTCGGATCCGACTTGAGAGCCCCACCAGCCGGCAGGGGAACTTCGGCGGACAACCCGGGGACTGCAGCAGTCGGCCCGGGGACTTCATCAACTCAGCAAGCGGCGGCCGACTCCAACCCACCGCCTCCCAACCCAGCCGCCCTCATACAAGTGGCAGTCATGGCAGTCGAAGAAATTGCAGCACCTTCATGGGCCCAGCCCATCATCAATTTTTTGGTGAAAAAAGAGCTGCCAACTGACGAGATCTCGGCCAGGCAAGTGCAACGCCGGGCGGCAGCGTACACCATAGTCAATAGAGAGCTTGTAAGGCATAGTATCACTGGTGTTTACCAGCGCTGCATCGAGCCAGAACAAGGACAGGCAATCCTCAAAGATATCCATCAGGGCGAGTGTGGTCACCATGCGGCCTCAAGGGCTCTGGTGGCCAAGGCTTTCCGCCATGGTTTTTTCTGGCCGACTGCCCTAGAAGACGCCAAGGACTTGGTCCAGAAATGCAAAGGGTGCCAGAAGTTTCATTCAAAGCCTCACCAGCCGGCTTTTGCACTCAAGACTATTCCCATCGCCTGGCCCTTTGCCATCTGGGCCTGGATATGGTGGAACCATTCAAGACAGCAAGAGGTGGCTTGACTCATCTGCTTGTCGCGGTGGACAAGTTCACCAAATGGATAGAAGCAAAACCAATCAAGAAGTTGAATGGTCCGACTGCTGTGACTTTCATCTCCGACATCACCATCCGGTATGGCATACCACACAACATCATCACCGACAATGGCACGAACTTCGCCAAAGGTGCTTTGGCCCGTTTTTGCACGACGCAGGGCAACCGACTGGACCTAGCGTCTGTTGCCCATTAGCAGTCAAACGGCCAGGTGGAGCGAGCAAACGGCCTCATTTTATCCGGAATCAAGCCCCGACTGGTCGAGCCTCTGGAGCGGTCGGCCGGCTGCTGGCTCGATGAGCTTCCGGCTTTCCTTTGGAGCCTGCGCACAACTCCGAACAAGTCAACCGGCTTTACACCTTTCTTTCTCATCTACGGTGCCGAAGCCGTCATCCCGACGGACATAGAATTCGACTCCCCTCGAGTCACCATGTACACTGCAGAGGAGGCGGAAGAAGCACGACAAGATGGCGTCGATCTGCTAGAATAGAGCCGGTTGCTAGCACTCAACCGGTCCACCATCTACCAGCAGAGCCTGCGCCGATACTAGAACAGAAAGGTCAAGCCAAGATCCTTCCAAGAAGGAGACCTTGTGCTCCGGCTGATCCAGCGAACAGCCGGCCAGCACAAGCTCTCGGCACCTTGGGAAGGCCCCTTCATCATCAGCAAGGTGTTGTGCAACGACTCCTACTACCTCCTCAATGCTCAGAAGCCTCGAGCACGCAAAAGAGATGACTCCGGCAAGGAGACGGAGCAACCATGGAATGCAAACCTCCTTCGAAGGTTTTACAGTTGATGCAATATGTACCACGCCAACTTTTGTAGTAAGTACGAAGACTCCGGGGTTCCCCGAGAAGAGCTCGGGGACTGCCCTCTTTTATCTATATGATAAGTATTACGTCTATCATTTATGTCATTTCATTAATTTGTTTGGCACCAGGTTCGACCAGTCGACCCGGGGACTTGCCGCCTTGTACTATGAGATGCTTCCTGCGGCCGGACAAGTAGTGTGTTGGCACCCTAGCTTTCTCCTGCCAGAGGCCGCAGCCTGTAGAGCAGCTATTCGGTCAGCAAGAGTCAATGAGAAAAGGGCGCCTGCATGAGAAATGGCTAAGAACTTAAGGCATTTACATAGTCCAAGCCGGTTTGTCGCCTTGCCAATCAGTTGCCGAGCAACCAGTCGGCCGGCTTCTACTTAACTTGCCAAGAAAACTCTAGCCGGCCAAGTACTTGCCTTCCCAAACGTGGCTAAGTACTTGACCCAGCCACAGTCCGCAGAGCGGCTGTTCGGCTGGCAAGACGACAATCAAGGGAAGACGGCAAAGGAAAAATCCAAGAGAGATGAAGGCAAGGAAAGGTAGAACTCGGATAAAATATTTACATGTCAAAGGCCCTTGGCCGACATCAACCATAAGTTCCAAATACACCCCGCGGGTGGAATTGTGCGAAGCTAACAAAGTTCGTTGAGACTAATAAACAGGTAGAAATAAAAAGTAAAGTGGCAGCCTAGGGATCGACGGACGGGTTCGACGGAGTGGTGGAGTCGGTGGTGCCGGCTGGTCGGTTCCCGCTTGGTCCCCTCCAGCGGCAGCCGGCTCATTCAGGTGCGGATCGTTGCTGGAGGCGTGGTCGAGTTGGGGCTGGCCATCCGCTCTGACCTCTGGCGCCCCCTCTTCGCCTTCCTCCCCCTCCTCGTTGATACGTTTCCAACGTATCTATAATTTTTGATTGCTCCATGCTATATTATTTACTGTTTTGAATGTTTATGGGCTTTATTATACACTTTTATATCATTTTTGGGACTAACCTATTAACCCAGAGCCCAGTGCCATTTTCTGTTTTTACCCTGTTTTAGGGTTTCGAAGAAAAGGAAAACCAAACGGAGTCCAATTGACCTGAAACTTCACGGAACTCATTTTTGGAAGGAAAGAAGCTCAGAAGACTTGGAGTGCATGTCGGGGGATCTGCGAGGAGGTCATGAGGCAGGGGGCACGCCCACCCCCCTGGGCGCGCCCTCCACCCTCGTGAGCCCCTCGTGCCCCCCTGATGTACTTTTTCCGCCTATATATCTCCATATACCCTAAAAACATCCGTGAGCACAATAGATCGGGAGTTCCGCCGCCAGAAGCCTCCGTAGCCACCGAAAGCCAATCTAGACCCGTTCCGGCACCCTGCCGGAGGGGGCAATCCCTCTCCGGTGGCCATCTTCATCATCCCGTTGCTCTCCATAACGAGGAGGGAGTAGTTCTCCCTCGGGGCTGAGGGTATGTACTAGTAGCTATGTATTTGATCTCTCTCTCTCTCGTGTTCTTGAGATGATACGATCTTGATGTATCGTGAGCTTTGCTATTATATTTGGATCCTATGATGTTTCTTCCCCCCTCTACTCTCTTGTAATGAATTGAGTTTCCCCTTTGAAGTAATCTTATCGGATTGAGTCTTTAAAGATTTTAGAACACTTGATGTATGTCTTGCCGTGGATATCTGTGGTGACAATGGGATATCACGTGATTCACTTGATGTATGTTTTGGTGATCAACTTACGGGTTTCGCCCATGAACCTATGCATAGGGGTTAGCACACGTTTTCGTCGTGATTCTCCGGTAGAACTTTGGGGCACTCTTTGAGGTCCTTTGTGTTGGTTGAATAGATGAGTCTGAGATTGTGTGATGCATATCATATAATCATACCCATGTATACTTGAGGTGACATTGGAGTATCTAGGTGACATTAGGGTTTTGATTGATTTGTGTCTTATGGTGTTATTCTAGTACAAACTCTAGGGCTGTTTGTGACACCTATAGGAATAGCCCAACGGATTGATTGCAAAGAATAACTTTGAGGTGGTTTCGTACCCTACCATAATCTCTTCGTTCGTTCTCCGCTATTATTGACTTTGGAGTGACTCTTTGTTGGATGTTGAGGGATAGTTATGTGATCCAATTATGTTAGTATTGTTGAGAGGACTTGCACTAGTGAAAGTATGAACCCTAGGCCTTGTTTCCTAGCATTGCAATACCGTTTAAGCTCACTTTTATCATTAGTTACCTTGCTTTTTTATAATTTCAGATTACAAATACCTTTATCTACTATCCATATACCACTTGTATCACCATCTCTTCGCCGAACTAGTGCACCTATACAATTTACCATTGTATTGGGTGTGTTGGGGACATAAGAGACTCTTTGTTATTTGGTTGCAGGGTTGCTTGAGAGAGACCATCTTCATCCTACGCCTCCCACAGTTGATAAACCTTAGGTCATCCACTTGAGGGAAATTTGCTACTGTCCTACAAATCTCTGCACTTGGAGGCCCAACAACGTCTACAAGAAGAAGGTTGTGTAGTAGACATCAAGCTCTTTTCTAGCGCCGTTGCCGGGGAGGTAAGTGCTTGAAGGTATATCTTTAAATCTTGCAATCGAATCTTTTTGTTTCTTGTTTTAGCACTAGTTTAGTTTATAAAAGAAAACTACAAAAATATGGAATTGAGTTTGTATCATACGCTTTAGCTATTTAATATCTGTCGTGAGAATAAGGATTCCGATAATTGTGCTCAAGTGCTAGAAGAAGAAATCTATAAAATGTTTGGCACTAAATATTTGAATGATGAGCATGATTGCAATGTTGTTAGTATGAATTCCTTGAATATCCATGATGCGAATGATATGCAAAGCCACAAGCTTGGGGAAGCTATGTTTGATGAAGATGATACTTTTTGTCCCCCAAGTTTTGAGAAGAAAATTTATTATGATGAAAGCATGCCTCCTATTATGATGATTATTGTGATGACACGTATGCTTTAAAGAATAATTATAACCATGAAACTTGTCATCTCGATCTTAATTTTCAATCACATGATAGGATTTTTGTTGAGTTTGCTCCCACTATTATCCATGAGAAGAATTTTGCTTGTGTGGAGAGTAGTAAATTTTCTATGCTTGTAGATCATGAAAAGAATGCTTTAGGTGCTGGTTATATTGTTGAATTCATTCATGATGCTACTGAAAATTATTATGAGGGAGTAATATATGCTTGTAGGAATTGCAATAATATCATGTTTCCTCTCTATGTGCTTAAAGTTTTGAAGTTATGCTTGTTTTACCTTCCTATGCAAGTTGATTCTTGTTCCCATAAGTTGTTTGCTCGCAAAATCCCTATGCACAGGAAGTGGGTTAGACTTAAATGGTGCTAGTCATATTCTTCATGATGCTCTCTTTATGTTACAATTCTTATCTTTTATGTGAGCATCATTGAAATCATCATGCCTAGCTAGGGGCGTTAAACGATAGCGCTTGTTGGGAGGCAACCCAACTTTATTTTTGTTCCTTGCCTTTTGCTCCTGTTTAGTAATAAATAATTATTCTAGCCTCTGTTTAGATGTGGTTTTATGTATTTAATTAGTGTTTGTGCCAAGTAGAACTGTTGGGAAGACTTGGGGGGAGTCTTGTTGATCATGCTGTAAAAAACAGAAACTTTAGCGCTCACGAGAACTGCTGCTATTTTTATTTGGAGAGTGTCATTTAGTTAATTATTTTTGCAGATGATTAATAGATAAATTCATCAGGTCCAGCAATTTATTTGAGCATTTTATGAGTTCCAGAAGTATGCTCTAGCTACAGATTACTACAGACTGTTCTGTTTTTGACAGATTCTGTTTTTCGTGTGTTGTTTGCTTATTTTGATGAATCTATGGCTAGTAAAATAGTTTATAAACCATTGAGAAGTTGGAATACAGTAGGTTTAAAACCAATATAAATAAAGAATGAGTTCATTACAGTACCTTGAAGTGGTGTTTTGTTTTCTTTGGCTAACGGAGCTTATGAGTTTTCTGTTAAGTTTTGTGTTGTGAAGTTTTCAAGTTTTGGGTAAAGATTCGATGGACTACAGAATAAGGAGTGGCAAGAGCCTAAGCTTGGGGATGCCCAAGGCACCCCAAGGTAATATTCAAGGATGACCAAGAGCCAAACTTGGGGATGCCCCGGAAGGCATCCCCTCTTTCGTCTTCGTTCATCGGTAACTTTACTTGGAGCTATATTTTTATTCGCCACATGATATGTGTTTTGCTTGGAGCGTCAATTTATTTTGTTAGGATTTGCTTGCTGTTTGAATAAAATACCAAGATCTGAAATTCTTAAATGTTAGAGATTCTTCACATAGTTGCATAATTATTCGACTACTCATTGATCTTCACTTATATCTTTCGGAGTAGTTTGTCATTTGCTCTAGTGCTTCACTTATATCCTTTTAGAGCATGGTGGTGGTTTTATTATATAGAAATAGATGAACTCTCATGCTTCACTTAGATTATTTTGAGAGTCTTAAATATCATGGTAATTTGCTTAAATAATCCTAATATGCTAGGTATCCAAGAATAGTAAAAACTTTCTTATGAGTGTGTTGAATACTAAGAGAAGATTGATGCTTGATAATTGTTTTGAGATATGGAGGTAATAATATCAAAGTCGTGCTAGTTGAGTAGTTGTGAATTTGAGGAATACTTGTGTTGAAGTTTGCAAGTCCCGTAGCATGCACGTATGGTAAACGTTGTGTAACAAATTTGAAACATGAGGTGTTATTTGATTGTTCTCCATATGAGTGGCGGTCGGGGATGAGCGATGGTCTTTTCCTACCAACCTATCCCCCTAGGAGCATGCACGTAGTGCCGAGGTTTTTGATGACTTGTAGATTTTTGCAATAAGTATGTGAGTTATTTATGACTAATGTTGAGTCCATGGACTATACGCACTCTCACCCTTCCATCCTTGCTAGCCTCTTTGGTACCGTGCATTGCCCTTTCTCACATTGAGAGTTGGCGCAAACTTCGCCAGTGCATCCAAACCCCGTGATATGATACGCTTTGTCACACATAAACCTCCTTATATCTTCCTCAAAACAGCCACCATACCTACCTATTATGGCATTTCCATAGCCATTCCGAGATATATTGCCATGCAACTTTCCACCATTCCGTTTATCATGACACATTCATCATTGTCATATTGCTTAGCATGATCATGTAGTTGACATAGTATTTGTGGCAAAGCCACCATTCATAATTTTTTCATACATGTCATTCTTGGTTCATTGCATATCTCGGTACACCGCCGGAGGCATTCATATAGAGTCATCTTTGTTCTAGTATCGAGTTGTAATTATTGAGTTGTAAATAAATATAAGTGTGATGATCATCATTATTAGAGCATTGTCCCAAGTGAGGTATAAAAAAACAAAGGCCATAAAAAAGAGAAGGCCCCCCAAAAAAGAGAAAGGCCATAAAAAAAGAGAAGGCCCAAAAAAATGAGAGAAAAAGAGAGAAGGGACAATGTTACTATCCTTTTACCACACTTGTGCTTCAAAGTAGCACCATGATGTTCATAGTAGAGAGTCTCTCATATTATCACTTTCATATACTAGTGGGAATTTTTCATTATAGAACTTGGCTTGTATATTCCAACAATGGGCCTCCTCAAGTGCCCTAGGTCTTCATGAGCAAGCAGGTTGGATGCACACCCACTAGTTTCTTTTGTTGAGCTTTCATACATTTATAGCTCTCGTGCATCCGTTGCATGGCAATCCCTACTCCTTGGATTAAAATCAATCGGTGGGCATCTCCATAGCCCATTGATTAGCCTTGTTGATGTGAGACTTTCTCCTTTTTGTCTTCTCCACATAACCCCCCTCATTATATTCTATTCCACCCATAGTGCTATGTCCATGGCTCGCGCTCATATATTGCATCAAAGTTTATAGGTTTGAGATTACTAAAGTACTTCCTCCGTAAACTAATATAAGAGTGATTAGATTACTAAAATAGTGATCTAAACGCTCTTATATTAGTTTACAGAGGGAGTATGAAACAATTGCTTGGCTTGTCATCGGGGTTGTGCATGATGAGAGCATTCTTGTGTGACAAAAATGAAACATGACTAAACTATATGATTTTGTAGGGATGAACTTTCTTTGGCCATGTTATTTTGAGAAGACATAATTGCTTAGTAAGTATGCTTGAAGTATTATCATTTTTATGTCAAGATGAACTTTTGTCTTGAATCTTTCAGATCTGAATATTCATACCACAATTAAGAAGAATCACATTGAAATTATGCCAAGTAGCACTCCGCATCAAAAATTCTGTTTTTATCATTTACCTACTCGAGGACGAGCAGGAATTAAGCATGGGGATCCTGATACGTCTCCAACGTATCTATAATTTTTGATTACTCCATGCTATATTATTTACTGTTTTGAATGTTTATGGGCTTTATTATACACTTTTATATCATTTTTGGGACTAACCTATTAACCCAGAGCCCAGTGCTAGTTTCTGTTTTTACCATGTTTTAGGGTTTCGAAAAAAGGAAAACCAAACGGAGTCCAATTGACCTGAAACTTCACGGAACTCATTTTTGGAAGGAAAGAAGCCCAGAAGAGTTGGAATGCATGTCGGGGGATCTGCGAGGAGGTCACGAGGCAGGGGGGCGCGCCCACCCCCCTGGGCGCGCCCTCCACCCTCGTGAGCCCCTCATGCCCCCCAGACGTACTTCTTCCGCCTATATATCTCCATATACCCTAAAAACATCCGTGAGCATAATAGATCGGGAGTTCCACCGCCAGAAGCCCCTGTAGCCACCGAAAGCCAATCTAGACCCGTTCCGGCACCCTTCCGGAGGGGGCAATCCCTCTCCGGTGGCCATCTTCATCATCCGGTGCTCTCCATGACGAGGATGGAGTAGTTCTCCCTCGGGGCTGAGGGTATGTACTAGTAGCTATGTGTTTGATCTCTCTCTCTCTCTCTCTCGTGTTCTTGAGATGATATGATGTTGATGTATCGCGAGCTTTGCTATTATATTTGGATCCTATGATGTTTCTTCCCCCCTCTACTCTCTTGTAATGAATTGAGTTTCCCCTTTGAAGTAATCTTATTGGATTGAGTCTTTAAAGATTTGAGAACACTTGATGTATGTCTTGCCGTGGATATCTGTGGTGACAATGGGATATCACGTGATTCACTTGATGTATGTTTTGGTGATCAACTTGCGGGTTCCGCCCATGAACCTATGCATAGGGGTTGGCACACGTTTTCGTCATGATTCTCCGGTAGAACTTTGGGGCACTCTTTGAGGTCCTTTGTGTTGGTTGAATAGATGAATCTAAGATTGTGTGATGCATATCGTATAATCATACCCACGGATACTTGAGGTGACATTGGAGTATCTAGGTGACATTAGGGTTTTGATTGATTTGTGTCTTAAGGTGTTATTCTAGTACAAACTCTAGGGCTATTTGTGACACCTATAGGAATAGCCCAACGGATTGATTGGAAAGAATAACTTTGAGGTGGTTTTGTACCCTACCATAATCTCTTTGTTCGTTCTCCGCTATTAGTGACTTTGGAGTGACTCTTTGTTGCATGTTGAGGGATACTTATGTGATCCAATTATGTTAGTATTGTTGAGAGGACTTGCACTAGTGAAAGTATGAACCCTAGGCCTTGTGTCCTAGCATTGCAATACCATTTACGCTCACTTTTATCATTAGTTACCTTGCTGTTTTTATAATTTCAGATTACAAATACCTTTATCTACTATCCATATACCACTTGTATCACCATCTCTTCGCCGAAATAGTGCACCTATACAATTTACCATTGTATTGGGTGTGTTGGGGACACAAGAGACTCTTTGTTATTTGGTTGCAGGGTTGCTTGAGAGAGACCATCTTCATCCTACGCCTCCCACGGATTGATAAACCTTAGGTCATCCAGTTGAGGGAAATTTGCTACTGTCCTACAAACCTCTACACTTGGAGGCCCAACAACGTCTACAAGAAGAAGGTTGTGTAGTAGACATCACTCGTCTTCTCCCTCGTCACTTGAGTCGATCACCTCGGCCGAGTCCTCGCCCTCCTCCGGGTTCAACCCGAACCACTCTGGCGGCGCCTCGGTGCCATCCTCAGCCAGCTCTGGGATGAAGACTCCGGTGTCGGTGTACTCGGCAATGGCCGCCGCCCGCTTGATGAGTTCGCCCTCCACCGCCACCAGCTCCTCCTGGGCCTCCTGTCGGAACATGGTCAACTGGGCTAGATCTAGCCCAGGGTACCACGCCTTGACGAACTCCAAGGCCCGGCGTGCTCCGGCCTGGGCCGAGGAGCCCTTCCATGCCTCAAGGCGGCCAGCTACCACCTACAGCCAGTCGGCAGTCCGGCTGGGGTGTGCGGGGCCGGCCTGTCGTGCCACAAGGTGGCGATCGCCTGGGTGCCGACACGTTGAAGGCGGCGCAACATCCGATGAGTCAGCCGAAGACGGGCTTGGATGCTGAGAAGCTGCTCGCGAAGGGTGCGAGGGGCATTGGCGGCGATCCGCTCGCCTTCCGCCCTTCGTTCTTCACGGTCTGCCTCGATAGCCTGGTTGGCGGCACCAGATTGGCCTGGAATGAAGTTCGCCAGGACTAAGCAAAAGAGTCAGAACAAGAAGAAAAGAAGCCGGCTTGGCTAGAGACCGGCGACTTAAAATAAAAGTAAAGAAGGTCGCCTACCGTCAACCATATCCTCGATTTCGCCAAAGCCGGCCGTCAGCATCGCCTCCTGGTCGGTCCAGGCGGAGCGTTCGATCTCAAATTTGGCAAGAAGACCCGCCTCCTTCTGGGCCTTCTGAAGAAGCTCTGCCTGCTCCACTAGCTGTGTGGCCAGCCGGTCACGTTCTTCAGCCAGCTTGCTGCAGTCCACCTCCTTGGCATGCAACGCGGCGTTGGCTTCGCCCAGTTGCTGTTGAAGGATGGCGTTGGCCTCTGCAAAATCAGAAAAAGAGGGAAACAACAACAATCAGCAAAGAAAGATGTAGCGCCAAGAAGATCCGGCCGGACTGCTCAGCAGTCGGCCCGGATCTCGGGGACTACAGCCCGCGGGTGCGCCAGCGCGCCCCCGCAGAAAGAAGAGAACTTACTCCGGCTCTCCGACAAGTCGGCGGCACGTTGATCCAACTCGTGGACTCTAGAGTTGAAGGCGGATGGGCAGAGGTTATGATTGTCCTGCAGCGAATGTATTAGTACTCGGAGCTTGCGAATTAGAGTTCCGGGTCGCCTGCTCAGCAGCCGGCCCTGAACTCGGGGACTACACCCAGTGGGTGCGCTGGCGCGCCCGCACGAAGCAATACAAAAATTGAAAATAAAGGAGCAAGAGGTATACCCAGATGGCCTCTCGCGACTCCAGGAACGCCTTGTTGCAATACTTAAGAGCATCAGCCTCGTCGCGGAGTTTGGCTTGGACCTCTAGGACCGCCTTGTTCAGGTGGGTCGTCCCGCCTCCCCGTGCCCATCCAGCGGGCGCGGTGCTGGTCGCCTCAGTGTCCAGGATGGAGGAGCTCGCGGCGTCGACCTCCAGTGGGCGTGGCGCCGAGGCCGCCTTCGCAGGCCGGCGGCACAAGGGTGTGCGGGTCCCGGGAGTCGGGCCTGTCACCATCTCATTTCCGGCTGGTGGCACCGGTGGGTCGGCCGGCTGCTTGTCTCACGCCTCCTCGGAAGGTGGTGGCTGGGGCACGATTACATCCGGAATGGCAGCGTCACCGCCCTCCGTCTCCATAATAGGGTGCTCGCCGCCGGTTTCCCCCGTCTGCGCCACAAACTCAGGTGGTGGCGGCGCAGAGTTCACGGGGATGACGAACGTCGCCGACTGACGGCGCGCGGCTTCTTCAGTCCGCTTCTTCGCCGCATCAGCAGCCTCGGCCTCCGCCAGGTTCTTCAGGGCGGCGGCCTCCGCCTTGTTCGCCTCTGCCTTCTCCAGGAGGGCGGCCTCCTCACGCACCTCCTGCGCGTTCCGCTCCGTCACCTCCCGGAGGTCGGCGGCCAGATCGATCCGCCGGGTGGTGGTGGAGGTCTCCGCCGACCACACGATGGAGGCGGCGGCCGACTTCTCAAGAACGAGTGGGGCCCTAAATCAAGAGGAACGAAGTAAAGGAGACTCAGATGAGATCGGCAAGAAAGGAGGAAGTATGAAGGAGGTCAAAACTTGCGCAGAAACTAGCGGTGGCGTCTTCACCACCTTGCGAAAGCGGTCGGCTTTTGCGGCCGCTTCGTCCCGCTTGGTCGCCGCAGCCGAGCCCCTGGGTTTCTTCGGCCGACTGCCAAACAGGCTCGGCGCGGCTCTGCGCTTATGCGCGCCGCCTCGGGCTGCCGGCGCGCCAAACGAGCTCGCGCCCTATTGGTCGGAGCCCGGCTGGCGACGCGGGACGACTTCCCCCGCGTCGTCATCTGGCCAGCCCTTGAGGCTGGCTCCGATCCCCGAGCCACCCGCGGCGCTGGCTCCTCCCTCGGCGTCGTCCTCCAAAGCCGCCGCCACCAAGTCGGGGTCATCTACGTCGCTCTCCGCTCGGTCGGGGAGAAACCGGCGCTCCAGCCCTCCGGCGCCGGCTGCCAGCTGGAGGAGGGCGCTTTGTCCAATGAGCCAACTGGTCAGATTAAGCAAATGGAACCTGGCAAATAGGAAGAAAAATAGAAGAAAGGGAAAATTACCATTGGCGGGGGGTTGGCATGGGAATACGGCTCCTTGCCAAACTGCCAGTCCTCCATGAGCTTGCAGTTCGCAAGGTAGTTCACCATGTGAGCTACCTCTACGTGAGGCATATCTTTGGTGCACAGCCGGCTTGGATCCCGATGACCGCTCATCTGACTTATCATGTGAGAGTGGCCCTGGAGCGGGAGCACCCGGCGCGCCACGAAGGCGGAAAACAAGTCGGACTTGGTCAGGCCCTCCGACTGTACCATCACCCGGAGCCGTGCGACGGCGGTGGCTCCCGAAGGCGACAGTGTCTTGGCCCGGTACGACCAGTTAGGCCGCTTCCCAATCGGTGGTCCGGCAATATAGGCCGGCAGCTTGACCCAGTCACCCTCCGGGAAGATGCTCTTCACGTAAAAGTACGACTGCTGCCACAACTTCACCGATTGGATCAGCGTGATGGGAGGAAATGGATTGTCGGCCCCCGGCCTCCGCACCGCGATGAAGGCGCCGCACTGAGCCGTCACCCCCGCGATGACGGTGCCAAGCTTGGTGTAGAAGAACCCCCCCCCCCCAGAGCTCGATGGTGGGGAGGACGCCGAGGAAGCCTTCGCACAAGGTGACGAAGGCGGACAACAGCACCACCGTGTTCGGGGTGAGGTGGTGCGGCTGGAGATTGTAGAATTCGAGGAAGGCTCGGAGAAAGCCGCTCGCCGGTAGGCCGAGGCCGCGCAGGCAGTGCGAGCAGAAGATGACCCGCTCGCCCTCCTCCGGCGCCGGCGATATCTCCCCCTTCGGCGCGAGACGAACCCCCACGTAGTCCGCGCGAGGAAGCCGCCGCGTCTGGCGGAGGAACTCGATGTGGTCCTCGTGAACTATGCAGCCGTCCCAGGATCCGGAGTGCGCCATGAGAACGAGGGGCTGACGGACAAGCTCGATGGAGACAAGCTGCGGCGGCGCTTCGGCAAGGCTCGGGCGCTGCGGCAAGGAGAAGGAGAAGTGGAAGAAAGAGTGGGGCGGAGGGGCGCACATGCGTTCCCGCGTCCTTTCCTCCCCCTACTTATAGCCTGCGGGCTACGAAGCCGAGGGGGTGGGCGTGGGAACGTGGGATTAACTGTGCCCATGACCACACAGCCCCCACCTTTACCGCGCGAATATTACGCGCATTAACTCCACGGAGAAGCCCAACCACCTACCTCGGCCGCTGCGGATCCGCTCACTGCCCGAGGCCCGGTGGTGGTGGGCCCGACCTGCGGTCGCGTCCAGTCATGCGCGTGGGCTGGCAGGCCGACCCGGCCGGCCAGCGCCATGTGGCATGCCCGCAACAGACGGCAGACAGAGAAGCTTATCAAGCGCGCCGCCTGATTCTCATCACGCATTCAAAATCCCAGCAGAGGAAACTGTTGAGGCTCCCCGGCTCGTCAACCGCGGCCCCTCTCCAGCTTCGGGGACTGCTGTCGGAGTAATGGGCCACGGGTAGCCTAACCCGAGGCCCCGAGCCTTTCAAAAACATCGGGGCCGGCTGCGCCCTCAAGACGGCAAGATGAAGCGCCGCCTTCTGGTGGCCGGCTGGTAGAATGGCTGACTGCCAGAAGACGGCCATGCTCAGGAAGGCGACTCCAAGACGGGCCGACTCCTAGCAAGCGGCCTCCAGAGAGGCCGGCTCCTAGTAGTCGACTCATGGCGCCCTCAAAGTCTGCGCCCCCATTAAGAAGACAAGACGGGGTACGGCTACAGTGCGAGCCTTCCCCCCGAATCCAGGGACGGGCATGGCCACAGTGCCCCGTTCAGGCGGAGATCTCCGTATGACGCGGCACTGTTGCCTCTCCTCCCACACGTCGCACCTGACAGGCGGAGTCCTGTTCCCACGAAGGCCTGTCAGGTACGACTTGCAGACGGCGGGCCCTATCTGGCAGCCAGAGCCCTGAAGTCGGAGGAGGCTGGGGCAGCCGGACCTCGGAGGAGCCGGCTACCAGCAGGCGGCCAATCCCTCCCTTGAGCCCCACGCGCCATCAACCAGATGAGACACGGAGTGGCAACAGTGATCGCCCACCAGGCGGCGGGACTGTTGCCACGCCTCCCCGACCAAGCCTGCGTCATTAGCGTTACGGCTACAGTGATCAGCAGTCGGCAAGACCCGCAAGCGGCGGGAGCGGCTTGTCGGCTCCGTACTAGACCAGGCCGCGGGGCCCACCAGGTGGCGGGTCCCGGCTGTCGGCCAAGAGGCCGGCGACCAGAGAGAATGACGACCGGGCCCTACGCCCGGGTAGATTACCATTGTACCCCTGGGGGGTAGGCCTATATAAACCCTCCAGGGCACCCATGCAAAGGGTTCGGCCCTGTTAGGACTAGACTCATACCTAGAGGAGGAGAGAGCGTGCCTACCTTCTTCCACCTCTAGCAAACAGCTCGAGGAGCACCATTGTATCACTTACACACTAGTGATCATGCAAAGACCCCGCAGAGCAAGACTAGGTGTGTTATCTCCTAGGAGAGCCCCGAACCTGGGTAAAGTACGCCGGCGTTCGTGTCTACGCCTCATCCCGTTTTCAGGCACCGGCGATGTTCTACTTGCTCCCACCATGATAAGCCATACTTTGGCATATGTCGCACCCAACCCCCGACAAAGACAGAGCAGTAAAATTAGCCTATGGCTCTGTGTACCATAGTCTCGATCCGGCGCCTACAGAACCGTGCACGACCAACATTGTCTCCTGCGCCCAACTCGTGATGGCGCTTGTGGAGTCCCGCATCGGCCCTGGGCATCAGATCCTCGAAAGACCTTGCTCCCAGATCCTAGTGATGGTGGAGTCCCGCATCAGATCCCAGATAAATCGGGTCGAAGTCGTTGGTATGGTGGTGCCGGTGGAGTGCGCTCCTACGCATCTCCTCGCAAGGCCTACCTAGATCGAGCCGGAAACCGGGGCTTCACCTTGGGGCTATGCATTGGCCATGCCGTAAATGATATCACCTCCAGTACGGCGGCGGCGGCCAAGTACGCTGGGATGGAAAAAGGAAGACTAGAAAAAAGGGTGGCACCCCACCGCCGCCGTCCGCCGGAAGCCTCCTCCGGCGACAGCAGGGTGAGCGAGGCGGCAGGGACTGGGCTCTTGAGCAATTCTTAGGGACCTCCGGAGTCACCCTTGTAGGCGACCCGGGAGGTTGCAACTATGGTGGTAAAACGAATATATGCATAAATTTTTCTGCTTGTAGTATAGTATTAGCTGATCGCTACATGTATCTTATTCTTGGGGATTAACATGCCCAAGGTCCCAAAGATCACATCGAGCCACCCTCAACCCATGCACTTGAGCTGCATCTACAGGTTGTGCAGGCTACGTCGCCTGCCCTATTCCGTCAAAGCCTGATGGCCTCGCTCTGGCAACTTCGCCCCGAAGTTGTCATTGCCACTGCCCCCGGTACTCGTACCCGAAGGTTTTGGCCTCCTTGGTGATGACCACTAGCAACGTGACGAACCGGTTTGTGAGCCATTGCATCGGCCTTGTCAATCGGGCTACGATCTGCCGGCCCATGAAGGGCGTGCCAAGGGGGTAGGAACTAATGACATGGAGCTTCTAGTGGGGCCAGTGGTTGAAAAGGTGGTGGTAATGAAGGAGGTGATATCATTTACGGCATGGCCAATGCATAGCCCCAAGTAGGGGCGAATCTACTAGGGGGGCTTTAACAGGCTTGAGCCCCCCTTCAGAACTGAAAAAATATTTTTTACTATTAGTCTCAAGGCCTAACTCAGCCACATGCCAGCCCAACCCAACATATATTTGCATGATACAGACTTGCATAAACTTTGAGCCCACCCTCTATTTTCTGTCTAGATTCGCCACTGGCCCCAAGGTGAAGCCCCGTAGGATCCGATGTCAAGAAAAGTACTCCCTCCTTCCATCTATATAGGGCCTAATGCATTTTTTAAGACCGCGTTTGACTATTGATAAGATTAATAATACATGACATGCACAATGTGAAAATTATATCATTGAAAGCTTCTTTCACATACGAATTTAACGACGTGCTTTGTGTAAGTTGCATGTCATATATTGTTGCTCTAATATTTGGTCAAAGTTAGCCTCAAAAAACATATTAGGCCCTATATAGATGAAAGGAGGAAGTAGGTTCAGATGGAGCAGTGGAATCCTCTGCACGAGGTGGGTGCTTGGGAGAAAAGGCATGGTCCAATGCATAAAGCTAAAAAAATTGAAGCGAAAAGTAGAGATGCACATTTCTTCGTGGGCTCGGGGCAGCAGCCCAGGCTGCCCCCATGAAGCTCGGCCATAGATGGCGGCCGGATGCTCGACCCACCAGGCAATGGGGGCCAGCAGGCCGCTGTCCGTGGGTACTGCAAACTGAAGCTCGTCGAGGCAATCGTACCAAGATCTGGAGCAGATCGAGTTGATTGTGGAAACGAGAGTTTTTTTTTTCTTCTAATAATGCTTGCGTAAGTTTTTGTGTGGTAAGGTACTATGTAGCCAACGACCAATTAATGGAACACAAATAACTACTAGTAGTGTCCAAGACAACCTAAGGCCTGCCTCCCTAACAACAACTATGCCCTACGCGTACATGTATGCATGATATGCGCCTCACAATTTGCAAATCTTGCGTGCAGCTTGTACGAATCGCCTACACATACTCCATCACATACTAGCCATTGACGGCCCTGGATTCTTATCCAAAACAAAACGTGCCGGGGCTCGATCTTGTTCTTAGCTACACACACACATAGCGCTATAGCCTCGTCCCTTGTGGCCTCTTTCCATCGTCCATGCATGGCAAAGCTCACTTTACGCTTACTTGATTCCCCCGGCGGGCCCCTCATCAATCTACTAGTACTGTGAGAGTATCTATCTAGCCATCTCCTCCAACAAGTCACCGGCGCGGTCGCACCGATGGACATGGATGGGTAGCTTGTTGATTGCCCTTTTGACTCGCGTCTCCGGCCGGCGCCTCCGCGTGACAGCCACTAGCACTACGGCTTCCGCTTGACTTCTCACGGCGGGTCCTGCCGGCACGCATCGCCTCACCGCGTCTAGCTTCTACGGCCATATGCTGCTAGCTATCCGGTTCTGGACGAGCTGAGAGAACTAGAAAAGCTTCGTCGAGGGAAAAAAGGTTTCCATTGTCAGTTGTGCTTTGCAACCATCTGGCCTGCACTTGCACATATGATGCTTCATGCATCATGCACCGGCCGAGCTCTTTCCAACTTGCACATATACCTTTAGTTGGCCGGCTATTAGCTACGTAGTAGCTTGCACACACTGACTGACACAAACACAAATTCTGATGAGGTGGTTCGTTAGTTCGTTTTCAGTTGCCGATGCCGATAGCTCGCTAGCTGCAGTCCTGCAGCACATACATACACGGCCGTGCTTGGGCTATCCGGTAATAAGTTTACATCATTTCTGTAGATTAGTGCCGATTTTATTGGATTCAGGTGCTTGAAGTAGGATATTCCAGGATATGGCACTTTCTGGCAAACGGGACAGCAACGTTGTCTATTTCTGGAAGCTTTGGTTCGGGGTCAAGGGCCTCGACGAATGACAGACTGTAGAGTGCCTTCGCTGACCAATTCTCTGCAGTCAGGCAGCCATCACCGGGTCACTGATGAGTCATGACACATCTGAATCTCAAACTTCTCGAAAACGATTCATCACACAAGCACACACAAATAGTATTTGGCTATAAACGGTTGCTTCAATTAGGCTAATAATCCAACACATCCTATAAAATAAAAATCAAATCCTTGCTTCTCAAACTCTCGAAAGGATTCGCTGCTGGCGACGTTATCTGCAACGCCCGGTGCGGAGAGGAGGAGGAGAAGCCATCACCCATCAAGAGTGCCCGAGCAGCGCACTCAACTCCACACGTGGCACGCCGGCGGGAGAGACCAGCCCGGCATCCTCGGATTAGGGGTGGAAAGTAGCGGATAATCCGAAATATCCGATATTCGTATTTGAAAAAATGCCTATTCGTATCCGAAACATTCGCATTCGAACCAAAATGGAAATGGAAATTGTCTGTATCCGAATTTATTAAACAAATACAAAATAAAATATAGTAGGAGATTTTGACACAAATATGGATATGCAAGTGGATATATCCGTATCCGAAGAAGATTATGGGAGGTATTTTTTTAAATTCTAGGCCCAATATTCCAATTATCCAATATAAAAGCCAAATAAGTGGTTAAATTTTACTCTTTATATGATTAAACTTATAGATTATGCATTACAATAGTATTTATTCATAAACCTATTTATCATTCACTTATTGTATGTCGCAAGTTGATTATTTTAGGTCACATAGCTATCGACTAATTTACTTAAGCAACATGTTGATATTATTCGTATCCGTTCTGAATCAAGAAAATATCCGATACGTATCAATATTCGAATAATATCCGAGCCGCATCCGTATTCGAGAACATCCGTATTCGGATTCGTATTCGTTTTGAAAATGTGAAAATGGAAGTGGTAAGAGCACTATCCGATCCGCATCCGATCCGTTTCCACCCCTACCTCGGATGGATTCCTGGCACCTGGCCCAGTTCGTTACGATATGACTAGGACGGGCAGTAGTATTTCCAACGTTGATCGATCGACCGGTTGATGGGGCTAAGCTCTGAAAGAAACACATAACGGATCGAGTCATTTCAGCTTTTCGACTGACATACGGTTGATGGAGCTAAGCTCTGAAAGAAACAGTAGTAGTCCAGTGGAAAGCTGAAGAAGTGCCACGGGCATGCAGAGACGGCAGTGTGATCTCGAGTAGTGCCAAGGCCAGCAGTTGAGCGTTCCTCATCTCTCAAACTCTGTAGTAGTACGACTAAAACATTGGTTGAACACCTGAACAGTCGATTGCCACGCATGATTTTTGTGGGGCTGCTGTTACATTTGTTCTGAAAAAAATATAAGCACCATACTACTCTTTGGATCTTCTATTTTTCTCTCTGTCTTGGATGAGTATGGTTACCTGCACCGTTTTTTCAAAGTTGCATGTAAAAATGGGCCAGGCTGAGTAAAGCTTGGTTGAGATGGTTGAGAAGATACAGATCAAAATACGACGTTTGTATATTGGTTGGTTACTTGCATATAGGTCACCTGCATCGTGGAGGACTCCTCTACCCGATGTTTGGTTGCATACATGCATCGTGATTAGGAATTAACAACTACACTGAACAGAGGTTAAACTAGAATGATCACTGTTAAATTGTGATCCAAATTCTAGTACCGTATTGGACTAGACGTAGTAAATACGGTGTGGGCTTTTTGCGTTGGTACCGACGCGTACGAGTACAACTCGTTTACTTGTCCTACAAGGACTCCTATGTGTTGTCCCTCATATATACCCTATGTAGTCGCATCTCAGACGGCCTGTCGTCTCGTGCTTGTAATACTCCTCCTCATAGTGATTGCGCCTTCGTGCGTCCGTGGTTTTCTCCCGCAAGGGTTTCCACGTAAAAATCTGTGTCTCTTTGTGTCGTTTATTTCTCGTTATTATCTAACAAGTGATATACAGAGCCAAGTTACAGATACGAGATTGAGACTGGAAGATTAGGATTCCGACGTGTGCGCCGCTGCACGCGTATCTGCCGATTCGAATCCGACAGCAAGTTGAATTCCACTCAGGCATCGCCTACGAAGTCGAGACCGACAGAAGCTCCGTCCGTACGCGCTTAAATCATCCAAGTTGCAGTCGTCCTTGTCCGATCCGCCGAGTTCCACTGCTGTTTCCCGTCCACGACAGCCGCGCAACGTAGTTGCTGCTACTCCACGTCTACGTACAGGATCAAGTCCCGAGGCCTATCCGCTGAGTCACTGCAACTCCACGTGAAGGCCGAATCAAGCAAATCAATTGCTACTACTATTAGTACTTTTACTAGTAGTGTTACTCCTGTTCATCACGTGAAGCCAAGATCAGATTTTGTTCCCGATTGCTACATGCACACGCTACCAGGTGCTATTTACTTTTTTTTACCGCAAATTAATTCTATCCAGAACTTTTTCTACCGGCTTGTACTACTTTGTGAACACAGATTCAATCTACTCATGGCATCCATGAAGTACGATTTTCCGCTGGTGGACCGTGACACAAGGTTTACCATATGGCAAGTCAAGATGCGGGCGTTGTTGGCACAGGCCGACTATGATGTAGCACTGGATAGTTTTGGGAAGAACCGAATTGAGGACTGGACTGCTGAGGAAAAAAGAATTGATTGTAAGGCTTTGTCACAAATTCAACTCCATTTGCATAATAATATCTTGCAGGAAGTTTTGAGCGAGAAAACTGCCGCCGCTCTATGGTTAAAGCTGGAAGGGATTTGCATAACTAAAGATCTCACCAGCAAGATGCATCTGAAGCAAAAATTATTCCTGCACAGGTTACTCGAAGGAGGTAATGTTTTGAATCATATTTCTGAATTTAAAGAGATCATATCCGATCTAGCTGCAATGGAGGTTAAGTATGAAGAGGAAGATACTGCTTTAATGTTACTTTGTTCACTGCCAAGTTCTTATACCAATTTTAGAGACACCATATTATACAGTCGTGATACTCTCACACTTAATGAAGTTTATGAAGCTTTGAACTCTAAGGAGAAGATGAAATTAATGGTGCCTCATGATGGTTCAAGTTCATCCCAAGCCGAGGGATTATCTGTTCATGGCAGGACAAAGGAGAAGAACTCAAATAATGGAAACAGAGGCAAAAGTAAAAATGGCTACAGGGGCCGGTCACAATCTAGAGACAAGAAATATTGCAGATATTGCAAGAGAGACTTGCATGACATCTCAGAGTGTTTCAAGTTGCAGAATAAAGAAAAGAGGAAAATAACAAACCAGGTGAAAATTCTGCTAACGTTGCTCGTGGTGATATTTCCGATGATGCTCTTGTCGTTATTGCTGGATGTGCTGAGACCAATGATGAGTGGGTACTTGATACTGCATGTACTTTTCATATGTGTCCACATAGAGATTGGTTTAATACTTTTGATTCCACTACTTCTGCTGGTTCCGTTTTGGGTTTTGATAATTCACCATGCAAGATTGAAGGCATAGGTTCTATTCGAATCAAGATGTTTGATGGCATAATCAGAACTTTGACAGATGTTCGGTATATTCCGAAGATGAAGAGAAATCTTATTTCTATGAGTGCCCTTGATGCAAAGGGATACAAGTATTCAGGTGGAGATAGTGTTTTGAAACTCACCAAAGGTTCCCTTGTTGTGATGAAAGGTGACTTAATTTTGACCAATGGTCTTTATTACCTTCGAGGTTCTACAGTTTCAGGTAACACTACTCCAGTTGTTTCAAAGGATTCTGATTGTGATGCTGCTAACCTTTGGCATATGCGTCTTGGACATATGAGTGAACTTGGTTTAGCAGAGTTAAATAAGAGAGGTCTTCTTGATGGATATGAACCTGGTAAATTGAAATTTTGTGAGCATTGTATCTTTGGCAAACACAAGAGGGTGAAGTTCAACACTTCGGTTCATACAACTGAAGGTATTCTTGATTATGTTCATTCTGATTTATGGGGACCATCTCGCAGAAAGTCACTAGGTGGTGCTAGTTACTTGCTCACTATAATTGATGATTATTCGAGAAAAGTATGGCCTTATTTCTTGAAGCATAAATATGAAGCATTCTCAGCTTTTAAGGAGTGGAAGATTATGATTGAGAGACAAACTGAAAAGAAGGTAAAAATACTTCGCACTGATAATGGTATGGAATTCTGTTCTAAGCAATTTAAGAATTATTGCAAGTCTGAAGGCATTGTCAGACATTACACCGTTCCTTATACTCCTCAACAAAACGGTGTTGCTGAGCGCATGAACATGACCATTATTTCCAGAGCCCGTTGCATGTTGTCCAATGCAGGTTTGCATAGGCGTTTTTGGGCTGAGGCCGCTTCCACTGCTTGTTATCTCATTAACTGTTCACCATCTATTGCTCTTAATAAGAAAACTCCAATTAAGGTATGGTCTGGTTCACCTGCTGATTATTCACAGTTGAGAGTTTTTGGTTGCACTGCTTATGCTCATGTTGATAATGGAAAATTGGAGCCTAGGGCTGTTAAGTGCATCTTTCTTGGTTATAAGTCTGGTGTTGAAGGCTTTAAATTATGGAATCCTGAAACCCAGAAGGTTGTTATTAGCAGAAATGTTATTTTTAATGAATCTGCTATGTTACATGATGTTTCATCTACTAATGTTCCTGTTGAGAGTGAACAGCAGCCTCCTATTCAGCAGCCTACTGTTCAGGTGGAGCATGTTATTGATTCAGGTGATACATCTCGTAATGAAATTGTTGATGCACATGATAAACCCGTCGTTAATGATGATCATGTCACTCCCACTCCAAAACAGCCTATTGTTCCACCCAGTTGGAATCTTGCACGTGACAGAGTTAGACGGGGTAGTAATAAACCTGAGAGGTTAATTGAAGAGTGCAATATTGTTTCTTTTGCTTTATTTGTTGCAGAAGAAATTGAAGGTAATGCTGAGCCTTCTTCATATTCCAAGGCTATTATTTCTAGTGATAGTAATAAGTGGATGACCGCTATGCATGATGAGATGGAATCACTTGAAAAGAATGGCACTTGGGATTTAGTAAGATTACCTAGAGAGAAGAAACCTATTCGTTGCAAGTGGGTTTTCAAGAGGAAAGAAGGTGTTTCTCCTAATGATGAGACGAGATATAAAGCAAGGTTAGTTGCTAAAGGTTACAGTCAGATTCCAGGTATTGACTATAATGAAGTCTTTTCTCCTGTTGTGAAGCATAGCTCTATTCACACTTTACTCAGTATTGTTGCCATGCATGATCTTGAGCTTGAACAATTGGATGTTAAAACTGCATTTTTACATGGAGAATTAGAAGAGGATATTTATATGGAACAACCTGAAGGATTTGTTATTCCTGGAAAAGAAAAGCTTGTCTGTAAGTTAAAGAAATCTCTTTATGGATTGAAGCAATCCCCTAGACAGTGGTACAAGAGATTTGACACCTTTATGCTCTCTCAAGGTTTCAAAAGGTCTAATTATGATAGTTGTGCTTATTTCAAAACTGTCAAAGGTTCAACTATTTATTTGCTCCTTTATGTTGATGATATGCTTATTGCCGCAGAGAGTTTGTCACAGATTAATGAACTAAAGAAGCAATTGTGTAATGAGTTTGAGATGAAGGATTTGGGTGCAGCAAAGAAAATACTTGGCATGGAAATATCTAGAGATAGACCATCTGCAAAAGTATATCTAAGTCAGAAGGGATATATTGATAAAGTTCTTCGTTGTTTTAATATGCATAATGCCAAGCCAGTAAGTACTTCGTTAGCTGCACATTTCAAATTATCATCAGCTTTATGTCCTAAGTCAGATGCCGATATTGAGTACATGTCTAGAGTTCCCTATTCAAGTGCAGTTGGTTCACTTATGTATGCCATGGTTTGTTCTCGTCCGGATTTATCATATGCATTGAGTGTTATCAGTAGATACATGGCTAATCCTGGAAAGGAACATTGGAAAGCAGTTCAGTGGATTTTCAGATACCTGTGAGGTACTTCTAATGCTTATTTACAGTTTGGGAAAACTAGAGATGGACTTGTTGGTTTTGTTGATTCTGATTTTGCTGGTGATTTGGATAAGAGAAGATCACTCACAGGTTATGTTTTCACCATTGGTGGTTGTGCTGTGAGTTGGAGAGCAACTTTGCAGTCTATTGTGGCTTGTTCCACTACTGATGCCTAGTATATGGCTATTTCTGAGGCATGCAAAGAAGCTATCTGGTTGAAAGGTTTGTACACTGAGCTTTGTGGAGACTCATCGTGCCCTACCGTATTTAATGACAATCAAAGTGCTATATATCTTACAAAGAATCCAATGTATCATGAGAGGACAAAGCACATTGATGTCAGATTTCATTATATTCGAGATGTTGTTGCTGAAGGCGATTTGAAGGTATGCAAGATAAGTACTCATGATAATCCAGCTGACATGATGACAAAGCCAGTTCCGACCAATAAGTTTGAGCTTTGCTCATGCTTAGTTGGTATTTCTCACTAGTCCTATGGGCTTTGACGCACAAGGTGTTTAAGCTGATTTGGATGGAGTTATTCACTTTCTTCGACTACTGGAGGGAATTTGGCTCAAGGTGGAGATTGTTAAATTATGATCCAAATTCTAGTACCGTATTGGACTAGATGTAGTACATACGGTGTGGGTCTTTTGCGTTGGTACCGACGCGTACGAGTACAACTCGTTTACTTGTCCTACAAGGACTCCTATGTGTTGCCCCTCATATATACCCCATGTAGTCGCACCTCAGACGGCCTGTCGTCTCGTGCTTGTAATACTCCTTCTCATAGTGATTGCGCCTTCGTGCGTCCGTGGTTTTCTCCCGCAAGGGTTTCCACGTAAAAATCTGTGTCTCTTTGTGTCGTTTATTTCTCGTTATTATCTAACAAGTGATATACAGAGCCAAGTTACAGATACGAGATTGAGACTGGAAGATTAGGATTCCGACGTGTGCGCCGCTGCACGCGTATCTGCCGATTCGAATCCGACAGCAAGTTGAATTCCACTCAGGCATCGCCTACGAAGTCGAGACCGACAGAAGCTCCGTCCGTACGCGCTTAAATCATCCAAGTTGCAGTCGTCCTTGTCCGATCCGCCGAGTTCCACTGCTGTTTCCCGTCCACGACAGCCGCGCAACGTAGTTGCTGCTACTCCACGTCTACGTACAGGATCAAGTCCCGAGGCCTATCCGCTGAGTCACTGCAACTCCACGTGAAGGCCGAATCAAGCAAATCAATTGCTACTACTATTAGTACTTTTACTAGTAGTGCTACTCCTGTTCATCACGTGAAGCCAAGATCAGATTTTGTTCCCGATTGCTACATGCACACGCTACCAGGTGCTATTTACTTTTTTTACCGCAAATTAATTCTATCCAGAACTTTTTCTACCGGCTTGTACTACTTTGTGAACACAGATTCAATCTACTCATGGCATCCATGAAGTACGATTTTCTGCTGCTGGACCGTGACACAGGGTTTACCCTATGGCAGGTCAAGATGCGGGCGTTGTTGGCACAGGCCGGCTATGATGTAGCACTGGATAGTTTTGGGAAGAACCGAATTGAGGACTGGACTGCTGAGGAAAAAAGAATTGATTGTAAGGCTTTGTCACAAATTCAACTCCATTTGCATAATAATATTTTGCAGGAAGTTTTGAGCGAGAAAACTGCCGCCGCTCTATGGTTAAAGCTGGAAGGGATTTGCATAACTAAAGATCTCACCAGCAAGATGCATCTGAAGCAAAAATTATTCCTGCACAGGTTACCCAAAGGAGGTAATGTTTTGAATCATATTTCTGAATTTAAAGAGATCATATCCGATCTAGCTGCAATGGAGGTTAAGTATGAAGAGGAAGATACTGCTTTAATGTTACTTTGTTCACTGCCAAGTTCTTATACCAATTTTAGAGACACCATATTATACAGTCGTGATACTCTCACACTTAATGAAGTTTATGAAGCTTTGAACTCTAAGGAGAAGATGAAATTAATGGTGCCTCATGATGGTTCAAGTTCATCCCAAGCCGAGGGATTATCTGTTCATGGCAGGACAAAGGAGAAGAACTCAAATAATGGAAACAGAGGCAAAAGTAAAATGGCTACAGGGGCCGGTCACAATCTAGAGACAAGAAATATTGCAGATATTGCAAGAGAGACTTGCATGACATCTCAGAGTGTTTCAAGTTGCAGAATAAAGAAAAGAGGAAAATAACAAACCAGGTGAAAATTCTGCTAACGTTGCTCGTGATGATATTTCCGATGATGCTCTTGTCGTTATTGCTGGATGTGCTGAGACCAATGATGAGTGGGTACTTGATACTGCATGTACTTTTCATATGTGTCCACATAGAGATTGGTTTAATACTTTTGATTCCACTACTTCTGCTGGTTCCGTTTTGGGTTTTGATAATTCACCATGCAAGATTGAAGGCATAGGTTCTATTCGAATCAAGATGTTTGATGGCATAATCAGAACTTTGACAGATGTTCGGTATATTCCGAAGATGAAGAGAAATCTTATTTCTATGAGTGCCCTTGATGCAAAGGGATACAAGTATTCAGGTGGAGATAGTGTTTTGAAACTCACCAAAGGTTCCCTTGTTGTGATGAAAGGTGACTTAATTTTGACCAATGGTCTTTATTACCTTCGAGGTTCTACAGTTTCAGGTAACACTACTCCAGTTGTTTCAAAGGATTCTGATTGTGATGCTGCTAACCTTTGGCATATGCGTCTTGGACATATGAGTGAACTTGGTTTAGCAGAGTTAAATAAGAGAGGTCTTCTTGATGGATATGAACCTGGTAAATTGAAATTTTGTGAGCATTGTATCTTTGGCAAACACAAGAGGGTGAAGTTCAACACTTCGGTTCATACAACTGAAGGTATTCTTGATTATGTTCATTCTGATTTATGGGGACCATCTCGCAGAAAGTCACTAGGTGGTGCTAGTTACTTGCTCACTATAATTGATGATTATTCGAGAAAAGTATGGCCTTATTTCTTGAAGCATAAATATGAAGCATTCTCAGCTTTTAAGGAGTGGAAGATTATGATTGAGAGACAAACTGAAAAGAAGGTAAAAATACTTCGCACTGATAATGGTATGGAATTCTGTTCTAAGCAATTTAAGAATTATTGCAAGTCTGAAGGCATTGTCAGACATTACACCGTTCCTTATACTCCTCAACAAAACGGTGTTGCTGAGCGCATGAACATGACCATTATTTCCAGAGCCCGTTGCATGTTGTCCAATGCAGGTTTGCATAGGCGTTTTTGGGCTGAGGCCGCTTCCACTGCTTGTTATGTCATTAACCGTTCACCATCTATTGCTCTTAATAAGAAAACTCCAATTGAGGTATGGTCTGGTTCACCTGCTGATTATTCACAGTTGAGAGTTTTTGGTTGCACTGCTTATGCTCATGTTGATAATGGAAAATTGGAGCCTAGGGCTGTTAAGTTGATCTTTCTTGGTTATAAGTCTGGTGTTGAAGGCTTTAAATTATGGAATCATGAAACCCAGAAGGTTGTTATTAGCAGAAATGTTATCTTTAATGAATCTGCTATGTTACATGATGTTTCATCTACTAATGTTCCTGTTGAGAGTGAACATCAGCCTCCTATTCAGCAGCCTACTGTTCAGGTGGAGCATGTTATTGATTCAGGTGATACATCTCGTAATGAAATTGTTGATGCACATGATGAACCTGTCGTTAATGATGATCATGTCACTCCCACTCCAAATCAGCCTATTGTTCCACCCAGTTGGAATCTTGCACGTGACAGAGTTAGACGGGGTAGTAATAAACCTGACAGGTTAATTGAAGAGTGCAATATTGTTTCTTTTGCTTTATCTGTTGCAGAAGAAATTGAAGGTAATGCTGAGCCTTCTTCATATTCCGAGGCTATTATTTCTAGTGATAGTAATAAGTGGATGACCTCTATGCATGATGAGATGGAATCACTTGAAAAGAATGGCACATGGGATTTAGTAAGATTACCTAGAGAGAAGAAACCTATTCGTTGCAAGTGGGTTTTCAAGAGGAAAGAAGGTGTTTCTCCTAATGATGAGACAAGATATAAAGCAAGGTTAGTTACTAAAGGTTACAGTCAGATTCCAGGTATTGACTATAACGAAGTCTTTTCTCCTGTTGTGAAGCATAGCTCTATTCGCACTTTACTCAGTATTGTTGCCATGCATGATCTTGAGCTTGAACAATTGGATGTTAAAACTACATTTTTACATGGAGAATTAGAAGAGGATATTTATATGGAACAACCTGAAGGTTTTGTTATTCCTGGAAAAGAAAAGCTTGTCTGTAAGTTAAAGAAATCTCTTTATGGATTGAAGCAATCCCCTAGACAGTTGTACAAGAGATTTGACACCTTTATGCTCTCTCAAGGTTTCAAAAGGTCTAATTATGACAGTTTTGTTTATTTGAAAACTGTCAAAGGTTCAAAAATTTATTTGCTCCTTTATGTTGATGATATGCTTATTGCTGCAAAGACTATGTCACAGATTAATGAACTAAAGAAGCAATTGAGTAATGAATTTGAGATGAAGGATTTGTGTGCAACAAAGAAAATACTTGGCATGGAAATATCCAAAGATAGACCGTCTGGAAAAGTATATCTAAGTCAGAAGGATATATTGATAAAGTTCTTCGTTGTTTTAATATGCATAATGCCAAGCCAGTAAGTTCTCCGTTAGCTGCACACTTCAAATTATCATCAGCTTTATGTCCTAAGTCAGATGCCGATATTGAGTACATGTCTAGAGTTCCCTATTCAAGTGCAGTTGGTTCACTTATGTATGCCATGGTTTGTTCTTGTCCGGATTTATCATATGCATTGAGTGTTGTCAGTAGATACATGGCTAATCTTGGAAAGGAACATTGGAAAGCAGTTCAGTGGATTTTTAGATACCTGCGAGGTACTTCTAATGCTTATTTACAGTTTGGGAAAACTAGAGATGGACTTGTTGGGTTTGTTGATTCTGATTTTTCTGGTGATTTGGGTAAGAGAAGATCACTCACAGGTTATGTTTTCACCATTGGTGGTTGTGCTGTGAGTTGGAGAGCAACTTTGCAGTCTATTGTGGCTTGTTCCACTACTGATGCCGAGTATATGGCTATTTCTGAGGCATGCAAAGAAGCTATCTGGTTGAGAGGTTTGTACACTGAGCTTTGTGGAGACTCATCATGCCCTACCGTATTTAGTGACAGTCGAAGTGCTATATATCTTACAAAGAATCCAATGTATCATGAGAGGACAAAGCACATTGATGTCAGATTTCATTATATTCGAGATATTGTTGCTGAAGGCGATTTGAAGGTATGCAAGATAAGTACTCATGATAATCCAGCTGATATGATGACAAAGCCAGTTCCGACCAATAAGTTTGAGCTTGGCTCAGGCTTAGTTGGTATTTCTCACTAGTCCTATGGACTTTGACGCACAAGGTGTTTAAGCTGATTTGGATGGAGTTATTCACTTTCTTCGACTACTGGAGGGAATTTGGCTCAAGGTGGAGATTGTTAAATTGTGATCCAAATTCTAGTACCGTATTGGACTAGACGTAGTACATACGGTGTGGGCCTTTTGCGTTGTTACCGACGCGTACGAGTACAACTCGTTTACTTGTCCTACAAGGACTCCTATGTTTTGCTCCTCATATATACCCCATGTAGTCGCACCTCAGACAGCCTGTCGTCTCGTGCTTGTAATACTCCTCCTCATAGTGATTGCGCCTTCGTGCATCCGTGGTTTTCTCCCGCAAGGGTTTCCACGTAAAAATCTGTGTCTCTTTGTCTCGTTTATTTCTCGTTATTATCTAACAATCACTGCCACTATGACCGGAACTATTTTATCTCTGGTGGCTCCTCTTCCACCGGCTCACTGCCATTGTCACCGCCGATGCAAGGGTCTGTCACGCACGTCCATCGCACCCGCCTGCGCACTCATCACCACAGCCGTCCTCGCCGCCCTCCTCTTCTTCGTCCTCTTGTTGCTCAGTCGCACCATGGAGCTGCGTTTTAGAACCAACTATGCCATGTACGAATGCGCCCCGCCTCCTGCCCCGGACGTTGCCGTTGCTGCCACCTTTCGGGGCACCCTCCTGCTGCTCTTGGCCGTGTGCCCGGGGCCTGTACCTAGGCGACCCTGCGCCAAGAGACTGCCTGGCGTGCCTCGCTGCGGCCGCCAAGAAGATCACCGGCTGCGGCGCGAGCAGGCGCTGCCCGGAGCCTCTGCCCGGGCTGCTTCCCGGCCTACGCCGATGAAAACACCCCCTCTGTGCATGAGGATGCCTTCCACAACATTGTCTCCTTCGGCGAGGAGGTCTACCCAGCAGTCATCTTCGTCGAAAACGGCACGCCGCCCTCCAACCTCCACACACTGTCACATGTAGATCTACTTGTCTGTGATTCGTGAAACAGAAAACGCACCATACGAAAGTTGTGTGAAACAGCAAGGTGAAACTACTCCTCAAAGGAAACTTTAAATGGTCGATTATGTCTCATGAATTTGTTAAAAATCGTCCAAAAAAGCTTCCAATATGAACATGGAATTTAACATATAGAGTGAAGAAACTATAATCCGATCGCCTGAATGGAATCAGAACACGGAGGTGCATATTTTTCATGTACAACTTATCATAAATCAAAGCACAGCTGTGTAGAAGGGATGAAGGAGATTAAAGAGGTGCTTAGCAGAAAATATGTGGTAACCACGTACATGCATGGCTCATTAGAGTTACGGAGAGCATTAGTCGGGCCCGACTCACTGGAAACGGTCGATTTGAGCATTTCTAGCGATGCAGCCAAAATGGCGCTTTATAAACCATGCGATGCAGACCCAACAGTGGTTGCATATAACCAAACAGCCCAACATGAAAAAGTTGCATCCAGCGGGTCTGGTTGGGGCAAATAGCTCCCATGCGACGTCGTTGGTGTGAATTGTCTCTTATGCGATGTTGTTGGCTGTAATAGCTCTCATGCGACATCTGCGTTGGAAAAAATAGCTCCCATGCGACATTGCTGCCTAATCCAAAGACACGTGTTTAAAACTTGAATCAGGTGAGCGGGACCCACAGCGTGGGACCCACTAACTTATCCAACTCAGCATTGGTCAGGTGAGCGGGACCCACAACGTGGGACCCACTAACTTATCCAGGCCAGCATTCGTACAAGAGGACACCGAGCCGTGCCCCGAGCCGTGCAGCACCCGAGCCCATCCTCCCCCCTCCCCGACCGTTGTTGTTCTTCTTCTCCGGCGACGACGCGCAGCAACGCCGTTCCGGGCCGCGACCTAGCAATGTCGAGCTCCGCTTCAGCCTCCCGCCGCTCATGGCCGCGCTATGGCGCAGTGCCCATGACAAGGTGCCCTGCATGCCCACATATCGCACCCCTGAAGCGGCTAGTCACAACGACCGACAAGAATGTCAACCTTGGGCGGGAATTCATGAAATGCGAGAGCAAAGCAAAGCAGGGAAAGGTGAGATTTTACTTCTCAATATGCCAATTTTGGTTTTTGTCTCCCAATTTCATATTTGCCCAACTTTTCCCCATTTTTCATCGGATTTGGGATTTAGGGTTCATCTTTCCAATTTCAGAAATTGAAGCAATGCACCCATTTGAGTGGCTAGATGAGTACATAGAGCGGATTCAACTGGAGCGTGCATCAGGGGAGCTCGATTTACCGTTGGAGGTGGAGAAGTTGGGCAAGTTTGGATCGGGCGCGTCTGGATCTGGGCCCCTGGATCTGCCCATTCCATTGGGGCTACTGTGGGGGATGCAGTAGTGACGGCAGAGCTGAAGAAGCTGAACAAGAAGATGAAGAAACTCATCGAATTGCAGAAGCAGGGCAATTTGATGGGGCTGATGGCCGAATTTTTTTATGTTTGTGTAATTGCTCCCGCATTTGTTTATGTGATGATAATTAGTCGTAAGTGAATAGATTGGGCATCATTTGTAATCGTAATGATATGTATATTTGAATAAAAGTGTTGCACTGTACGAATTCAGCATGTCCTCTCCACTCTGTTTCGGCTCCGTTTTTTTAGTTCTTCAGTTCGTCATCAGTTTCAGTTTCAGTGATAGAGGGAGAAAAGGAAAAAAAGGTTCGTCCACAGTTGCCCGAAAAGGCCAGGCCCATATAGAAGTTAGGCAGGGCCGAATAGAACATATCCAGGCCCATTGATAAAAGAAGTGTAGCTAGTGCAAAAAAAAGTGCACACGGTCATTGACATCGATATATCTTTTCGGCTTTGGGTTATTTCACAAATTTTAAGTTTCCTGCAGTCACCTTTTTTGAGATAACTCATCTGATAATTATTTGAGCTATTTTTATGCATAAGCTATCGTGTCCGATGGTAGGGTCCCGTGTTGTTTCGGCTAAAACAAAAGGTTGGTTCTAGTTAGCAGTCTAACTTGCAGTCTTTGTGAAACCAAAAAGTTGCAATTGTTTGGTTCTAGTTTATTTCAACCAAGCACCATTTTTTAATTTTTTTGACTTGTGCTATGGTGTTTTCAAAGTTTTTACTCGTGTGTTTCAAACGAAAAAGGTTGTGCCCCTCTCAAAAAATAAGACATCTAGTGTGCCCCTAGTAGCATCTCCTTACAACATAGAGGGGCATCCCCTTACAACATATAGTGCATAAAACATAAAAGGAAGATAATTAACTAGACACATGCTAACAACAACTTATATGATTGGATCATGTTTTAGTGCATTTTTAGTACACATGGCCACATAAATAAAATGCAATGGAGAAACTTTAGGACTGAAAAAACATATAGATAAATAGAGGGGCATCGGGTACCCTAGTAGCATAGATAGATAGAACATATAGAGGGGCATCCCCCCACTACATATAGTTCATAAAACATGAAAGGAAAATAATTAAAACTAGATGGATAGAAGACACGGGCACACACGCCTGAACCAACACAAACACAAACTAGATAGATAGAAGACTCGCACTTGAACAACTCCTTGGCCCCTCCTCCTTTGGCCCCTCCTCCTTAGCCGGCGCCCCTCACTCGTCGTTCTCCGGCATCTGGTAGGGGAGGGTGTGCATGCCGTTGGGGTGAGGGAAGATGTGGTGGAAGTTGGTGAAGATGTTGTAGGTCGTGAACGCGATAAACTCGCCTCCACACCAGAACACCTCGCCGAGGAGGTGGTGAGCGTCATAGGGGTTGGTGAAGGTGACGTAGAGGCCGATGACGAAGCCGTTGGCGTTGCCATCGTACTTCTCGTGGAGGTGGAACATGGGCGGAGTGCCCGGAGGGAGGTGGCGGTAGCCGGCTTGGAGGAAGAAGCGAGCCACCTCTCTAGGGCCCCTCCACCTTGAGATGGCCCACACCCTCAGGCTATTCTCGACGACGACTCCGGCCGGGTACTGCCTCTCCGGCACGGTGCGAGGGCGACGGTAGGTAGGGCCGTTGAACTGCATGGTGGCTCGAGTGGTGGATTTGGGTCGAAAAGAAGAAGGGGGGAGGCTTGAGAGATGAGTGTGAGAGGATGAGGAAATGGTGCCCTTTTATAGCCACGTTGCAGCCGTGGTCAATGTGTACACGGTGCCTTCTCGATCGTTTTCTCTTCTCCATTCGCACTGGCATAAGTAATTGCGGGCATTAATTCAAAAAACGGCGGGCAGAGCATCCAAAGAGGCACATGCCCGTTCATCCGCGCATGACACTGAAAAAGGAGCTGCACCACCGACGCGTCCGTCTCGTTCAAGCGTGCATTTGTTAAAATAGCTTAGATGCGACGTACCTATACGCTGCGCCCCTGCCGTGCTTTACTGCGTCGATGCGTGCATGGAAGCCCGCATGCAAATGGCTAGGCTATGTCACACGAGCACAGAGTAGCTAGGCTGCGACGTTGCATGGCATGCATGGGACAGGGATGGCCCACATGTCATTGACCCTCTCGCATGCAGCCCATCCCCCCCTCTCGACGGCCGTGCACACACACGCCAGGCTCTGCCGGGCCCGATCCACTCGGCCCAACGGTCACTTAGATGCTCCCCCGCTCAACATTATCTGTTCGTCAGAGAGAAAAAACGGTGGCCAATCAGATTGGAGAATCAGGGCTCCCACGGATCGCCCCTGCGGAATCCTTCTAGAAGGCCTATCCGACGGCCGCAGTTTGGCGTTAGGGTTAGATCGACGGTGGACGTTTGGCGCTAGGGTTACATGGGTTTTGGAGGCAGTCAATGGGGTTTTGAAAGGTTTGACCGAACATTCAAATGTGTATAACTAATTCAAAAAAATCTAAAAAATGAAAAACCTGCGCATATAGCCTTTTTATGTTACATAGTTATGATATAAAATGATAAACTTGATCTAATGATCTTTGCAGGAAAAAACCTTCACAAATTGGACTATCTTGACTGAGGTTGCATAGAGTTCAAAGGAGTGAGAAGAGGGTTTGAGGTTTTGAAAATGCAAAAAAATAAAAAACATCACCTTAGCTTCATTTTAGAGTGACTAAGGAGGATCTGAAGTTATTTTTGCATTTTAAATTTTTAAACTTGTTTTATTGCTGACTTTGTATTAAAGGGTGTTTTTTTCAAAAATAAATTAAATAATATGAATACTTATTCAAAAAAAGGTGAGACTTCGTATTGATCCTATATAGGTATAATATAAGCTAAGAAAATATTTTATGGGTGATTTTGAGAAGGTCGAAAAAAACTTGCTTAGAAATGGGGCCATTTTCCCTTACTTTGGAGCCTGTTTGGACAACATTTTCAGTGACTATGAGTTGGACTTCACAAAAAGGGTTGGATTTATGAACTAAAGTGCATAGTAGTACATAAAACGATGCAACATCATAGAACAAGCAAATGAACTCAAAAAATATTGGAGATAGGTTCAAATTTGAATGTCGGTTCAAATTTGAATTTTATTTCAAGTCAAATCAACATCATAGCACATAAGTTTTCACATGAAAGAACATAAGTTTTCACATCAAATGACAACAAACTTAAGTTTTCACATCAATTTTTAATGATTTCGACTCTATTTCTTTTGCTTCTTTCTACCACTCGATTTCTTCTCCTTTTTTCCACCGTTTGGTTCCACGACGCATAGTTTGTTGATGTTGATGCTCTTGCTTTTTGGCCCCTTGGTTTTCTTGCCAACTCCACTAGGCCCCCTCAACTTTTGCACCTGACCATGTCCCACTTCTTCAGTTTGCACTTCTGCAGATTGAGTAGATGGCACACATTGTTCAACTACTTCAGTTTGCAACTCAACACTTGGCACCAGAACCTCCAAACATGGCAACACAGTTGTCAAAGCATATCCGCATGGCAGCACAACAGTTGCTTCATCTGCAATAGTTTCAGATTGCCCTAGCGCCTGCAAAACAGATTCAGTATGCATCACATCGTCCAAAACAGAAACACTTAGCTCATGTTCAGCAGTAACAGTTTCAGTTAGCTCCATATCTTTGTCACCAAACATTATCTGCTTAGTGCTCTTCCTTCTAAAGCCATTGAGTCTTGCTTTTTTCACTGGCCAGCATTGTTCAACAACAAGAGGTGGGGCTTTTTCTGCACGCTTCCTCCTAAAAAATAAAGCATTTGACTTGGTTAGATACTAGAACAAGTAGCAAAATAAAAAACTTGCAAAAACAGTAACATAAACATACTTTGGCCTCTGAGGAGTGTAGATGCACTTGGATGAACCATTTCTGTGCCCAAGTACCTCACACAACTTGCACCTATTTTTGTTGCCTTTTTGAGCCCTTTTGGGCTTATCATTCTTTTCCTTTTCCTTTTTCCCCTTCTTACTACAACCACCTTTCTCAAACCAAGCTTTGAATCTGCTCTGTTTAGTCCTCCCAGCCTTTCTTCTAGTGACAGGGGGACACAAGGTAAATTCTATTTCCACCTCAGGCCACTGAGATTGGTCAGTTAGTGCAGGAATTGGACTTGCATATGCAGCTTTGAATTTTTGTACTGAATAATACTCATGCAAATATGGGTGCATATTTAACCTGGGTTTAGATGCCAAAAAAAGTATGGAATGCTCACATGGTTTTCCAGTGTGTTGCCACTCTTGGCAAGTGCACTCATGCAACTCAGTATTTACCACATGCCTCTTGCCACTCTTTGTATCTCTAACTTCAGCACCCCACAAGGAAGATTTCTCAACAGATAGACGTGAAAGATTTCTACTCCTGTTGACCACCTGTTGTACCACTGCTGGAAGCTTGTCCCCTTCCAAAATATTAGCAATTTTTCTTCTCAACTCCCACAAACGCATGATCATGATCCTTATTTGGTCCACCATGTCATGCACAGGCAAGTCTTTCAAATCCTTCACTTTGTTGTTAAAACTTTCTGCCAAGTTGTTATTGATATGATCACATTTTATGGCAATATTAAAACCTGATCTATTCCACAACAGAGAATGGTGGGTGTTCAACCATGAAGCAAATTCATTATCACTACATGATGCCAATATCTTACTAAGGTGATAGGAATGTGTCTGTCTGGTATAGGATCTTGCTGCTGGCCACATGCGCCCAAATTCATCTCCTCTGAATTTTTTTATCAGATTCATCCACATATGTCCAAAGCACTCCCTCTGCTCAGCATGGGGGAAAGCATTTTTTACTGCATTTTCCAACCCTTTACATGCATCTGTGTGGATGTCCCAAGGAGAAACTGGCCCTATGCATCTTTTCAGTTGCATCATGAACCATATCCATGATGCCTCTGTCTTTGATTGAAACATTCCTATTACAATTGGAAACATCCAGTTGTGTCCATCTAGAGCATTGCATGCAGCCAACTGAACATTCCACTTTCCAGTCAAAAAAGATGAGTCTATGCTCAAATATGGACGACAACCTGCTTTGAATCCATCTATGCAAGGCTTCAAACACAGAAAAAACTTGTTGAATAAAACCTTGCCATCCTTTGTTACCTCTCTATCTATCTCCACCACACTCCCAGGTGACCTCTTCTCCACCTCTGCTTTAAAACTATACAACATCCTAAATGTATTTGCCCAGTCACCATACAATGATTTCATGGCCCTTTGTTTTGCTTTCCACACTGTGGTATATTGCAGCTGGATGGGGTACAGCTTCTCCAAGTCAACTTTAAGCCTCTTTGCAGTAGTGTTTGGAGTCTTGGCTAAAATATGAGTAATCTTCTCTGTAACCCAAAGCTGTGATGTCATCTTTGAAACTCGCTGTGAAGTGGTCATACATGTATGCTGGTGTGGTATTTGATTTACCCTTACTGTACTTCCATCAGGTTGTAGTCTGGCAGACAAGTACCATTTGCAAGGATTGCCACCACCATCATAACCTTTGCACCGAGCATAAAATTTCTTTCGATCAGTCCACATAGTCTTGGCATCAAACTCTTTTTTCACTGCATAGGTCCTGAAAGACATCCTAAACTCCTTCATGCTTGGCCACAACTTTCCCACCTCAATAACTGGGTTCTCTTTGTCATACAAACAAACCAGCTCATTATCATCTGCATCATCCACATCATCTGCAGCCTCTCTCATCAGCTGTTCTTCATCCTCATTTGCATTTCTAGGGCCTGTGTTACCTTCAGCAGGCAAAGAACTGTCATCCTTCTCCTTATCTTTGTCATCAACTTGAATGCCAAACATTTCGGCCATATCAATGTCAGATATTGGTGTAATGACCAAATCTGTTTTTTCATTCAACTCTACTACATTCCAATCAACAACAATCTTCCTAGCACCATGGGTTCCCTCCTCTCCATCTGCATCAATCCCTGTATCTTCAGCTACTACAGTCGGCTCAGTCAACAATGCCAACATCTTCTTTTGTGAAACCCACTCATCATCTTCCATCTGTGCAGCCATCTTTGATGGCACATAACCAACTCTGGAATGAGTTCGCAGATCAATTAGCTTTGCATAAAATGTTACTTGTTTGCTTGCCCACCCTTCTTGCTGGTCAATTTCAGCAACCATGGATTCTCCATCTTCAATTATCACATATTCACCATTCTAGTTATCGAAACGTTGCAGAGATACCTCTTGTTTTGGACCCCAAACAATACTCTCCCCAATTCTCTCCACCAAATTGCCCATGGCCTTCTCCTTCATGCTCTCCAATTCCTGGGGATCAACTTCTGCAAATTCGACATCCAACCTCACGGTGGTATCTCTATCAATGTCTTGGACACCGCCATCACTGAGCTTGGCTTTACAGGGAAAAAATTCCACTATAATTGCGAATGTGGTGGCAGAACCTGAACCTCCCCTGTTTTGTCAATGGCAGGCAGCGGCGGCAGTCACTACCAAATCGAGTTCGATTCTTAATCGCCAAGATAAGAGGGTGGCATTACCGATTCGAAGCACTGTCTCCTCGCTCCATCTCATCCAGCCCTCGTTCCATCTCCTATCCAATCGATATTCTAAAACGCCAAGAAACAGGGGCAGCATGAGGCCACAGATTTATCCAAAATTCAGTGGAATGGGAGTAGTGTTTGGAAAATACTCACTCGCAATAGCCGCTGCAGAGAAAGGTGCTCCACCACTGGGCCGCGGAGAAGAAACAACCCCCGGATCCAATGGAGCCCGATTCTAAGTCGCCAAGAAACAGAGGGCAGCATGAGGCCACAGATCCCCCAAAATTCTGGGGAGTGGGACTAGGGTTTCGGGCTCACCTCGCAATAGCTCTGCCGCTGCCGAGAAATGCGCTCCACCACCGCGGAGAAGAAACCGCTGCCGGAGAAGATGCTTACGGCGGCGCCGCTCGCCCAGTCCAGCACGGGCGAGTCGAGCACGGTCACACAGTCACCGGTCGAGTCGTGGATGGTTGACTCTTGACTACGTGGCCATAGGTGGACCCCACCAGTCAGAGCACATAACCCCCAGTGTCCTAACCAAACCTCAGCCTAACTAACAGCCAACTAGCCGCGTAAATGGTGTGTCGCATGGGAGCTATTTTTTCCAACGCAGATGTCGCATGAGAGCTATTACAGCCAACGACGTCGCATGAGAGACAATTCACACCAACGACATCGCATGGGAGCTATTTGCCCGTCTGGTTGGGCTTAATGCAGGCTACCAAACACATCCTTACGCGCGCACCCTTCATTTGACAAATCGATGTGCGAACACAAACTGATTGTCATTAGTTTTACATACATGGCCTTGTGATCTACCATGGGCAAAAGTATCACTTGACTCCTCCTCCTCTTCCCGTGTCGCCCCCGCGTTGCTGCCGGGAGGCAACCCTAGCTCCCCCGTCCGGCCCCTCCCTTCTCCTCCTCCTCCCTCGTCGTCGCCCGAGGGCACGGCCGGGCGAAGCCCTGCCATCGCCGGCGGCAGCGGGGACTCGGTGCCACCCGCTCACGCGGGGTTGCGCGTGGGTTGGGCATCACGGCGGGTGGTGGCGACACTCCGACACTTCTACTCCTCCGCGGCGAGTGGCTAGGTGGTCTGGTGTGCCTCGGTCGCCAGGGACTACGGCGGTAGGGCCGGATAGACTGGCGGCGGCACTTCCAGATCTAGACCCAGCCGGCACGGACCGTGGGCGGCGTGAGCTACGGGCATTCGACCCTACCATGGCCACGACTAGTGGGGGTGGAGGCGCAGCAACGGTGGTTGGCGGGCGAGCTGGCCATCCTTCAGGTGTTTCGGCGGCTGGATGGCAGTGGCGGCGTGATGATCCACAAGTATAGGGGATTAATTGTAGCTCTTTTCGATAAGTAAGAGTGTCGAACCCAACGAGGAGTAGAAGGAAATGACAAGTGGTTTTCAGCAAGGTAATGTCTATAAGTGCTGAAATTGTAAGTAACAGAGTAGTATGATAGCAAGATAATTTGTAACTAGCAAGTAACGATAATAATAGCAAAAGTGTAGCAAGGTAGCCCAATCCTTTTGAGGCAAAAGACAAGCCAAAACGGTCTCTTATAATAGGCAAAGCTTTCTTGAGGGTAGACGGGAATTTCATCTAGTCACTTTGATCATGTTGATTCGACTCGTGTTCGCAACTTTGATAATTTCATATGTGGATGGACCGGTGCTTAGGTGTTGTTCTTACTTGAACAAACCTCCTACTTATGATTAACCCCCTCGCAAGCATCCACAACTACGAGAGAAATATTAAGAATAAATTTTAACCATAGCATTAAACTTTTGGATCCAATCGGTCCCTTACGGAATAGCGCATAAACTAGGGTTTAAGATTCTGTCACTCTCGCAACCCATCATCTAATTACTACTCCACAATGCATTCCCTTAGGCCCAAATATGGTGAAGTGTCATGTAGTAGACGTTCACATAACACCACTAAGGGAATCACAACATACATACTATCAAAATATCAAACACACATCAAGTTCACATGATTACTTGCAACATGATTTCTCCCGTGACCTCAAGAACAAAAGTACTACTCACAAATGATAATCATGCTCAATATCAGAGGGGTATTAAATAGCATATTGGATCTGAACATACAATCTTCCACCAAGTAAACCATATAGTAATTGACTACAAGATGTAATCAACACTACTAGTCACCCACAAGCACCAATCTATAGTTCCGGTGACAAGATTGAACACAAGAGATGAACTAGGGTTTGAGATGAGATGGTGATGTTGAAGATGTTGATGGAGATTTCCCTCCCCAAGATGGGAGAGTTTTTGGTATTGATCATGATGATTTTCCCCTCTGGGAGGGAAATTCCCCCGGCGGAATCGCACCGCCGGAGGGCAAAAGTGCTCCTGCCCAAGTTCCGCCTCGAGACGGCGACGCTCCGTACCGAAAGTCCTCCCCTTATTTTTTCTAGGTCAAAATGACCTATATACAAGAAGATGGGCACCGGAGGTGGGCCTGGGTGAGCACAACCCATCAGGGCGTGCCTGGGGGCCCAGGCGCGCCCTGGTGTCATGTGCTCACCAGGGTGGCCCCTACTGGTACTTATATGCTCCAATATTATTCATATATTCCACAAAAAATCTCCGTAAAGTTTCAGCTTGTTTGGAGTTGTTCATAATAGGTAGCCTGACATAGCTTTTCGAGTTCCATATTTCCAGCTGCCGGAATTCTCCCTCTTTGTCTGTACCTTGCATATTATGAGATAAAAGGCATTAGAATTACTCCAAAAAGCATTATTATGTGTAAAAACATTATAAATAACAGTAGGAAAACATGATGCAAAATGTACGTATCAACTCCCCCAAGCTTAGACCTCGCTTGTCGTCATGTGAAAACCGAAATCGGAAAACATGTCCACATGCTTAGAGAGAGAGAGAGAGAGAGGTGTCAATAGCAACAAAATACGGACATAGAAGCATCATGTTGATTATTATAACAACAACAAACTTAAACATATGACTTTTATCATAGAACTTTTTATCATAGACTTCTCATGAATAAGTGACAATTCATCACACTATCAAAGTATGAAGCATAAACTCTATTAGAGAGAAACAAACTATGTTGTCAGTCAACTTTGCAACTACAATTCATCACCTTTTCAGGAAGGGTCATGTATCGGAGCCTTTAGGCAAGTCCACATACTCAATCATCATATAGTCTTCCATGATTGCTAACACTCATCGCATACACATGAGCAAAACGTTTCAACCAGACACATAGAAAGATAGGGGCTTGTAGTTTCGCCTCCCAACGTATTCACCCCAAGGGTGATGTCAACAATAATAATTCATGCTACCCATAGTCAGCTGGACATATGTGCCTAGATCTTTCCTCATCACATGATGCTTGCCAAAGGAGAAAAATAAAAAGGACTAGAGATAAAACTTTGACTCCTTGCATAAAACTAAAAGATAGGCCCTTCGCAGAGGGAGGCGGAGGTTGCCATGCGCTTATTTGTTTCTACGCTCAACCTCTTAGTGCAAAAGAACATCACGTTGTATTGCCCCTTGTGATGGCGACCTTTATTATGCAGTATGTCGCTTTTATTCTACACCATCACAAGTTCGTACAATGCCCAATTTTCTCTTACACTAAATGATCTCACACTTTTAGAAGCAATTTTTATTGCCTTATTGCACCGATGACAACTTACTTGAAGGATCTTGATCAATCCCTAGGTAGGTAAGGTCGACTCTTGAAAATAAGATTTGGGTTTAAGGGTTTTTGGATGCACAAGTAGTATCTCTACTTGGTGCGTAATTTTTGGTTAGCAAAGTGTCGGGGGTTGGGTGTGACATATGCCAATGGATGGCTTATCATGGTGGGGGCGAGTAGAACGTCGCCGGTGCCTGGAAACGGGATGAGGCATAGACACGAACGTCGGCGTACTTTACCCAGGTTCGGGGCTCTCCTAGGAGATAACACCCCTAGTCCTGCTCTGCGGGGTCTCCGCATGATCACTAAGGCAAAGTGAGTACAAAGGTGCTCCTCGAGCTTTATCGGTGGATAGAAGAGGGCAAGGCTAGCTCTCTCCTTTCTCTAAGGTCTGGTCTAGATCTAATGAATTAGAACCCTTTGCATGGGTGCCCTGGGGGGTTTATATAGGCCTACCCCCAGGGGTACAATGGTAAACTGACTGGGCGTAGGGCCCAGCCGTCAGTCTCCTCGCCTGCCGGCCCTTCCGCCGACTGGTGGGCCCCGCTGACTGATCTGGTACGGAGCCGACAGGCCGCACCCGCCACTTGCGGGTCTTGCCGGCTGCTAATTACTGCAGCCGTACCCCTAATGACGCAGGCTTGGTCATGGGGTCATGGCTACAGCCCCGCCGTCTGGTGGGTGATCACTGTAGCCACTCCCTGTCTTGTCTTGTTAATGGCGCGAGGAACCCGTAGGAGGGGCAAGCCGACTCCCGGGGGCCGGCTCCCTACAGGTCCGTCTTGTGGCGCTCTTGCCATCTTCTGGACTCTCACTGACTGGTAGGGCCCGTCTTCCGTGGATCGTACTGTCAGAACTTCATGGGTACAGGACTCCGCCCACTGTTGCTAGCGTCAGGGATGGCATGGCACAATGCTGTGCCAGATGGAGATCTCCGCTGGTACAACACACTGTGCTGTGGCCATCCCCCGAAAAAGGGGAGGGAGTGGGCTTCACTGTCGCCACTCCCTATCCCATCCCCCTTGATGAGGGCATGGGCTTCGCTGGTGTCGTGGGCCGACTTCCCGCGGTCGGCAACTCCGGAAGCTACCAGTCGGAGTCAGCCGGTCTCGATCTCATCCGTAGGACATGGACGCTTATGGGCGGCTAGCTGTTCCTCCAGCCGCCCTCCTGAAGTCGGCTCTTCGTCCGTTGTCTTGAGGGGCGCAGTAAGCCCCGATGTCTTGAAAGGCTATGGGCCTTGGGTTAGCCTACCCGTGGCCCATTACTCCGACACAAAGATAGGGGGCAAGCACCACATGTTGAAGGATCTATGACAATATAACATCTACGTGAATATGAACAAACATACATCATTAAGTTGATTCCTTGTCCAATGTCAACAATTTTGGCATATAATATTTTGATGGGGGCTCACAATCACAAAATATTTCCACGATAGTGTATTTATATGTGAATCTTCTCTTCCCTTATTAATTCTTTCATGAGTTGCATTATTGACCAATGCTATGTTTGTCAATCTCTAATAAAATTTTCTACTTATACTTTTCCTTATGTGGTGTCATCACCTACCATAAGATTAGCATACGATCTTCTATTTATTTCCTTTCCTTTTATTTATTTCCTTTCTTTTTAATGCAACAAGAAAGTAAAGAAAACAAAAAATCAAACTAAACTTTATTATATATCTCGCACATGATTACAAGGATAGATCACTAAGCAAACTCTCAAAAAGAAAGGATCGAACTAAACTTTTATTCATCTAAAGGAAAAGATCAAACTAAAATAAGTAAAGGCAAAAGATAGTGGGATGATACGATACCGGGGCACCTCCCCCAAGCTTGGCGGAAGACAAGGGGAGTTACCATACCCGATACTCAATTTTCTTTTGGTGATGAAGAAGAAGGTGGTGGTGGTGTAGTAGAGGGTTTGTCCTTCTTCCTCAGCTTACGCTTGAGGATAGAATTTTCCTCCTTCAATTCACCGATCACTACTGGAATCAGGATCTTTGCCATCAGGTTAAAGAAAACTGACGACAAAGAAGAAGCGGACGACAAAGATAATGTTTGACGTCTGCTAGCGGATGGCATAGAAGCTTTGCCGTCAGCTAGTAGACGGCAAAGAGGGAGGGTGGCCCACTAGCGAGAGCCACCTAATAGCCACTTTCTTTTCCGTGTGCTAGCTGATGGCAAATAAAGTGGCCAAACTAACGTCTGTTAGCTAGGCTCTTTGTCGTCTACTAGCACACGGCAAAGAACCGCACCCTAACTAAAAAGCCAACGCCCGCGCCCCACCCCTCTCTCTCCGCCCCGTGCCCGAGCCGCCGCCGCCCCGCGCCACCGACGTCGTCGCGCCGCCCCTGCCGACCCGGCGACCCCCTCTCCACCCCGCGCAACCCCCGTCGCCGCGCCGCCCCGCCATCCCGGCGACCCCTCCTCCGCCCTGCGCCACCCCTGTCGCCGCACCGCCTCACTACACTCCCGTGCTCGAGTCGCCGCCGCCCCGCGCCACCCCCGTCGCAGCGGCGCCCCCCTCCTCCACCCAGGTGGCCCCGGCGCCCCTCTTGTCCACCACCGCGGCCGCCCCGCCGCTCCAGTGCCCCGTCCTCCAACCCGAACGCCCCGGCGCTCCTCTCCTCCACCCCCGCGGTCGCCCCGCCGCTCCGATGAGGCCGTGTATTTTTTTTTCTATTTTTTAGATTTAATTTAGGTTTAGTTTAATTTAGGCTTGGTTTAGTTTAGGTTTAGTTTAGGTTTTGTTTCTGTTTATTAAGTTCTGGTTTACATTTAGTTTACTTTAGGTTTAGTTTAGGTTAAGAAGAAAGAAGAGAGATGAAAAAAATAAGAAGAAGAAGAGGAAGAAATCCCTAGTTTTTCTCTTTTGCTGTTGTAGTTGGGTGTTGTGCTGCTTTGATAGAATTTTAATTGTAAAAGTAAATAGCAAATAACATTGTGTCGGGAGCTGTTTTCATACTCCCTCTCTATATAAGAGACATTATGGGCACCTCCGAGATACCTAGCCAACATATATATCAATTTAATTTATCAAATAGAAAGAGAATCCTATGTATAGGTTTTTGTGAGGAGTGTTTGTTGAATCTCCTGATTTTCATGTTTTATACAAATATTATAATAACATTTAATTGTCAAAAACGGCAATTTTTATGTGATATGGAGTGAGGAACTCATCATTCAATGATATTTTTTACCCCTATGTGAACTGCTGTCCATTTTAATTCCGCAACGAAATTGTCACTTGGCAAAAAAATTATTAAATGAATTATGATATTGGTTGAAGTTTGACAGTAGAAGACATAAGGCCCATGGAATGTAATGCAAAATTGTAGATGTCTATATTTCACCAAATTTCAAAAAAAATTCTACCAAAAATAAATGAAAAAGTATTGGTTACACTTGAACCTTGTGTTATCTTTGAATATCACCATGAATATCGTTGATAGGGGTAATGTTTTCTTATTGCTATCACCATCAATTTGGTTTACATTTTCGGTTTTGTTTCATGTCTAAAGAAATCCCTAGTTTTGAAGGGTGCCAATTGCCATTGCGAACTAACCTACCAAATTAATCAAGTATTGTTGATGTTGTTGAGCACAAGTGCTTTGCTTTTTTTCTCAGTTTTCTTTCATGTCTAAAAAGTTGGCTCTGTTCCAACTATGCCCCTTTATCAAATATGATAGAGTTGAATTAGAGCCAAGTTGTATTAGAGCCAAGTTTATGTAGATATGCATATGGCCCATTTATCAAATATGGTTCTAGTTGTGTTTATAGATATGGTTCTAGATATGGTCCATTTATAGTAGATATGGTTCTAGCTGTTGCCGTCATATGTCCACAAGTGCATTGCTTTTTGAATATGAAATGATAACTTGGTGTAGTTGATTATCTTCTGCTCAAAACTTCTGCTGCTGTAATGTTGTATGATAATGTTGTAAGGGTAGTAATTGGTCTCTTCTACTGCTTATCAGAGATGGGGGAGGCCGCCACTGCAGGCTGCGCTCTGCCACACCGGAGCACGACTTGGAAGGTTTTGAGTTCTTCATGATCATACTTGAGAATTACTCCATGAGGCATGTATATAAAAGGAGAGATATCCCCTTCACCCATCTCTTTGTCATAACTCTGTTGTTTGCTACATCACTGCTTGACCCACGCTGCAGAGGCTGCCTGGCACTTTTATGAAGATGATGGACGGCCATCAGCCAAAGAATGTGAAGCTGTGACAGGCCGACAGTGGGCTTCGCAGGCTGTGGGACGTGGAGGTGGTGTTTAGGTATGACCACGTGTACCTGTGTCATGGCTGGGAGCAGTTCGTCTGTGCCTACGACCTGTGGCACAGGTACTTCCTTGTCCTCAGGTACGACGGCAACGCCACGCTCACCGTGAAGGTGTTCAACACGACTATGTGCCGCATGCGCTACCAGGACGACGACGATGCCAGTATGCACTGCCTCTTCTTCCTCTTCATTTGGCTTTTTCTCACACTAATTGTTAAAAAACTTTGTTGCATTTGGTCAGGCAATGGGAGCAGCAGCAGCGACTCTCGCTACAGCAAAAGCAGCAGCGACTCTGTCTATAGCAAAAGAAGCAATAATGACATACACTTAGCTTACTTATGTAAAAAAGGCATAATTAGCTTACTTTGGTTTGAAATGGCATAACAATCTTGGTAACCTCATATATGTCTTATAGTTAGCTTATTTTCCTCGAAAATGACATAATAAGCCCAATTAGCTCCAAAATGATCAATTTTACCTAAGTTAGCTCCAAAATGTCTTAAGTTAGCTCTAAGTTGGCTCTAAAAATGCTAAATTAGCTCTAATATGCTTAGTTACCTGGGTTAGCTCAAGAAAACAGCAAGAAAAGAAAACAGAATATTTCTCCGTGATACGGTAATCAATATGTTCAGGGGGTATTGAAAGTGCGTTATATCGACTAGAGGGGGGTGAATAGGCGATTTTTATGAATTCTTCACTGAGGAATTTGCGGGTGAGGAAATTCCTGAGTGAAGAACTACTTGTAGCAGAATAAGTACTCAGAAGTAAACATAACAGAACAAGAGCATGGTCTTCGTGATGAAATGAAAACAAGCACATAGTACAGAAAACGTAAACACAGGATAAACAGACTGAAGAAATTGAACTGAGGAAATTGAGAAAGTCTTTAGTCAAAGTCTTCAGACAGATATGAACAAGCACATAACACAAAAATGAGGAAATGGAAGGGTTGAGGAATTGGAACCAGGTAGCTTGGAGAAGACAATGATTTGGTAGACCAGTTCCAAATGTTGTGACAGTTGTACGTCTGGTTAGGACGGCTAGGTATTTAAACCTGAGGCGGACACACAGTCCCGGACACCCAGTCCTTAACAAGCAGCTCAGGACACTCAGTCCTCACCGTATTCCCCATGAGCTAAGGTCACATAGACCTCGCCCAATCACTCGTGGTAAGTCTTCAGGTTACTTCCAAACCTTCACAGACTCGGTCACTCGGCGATCCACAATTTCCTCTTGGATGCTCTAGACCATGACACCTAACCATCTGGAAGATGCATAGTATTCAAAGGTAACAAGCGTCAGATCCACGCAGGATTAATCTCTTCAGTGATGCTCAATCACTTTGGGTTTGTAGGTGTTTGGGTTTGGGTTTTCCTCACTTGATGATTTTCGCTCAAAGTCCTCGGAGGATGGGATGCTCTCAAGTGACAAGTGTCAGTTTCTCTCGGAGTAGCCAACCAGCTAGTGGTTGTAGGGGGCGGCTATTTATAGACTAGGGAGCAGCCCGACATGATAAGACATAAATGCCCTTCAATGATATGACCGTTAGGTGGGTAGATATTTTGGGACAGCTGGCGCATAGCACATCAACGGTCAGAATTTTGAGTATCAAAATCCTCACGGCTATCATGTTCCTCACTGTGTAGGCAATCCGCACTGGCGAATTCCAAACTCCTCAGTCAGAACAAATTACTCAGAGACCAGAGGAACTTCGTCTCTCTCACTGAAGAAATTGACCGAGCTGTATGAGATTTCCAATGGCTTCACTCGAAGGGATTGGTAGGTGTAGGATTTGAGTTGAGCATCACTTGGAAATTTTTCCTTACTATTTCCTCGACCCCCTTTAATAGTATGGTGTTTCCTATGACTCAAGAAAGAGAACATGAAACTACGAAAACAAGTCTTCACGCTTCATGTTCCTTGAATGAATACCACGTCTTCAGGATCACACCAATTTTTTTCTTCACTTTCAAAGTCTTCAGAAATCCAAAGTCTTCAGTCAAAGAACTTCATTTTTAGGCGTCGACTTTCTCTGTAAATATCAAACTCCTCATAGACTTATAGACCTGTGTACACTCACAAATGCATCAGTCCCTTAACCTATAAGTCTTCAATGCACCAAAATCACTAAGGGGCACTAGATGCACTTACAATCTCCCCCTTTTTGGTGATTGATGACAATATAGGTTAAGTTTTCAACGGGGATAAACATATGAAGTGTAGATACTGATATTCAGGAATTTTATTGCAAGATATAGAAGAACCCCCCCTGAAGATGTGCATAGTGAGGAATTTGCTTTTGAAGCAAAGCACACTTTGAAGAGTAGAATCATGGAGATCTCCCCCTATACCTTGTAATTCGTACACGCATTTAACATATAATATGAAGAATTTGAAATGCATGATGAAATCTGGTAACTGATGTAATTCAGCATGCGTGCATTAACATTAATGAGGAATACGCATGCAGAAAAACTCAGCGAAAGTATCAGACCACCATAGAGTTTAAGTTTACAACTCGATCCAGCAAAGTCTTCAAAAGAACGAGAGTTGTAACTTAGAAAAAAAAGCCCATATAGATTGACCCGCTTGAAGACTAACTCAAATTTCTCCCTCTTTGTCATCGAATGACCAAAAGGGTCGAAAAAATGAGGACTAACGCCCCTGAAGAATATCAAGTTGATGGAGGAGTGCCAGCGTTGTTGGGGTCATTTGTTGTTGTAGGGCCTGCCGCAGTGTCGTCCAAGTCTTCATACTCGTCGGTGTTGCGGGATGAAGAATATGAGCTAGCCACCAGGGAAGAAACTTTGACCTTCTCGAATTTCTTCGCTGGAGGTGCAGACCAATCGAAGTTCTCCTGGAGACCCATTTGCTTCAGATCGTTTTCACCATACAAATGTGATAAGATAGCCCAGGTGCGACCGAAAACTTCATGGAGGTAGTAATGGTTTTTCTTCACTTCATTATGTGTACCAGTCATGTTGTGAAGAAGAGAACCAAACTAATGCTTAACCATTTATGGTTTCGATCCACCTTTTGGTGAAGACTAAGAAGCAGCTCACGGTCAGTCATCACCCTAGGAGCTGTGGCTTGAGGATTTGGCTTGGATGCATTTGCAGCAGAATCATGAGTGGCAGAGTCATCATTGGTGGAATAAGATGCAGCTTTGCGAAACTGACCATCCAATGGATGAATGCCTTCATCAATGACAGCAGGTGCCTTGCCCTTTTCATCAGCTGAGGAATAAGTCTGCTTCAGGACTTCAATTGGGCGCAGGTAGCTGAGGTGATTCTGAAAATCACCCTTGTAGTTTAGTGAAGACCTTGTTCTGAGGAATCTCATAATCCAAGGAGCATAAGGCTTCAACTCAAATGGAGAGAGTGCGACATTTGCCAGAGTCCTCATGAAGAAATCATGATAATTGACAGGAATGCCATGTATGATGTTGAATAGCAAATTCCTCATGATGCCAACAATTTCCTCATCAGACGAGTCATGGCCTTTGATAGGACTAATTGTCCTCGTTAGAATGCGATAGACTGTTCTGGGCGCATATGGCAAATCCTTCATGAGGAATTTGGTCCTTGGGGCTTGACCGGGCTTCAGGGGTTTCATTAGTACTTGCATGTAACGGCTAGTGAGTTCAGGCTCCTGGTACAGGCAACGAGCTCCTTCAAGGGGTGGACTGATGGGCAGGACGTGAAGTAATTCAGAGGCCGATGCCTTATAATGAGTGTTATTGGTCATCCAGTCCAATACCCAAGTGTTGATATCATCAGCATCACCTGTGATGTGTAGTGTAGCATAGAACTGTAGAATAAGCTCTTCATTCCAATCAACAATGTCAGAGCAAAAGTTGAGGAGGCCTGCATCATGAAGCACACTGAGGACAGGAGAGAAGCAAGGCAGTGATTCCATGTCCACGTGAGGAATATGCTCGTGGTAGAAGACTTTATCCTTGTTCAAGAGCAACGAAGAATAGAAATTGGCCTGGCTGGCAGTCCAGAAGAGCTTCCTCCTAAGACGAGCAAAGTCATAAGGATTGTAGTCCATGAAGAATACATGCTCGCCGAAGAAGTCATCAGCCTTGATTTTTTGCTTCTTTGAGAAGGGATCCTTTGGCTTGGGGTGAGGAGTGTCAGTCAATTGCATCACAACCTCAGGGATCGCAATCTCAGGTTCCGCAGGCTGAGGAATTTCAGGTTCTTCTTCAGTGGCAGCCTGGGACTTCAATTCTTCATTTACATTTTCTTCAGCACTAGTGGCTGGGAACTCTTCATGGACAGACGGTGTGGCATTAGGTTCTTCAAATCCCATTTGTACTTCAGTAGTGACAGGGGACTGAGGAATTTGTTGTAGGGGTGTGAATAGAGGAGAGTTGGGGTGCTGACTTTCCCAAAAGTCGTCGTTCAACACTAGAGTTGTACACCCAATGTCCACATCCTCTTCTTCATTCATTTCTTCAACGCCAGCTTCTTCAGCAGTAAACTGAGGCATGGGCGATGAGACTATTGGGGTTGAAGGGATTGCATCCGCTTCAATTTCTTCATCCAACTGTTCCGAGGTAGCAGCAAAAGGAATGTCTTCATCGGATCCGCTTGGGATCACATATTTTTCATCAAAAGGTACAAGGTCCTTTGATGGCATGGATGAGACAGGACAACATCAATTGGATTTTCAAACGAGCTGGTCATCGGCTTCATCTTCTTCGGAGCTAAAGAATCTGATGCAGTTGATGCCTTCCTTTTCTTCACAAGTGCACGCTCTGCAGCCTTGGTCTTCTTCACATCTGATGCAGATGGAAGGATCAGAGTTGGTGTAGGCGCGGGAGGAGCATAGGAATTTGGTTCAAGATCTTCAGGCACAACTGATGCAGTTGCCCTGACTTCTTCATTTTCTTCAGGCGCAACACTAGTGGTTGCCCTGGCAATTTCCTCAGCGGCTGCAATGCAGTCATCAGCCCTGGTACTAGCATTTTCTTCAGCAGCCTGAGTATCATCAGTGGTGCTAGCATTTTCTTCAGTAGGCTGAGCAGATGCTTCAGCCTGAGGATTTTCTTGTTGCGTTGGGGCTGCAACATTGGAAGTGAACTGTTCAGTTATCTTTACAAATCCGACTTTGGCTCCAAGCCAGTCAGCATAGTAGCGATCAAATTCATCACTCAATTTCTTGATCTTAGATTGAAGAGCAACAAGTTCTTCAGGTGAAAACTTCAAAACGTTTTGCTTCATAAAGCGCTCTTTCTTGTACTGCGTTTTCTTCATCCTTCTTCCCTGTTCAAATTTCCATTTTTCTTCATTAATGAAGTGAGTTAGCATATGACTTTGACCAGGAGTGAGGTTCAGCTTAGGCAGAGGTGTGTTGGGGTCCTTGTGCCACAAGTCAATGAAGTCTAGGATCAACTTCGGATCCAGCATCAATGGCACATTGCTGCCTTTGGCTCTAGCGACCCTGTGTTGCCTATCTCTGATGATTTCAGTGAGTTCTTCATTATCAGCTTCGTCATCTTCGGACGGTACTTGAAAGGCGACCTGCTTCTTGTGAGGACTTGATCGAGAGCCTCGTCCAGTAGTGGCCTTTGTCTTCAGCAGAGAGGGGCCAGTTGATGAATTTGGTGAAGCTGAAGAACTAGCAGAAGCTCTTGAGGCAATTGAGATGCCTCTTGTCCTTTGGCACGTGGCGAGATGCACAGGTGCTGAGGATTTTGATGGAGGAGCTGAGGACTTTGGAGGAGCTGGTGCGGCTTGAGGAATTGGCCGTCAGGGCTTTGAAGAATCTGTCCGTGAGGGCATTGCCGAGGAACTTGGCCGTGAGGGCGTTGGGGTTGAATCACTTGGCTTATGAGCAGGCTTCTTTGGCATGGCCTTCTTTGGCTTGCTTGCAGAGGCCTCAGTAGTGGCAGCAGCAGCAAAGTCTTCATTGAATTTCCTCACTGCTTCCTTTGCTACTTTGGCTAGCTTGGCCTGGCGCTTGGCCCATTCATCAGGATAGTCCTCACCACGCTTGAGGCTGGTGGGATCAGCTTCTTGGCCAGGTGCCAATGGAGGTCTTGGGCATGGAGGATTGAGAGCGAATTTCTTCATATACTTGGGAGTAACATATCTGTACTCCCTCCATTCCCATGCCCATCTCCTCTCTATCCTTTGTATGCGCACCTTGCGCTGATTTTTGTCTTCCTTGCCATGTTTGACCTCATCAGGAGTGCAATAATCCTTGTAGATATCCTCAGGGATTTCAAACGCAATGTTGACCTCAGGCCTCTTTCCTCCCTTCTGTGGCTTCTTACCATCTGCCATTTTCTTCAGCTGAGGGTTTTGAACGATTGAGTTCTGTGAAGAGGTATGCAACTTTTCTTCGAGGAACGCTACAAATGAGTTAAGTTGATGAGAACCTAGTGATTTAGCAGCGGACATGTGTACCTGTGAACAGAGTATAGTTGCGAGGAATTTGGAGAGGTCATATGAGTTCTCAGAAGTTTTTGCAATAAGAACAAGTTTGAAGAATTTGACCGGATGAATCTTAAGGAATTTCACTAAGCGTTATTTGACTTAGGTTCCAGAGTTGTACAGATTTGAAAATCCACACAATTGAGGAATCTTGAAGAAAAATGTTGCTTAGAGAAACAGATCAAGAACATATGATATGTGAGGTGTCCAATGTGTGAGGATTTGAAGAACAAACACCTTTTCAGGATTTGAAAAAAACATCCGAATCAACAAGGGTAGTGAAAGTAACTTTTAATTATCATGGACGAAGAACACAATGAACTGGGAAGTGTAGATTTGAAGCTCGTCGGTTTAGATCTTCCACGCCCTAACTTGGCTGAGGAAGACAACTACGGCGGTGGAGTGAAGAAATCCGCGTCCGGCATGAGTACGGCGGCGACGAGGTCGAGGCAGTGAAGCTCTTCCTCACCGGCGATGATGGAAGTAGCGGTGGCGCTAGGGTTTCAGAGCTCGAGCGAGGGAGTGAGGTCGAGCGGAGTAAAAATGAAGTGAGGAAGGGAGAGGGGTATTTATAGCCAAAGTGAAAAAATTGCTCGCCCGAGGAAATAGGACGAATGTGCCCCTGACCCTTCTCATGCACGTGACATGTGTCACCCACGTACTGAGAGGTGATGGTCGTGTGCGATCGTGGGTGAAAAGGATAAGTATTATCGTGGAAGGTGTAAGGATTTGAGCGGCGAAGGCCGAAAATTCAGATAAGATAAGTTTAAAGTTCCGTTAGAAATTTCTTCAGCTGACAAGGACACAGTGAAGATTTTGAACGAGTTTCAAATAGAACGCACATGAAGAATTTGTGAATAGGCTGGGTTGAGTTTAGCATAGAGGGGGAAGGGTCCGATCACAATCACTTAGTAGAACAAGCAACTTGAAGAAATAGCAATAAGTGAATGCTGATCACAACCTGAACTGCCTGAGTAACGCACCTGAACTTCCCTCTGTACGAACCCGACCTTCGGGCTATCTTCGCAACCATGGCTTCCCTCGTGATTTATTCTAGTTAGTCGTGTTCTATATGATGTTAGTGTAATATAGAAACAATTTTTAGCAACCAAATACTGGTTTTAAAAAGGAATCTCGCTCATTGGCGGATTTTGCACTCGGGTCGTGATGAAATTGCGTTTTTTGCAATTTTACTGCCTGAGTTGTTCGACCTGAACTTCCCCCTGTGTTAGGTTGAACTTCCGCCAACATTGCCCAAATGGGGCTTGCTATGTACCGTTGGAAAGCTATGGACACCAGTATCACAACCCAAGTGAAGTTTTTGACAAAATGTAAGCGGTTTAAAAGCAGTTTTGAAAACCGTTTTTTCTTCATACAGAAAACGTGAATCGTATTTTCGATCGCATTTCTAAACAGTTTATCGGAATGAGGCAAATAATATGGCGTTGGAAAGCTGCTGCAAAAAATCTCCTTCCACATATAGAAAGTTTTCTCAAATTCCCTATGGTTAAAGCGTAATTTGGAAAATCGTAAAATTTCGCAAACCGAACAACCGAATTGGTATTTTCGATGCCATTTTATAAACGGCTAATCCAATTAAGGCAAATGATATGGCGTTGGAAAGCTTATGAAAATGCGCTACTTTTTCATGTTTAAAGTTTTTTCTAATTTTGGACGGTTTAAAAGTAATTTTGAAAATGGGCAAAGTTCCACCAAGTTCGTATTTTCAATCTAATTTTTTAACCGTAAGTCCGAATGCAGCAAATGATACGGCATTGGAAAGCTTGAGGAAATGCGAAACTTTTTTGTATGTATTGTTTCTCCTAATTCCTGACGGTTTAAGTCAATTTTTAAAATGGTTGAAAACTTATTTTTGCCGTAATTTCTACAAACTTTATCGGAATGGGGCAAATAATATACCGTTGAAAAGCCACAGAAAATGCGAAACTTTTCCATGTTGATGGTTTTCTGTGATTCCTAGCTGTTTTCAAGTAATTTCGAAAATGGCGGGATCATTCGTTCTGCCTCTATCGCGAAATAGATTCTTCGAAAATGCACCGCGTGAAGAACTTGAACTTCTCAGCATGTCTACCTAAACTTCACTCTATTTTCGACGTGCTTTTTTTGCTCGCAGATCTCCATCCACTACTCGTAGTTCTCCATCCACTCCCCGGAATTCAGCGAGTGATATACCGATGGAAAGCTGCTGTAAACACGCAACTTTCCCGTGTTGATCATTTTTTAATACTCGCGATGGTTTGAAAAGTTGTTCATCTGAAATACATTCAGTGTAGTAGTTGAACTTTCTGCTGTTTTCACATTGAACTTCTGTGACGTATTTTCGTTTGTAATTTTCTCATCCATTCGTTAGTGTTACACAAATGATTTTCCTTTTATACAAACCTCTGTCACAATAATTTTTTTAACTTTCTCCGACCGAGGACTTGAACTTAAACAAATGATATTCCTACCGTTTTGAAGTAAATTAGAAAATGACGAGATCATGATTTCTGCCTTCATCGCGAATGGAAATGCACTGCGTGAAGTAGCTAAACTTCTCAGGCATGTTTGTTTGAACTTCACTCTATTTTTGACGTGTTGTTTTTTCGCCGTAACTCTCAAACCACTTACCGGAATTGAGAAATTGATGCACCGATGGAAAGTTTTTTGAAAGCACGCAACTTTTTCGTGTTGATCAGTTTTCATACCCGCGATGGTTCAAAAAAAATTAATGCGTAAAAATGTGTTTTTAATGGTATACAGAGAAGTTTTAAACCATTCGTCGGAATATAGCATACAATATACCATCGGAAACCTTATGTATAGGATCATCTTTTTCATGTAGACATACGTTACCAATTTTTTTCGTTTGAAAGCAGTTTTAAAAATGGCAAAAACAACATCGTTTTTTGCCTGTTTTTACATGTAATTGAAGGTCGGACATCTCGCACTAGAGATCTTGAACTTCACTGGGAGGAGCACGTGAAACTTTTCAAATAAACCTTTTAAGCCTTTTGTTTTATATTCTTATATTCCTATCTGAAATGCATTTTGTGTAGTAGTTGAACTTCCCACCATTTTCATCTTAAACTTCTGTCACGTATTTTTGTTCAACCTCTCTCACAAGAATTTTTGAACTTTCTCGGACCGAGCACTTGAACTTCTAGCAACCATTTTTTCCATTTATGAGTTGTTTTTAAAAGTGCAAAAAACGGTGTTGTGTTTTTTATTTTTTGAACAGGTAAATGCTGGGTTTTAATAAACTCTGAACTTCTATGTTATTTCAATTTGAGCTTCAGCTTTTTATATTTTTTTAGTAAAGAATTGTTTTCGATTTTTAAATAAACACCAAATTTGACTACCTTCTCAATATGAAATTCATCATTTGTAATTTCACAAAACGGATATCTATAAAAATCCTAGATTTTTTAATAAAGATCAACACTTTCTAAAATTTTTTTAGTTGTTCCTTTTATTTTAATTTGAAGTTCTTCATTTTCTTCTTTAGTAAAGAGAAAAAATCTGAGCTTTTTATACACGTCTAACTTCTCATTTTTCATAATTTGAACTTCTTACTCTTATTCTTAGAAAAAAATATGTTTTCAAATAAGCATCAAACAAATTTTTTAAAATTGAACTTTCATACTTCTATTTTTCCTAGAAACAAAAATAATTTGGTTTTTCCGTATACATCGAACTACTCTGTTTTTTTATTTTAAAATTCTGAATTTTTATTTGTTTAGCACAAAGGAAAATTTGAGTTTTTAAATTCGCACTTCTTTGATTCCTTAAACCGAACATCTCGGGGTTTTTTGAAACGATGAATATCAAATGATTGTTTTTTCTAAATTGAACTTCTAGGATTTTATTTTTTTGAAGCAAAATTTTAGTCTTTTTAATTTTGAACTACACTATTATTTTAATTTGAACTTCTATATTTTTTTAATGGGTAAATCATTCTTTGCTCAAAATCCTTTTTTGCAGACATCGAACTTCATGAAGTTTTGAGTCGATAAACAAACAAACTAGAACCCCATGAAAAATCTTTTTGTAGTCCATATATGAAGTTTTCAATCTGCCTTGGCATGATTTATTTTGTGATAGAAAAACATAGATAGCTTGGTTGCCCAAGTGTGTGTTTTAAATTATGTTCTCGGTTAAAAATAACATGTTTTCTTCCTTGGGGCATAAACACAAGCACTTGTAGTGCACACGAGCAGGCAACAAGATCTGAAACTTTTCCAGTTCATGTGCACAGACATACAACACGCACTCACACCATCAGCACATGCACACATCGCTAGGACACGAACTCACCAGTGGCAGTAGGCCACAGCCCTGCGGACGTGCTTAGCGTAGAGCCATTTCACATAAGAGTTGCGGAAACAAACAAAACACGTATGAACATGTACTGAACAAATATGAACACTGACTAAAAGAAGATGAACACACTGCCATTTTTTCACTTACTAGGTAATTCTAATACATGACCTTTCCACACAATACTATATGAACTTCTCGGAATATAAATTTCATTGAGCACTTTTCCTAAACACGAAAGATACATGAAGAGGTTGAAGATGTGCATGCGGGATACATCAACATGTAGGAAAGCTTCGGAAGCTCTTGACGGTGACGATTTGGAGCAGTCCACGATGACGGCTGGGCGCAGTACGCACGAGGATCCTATCCTGACCCAACGGGGGTGACTTGGGAGGAGGAGGCACACGATAGGTGGCCATTGACAGCCGGAACAGGAGGAGATGCAGGGCAGCGACGGAGACTGACCAAGGCGATGCACCGGCGACGGATCCGACCGGAGCTCTGATCAGCGAACTTTGCACGACGGCATAGTCGACCTGCAGTAGCACGGGGAGACCTGCATGGGAACAGCTCTACGGTGGGGATTTGAGGCGCCGGGGCTAGTGGAAGATCTGGGAGAAATGGCGGCAAAGGAGGTGTCGGGGCTGGAGGGTTGCGATGGGAGTCGTGACGGAGACGAGGTGCCGGGAAGGGTGACGACAGGCGGCGGCCGTTGGAAGGAGGAACATCGACCGTGGGGGAGAAAGTCTGCGGCCGTGGCGGATGAGGCACACAGCGGCGAGATCCAGGGAGGGTGGCGATGGCGGCGAGATGCATGGTGGCGGCACGTTGTAGGGTGAAGGAACGGGGGTGGCGAGATGCAGGAGGCGGCAGGAGGAGAGGCTGGCCTGGGCCGAGAAGATAGCGGCGAGAGGCGCCGGATCCAGGGGATGGAGGCGCCATCGTGGTGGATAGTAGGCGATTTGGGGAGATTAGGGACGAGCGGTCGTGGGATGGTGGGGCGTTTTTTTTTCTGTAGCGGGTTGGGCAGTTCGGGAACAACCCGATCGCTCTATATAGGGCCTGGCGTGATCCAAATAACTATTCTAATCCCGGGATTAGAATAGTGTTATACGGTGGGTCACGCCACCACCAGAAGTTGAAAATCTTCAATTTGAGTTTTTCCTCAGCTTTGAAATTCCTCAGTTGTTTTTCAACTTGCATTGTCTTCACTCTTTCCGTCGTTTTTCTCCATTGGCTATACTGAGGTGAGTATAGCCGGTCTATTATGATAATATTACTAGAATAGCTATTCTGATAACACTTCCGCACTGCATGTTCAATGCAAGTGCACGTCATTGTTTGAACCAAGTGTGCTGCAGTACCGAGGCGAGTGAACTTCCCGTGGCAAAAAACTGCACGCAGTGTTTTTTCTGGTACTGTTTTTGCTCTAGTTTTTTAACCGTTTGTCGGCACGAGGCGTGTAATATATCGTTGAAAAGCTATGGATTAGGCGCAACTGTGCCATGTTGAACACTTTCAAGATTCCTCACGGTTTAAGAGCAGTTTTAAAAATGGTGCGGCCCACAACAAGTGGCAGCGAGCATATTTTCGTGATATTTTCTAAATTGCTCATCGGAATAAAGCAAATGATACGCCGTTGGAACCATATCGTCGAGGCGCATCTTTTTCATATCTATTTCTTTCTCTAATTCGTTACGGTTTAAGAGCAGTTTCAAATTTACTAAATCACGGAATTCTGTTTTTCAAAAAATTTCAAATTTTTGGTACTGTTTTCGCTCTAGTTTCTTAACTGTTTGTCGAAATGAGGCGTGTAATATGTCGTTGGAAATCTATGGACAAGGCTCAACTTTCATATTTAGAAATGGTTTTGAGATTCCTTACGGTTTTAAGTTTATTTTAAAAATCGTGTGGTAGACGACAACTGGCAGCGGCTGTTTTTCACGAAATTTTTACAAACTGGACATCGAAATGATTCAAATTATACGCCGTTGGAAAGATATCGACGAGACGCAACTTTTTCATGTAGGTCACTTTCTCTAATTCCTTACGGTTTAAGAGACGTTTCAATTTTACCAAAATGCGGAAACTCTGTTTTTCGCGACACCCAAATCGACTTGTGTACTGCATCAGACAGAAGAATGCATTGCTTCAGATAGGAAGCCGCACCCCATCAGATGGGCAAGCGAACTGCTTGATTTATTTTATTTACACGTAAATTTTCTCATGCGAGGAAGTGGACGGGACTTCACATCGGGCGTAATTGAACCCCAAATGCATGGAGAAGTAAACCGCATTACTTTATTTGTCGTTTCAGTAACATTTTTTCTTTTTGTATTTACAAGATGAACAACATCAGACATCCGGCCGCACTGCTTTGGTTAGAAAACCGCACTGCATCAAATGGTCACTTACAGGATGAACAACATCAGACACCCGACCGCACTGCTTCAGTTTAGAAAACTACACTGCTTCAATTAGAAAACCGCACTGCATCGAATGGTCAAGGGAACGACACTACTTTTTTTTTTGTCGTTTCTCTACCATTTTTCATTTAACACATCTTTGCACTGCATCAAATGGCCAAGTGAACGACATTACTTTTTTTGTCGTTTACCTACCATTTTCATTTAACACATCTTTGCACTTCATTTCCTTCTTTCTTTTTTCTGTTTGGAGTTTTGGGTTTCCACATTGGCAAGCTATACACGTGCGAAGAAGCGAACCACATGGTCGAGGGAAATGAGCCGCAACAGAATTCAAAATGAACTTCTTTGGTAAACAATTTTCAAACGAGTCCAGATAACTTTTATACATAAAATCATCACACACGGAAAACACCATTTTTGCACTGCATGTCCACATGGTCGAAACTGCATGCTCATGCCCGAACATCACCATGTTTCGCTGCAATCAAATGAGTCCCTATAATCTTTATACAAAAAATCCACACCACACTGCAAGCATCGAACTAAGTATAAAGTGGTGGTGAAGATGAAGGGGGAGGACGAGTATAATTTCACCACACTACACTGCAAGCAAAAAATCAGTGGACCGCGAACCTCATCTGTGCTGGAACCACACGGCAGATGCTCATCCAAATCTGCAACAAAAAATAACTTTTCTCAAACATGATGCTGGCGTTGTGGACTGCTTTTGTGATACACTTTTTAATTTTTGCTAGCATTTTCTCTTTATAATTTCATCTCAACTGCGAGGCTAAGTGCCATGAAACCGCACACAACAACTAAATGCACTACAAGTGCCGATGAAAAAAGTGGGCTGCAATACTTGGTCGTCAGGGAGGTCGCGATCAAACAGGATACATGGAGTGGCGCAGGGACAAGATTGAGATGGACATGGCACCACCTGCGGCGCACAAGCGAGATGTGAGGGATAGAGGTGAGGAGGAAGTGGGGAAGGAGAGAGAGGAGAGCACTCACCTCTGGTGATGTTGTGTTGTTGTCATCCGGCGCGTCGGCGCGGGGAAGGGCTGGTGGCCAGAACTGTGCGTCCACAGCTATGGGGCGGCCGCCGAGAATGGAATTAGGGAGGTAGGAAGACCATCGGGGCTGTGGGGCGGTTGGGAAGCTCCAAATAGGATTGCACAAAAGAAATATGAAGAATTGAAGAGCACCACACTACATTGGTGCTCGTCGTGGACTGCACTTCGCCCACCGAAAGAGCTGCATCCCCTGCTGGAGGCCAGCGGGCTGCACCAACACGACTACCGTACTGCATTCGTACATGTCGCAAACTGCAAGGGGCTTCACCGGAGGGAGTTTTGCAGGGAGAGGAGGCCCGTCGGAGGGAATTTTGCAGGGACAGGGGAGGGGCGTCCTGCAGGTTGCCGGCTGGGGAGGGAACGAAGTGGCGCCCGGGGCCTGAAGACGGCGGCAGGGCGCCGCAGGAGGGCCGGCGCGGCGTGGATCTAGCGGCTGGGCGGCGCGGGAGGGCCGGCGCAGCCTAGATTCGGCCCGAATCCCATCTAGCGACGGGTCAAGGGAGGGGTGGCACCATGGGTGGAGGAGAGGAGGCGCACCGGCCGGATGGGTTGGAGCGGGGCAGGCGGTGGACGGGGCAGGCGACGGTAGGTGGTGGCTGGGGGTGGGTCGCGATGGGTGGTGGCCGGGGGCAGGTCGCGGTGGGTGGTGGCTGGGGCCGGTGGCGCTGGGAAGATGAGGGGGGCTGGCGACGGTGGGTGGTGGTCGGGGCGGGCAAGGAGGTAGTGGATCCGGGGAGGCATGGCCATGGCGCGGCCGGGGATGAGCCAGGAGGCCAGTGGGTTCGGGTCACGGGGGATAAGGTGGAGGGAGTGGGATGGGTGCAGGAGAAAGAAGGTGGAGGGGGTGGGGTGGTTTTTTTCTGTTCTCGATGCAGTTCGGTTTGTTGTGCGCTGTAGGATGGAGTGTTAGCAGAATAAGGTGGGGATGTGCAGAATAAGGGTCTTAAGGGTGTTATCGTCATACCGTACTCATCTTCAGCAGTAGATAGTGATACACAATTTTTTTCTTTGAGGACCAACAAACCAAACATCGTCCGAGGAAATGGCATGTGCCAGATGTTGACTTGCGGTCCACACGATCACCAGCATAGTCAGAGTCTGAATAACCAATGAGATCAAAAGCCGAGCCCTTGGGGTACCATAATCCAAGTGTTGGTGTGTGACCTAGATATCGAAGAATATGCTTCACAACCTTATGGTGTGATTCCTTCGGTGTAGCTTGAAATCGGGCACAGATGCAAACACTAAGCATAATGTCTGGCCTAGATGCACATAAGTACAATAAAGAACCAATCATGGAGCGGTATACCTTTTGATCAAAGTCAATACCATTTTCATTAGTGCATAGATGGCCATTTGTGGGCATAGGGATTTTGACTCCTTTGCAATCTTGCATGCCGAATTTCTTCAGTACATCCTTGAGGTATTTCTCCTGAGATATGAATATGCCATTGCGCTGTTGACGAATCTGAAGACCTAAGAAGAATTTTAATTATCCCATCATAGACATTTGATATTATTCACTCATCATATATGCAAATTCATCACTGTATCGTTGGTCAGTACAGCCAAAAATGATATCATCAACATAAATTTGGCACACAAACAATTCACCATCATACTATTTAGTGAAAAGAGTTGGGTCAAGTGAACCAGGTTTGAAGCCTTTCTTCATGAGGAATTCCTTCAAAGTATCATACGACGCCCGTGGGGCCAGCTTGAGGCCATATATGGCCTTATTGAGTCTGAAGACTTTGTCAGGATGCTTTGGATCTTCAAAACCTGGGGGCTGAGCAACATATACTTCTTCCTCAAGCTTACCATTGAGGAATGCACTTTCCACATCCATTTGATGATATCATGATGGTTAGCATAAGCAAGTAATATGCAAATACCTTCAAGTGTAGCAACAGCTGCAAAAGTTTCATCGAAATCAATTCCTTCAACCTGTGTGTAGCCTTGAGTTACAAGCCGTGCCTTATTCCTTACCACAAGGCCATTTTCATCTTGCTTGTTGCGGTAGACACACTTTGTGCCAATGATATTGTGCTTGCGAGGATCTGGATGTTTGACCAGTTCCCAGACGTTGTTGAGCTCAAATTGATGTAATTCCTCTTGCATAGCCTGAATTCCACTCAGGCTCTAGAAATGCTTCATCTACCTTAGTGGGCTCTGTGATAGAGACGAACGAAAAGTGCCCACAAAAGTTAGATAAATGTGAAGCTCTTGAGTGTGTGAGAGGACCTGGAATGTTGATGTCGCTGATGATTTTCTCAATTTGCACTTCATTTGCAACGCGAGGATGAGCGGGTTGTCGTTGAGGAATTTGATCAGTATTTTCTTCAGCACCATTTTCCTTAGTTGTATCAGCATGACGTTCTTCATGTTCTGGAATGACTTCTTCAGCAGATTCTTTGGTAGGAATGACATCCTCAGTAGCCTTGAACTTATTCCTCAGGAGGTATTTCATCTATCACAGGAGGTAGGTGCTCTCTTTGCGAGCCATTAGTCTCATCGAACCGCACATCTACAGTTTCAACAACCTTGTGGTGATAGGTGTTGAAGACTCTGTAGGTGTGCGAGTCCATACCATAACCGAGCATAAAACCTTCATGTGCTTTCGGTGCAAATTTAGAACTGTGATGAGGATCTCGAATCCAACATTTAGCACCAAAGACTTTGAAATAACTCACATTGGGTTTCTTGTCAGTGAGGAGTTCATATGCAGTCTTCTTGAAGAATTTGTGAAGATGTACCCTGTTGATGATGTGGCACGCAGTATCAATTGCCTCAGGCCAAAAGCAAGGAGGCGTGATAACCCACAAGTATAGGGGATCGCAACAGTTTTCGAGGGTAGAGTATTCAACCCAAATTTATTAATTCGACACAAGGGGAGCCAAAGAATATTCTCAAGTATTAGCAGCTGAGTTGTCAATTCGACCACACCTGGAAACTTAATATCTGCAGCAAAGTGTTTAGTAGCAAAGTAATATGATAGTAGTGATAACGGTAGCAAAAGGTAACAATAGTAAAAGCAATGTTTTTGGTATTTTGTAGTGATGATAGCAATAGCAACGAAAAAGTAAATAAGCGAAGCACAATATATGGAAAGCTCGTAGGTAATGGATCGGTGATGGAGAATTATGCCGGATGCGGTTCATCATGTAAGTCAAAACCTAGTGTGACACAGAACTAGCTCCAGTTCATTGATATAATGTAGGCATGTATTCCGAACATAGTCATACATGCTTATGGAAAAGAACTTGCATGACATCGTTTGTCCTACCCTCCCGTGGCAGCGGGGTCCTTACGGAAACTAAGGGATATTAAGGCCTCCTTTTAATAGAGTACCGGAACAAAGCATTAACACATAGTGAATACATGAACTCCTCAAACTACGGTCATCACCAGTAAGTATCCCAATTATTGTCAGTTCGGGGTTAATGGATCATAACACATAATAGGTGACTATAGACTTGCAAGATAGGATCAAGAACACTCATATATTGATGAAAACATAATAGGTTCGGATCTGAAATCATGGCACTCGGGCCCTAGTGACAAGCATTAAGCATAGCAAAGTCATAGCAACATCAATCTAAGAACATAGTGGACACTAGGGATCAAACCCTAACAAAACTAACTCGATTACATGATAGATCCCATCCAACCCATCACCGTCCAGCAAGCCTATGATGGAATTACTCACGCACGGCGGTGAGCATCATGAAATTGGTGATGGAGGGTGGTTGATGATGACGATGGCGATGGATTCCCTCCTCCGGAGCACCGAACGGACTCTAGATCAGCCCTCCCGAGAGGTTTTAGGGCTTGGCAGTGGCTCCGTATCGTAAAACGTGATGATTTCTTCTCTCTAATTTTTTTCTCCCCGAAACTCAATATATGGAGGTGGAGTTGGAGTCGGAGACGCAACAGGGGGCCCACGAGGTAGGGGGGCGCGCCCTAGGGGGCAGGCATGCCCCCCACCCTCGTGGCAAGACGGTGGCCCCCCTGGCCTTCATCTTTGGCAGGTATTTTTCTTATTTTCTGAAAAGTGTCTCCGTGAAGTTTCAGGTCATTCCGAGAACTTTTGCTCCTGCACATAAATAACACCATGGTAGTTCTGCTGAAAACAGCATCAGTCCGGGTTAGTTCCATTCAAATCATGCAAGTTAGAGTCCAAAACAAGGGCAAAAGTGTTTGGAAAAGTAGATACGTTGGAGACGTATCAACTCCCCCAAGCTTAAACCTTTGCTTGTCCTCAAGCAATTCAGTTGACAAACTGAAAGTGATAAAGAAAAACTTTTACAAACTCTGTTTGCTCTTGTTTTTGTAAATATGTAAAGCCAGCATTCAAGTTTTCAACAAAGATTATAACTAACCACATTAGCAATAACGCATAGGTCTCAAGTTTACTCATATCAATAGCATAATCAACTAGCGAGCCATAATAATAAAACTTGGATGACAACACTTTCTCAAAACAATCATAATATGATATAACAAGGTGGTATCTCGCTAGCCCTGTCTGAGACTGCAAAACAGAAATGCAGAGCACCTTTAAAGACCAAGGACTGACTAGACATTGTAATTCATGGTAAAAGAGATCCAGTCAAGTCTTACTCAATGTAAACTAACAGTAATGAATGCAAATGACAGCGGTGCTCTCCAACGGTGCTTTTTAATAAGAGGATGATGACTCATCATAAAAGTAAATAGATAGGCCCTTCGCAGAGGGAAGCAGGGATCTGTAGAGGTGCCAGAGCTCGGTTTTGAATCAATCCATGGCTTGCTCGAAACAACGAGTGCCTCCAACTAACAAGAGTCCCACGGGGAGTTTTGTTTGCAATTATTTTGATTTAGTTTGCATAAAGCATGGGATTGGGCATCCCGGTGACCAGCCATTTATCTCGTGAGTGAGGAGAGGAGTCCACTCCTCTTGAGAATAACCCGCCTAACATGGAATATACAGACAGCCCTAGTTGATACATGAGCTATTCGAGCATACAAAACAGGATATTTATTTGAAGGTTTAGAGTTTGGCACATACAAATTTACTTGGAACGACAGGTAGATACCGTATATAGGTAGGTATAGTGGACTCATGTGGAATAACTTTGGGTTTTAAGGAGTTTGGATGCACAAGCAGTATTCCCGCTTAGTACAGGTGAAGGCTAGCAAAAGACTGGGAAGCGACCAGCTAGAGAGCGACAACGGTCATGAACATGCATTAAAATTAATCAACACCGAATGCAAGCATGAGTAGGATATAATCCACCATGAACATAAATATCGTGAATTCTATGTTGATTTTGTTTCAACTACATGCGTGAACATGTGCCAAGTCAAGTCACCTAAATCATTCAGGGGAGGATACCACCCTATCATACCACATCATAATCATCTCAATAGCATGTTGGCATGCAAGGTAAACAATTATAACTCATAGCTAATCTATCATGGCACAAGAACTATGATCTCTAGTTGTCATTGCAAACTTGTTTATTCATAATAGGCTGAATCAGGAACGATGAACTAATCATATTTACAAAAACAAAAGAGGTCGAGTTCATACCGGATTTTCTCATCTCAGTCAGTCCATCATATATCGTCATAATTGCCTTTCACTTGCATGACCGAATAGTGTGGATAATGATAATAGTGCATGTGCATTGGACTAAGCTGGAATCTGCAAGCATTCAATAAACTGGAGAAGACAAGGCAGTATGGGCTCTTTTGTCAGATCAACAATAATGCATATAAGAGCCACTTTAACAATTTAATCATGGTCTTCTCCTATCGACCCGCAAAGAAAAGAAAAGAAATAAAACAATTTACACGGGAAAGCTCCCAACAAGCAAAAGAAGAACAGGAAATATTTTTGGGTTTTCTTTTTAATTTCTACTACAAGCATGGAAATTAAACTGATTAAAAGCTACCACTATTTTTTTTTGTTTTTCTTAAGGTTTATTAAACACACAAGAAGAAAGCATAAAAAGGAAATTAAACTAGCATGGATGATACAATCAAAAAGTATGAGCACCGATATCTAGCAATGAGTGTGTGAGCATAAATGTAATGTCAATGAGAAATACGTACTTCCCCAAGCTTAGGCTTTTGGCCTAAGTTGGTCTATGGCCACGGCTGGCCTGGCTGATATCCATAATAGTTGGGGCCGTACTGTGATGCAGCAGCTATCGCCTGCTGAGCTGCAGCGTGGTGACGAGTAGACTCCTCTCTCCTCTCGTACTCATCTGCCTCCTCTCTGGTAATAGTATATCCTCCTCTTGCCTGATAACCAAAGAAAGCATGAGTAGGGAGAGTAATATGGACAGCATGGCGTCTGTCAAAGATTAGTCGATACTGGAGAGGTGATTCGTTCCTCTCGACAAACTGGTGGTGAACCATAACATTAAAATCTAGATAGGCAGGAGGTAATTCAATATCATCTTCGCGCACATCTATACGAAGAAAAATTATCTACGCGGGTTGCATAAATTCCACCAAAGAAATCTCCATTACGTCTATTAAGATGCAACCTACGTGCAACAATGGCTCCCAAATTATATGATTTGTCTCCTAATACAACACTCCTAAGAATACTAAGATCGGGGACACACATGTGACATGCCTCATCTTTACCATTTATGCATCTACCTACGAAGAGAGCAAAATAATGTATAGCCGGAAAGTGAATGCTCCCTGTGGTAGCTTGTGTAATATCTCTAGATTCTCCCACAGTTATATTAGCAAGAAAATCTCTAAATTCAGATTTGCGAGGATCCCTTATACTAACCCATTGTGGAAGTTTGCATGCAGTGGTAAAATCCTCTAAGTCCATGGTATAAGGTTTATCATAAAGATCAAACAGGACAGTTGGAGAATTACGTGAAGTTGAAAATTCAAACCTCCTCACAAAGGAGCTAGTAAGCTCATGATACTGACTGCACTTCTCTTCCTCAAAGCTCACGAGATCAGCGTTATGCAAATATGCATTGAATTCTTCTTTTATTCCCGCTCGATCTATAAAATTTTCAGAAGGCCACTCACAAGGACGCACTGGGGCATCTCTTGGTGGCTCTTCGTCAGCATCACACATTGCAAGCCTGGGTCCTTGCTTCTTGGAAGAACCACCTTGGAACATTTTCCTAAGCATTTTTCTTTCTCTAAAAAATTCTGAAATTTTTTAGTAACTTCAAAATAAAAGTAAACCAAACTCAATAATATTGATAGAAACTACTCCTACAAGTGCCTAGGGCCTATATCATGCATCAAAACTACTTTTGACCATATAAATTTGACATGCAAGCTCAAGAACAGGGTCACCTAAGCAGCAAAAAATTACAATGAATAAAGCACTAGAACAAAAACTAATTGGACCAATGGAGGAGTCACATACCAAGGAACAATCTCCCCAAGCAGTTTTGTGAGAGGTGCTTTGAGCAAGTTGATCGAAAATGGCAGCAAAATGAGCTTAGACTCGGGTTTGAGCTGGTTATTCATGTTTGGGGGAGGAAGATGAAGTGTATGGGTGAAAGGATAAGTGGAGGAGGGCCATCATGGGCCCACGAGGCAGGGGGCGTGCCCTCCACCCTCGTGGGCAGGTGGTTGACCCCCTGGTGTGTTCTCAGTTCCATAAATACTCAAATATTCTAGAAAAAAATCATATTTAATTTTCAGGGCATTTGGAGAACTTTTATTTTCGAGGTATTTTTATATTGCATGGATAATTAGATAACATATAGAAAAATATTTATTTTTATTTTATTTAATATAAATAACAAAAAGTAAAAGTGGGGTACAAAAGGTTGTGCCTTCTAGTTTCATCCATCTCATGATCATCAAAAAGGAATCCACTAACAAGGTTGATCAAGTCTTGTTAACGAACTCATTCCGAATAACATGGAACCGGAGAAATTTCGAATAACACTATGTTACCTCAATGGGGATATGCACATCCCCAATAATAAGAATATCATATTTCTTCTTGACAGTAGGAAGAGGAAATTCAAAACCTCCAAATATAATCGATGGAATTTTTCCAACAGAGTTGATACTATAAACTTAAGGTTGTTTCCTCGAAAAGTGTACCGTATGCTCATTACCATTAACATGAAAAGTGACATTGCCTTTAGTGCAATCAATAATAGCCCCTGCGGTATTCAAAAAGGGTCTTCCAAGAATAATAGACATACTATCGTCCTCGGGAATGTCAAGAATAACAAAGTCCGTTAAAATAGTAATGTTTGCAACTACAACAGGCACATCCTCACAAATACCGATAGGTATAGTAGTTGATTTATCAGCCATTTGCAAAGATATTTCAGTTGGTGTCAACTTATTCAAATCAAGTCTACGATATAAAGAGAGAGGCATAACACTAACACCGGCTCCAAGATCACATAAAGCAGTTTTAACATAATTTCTTTTAATGGAGCATGGTATAGTTGGTACACCGGGATCTCCAAGTTTCTTTGGTATTCCATCCTTAAAAGTATAATTAGCAAGCATGGTGGAAATTTCAGCTTCCGGTATCTTTCTTTTATTTGTAATAATATCTTTCATGTAGTTAGCATAAGGATTGGTTTTGAGCATATCAGTTAATCGCATACGCAAAAAGATAGGTCTAATCATTTCAGCAAAGCGCTCAAAATCCTCATCATCCTTTTTCTTGGATGGTTTGGGAGGAAAAGGCATGGGATTCTGAACCCATTGTTCTCTTTCTTTACCATGTTTCCTAGAAACAAAGACTTTTTTATCATAACGTTGATTCTTTGATTGTGGGTTATCAAGATCAACAACAGGTTCAATTTCTATATCATTATCATTACTAGGTTGAGCATTATCATGAACATTATCATTAACATCTTATATTTACTAATCGGAGGCACCAATCGAGCCACCACGTTAATCCTTAAAAACTAAGCTAATTAACCACATGATCTCCATATTACCTATCTACAGCCGTAGGATGAAGTACTTGAGGAGTCCAGGCCCTTTGTCCCACCACCCACGTGCACAAGTTAAGAAACTCTTCATGGGCTTTGGAAAAAACTCTCCCATGGCCTGCCAAAAAAAGCCTAACACATTACATGATTCTGCCCGATTCTAAAAAAAACATGATTCTGCCCGATCCCAACCAATCGATCCCGCCGGCGAGAGATTCCTAGCATCACGTATCCTCATAATTCTCAAACACAAATCACGTGTCCTCATATTCCTCCTTGCCTAGCGCCTATGCAGTTTCCATGTCTAAACTTTCATGTTCTAATCTATCTGAAAAATCCAACCGGCCTCTTCCCGATCCTCTCCAGACGTTGAATCTCCTCTGTCCCAACCATGTTTCAATCCATGTTAGCTGACGCAGCTGAAGAGAACTTCCTTTATTTCCCAGTTTCCATGTCCCAACCACACTGGAATTTCAATCCATTATGCGTGATGTAATGGAGAAGGATATGTACTGCTAGCAGTTAAATCAGATCAGCCAGCCACCGCTGTTGAAAGCATGCTGAGTGTTGTTGGAGTCGGTCGCCATCACTCCTATTGGCATGAAACTATGATAAAGTCAAGTGAACCATCATCCTTCATTGCCGACAAATCAGATTAATTCTGAATACACGATGAAGAAACTTTGGTATCTCAGATGTCCATCTATCTGTACTACACATGGCCAATTCCTAAAAGAGGGAATAAGAACATAGAAGTCGTGTTTTGTTGAATCTTGAAGTATACCAAATATGGAGTATTTAATTCATTTCAAGGGGGATTTACGGCTATCTTCATCGAGGTTCCAGCAAGCTCGAGGTTCATCGATGCATTTGCTCTCCGAAAAGGAGGTTTGGTTTATGGTTGTCCTGAAGGTTATAATTTTTGTAGTTTTACCCAGTTTTTCAGTTACAATATGATAGTTAAGTGCTTATGCTTCCTTTTAGCTTCACATAGCTCTAAGTTTGTCCAGCGTACGATCCATGGGTTATTTATGGGCGGACTGCATTTACTCCAGCGGCACCTTGAAATCCCTATAACAGGGTTGACCGCTAGCTACACAAACTAAGCAAACACCAGCAGAGGCTTTACAGATTTTTCCCTATTTCCACTACCAAAATCAACTAATTCATCATGTGTCATCAGTCATACGTCCACAAGTCTATGGAGGCTGGCTAAAATTTGTGTTCTGCCAACGTACGACCAAGCAGAAAAGAAGTATTACCGACGCACCAGAAAATAGATTAAAGAAGGTCCTGCACACAGCGAGTTATATTCAAGTCAGTATACTTTTTCCATTCCTTGATTTTGCTCCGGTGCTTCTCATTGAAATATAAATTTTGTTTTATATGGATGCACCTGATTGCAGAAGCTGCTCGATTGGTGGGTTCCAGAAAAGTACAGTACTATTGACTTGGGTGTTACTGTCAGACATGGCCTGATTTGGCTAACAGGTTTACACCTCATGGTGCTGCTTGCATAACTATTATGTGCATGCATTAGGACCAAATTAATAGCTATGACGAAGTTCGTCGGAGGAGGAATTTGTTAGCTCCTACTACTCCCTCCGTTCCAAAATAGATGACTCAACTTTGTACTAACTTTGTATTAAAGTTAGTACAAAGTTGGGTCGTCTATTTTGGAACGGAGGGAGTTAAAGTTAGTACAAAGTTGAGTCATCTATTTTGGAACGGAGGGAGTACTTGGTGACTACCTAGAGAATTAAATAGCATTAATAGATGAGTTAAAGAATTTAATCCTTACTTTTCATTAGCTTCCTAAATATCCTGCTGTGCCGGACAAAAAATAGCTACTAAAAATGTTTGGATTTAATTACACAAAGTCAAATTATTTTGGTATTTTAGTTATACAAGTATTTCCTACATTTATTAGAAATATATTGAGTAGAATTTTGTTCGTGGGAAATATACCGAGTAGAATTTTCTTCAAGAGAAATACCGTTGCTTGGCAGCTTCTTTTCAGGTATGGTTTCATGTGATATTTGATTGAAGGTCTCCACATCTAGACCGGTTAGCAAAGTATTTGTTACTTCAATAAAACTGACTATTTTGTTACATGCTTAAAATGAGAAAATCTTAGGCCGTCATATGCGAGCACATGCATGACGAGTGAGACGAGGGAATGACTGCTCGATTGGTGGATGTCGTGATGATTAAACTTTGCCCAAGAGTATTTAAGTAATATAATCTTAAAAGTAAGTACTAGCCCGTGCAGATGCACGAGTTGATGACTAGTTATCACTAGTTTCAGGTTCATTACCAGCTTGTGTTTCAGCATCAGAAATATAAATATCATTTGGATTCTCAGGTGTTTCAACAATAGGATCACTAGAAGCATGCAAAGTCCTATCATTTTTCTTTTTCTTCCTTTTAGAAGAGCTAGGTGCATCTATATTATTTCTCTGAGAATCTTGCTCAATTCTTTTAGGATGGCCTTCAGGATACAAGGGTTCCTGTGTCATTCTACCAGCTCTAGTCATAACTCTAACATCATTATCATTATTCTTACTATTCAGTTCATTGAGAAAATCATTTTGAGCTTTAAGTACTTGTTCTACTTGAGTGGTAACCATAGAAGCATGTTTACTAATAAGTTTAAGTTCACCTTTAACATTAGCCATATAATCACCCAAGTGTCCAAGCATATTTGAATTGTATTTCAATTGTCTAGCAAAATAAGCATTAAAATCTTCTTGCTTAGCCGTTAATTTATCAAACTCATCTAAGCATGGGCTAGCAAACTTAGTTAATGGGATTACAGTTTTATCATATCTATAGAGAGAATTTACCTTTACTACATGTGTCAGGTTATCAACACCATGAGTTTCCTCAATAGGTAAAGGATTAAGATTGTATGTTTCTTCAACAGGCGGTAAATTAAGACCATGTATCTCTTCAATAGGAGGAAAATTCTTAACATCTTCAGCTTTAATACCCTTTTCTTTCATAGATTTCTTTGCCTCTTGCATATCTTCAGGACTGAGAAATAGAATACCCCTCTTCTTCGGAGTTGGTTTAGGAATAGGCTCAGGAATTGGCTCCGGAGGTGTCCAATTATTTTCATTTGTCAACATATTATTCAATAGAATTTCAGCTTCATCCGGTGTTCTTTCCCTAAAAACAGAACCAGCACAACTATCCAAGTAATCTCTGGAGGCATCGGTTAGTCCATTATAAAAGATATCAAGTATTTCAATTTTCTTAATAGGATGATCAGGCAAAGCATTAAGTAATTGGAGAAGCCTCCCGCAAGCTTGTGGGAGACTCTCTTCAATTTGCATAAAATTATATATATATCCCTTAAAGCAGCTTGTTTCTTGTGAGAAGGGAAATATTTAGCAGAGAAGTAATAAATCATATCCTGGGGACTACGCACACAACCAGGATCAAGAGAATTAAACCATATCTTAGCATCACCCTTTAATGAGAACGGAAATATTTAAGGATGTAAAAGTAGCGAGTTCTCTCATCTTTAGTGAACAGGGTAGCTATATCATTTAATTTAGTAAGATGTGCCACAACAGTTTCAGATTCATAACCATGAAAGGGATCAGATTCAACCAAAGTAATAATATTAGGATCAACTGACATTTCATAATCCTTATTAGTAACAAAGATAGGTGAAGTAGCGAAAGCAGGGTCAGGTTTCATTCTAGCATTTAGAGATTGCTTACTCCATTTAGCTAATAATTTTTTAAGTTCAGTTCTATTTCTGCAAGCTAAAATGTCTAAAGAAGCATCTTGATCAAATACATAACCCTTAGGAATAGCAAGTGGTTCTTCATCATCACTTTCATCAGTATCATCAGATTCAATATTTTCAATTTCTCTAGCCCTAGCAAGTTGTCCATCAAGAAAATCACTAAGTGGCATAGTAGTATCAGGCATAGAGGTAGTTTCATCATGAGTATCATGCATAGCAAAAGTGGCATCATCACTAACATGCGACATATCAGAACGAATAGCAGAAGCAGGTGTAGGTGTCGAAAACTTACTCATAACAGAAGGTGAATCAAGTGCAGAGCTATTTGGCAGTTCCTTACCTCCCCTCATAGTTGAGGGATAGATCTTGGTTTTTGGATCTCTCAAGTTCTTCATAATGATAAGAAGATATATATATCCCAAGTGACTCAAAGAATAGAGCTATGCTCCCTGGCAACGGCGCCAGAAAATGGTCTTGATAACCCACAAGTATAGGGGATCGCAACAGTTTTCGAGGGTAGAGTATTCAACCCAAATTTATTGATTCGACACAAGGGGAGCCAAAGAATATTCTCAAGTATTAGCAGCTGAGTTATCAATTCAACCACACCTAGAAACTTAATATTTGCAGCAAAGTGTTTAGTAGCAAAGTAATATGATAGTAGTGATAACGGTAGCAAAAGGTAACAATAGTAAAAGCAATATTTTTGGTATTTTGTAGTGATGATAGCAATAGCAACGAAAAAGTAAGTAAGCGAAGCACAATATATGGAAAGCTCGTAGGCAATGGATCGATGATGGAGAATTATGCCGGATGCGGTTCATCATGTAACAGTGAAAACCTAGGGTGACACAGAACTAGCTCCAGTTCATTGATATAATGTAGGCATGTATTCCGAACATAGTTATACGTGCTTATGGAAAAGAACTTGCATCACATCTTTTGCCCTACCCTCCCGTGGCAGCAGGGTCCTTACGGAAACTAAGGGATATTAAGGCCTCCTTTTAATAGAGTACCGGAACAAAGCATTAACACATAGTGAATACATGAACTCCTCAAACTACGGTCACCACCGGTAACTATCCCGATTATTTTCACTTCGGGGTTAACGGATCATAACACATAATAGGTGACTATAGACTTGCAAGATAGGATCAAGAACACTCATATATTGATGAAAACATAATAGGTGCAGATCTGAAATCATGGCACTCGGGCCCTAGTGACAAGCATTAAGCATAGCAAAGTCATAGCAACATCAATCTCAGAACATAGTGGACACTAGGGATCAAACCCTAACAAAACTAACTTGATTACATGATAGATCCCATCCAACCCATCACCGTCCAGCAAGACTACGATGGAATTACTCACGCACGGCAGTGAGCATCATGAAATTGGTGATGGAGGATGGTTGATGATGACGATGGCGATGGATTCCCCTCATCTGGAGCCCCGAACGAACTCCAGATCAGCCCTCCTGAGAGGTTTTAGGGCTTGGCGGCGGGTCTGTATCGTAAAATGCGATGATTTCTTCTCTCTTATTTTTTTCTCCCTAGAACTCAATATATGGAGGTGGAGTTGGAGTCAGAGACGCAACAGGGGGCCCACGAGGTAGGGGGACGCGCCCTAAGGGGGCAGGAGCGCCCCCACCCTCGTGGCAAGACGGTGGCCCCCCTAGCCTTCATCTTTGGCAGGTATTTTTCTTATTTTCTGAAAAGTGTCTCCGTGAAGTTTCAGGTCATTCCGAGAACGTTTGCTCCTGCACATAAGTAACACCATTGTAGTTCTGCTGAAAATAAAGTCAGTCCGGGTTAGTTCCATTCAAATCATGCAAGTTAGAGTCCAAAACAAGGGTAAAAGTGTTTGGAAAAGTAGATACGTTGGAGAAGTATCAAGGCGTCTTGTACTCTTCAAGCATAGTGCGGGCCATCTCAACAAGAGTCATGTTTTTGCGCTCCACGACGCCATTTTGCTAAGGAGTATAAGGAGCAGATAAGTCATGAGTAATACCAAGTTCATCAAGATAGTCATCAAGACTAGTGTTTTTGAACTCAGTTCCATTATCACTTCTGATGTGCTAGATCCTCACACCAAAGTTGGTTGAAGCCCTCGAGGAAAATTGTTTGAAGACTTCCTGCACTTCAGTTTTGTAAGTGATGATATGCACCCATGTATATCGAGAATAATCATCAACAATGACAAAGGCATATAAAGATGCAACATTAGTAAATGTGGCATAGTGAGTAGGGCCAAAGAGATCCATGTGAAGCAATTCAAATGGTCGAGTAGTAGTCATGATAGTCTTCTCTGGATGCTTGGCCTTGGTCATCTTTCCAGCTTCACAAGCTCCACACAAATGGTCCTTGAGGAATTTGACACCCTCAATGGCAATGACATGCTTCTTCTTCGCGAGTGTGTGCAGATTCCTCATGCCGGCATGACCAAGTCGTTGATACCATAGCCAGCTTTTGAAGCTTTTGCAAGTAGACATGTAGTAGGTTGTGGTCCTGTAGAGAAATCAACAATATACAAATCCCCTCTCCTAAAGCCTTCGAAGACTTTGGAATTGTCAGCTTCCATGATCACAACACAATGATACTTGCCAAATACAACAACCATATCAAGATCACAAAGCATTGAGACAGACATGAGGTTGAACCCTAAGGACTCGACAAGCATGACTTTGTCCATGTGTTGATCCTTTGAGATTGCAACTTTACCTAGACCCAATACCTTGCTTTTGCCTTTGTCAGCGTAGGTGATATGCTTCAGATGTGATGGAGATAAAGCAGAGTTCACTAGTAAGCTCCTGTCACCAGTCATGTGATTTGTACATCCACTATCGAGGACCCACTCAATGGCTTTGGGTTGATCATCCTGCAGATGAATTAGTGCAACTTAAGAACTCATATACTTCATCAGTGAAGAATATGGTATCAATTTCATCAAGCAATAGAACAGATAAAGCAGTATGAGGACGTGAGAAATGAAAATTCATTTCTTCATGATTAGCTTGCGTCCTTTCAAGCAAATTCAGTTCTCCCACAAATTATTTAGACGATTAAGTTCATCTGGAGAACTGACCCTGCATAAGAGATTTGTTCTTTTTCTTCACCACCCACATCTGAAGGGGTGGCAAAGAGTTCATCATTCTGCGAGCTCCATAAGAGAAAGGTGGCATAGGTGCCAATCCACTTCGTTTCACATAAGAGGGATTAGGGTAAGCAGAAGAGTAAGCAGAGAAATTCTTCGAGGATTTATGAAAATAATGATTTGAAGAATAATGCACATGTCCCTAATTCTTAGATCTTCCCTGCGAAACAGATGGGTTAGCACGATGATGTTCATATGAGGACTTTGATCCTTTTGAGGAATTTGATCCTCATGAGGAGTTTGGTCCATATGAAGAATTTGATCTGGGGTTCCTATTCTTCACAGGTGGGGTCATGATGACATTCACCTGAAGATTTTCAAGGCACCTTTTGGGAACCCAAATTTTCTTCATAGGAGAGTCGTTCCTGCAGTTAGTGCCAACATATCAAGCAAATACTTCACCATTCTGATTTTTGAACATATTATAGTTGGAGTCAAATGACTCATCAAAAGAATATGAAGATTCACATGTAAAGCCAGATAAAGTAGATGGATCCACTGAAGGTCCCTTTGCAGCAACCCATGAGGTTTTGGGATACTGCTCAGGTCTCTAGTAGGTCCCATCAGCATTAAGTTTCCTCTCAAAGGCAATAGCCTCTTTCCTAGGGTTCCTGTTGAGGATGTGCTTTTTAAGCACGTCACAAAGAGCCTGATGCCCTTTGAAGCTTTTGTACATGCTTGTAATATACAATTCCTTTAGCCCTGCATCATCAGTGATACTAGCAATGTCCTTAGATGAGGAATTAGTGATAGCATAGGCAGTTGAAGAATTTGTAGCAATGGAATTATTTGATCATTCAGGTGAAGAATTAGCAGTTTCACGTTCAATGCACTTCAAACATGGAGGAACAAATTCATCCCGAGTAGCGCTGATCTGTTGAGCAAGTAATGAATCACGCTCCTTCTAAAGATCTTCATAACTCACTCTTAACTGCTCAAGATCTTGCTTTCTTTGAAGAAATCTATAGGAAAGCTTCTCATGATCAGATAGGAGAGTGTTATGATGACCTTGAAGATTGTCAAACTTGGACTGAAGTCTCTAAAGATTTTCAGTCAAAATTTTAGTGCGATCCATTTCCTCGCCCAACATATCATCGCTTTTATCTAGCATGTTTTGAACCTTTTCAAGAGCCGTTTGCAGTTTCACAGCAATTTTAGCAAGTTTAGAATAGCTAGGTTTGAGGTTTTAATCAGATTCATCCTCACTAGATTCAGAGGAGGGATATTTGAGTACCTCTGAGCCTTTTGCCATGAAGCAATAGGTGGGAGCGTAGTCCTCATCGCCGTCATCAGTAGTGTCGGGGAGGTCCTTTTCTTCAGAGTTGAAGATGGACTTGCTGACAAACGCGGTAGAGAGGGCTAGGCTCGCCACACCAGAGTCTGACTCCTCAGATTCCTCTTCTTCCTCATTTTCCTCAGATTCAGCCTCAGAATCCATTTCCTTGCCAATGAATGGCTGAGCCTTTTTGGAGCTGCTCTTCTTGTGAGATGAGGACCTTGAAGGTTTTGATGACGAGGACTTTGAAGACTTCTTCTTCTTCTTTGAATCATCTGAAATGTAATCCTTGTACTTCTTTTTCTTTGATTCCTTTTCCCACTAAGGACATCTTGAATGTAGTGTCCGGGTTTCTTGCATTTGTGACAGAGTCTCTTCTTGTAATCATGGGATGAGGAATCTGATCTCAAGTCACCACTTCTTGAGGATTTACCAAAGCGAGCACATCTTGAGAACTTCTGGAACTTCCTCATGAGCATTGCTAGCTCCTGGCTCAGTTCTTCAGGGCCACCAAGGCTGCTGCTGCCAGAATCTTCACCTTCAGATTCAGACACTGCCTTGGCCTTCAAAGCCCGTGATCTACCATAACTTGGTCCATAGAGATCTCTCTTCTCAGCAAGCTGGAACTCATGAGTGTTTAGTCTCTCGAGGATATCAGCGGGATCAAGTGACTTATAGTCTCCACGTTCTTGTATCATCAATGCCAAGGTATCAAATCAGGAATCAAGCGATCTCAGCAATTTCTGCACCACCTCATGGTCGGTGATATCAGTGGCACCAAGTGCTTGAAGCTCATTTGAGATGTCAGTGAGGCGATCGAAGGTTTGCTGAGCACTTTCATTGTCGATTCTTTTGAAGCGGTTGAAGAGATTGCGAAGAACGTCAACTCGAGAGTCACGCTGTGTTGAGACTCCCTCATTGACCTTGGACAGCCTGTCCCCGATAAGCTTAGTTGTCTCCAAAGCACTCACTCTACCATACTGCCCTTTCCTCAGATGGCCACATATGATGTTCTTCGCTTGAGAGTCGAGTTGCTTGAATCTCTTCACATCAGCAACGTTGATGGTAGGAGTGACAGAGGGGAAGCCATTTTCCACAACGTACCAGAGATCATTGTCAATTGCCTCAAGATGCATGCGCATATTATTCTTCCAGTAAGGGTAGTCCGTCCCATCGAAGGTAGGACACCCAGCAGAAACCTTGATCATACCTGCGGTCGACATAACTAAAACTCCAGGCGGTTAAACCAAAATCACATAGAACAAGGGAGTAACCTTCTCTGATACCAATTGAAAGTGCGTTATATCAACTTGGGGGGGTGAATAAGCGATTTTTATGAATTATTCACTGAGGAATTTGCGGGTGAGGAAATTCCTAAGTGAAGAACTACTTGCAGCGGAATAAGTACTCAGAAGTAAACATAACAGAAAAAGAGCATGGTCTTCATGATGAAATGAAAACAAGCACATAGTACAGAAAGCGTAAACATAGGATAAATAGAATGAAGACAAACACTGAGGAAATTGAACTGAGGAAATGGAGAAAGTCTTCAGTCAAAGTCTTCAAATAGATATGAACAAGCACATAACACAAAAATGAGGGAATAGAAGGGTTGAGGAATTGGAACCAGGTAGCTTGGAGAAGACAATGATTTGGTAGACCAGTTCCAACTGCTGTGACAGTTGTACGTCTGGTTAGGGCGGCTAGGTATTTAAACCTGAGGACACACAGTCCCAGACACCCAGTCCTGAACACGCAGCCAGGACACTCAGTCCTCACTTTATTCCCCTTGAGCTAAGGTCACACAGTCCTCGCCCAATCACTCGTGGTAAGTCTTCAGGTGACTTCCAAACCTTCATAGACTCGGTCACTCGGCGATCCACAATTTCCTCTTGGATGCTCTAGACCATGATGCCTAACCGTCTGGAAGATGCACAGTCTTCAAAGGTAACAAGCGTCGGATCCACGCAGGATCAATCTCTTCAGTGATGCTCAATCACTTTGGGTTTGTAGGTGTTTGGGTTTGGGTTTTCCTCACTTGATGATTTTCTCTCAAAGTCCTCGGAGGATGGGATGCTCTCAAATGGCAAGTGTCAGTTTCTCTCGGAGCAGCCAACTAGCTAGTGGTTGTAGGGGGCAGCTATTTATGGCCTAGGGAGCAACCCGACATGATAAGACATAAATGCCCTTCAATGATATGACCGTTAGGTGGCTAGATGTTTTGGGACAGCTGGCGCATAGCACATCAACGATCGGAATTTTGAGTATCAAAATCCTCAGGGCTATCATGTTCCTCACTATGTAGGCAATCCACACTGGCGAATTGCTAACTCCATAGTCGGAACAAATTCCTGAGAGACCAGAGGAACTTCGTCTCTGTCACTGAAGAAATTGATTGAGCTGTATGAGATTTCCAATGGCTTCACTCGAAGGGATTGGTAGGTGTAGGATTTGAGTTGAGCATCACTTGGAAATTTTTCCTTAGTATTTCCTCGACCCCCTTTAATAGTACTGTGTTTCCTATGACTCAAGAAAGAGAAATTGAAACGACGAAAACAAAAGTCTTCACGCTTCATGTTCCTTGAATGAATACCACGTCTGCAGGATCACACCAATTTCCTCACTTTCAAAGTCTTCAAAAAGTATGAAGAAATCCAAAGTCTTCAGTCGAAGAACTTCATTTTTAGGGGTCGACTTTCTCTGTAAATATCAAACTCCTCATAGACTTATAGACGTATGTACACTCACAAACGCATCAGTCACTTAACCTATAAGTCTTCAATACACCAAAATCCCTAAGGGGCACTAGATGCACTTACAAGTATATAAAGATTTTTTATCTTGGGGGACAAGCAAACTGTAGAAAAACAGAGTCCGGAATTAGGTACCCGAGGTGGGCACAAACCACCTGGGCGCGCCTGGCTTGCCAGGCCCACCCTAGTGTCTTGTGCCCACCAAGGTACGCTTCCTGGTTGTTTCTTATTTTTCCTAATTTTTGTACATTCCACAATGACAAAAAATATTTTTGCAGATTTGTCGGAGTTCGTTTACTTACCATATCACGTACCTCCTTATTTTCACGATTCTAGAGTGTCCCGAAAGGACTCTTTTATGTGTTCTTCTAGTGTCAAAGTTTGGATAATATTACTTTCAACATTAATGGGCGTACCTGAGATATAATGTTTTATTCGTTGCCCATTAACAACCTTCGGGGTAGTACCTTCGGCATTATTTATTTTGATAGCTCCAGACCGATAAACTTCCTCGATAACATAGGATCCTTCCCATTTTGATAGGAGTTTTCCTGCGAAGAATCTAAAATGAGAGTTGTACAAAAGAACATATTCTCCAACTTTAAACTCATGCTTTTGGATTCTTTTATCATGCCATCTTTTAACTTTTCCTTTAAATAACTTGCCATTTTCATAAGCATGGGTTCTCCATTCATCTAAAGAGCCAATATCAAATAATCTCTTGTCACCGGCAAGTTTGAAATCATAGTTGAGTTCTTTGACTGCCCAATATGCTTTATGTTCTAACTCAAGAGGCAAATGACAAGCTTTTCCATAAACCATTTTATAAGGAGACATGCCCATAGGGTTTTTATGTGCTGTTCTATAAGCCCAGAGTACATCATCTAATTTCTTAGACCAATTCTTCCGGGACCTATTGACAGTCTTTTGCAAGATTAATTTTAATTCTCTATTGCTAAGTTCAATTTGACCACTAGACGGAGGATGATAAGGTGATGCAATTCTATGGTTTACATCATACCTGGCAAGCATTCTACGGAAAGCACCATGAATAAAGTGTGAACCACCATCAGTCATTAAATATCCAGGGACTCCAAACCTTGGGAAAATAACTTCCTTAAGAATTTTAATAGAGGTGTTGTGATTAGCACTACTAGTTGGAATAGCTTCTACCAACTTAGTAACATAATCAACAACAACCAAAATATGTGTATACCCATTAGTGGAAGGAAAAGATTCCACATAATCAAATCCCCAAACATCAAATGGTTCAACAGCAAGTGAATAATTCATAGGCATTTCTTGACGCTTAACGATATTACCTATTCTTTGGCATTCATCACAATATAAGACGAACTTACGGGCATCCTTGAAGAGAGTAGGCTAATAAAATCTAGATTGCAATAACTTGCAAGCAGTTCTATCTCCAGAATGATGCCCTCCATATGCTTCGGAGTGAGATTTCCTTAGGATTTGTCCCTGTTCATGCTCAGGTACACAACGTCCAGTAAAAGCATCTACTCCTTCTTTATAAAGATGTGGGTGATCCCAAAAGTAATATCTCAAATCATAGAAGAATTTATTCTGTTGTTGGTTTGTGAAACTAGGTGGTTAATATTTAGCAACAATGTAATTAGCATAGTCAACATACCAAGGAGTGTTATGAGCAAAATTTATTGCAGCTAACTGCTCATCAGGAAAACTATCATCAGTAGATAGTGGGTCATCAAGCACATTTTCAAGCCTAGACAAGTTATCATCTACGGGGTTCTCAGCTCCTTTTCTATCAGTGATATGTAAATCAAATTCTTGTAGCAAGAGAACCCATTGAATAAGTCTAGATTTAGCATTTTTCTTTTCCATAAGATATTTTATAGCAGCATGATTGGTGTGAACAATTACTTTTGAATCAACAATGTAAGATCTAAATTTATCACAAGCAAACACCACTGCTAGGAATTATTTTTCAGTAGTAGCATAATTTCGTTGTCCACTGTCTAGAGTTTTACTAGCATAATGAATGACATTCAGTATCTTATAAACTCTTTGTCCTATAACATCACCAACAGCATAATCACTAGCATCACACATAATTTCAAAAGGCAAGTTCCAATCAGGTGGTTGAACAATAGGTGCAGAAATTAAGGCTTTCTTGAGTGTTTCAAAGGCTTCTAAACAATCATCATCAAAAACAAAAGGAACATCCTTTTGCAAAAGGTTTGTAAGAGGCCTAGAAATTTTAGAAAAGTCTTTGATAAATCTCCTATAGAAACCAGCATGACCTAGGAAACTACGAATACCTTTGATATCTTTAGGACATGGCATTTTCTCAATTGCATCAACCTTAGCTTTGTCCACTTCAATACCTCTTTCGAAAACTTAATGGCCCAAAACCATACCTTCATCTCTACAAAACTCGGTCAAGATTGCTTAAACAATCATCAAAAGACTTCCCATAAATAGAGAAGTCATCCATGAAAATCTCAACAATCTTTTCGCAGAAGTCAGAGAATATAGCAGTCATACATCTTTGAAAGGTAGCAGGTGCATTGCATAAACCAAAAGGCATATGTCTATAAGCATAAGTTCCAAAGGGACAAGTGAAATTGGTCTTTTCTTGATCAGGTTGAGAAACAGGTATTTGTGTAAAACAGAATATCCATCAAGGTAGCAAAAATGTGTGTGCTTAGATAATCTTTCTAGCATTTGATCAATAAAAGGAAGAGGTTAATGATATTCTCTAGTTGCTTTATTTAATTTCCTAAAATCAATTACCATTCTATAGCTTGTAACAATTCTTTGTGGAATAAGTTCATTCTTATCATTAGGAACAACAGTAATACCTCCTTTCTTAGGGACACAATGAACAAGACTTACCCATCTACTATCAGCTATAGGATAGAGTATACCTGCTTCCAGAAGTTTTAATATTTCAGTTCTTACCACTTCTTTTATCTTCGAATTTAACCGATGTTGTTGATCAAAAATGGGTTTAGCATCAGGTTCCAGATTAATTTTGTGCTGACATAGAGTGGGACTAATGCCCTTTAAATCATCAAGAGTATATCGAATAGCAGCTCGGTGCTTCCTTAGAACTTTCAATAACCTTTCTTCTTCATGTTCTAGAAGGTTAGCACTAATAATAACAGGATATATCTTCTTTTCATCAAGATAGGCATATTTCAAAGTGTTTGGAAATTGTTTTAATTAAAACACAGGATCACCTTTAGGTGGAGGAGGACCTCCTAGAGTTTCAATAGGCAAATTGTGTTTAAGCAGAGGACGTTGTTCAAAGAAAATCTTATCTATTTCATTTCTTTCATGCATATGTAGATCATTTTCATGGTCTAGCAAATATTGTTCTAGTGGATTAGTAGGACGCACAACAATAGAAGCAAGACCAATTATTTCATCCTTACATGGCAATTCTTTTTCATGAAGCTTTTTACTAAACTTGGAAAAATTAAACTCATGAGACTCATCACCAAAACTAACACCGACAGTTTGTTTCTCACAACCTATCTTAGCATTAACGGTGTTCAAGAAAGGTCTACCAAAGATAATGGGACAAAAGTCATCTTGTGGGGAACCAAGAACTAAAAAATCAGTAGGGTATGTTATTTTCCCACACAAGACTTCAACATCTCTAACAATCCCAATTGGTGATATAGTGTCTATATTATCAAGTTTAATAGTAACATCTATGTCTTCTATCTCTACGGGTGCTATGTCATTCATAATTTCTTGATATAAGGAATAAGGAATAGCACCCACGCTAGCACCTAAGTCACGTAAACCATGATAACAGTGGTCTCATATTTTAACTGAGACAACGGGCATGGCAACAATAGGTCTAAGTTTATCCTTTTTTATCAGGTTTGGCAATTCTAGCAGCTTCTTCACAGAAGTAAATAACATGCCCATCTACATTTTCTTCCAAGAGATCCTTAACCATAGCAACACTAGGTTCTACTTTAATTTGTTCATCGGGTTTAGGTGTTCCAATATAACTTTTGTTGACCATAGTTGAAACTTTAGCATGTTCCTTTATCCTAACAGGGAAAGGTGTTTTCTTAATATAAGCAGTAGGAACAACTGATCAACATTATAAAGTATAGTTTCTTCTTTAGCTACTGCTGGTTCTTTAATTTCTTCTTTAATAGGTGGGTAAAATTTAAACCACTTCTCTTTAGGGGAATCAACATGAGTAGCAAATGATTCACAAAAGGAGGCTACTATCTCAGAGTCAAGTCCATATTTAGTGCTAAACTTTTGAAAAGCATTGGTATTCATAAAAGATTTAACACAATCATATGTAAGCTTAATACCCCACTCTTTACCTTCGTCGAGTTCCCAATATTCAGAGTTGCATTTAATTCTTTCCAAAAGGTCCCACTGGAATTCAATAGTCTTCTTAATAAAAGAACCAGCACAAGAATATCAACCATGGATTGATCATTATGAGAAAGCCGAGCATAAAAATTCTGGATAATAATTTCTCTTGAGAGCTCATCATTGGGGTATGAATATAACGTTGACTTAAGCCTCTCCCAAGCTAGAGCGATACTTTCTCCTTCACGAGGCCAAAAATTATATATGTAATTCCGATCATGATGAACTAGATGCATGGGATAATTTTTTTTGGTGGAACTGCAATTTCAATCGATTCCAATTCCAAGATCCAATATCATCGCATAGCCTATACCATGCCAATGCTTTTTTCCCTTCAAAGATAAAGGGTAGCCCTTCTTCTTAACTTATTCTCCGGGTAAACTTGCAAGCTTAAACAATCCACAAATTTGTTCCACATATATGAAGTGCATATCAGGATGTTCGTTCCATCTCTTGCATAAGGATTAGCTAGCAGTTGTTCTTCATACCGATGGAATTTCATATTCAATATTTTCAGTAGGTGCAGTAGGTTGAGGGGTAGCTAATTGTGGTTCTGGTCGAGGTGAAGATACCCCGAACAAACCCCTCAAAGGGTTGTTTTCCATAGTAACAAGTGACAGTAAATTTTAACACACTATATAAATATTTCCTTACCAAATTACACTTACCAAAGGCGCTTCACTCCCCGACAATGGCGGTAGAAAATAGCCTTGATGACCCACAAGTATAGGGGGTCAATTGTAGATTTTTTCGATAAGTAAGAGTGTCAAACCCAACGAGGAGCAGAAGGAAATAACAAGTCACTACTAGGAAAAGGGCTATAGCCAATATGGACATTAATGGCGCACCATGTATGTGGCGCACGAGAAACAGGTGCGCCATTAGTGTCCTCATTACTAATGGTGCACCAGACACATGGTGCACCATTACTAGCAAATTTTATTTTTTTCGACAAACTCGCTACTCGCGGTCTTGAGACTTGTAATGTTCTAACTTTGTTCGGTCTTTTGAATTCAGAGACTAATATGATGAATTGTATTCGGAGACTAATCTTCTATTGTATTTGATGAATCTGTTGTTTATATGTTGTGTTATCTATAATCTGTGCAATAATATATTTTGTAACCTGTGCAAATATCAGATTTTTTCCCGGCGCACCAAACAACACATTAGTGGCGCATTGCTATAAAAAATACTAGTGGCGCATTATCTGTTAGTGCGCCATTAGTAACCCAGAGCACAAGGTAAATATGGCCCCCTGGGAGGCATACTAATGGCGCACCGTATGACTTACTAACGGCGCACTGCCTGGTGCGCCACTATAGTATGGTATACTAATGGCGCACCAGGGGTGCGCCATTAGTATATGTTACTAGTGGCGTGATGATAGTGGCACACCTGTAGTGCACCATTAATGGCCAAAACAGGTGCGCCACTAATAAGCCTTTTCCTAGTAGTGAGTGGTTTTCAACAAGGTAATGTCTACAATTGCTGAAATTGTAAGTAACAGAGTAGTTTGATAGCAAGATAATTTGTAACGAGCAAGTAATGATAATAATATCAAAAGTGCAGCAAGGTATCCCAATCAATTTGAGGCAAAGGACAGGCCAAAACGGTCTCTTATAATAGTCAAAATGTTCGTGAGGGTACACGAGAATTTCATCTAGTCACTTTCATCATGTTGATTCGATTCGTGTTCGCTACTTTGATAATTTGATATGTGGGTGGACCGGTGCTTAGGTGCTGTTCTTAGTTATGAACAAACCTCCTACTTATGATTAACCCCCTCGCAAGCATCCGCAAGTATTAAGAATAAATTCTAACCATAGCATTAAACTTTTGGATCCAATCGTCCCATATGGAATATCGCATACACTAGGGTTTAAGCTTCTGTCACTCTCGCAACCCATCATCTAATTACTACTCCACAATGCATTCCCTTAGGCCCAAATATGGTGAAGTGTCATGTAGTCGATGTTCACATTACACCACTAAGGGAATCACAACATACATAGTATGAAAATATCGAACACACACCAAGCTCACATGATTACTTGCAACATGATTTCTCTCGTGACTTCAAGAACAAAAGTAACTACTCACAAATGATAACCATGCTCCAGATCAGAGGGGTATTAAATACCATATTGGATCTGAACATATAATCTTCTACCAAGTAAACCATATATTAATCAACTACAAGATGTAATCAATAGTACTAGTCGCCCACAAGCACCAATCTATAGTTCTGGTAGCAAGATTGAACACAAGAGATGAACTAGGTTTGGGATGAGATGGTGCTATTGAAGATGTTGATGGAGATTGCCCTCCCCAAGATGGGAGAGTTGTTGGTGATGATGATGACGATGATTTCCCCCTCTACAGGAGGGAAGTTCCCCCGTGAGAATTGCTCCGCCGGAGGGCAAAAGTGCTCCTGCCCAACTTCCGCCTTGAGAGGGCGGCGCACTGTCCTGAAAGTACCCCCCCTTATTTTTCTAGGTCAAAATAACCTATATACCAGAAGATGGGCGCCGAAGGTGGGCCTAGGTGAGCACAACCCACCAGGACGCGACTAGTGGCCCAAGCGCGCCCTGGTGTCTTGTGCTCACCAGAGTGCCCCCCTCTGGTACTTATTTGCTCCAATATTCTTCATATATTCCATAAAAAATCTCCGTAAAGTTTTAGCTTGTTTGGAGTTGTGCAGAATAGGTAGCCTGGCGTAGCTTTTCCAGGTCCATATTTCCAGCTGCCGAAATTCTCCCTCTTTGTGTGTACCTTTCATATTATGAGAGAAAAGGCATTAGAATTACTCCAAAAAATCATTATTATGCATAAAAACATCATAAATAACAGTAGGAAAACATGATGCAAAATGGACGTATCACGGCGCGCATGGGCTCCCCTGTGACCTCTCTTGTGGCGGTGGGTGGGTTGCCTCTTGCCGGTGGATGGGTCTACGTTGGTGGTCACGCATGGTACAGAAGCGGCCGACGGGAGGGCACGACACAGGGGGTGTCTGGAGAAGAGGTTGGTTGGAGGATGGGTTGCGCCGATGTGCTCGGGCCACCGCCGTTGGCACAGTGGTGTGCCGGTTGTGGATGCCTCCGCACCCCACCTCTCCCTTTCCCCACTAGTGTATGGTTGCTTGTAGCTCCGGCGATGTTTCGAGGCGGGACAAGTGCTGCGGTTTCGTCGGTAGAGCGTGTCCCCTCTGACCAAATCTTATCTCTATGGGATGGTCTTGGGGGGTGTCTGGATGTTGGGCGGCGGGAGATGTGGCGTTTGTGGGTGGTGTCGGTGTCAAAACCGGCCGATCTCGGGTAGGGGGTCCCGGACTGTGCGTCTAAGGATCGAAGGAAACAGGAAACAAGGGTGACACAATGTTGACCCAGGTTCGGGCCCTCTTCATTGAGGTAAAACCCTACGAACTTCTTGATTGTATTTGATGAGTATCGGGGTTACAAGAGTCGATATACCTCGAGATCGTAATGGCTAAACCCTAGATGTCTAGCCTATGTGATTTGTCTTAGCCTCTATGGACCAAACCCTCAAGTTTCTATAGACACTGGAGGGGTCTAGGGTTGTACAGAGTTGGTTTACAAAGAAAGGAAATAATACATCCGAATGCTAGGCTGGCCATCCACGCAAAAGGCGAGTCCCATCTGGACACGGGGAAAGGTCTTCTGCCTTGTATCTTCATGGCCCACCACTCCGGCCCATATCAAATTGTCCGGACACCCGAGGACCCCTTAGTCCAGGACTTCCTCAGTAGCCCGTGAACTAGTCTTAAATGACGATGTGTTCGACACTCAGATCGTCTTCGACATTTCAAGGCGGGTTCCTTCTCCATGTATACAATAGTCTTCTGAACAAGAGAACTATATCCGGCTATGTATCAGAGTTACAACCCTCACCCACAAGGGTACAATACTTAATAAGGCATAACTTATTCGGTGAAATGGCACGTCTGGCCTTGCTATTATTTCAAACCGTTTTGGCCTCCCGCTACACGTTTTGTTGCAGAGCCTATGTTGGCACGTCCTGTCAAAGCAGAGATCGTGCCCCTTGTTGCGGGATTTTCATCAATATAGATTTGGGTAATCCAATCGTGCCATACACACGACCCCTTGGGAATAGGCGAGTTTTAAGGCTGGTGGGGGGGGGTGTGCTTGACATTCACTGCCTACATAAGCAGATAAAGATCCATCCTTTTTACCCCACGCCTCCTTCCTTCCTCAGCCTCCCCATCCTCGAGCTCTAGCGCCCAAGTTTCATCCTTTCCCACCGCCTAACCCTTCCATCCATGGCTGGATCCGGTTCGCAGGGCAAGTGGATGGGAGAGGAATGTCAAGGAATTCCGGGAAGTAGGGTACCTGGCCGCGAACATCACGCATCGACTCCCCCCACCCAAAAACCAGATTATCCCTACTCCGGAACCTAACGAGAGGGTGGTATTCATCCCCCACTTCCTCCGCGGACTAGAGTTTCCCCATCCACCCTTTCGTCCATGGCCTTATGTTCCATTACGATCTAGATTTCCAAAATCTAGCACCAAATTCCTTCCTCCACATTTCGGCGTTTATCATCGTGTGTGAGGCGCTCCTCCGCATTCCCCCCACTTCGGCCTAGGCTTAAGGTCTTCAATGTGAAACCAAAAGTGGTCGACAGGAAACATGCACACTGCGGCAGAGCCATGGTGAGCAAGCTCCCCAACGTCACCTGGTCCAAAGGGGCCTTTGTGGAAACCGTGAAGGGATGGCAAGAAGAGTGGTTCTACATCACCGAACCTCGTGCCGCCACATGGGTAGCCACTACTGAGTTCAAGTCCAGACCCCCAATGCGGCTCACATCGTGGATTAACAAGGGCCTGGATTGGGCGTCGTCCGACGAGGTGATGATGCTGCAGAAGCGCAACAAGAATATGATGGACAAGAACACCAGTCTTGCTGATGTGATCCTGGTGATGCTTTTTGCCGAATTCCCCCTGCCAGCGTCGGCCTCTCCACACATGGGAATTCAATCTGGCTGGCCCTCGGACCTTGCAGCGATTCTTCAGCACGACGCACGAAGAGACCTGGAAGCTGCTTTTGAAGGCCCAGAAGTTGTGGCTGGAGACGACCGAAGACATTGGCCACGACTGCGCTCATCCAGCTACTCCAGTAAGTTTTTTGATTTCCAAACATAACTTCAACTTGTAAATCCAAGGGGTATGGTGAGCCTTCCATTCTTCCCTCAGGGCTGGACAAAGAAGGCGGAGTGGATCTGATGTTCGGCTCTGCTGCCCGAAGACCCAACCATTCCTGAACTAACGAGGATGCTGGTCCCGGCACCGTACGAGGCGCTGGAGAAGAAGGCCAAGAAGAAGGGCAAGGAGGCCAAAAGTGGCCTTTGCCGTAAAGGTACTTCGGACGCTGCGTCCGAAGATACCGAAGCTCCCTCCTCCGACGAGGGAGATGAAGACGAAGATGAAGAGGAGGATAACAATTCTCCGCTTAAGGGGGGAAGAAGAAAAGGGCGACTTCCTTGGACCTAGAGGCGGAGGCGTCCAAGAGGGGGAAGATCTCCCTTTCTGATGATTTGGACTCGGACACCGAAGCCATCCCCGAGTGGTGCCCCGGGTCAAAGCCCCTGGCTGCATCATAAGTGCACAAAAATACAGTATACATATCTGGCTTTCATGATTGCAGTTTTAACACCTTCAAGTTTCATGATGTAGTCCGGCTCGAGATCTCCACCAACAATCCTCGTCTTCGGGGAACTCTATGGCGCCGGAGATGGTGGAGATCAAGATGCCTCCGTGAGCTTCTCCGCCACATGCTGCAGATGACACCGAGGTGTTATCCCAAAGGACTTCACCGGGCCAGAGAGAAGTGCGGAAGGCCGCCAAGACGGCGCCAGAGGGTAATGCCTTGGCCGTCGAGAAAATGGGGGGGGGGGGTAGAACCCCCATGGAGACTAACAACGGGGGGCCGGACCAGTCCGGTCCCCAGCCGAATACCACTCCGGAGACCCGTATGGCTCCGGAGTTGAGCGAGCAACCCCCTTTGAAGGAGGGGGGAGTGCCGACTCCACCGGCGACCTCCATCAATCAAGAGGCGTCGAACATTTTGATGGAAGCACTTCGACGTGCTTCCATCATGGAGGAGCACCGTACCCTGATGGGTGCGGTGGTTGAGAACGTCCAGTCCACCAAAAGCGGACTGAACGAAGCCTTTACCAGCATATTAACAGGCTTCAAGGTATGTTGTTGGTGTCAGAACCGGCGGATCTCGGGTAGGGGGTCCCGAACTGTGCGTCTAAGGCGGATGGTAACAGGAGGCAGGGGACACGATGTTTACCCAGGTTCGGGCCCTCTTGATGGAGGTAATACCCTACGTCCTGCTTGATTGTTCTTGATGATATGAGTATTACAAGAGTTGATCTACCATGAGAGTAGAGAGGCTAAACCCTAGAAGCTAGCCTATGGTATGATTGTCTGTCATCCTACGGACTAAACCCTCCAGTTTATATAGACACCAGAGGGGGCTAGGGTTACATAAAGTCAGTTACAAGGGAGGAGATGTACATATTCGTATTGCCTAGCTTGCCTTCCACGCCATGTAGAGTCCCATCTGTACACGAGACGAAGTCTTCAATCTTGTATCTTCATAGTCCAACAGTCCGGCCAAAGGATATAGTCTGGCTGTCCGGAGACCCCCTAATCCAGGACTCCCTCAGTAGCCCCTGAACCAGGCTTCAACGATGATGAGTCCAGCGCGCAGTATTGTCTTTGGCATTGCAAGGCGGGTTCTTCTCCAAATCCTGAATATATGCTAAGTAGTGTCCGGCTCCCATAAATGTTGGATTCCTTGGCTTCTACGCCCAATAACGGCCATCTTCCACGCGTCAAGCGAATGCGAGGAGCCAGGGTGTTTTTACATTCGCCCCCTTGCCAGGTAAATAAATTGTCTATTAAAGAGATGGGGATTCCTAGATCCAATCTACACCATCCTCCCACGGCAAGAATCCATCAGAGCGCGCTCAGAAAAAAATCCATTCCATCATGGCCGACCACCGCAGCTCCTCCTCCCACCTCCGCAGCCCTAAGCCCGGTGATTGGGAGAGGTGTTCCATCCCGCACAGCCGATTAGTAGAGTTGCAGACCCGGGGATTTCTCCCTCCAGCCTATATGGTCCCCGTCCGAGCCGGGCTCGCCACCTATAATGGCGGGGAACAAGCGGAGAGCTTCCCCAATCCCTCTAAGGGGGAGCGGGTATGCATTGTCCCTTACTTACTAAGGGAACTTGGATTTCCAATTCATCCGTTCCTCCGCGGGCTCCTGGAGTTTTACGGCCTCCAACTGCACAATTTCACCCCTGCTTCCATATAACACATCGCCGGTTATGTTGCCCTTTGTGAGCTGTTTCTGGGTCACTTTATCAAGTGGGCGGAGCCGAAATATGGCGCATCACCGAGACTGGATACCTTTCCAGTACTCCGAAGAAGACATCCGAAGACTGGCCTTCGGAGTGGTTTTATATGGAGGACGTACCCCTTCCAGACCCTGTTCGGCAGGGTCTTCCTGAGTTCAACAATACTCCACTGAAGAAACGCCGAAGCTGGCGCCCACGGAGCCCCCAGGAGGAAGACAACGGAGAAGTCCTTTTCCTGATGAACTGGATTAAAGCGCTGGCTCAATCAGGATTGACAATAATCGAGGTTATGTCAATATGCATAATGCGGGGAGTGCAACCACTTCAATATCGAGGGCACCCCCTGTGGTGTTTTAACGGGAAAGATGATGCCACCCGTTGCGGGTGTAAGGGACCGGACTCCGCAGCTGCTTTAGCAAAAATTCTTTCCGAGTTATTCAAGGGAGAAGAAGAGGAGTTCGTTTGTATCAAGCCACGGGATGGATTCTCCATGTACAACCCTCCAAGCTGGGTAAGCTGTCACTCTTCACTCCCGACCTTCCCGCATTCTTCGTCGTAAATACTCACCTTGCCGTTTCATGGCAGGAACTGCGAAAAGCTGTAAGGGAGGTCAACAGCCCACCTCCACAACCGGAGGACCCAGACTGGGCCCTCGATCCCGGACTTGAAGAGGATACAGACATATTTGTGGAGCTGATAGACAGGCAATTCTATCAATTGAGCTGCGATGACGCCATGGTGGCCATATGGGCCGACTACCCCGGACCGCTCCCTGCGTCGCACGTAAGAAAACCAAGATCCCAACTACAAAAATAGGATTCCCTTTTATGCACTTCACCTACCGTACACATATGGTGTTTTACAGGGAAGGCATTCTGGACGCCGTGCTGAACCCGCAGCAACTCTCCAACAAGAGGCACCGAGGCCGGGTAGGCCTAAAAGGAAGGCGGTCAGGACGTAGACGCCGGCGTAGAGGTATAACACAAAAGCTCGCTATGTGGTTGTCCTCTTTCTCAAAATATAATGACGTCCATGTTTCTTAACAGAAAAAACACTCGCCGGACTATATCCGGAGAGGCTCCATGAATCCCAGGCGTCGCCTCCACCAGTGGGGCTCCAGGGCCGGACATAGAGGCGGAAGTCAACACGGGGCGAACGCCAGATGCTCCTCCTACAGAGGATGTGGATGGCATATCCGCTACAAATTCAGAAGTGGAGAGCGCCATGAATCACAGGCCTCGCCGGGCCGTACTCTGTGACGTTTGTTTCTCCCGAGAGGCATTTGATGCCTTCAATTCCGGAGACGCGTACATCTGTGCTGCTCAAAATGGTCTAGCCAGAGCCACGGATCAGTATGTAAGGGATATACGAGTAAGAAAATCTGACGATTATATGTATCAGTAGCCCTTGAGACTTGAAACAGTTGACACAACTGATTTAAGGATCATTTTTTGTGCAGGTTCTTATAGAGCAGAATTCCAAATTGTATCAAGAGCTAGACGAGTGCAAGGCCCAGCTAGGGGCCGCTATTGCCACGCTGAAGGAGTCCGAGAAGGGTCCCCCTGGTAACACTTGTATCTATTGCAAATAATACAGGTACTAGGTAGTATGCGCCATGTATGCCAACCTAATAATAGATGTTGCAGGTGGCCCCGGAATGAATCCGGAGGTCGTGGAAGCGGATGCAGCACGTGATGATCGACAGCGAAATGCTGGCGAGCGCATGCTGACGCGAGTCAGGCAAGAGAAAAATGATCTCCAAGACGCAAATATCCGGCTGGGCGTGGAACTGAAAGATGTTCGAGCCCAGCTTGCGGACTCCGTGAAGGAGAATAAACGGCTTCGGCGCGACATTTTTAGTAAGTGCTTGAACAAACTTTTTAAAGGAGTTCGGCGAAGAAGCCGGCAAACAGCGTTATGTCTGCAGCTATACTGACGGGTCATCCAGCGGAGGAGATGTCCGAGTCTTCGGGTGATCTTCTACAAGAGCTCTCGCAACTTCACAAGCAAGATCGGCAGGTGATGCAGGGTATTGCCCAAGCCTTGTGGCCATCCGTGTCCCCGCCCGTAGGCATCGGGGAGCTTATAGAGAAGCTCAGGGGAGCGCGGCGGCGCTTCCGACTATGGAAGATATCAGCCTGCCGACAGGGTGCAAGGGAAGCCTGGGCTATGGTGAAGACACGATATACCAAAGCGGACCCAAACTACATGGCCGAGGTCGGACCTGTGGGGCCTGATGGGAAAGAATCGCTGTCAGTTTAGTGTATGATCAAGTAGAATTAGCTGCAAAGTATTTCCAATAGGATTGTAGGCTAGACAGCCTGTTGGATGGCATAGAAGAAGAATTCAATTAGTCATAGTGATTGTGTACTTCAAATGACATATGTAATGTCCCTAGCCGGATTGTAAATCATTTGTCAGGGCGGACCTTTTCGCTTCGACCTCTGGACCCGATAGTCCGGAGTGTATCCGAATATCCTCTCGGTTATGTAAGAACCGGGGTATGCGTGGAAACCAGGCGTAGGGGTCATAAGTGCCTGAACAGACAAGTACCCAACTAGCTATGTTATATTACATGGATAGTAACAAACATCTTCCAAGGAGAATAGTTCCATTAAGGGTTCCTTTCCCTGGGTACGCATGCCCTAATGTGCATGTCCAAACTACGAGACGCGGGTTAAAAACATCTGGGGGCGTTGAGGGAATCCTGGATTAGGGGGTGTCCAGATGGCCGGACTATACCTTCTGCCGGACTCCTGGACTATGAAGATACAAGATTGAAGACTTCGTCCCGTGTCCGGAAGGGACTTTCCTTGGCGTGGAAGGCAAGCTTGGCGATACGGACATGTAGATCTCCTACCATTGTAACCGTCTTTGTGTAACCCTAACCCTATCCGGTGTCTATATAAACCGGAGGGTTTAGTCCGTAGGACAACATACAGAACAACAATCATACCATAGGCTAGCTTCTAGGGTTTAGCCTCTCCGATCTCGTGGTAGATCTACTCTTGTACTATCCATATCATCAATATTAATCAAGCAGGACGTAGGGCTATTACCTCCATCGAGAGGGCTCGAACCTGGGTAAAACTTCGTGTCCCTTGCCTCCTGTTATCATCCGGCCTAGACGCACAGTTCGGGACCCCCTACCCGAGATCCGCCGGTTTTGACACCGACATTGGTGCTTTCATTGAGAGTTACTCTGTGTCGTCGCCATTAGGAAGGATGCCTCGCCCCGTCTTTAAAGACGGCACCGTTGCTAAGGGAGCTTTGGCTGTCGGCCAAACCCTCCGGCTAGGTGGTTTTCTTATGACCGCATGTTCGGCTTCTACTACGACGATGACCTCTCGAGCCATCGAAAACAATCTTCATGTCAGATCAGAACTTGCCGAGCAGTTAGATCCAATGGAGCTCTCCTCCATAAACGAGCTCTTGGATCGCATCGCCGCCCTGGGAGTCGCTACGGATTACGACCAAATTGGGCCTAAACCCGATCTGAGAGAGATTAACTCTCCCCAAGTCACCCATCACGTTGCCGTGGTACAGGGACAATGCGGCGACCCTTCATCTATCTTAAGGACTAGCTACGTCCGAATTCCCGATCCCTCCAAGCCGGATACCCGCGGAGGGGAGGATATCACTCAAGACATGAACTTAGAGTCAGGTGAGGGGCTGGATTCATTAGACAACATCCAGGATTCCAAATTTTCGAGTTCGGAAACTCCTCGGCCTCTGAGCCTTAGATTGGGTGAGGCTTCGGATTTAATTCCACCCACCCACCCGAACACAAGAGATCTATCCCAAATCAGGCAAGAGCCCGAAGAAACAGTACATCATTACTGGGCCAGATTCCTCCTGGTTAGGAACAGGATAAGGGACTGCCGCGAGGAAGACGCAATCTCAATCTTCTGCAATAATTGCACGAACAAGGGAATCCTCAATGCCATAAGTAGCCGTGATATTACACGCTTCGCTGACTTGGCGTCCATCGTACGAAAGTACTGTGCGATGGAAAGCGCCTGGAAAACCGAAATAAAATTTTGGGACGATCCGGCCCTATATACAAACCCAGTCCGAAATAAAAGGGTGCATCATCGCCAGACACCCGGGTCAAACACAAAAAAGCAAAAACCCTCTATAGGGCATGGAACCGTACTGGAAGGATGGCTCAATGGACCCTGTAAAATTCACAGTACAGAGGACGCCACACCAACTCACAGCCTTAGAGCATGTTGGATACTCCGGCAGGTGGCTAAAATTGGCGAAGATCTCCTAATTCCGGAGGCCACAGAAAGCCACCCCAGAGACACCAATACGGTATTTACAGTCTTTGAGACTTTCGCATCAAATAATATGTGAAAAAGGACACTCCGCAGCCTTGCAGAAGTCTACCAAGTAGCAACAATAAACCCATGGAGTGACACGGCTATTACCTTTAACGCCAGTGATGAACCTAAATTCCGAATAGCCCGAGCACCAGCCGCAGTGGTCCTCAGTCCAATAGTGGACGGCTTTCGTCTTACCAAGGTACTCACGGACGGCGGCAGCGGATTGAACCTCATTTACGAGGAAACCCTTCAAAAAATGGAAATAGACTGGAACCGCATTGAGCGAAGCAGCACAACCTTTAGAGGAATAATCCCCAGTCGGGAAGCGCGCTGTACAGGAAAAATCACACTAGATGTGGTGTTCGGCACGCTGGATAATTACAGATCCGAAGAGGTCACGTTCCATGTGGCTCCTTTCAGCAGCGGTTATCACGCTCTTCTAGGGCAAGAAGCGTTTACAATCTTCCAAGCAATACCCCATTACGGGTACATGAAGCTCAAGATGCCCGGGCCTAACGGGATCATCACTCTCGCTAGTGATCCGGACATAGCACTCCGCGCCGAAAACAAGACAGGCGCACTGGCCCTTGAGGCACTATCCGAAGCCCTAGCGGCTGAGGAACTGACTGCGCTGCGCTCCATGGTGGATAGGGATGATGTGGTACTCGACAAAAGATCCAAGTCCACCTACTTTAAACCGGCGGACGAAATAGTCAAATTCCAGGTGCATCCAACGGACCCCAATAAAATAGCTTCCATCGGGGCACAGTTAAACCCTGATGTAGACGCCGCACTGCGAGAGTTCCTAGGAGAAAATTGGGACATTTTCACCTGGCACCCTTCAGACATGCCAGGAATCCCCCGCAGGCTGGCCGAGCACAGCTTAAATATCCTAAAAGGATTCAAACCTGTCAAACAAGCTCTTCGGCATTTTTTCGAACCGAAGAGACAGGCCATGGGAGAGGAGCTAGCAAAGCTATTGGAGGCCGGATTCATCAGAGATATAAAACATCCGGACTGGCTAGCAAACCTGGTGATGGTACCAAAGAAGGACAAATCCTGGCGCCTGTGCATTGATTTTAAAGACCTTAACAAGGGTTGCCCAAAGGATCCCATCCCCCTTGCCCGCATCGATCAAATTATCGACGCTACCGCAGGACACGATTCGTTCTGTTTCCTCGACGCATATTCCGGCTACCATCAAATCAAGATGACAGAATCAGACCAAGCCGCAACGACATTTATCACACCATATGGCCCATTCTGCTTCAACACAATGCCCTTCGGGCTCAAAAACACCGGCGCAACATATCAACGCATGATTCAGACATGTCTGGCAAACCAGATCGGCAAAACAGTGGAGGCATATGTAGATGATGTGGTCGTCAAAACAAGACATGTCGAATCTCTAGTAGACGACTTGAGGCTCACATTTGATAACCTCCGAACATACGACATCAAGCTCAACCCGGAAAAATGCATTTTCGTCGTTCCAGCCGGAAAGCTCTTGGGCTTCATTGTATCCGGTAGAGGAATTGAAGCAAATCCAGCCAAGATCCGAGCTCTGTCACAATTGGATATCCAAAAAGACCTCAAACAAATACAAAAGTTAACCGGATGCGTGGCGGCTCTAAGACGCCTTATCTCCCGCTTGGGAGAAAAGGCCCTCCCCCTTTACCGCCTCCTTCGGTGCACCGAACACTTCGAATGGACGGATGCAGCCACGGCCGGACTCGACGAAATAAAAGCCATATTGGCAACAAACCCAGTCCTGGCCGCGCCAAACATTGGCGAACCAATGCTATTGTACATTGCAGCAACACATCAGGTTGTAAGCGCAGTGCTCGTCGTCGAACGAGAAACGGACGGACACAAATTCCCCCTTCAAAAGCCGGTCTATTATGTGTCCACTGTCCTCACTCCATGCAAATCATGGTACCCGCATTATCAAAAGATTGCTTACGCGGTATTCATGGCATCCTGGAAGCTACGACACTACTTTCAAGAGTGCTCAATAACAGTAGCCTCGGAAGTACCACTTAACAATATTATAAACAACCGTGACGCAACGGGCTGGATTGCAAAATGGGCCATTGAGCTCCTCCCGTTCGACATAACTTACAAGCCACGGCGAGCCATCAAGTCACAAGTTTTGGCCGACTTCGTTGCAGAATGGACGGAGGCGGAACTCCCTAAAGCGTACGGCACGTATTCAAATTGGAGCATGCATTTCGACGGCTCCAAGATGTTGGCTAGACTAGGGGCTGGCGTCGTTTTAACGTCCCCCACAGGAGACACAGTTCAATACGTACTCCAGATTATGTACACAGACTCCAACAATGCAGCCGAATATGAGGCCCTTTTACATGGTCTCCGGATGGCAGTATCCATGGGCATTCAACGCCTAGAGGTGCGCGGGGACTCGAACCTCGCAATATCCCAAATAAATGGAGACTTCGATGCCAATTATCCAAAAATGGCAGCTTACCGCAACGCCATCCTAAAAATGTCAGCTCGGTTCGAAGGGCTTGAATTTCACCATATAGCCCGGGAAAATAATCAAGCGGCAGATGTCCTGGCACGCATCGGCGCAAAACGCGATGTAGTCCCCCCAACATCTTCTTGGAAAGGCTGTTCAAGCCATCCGTAGTATGGGAAGGGAAACCGAACAATAACAGCCTAGACCCAACCGCACTTCCCGACACCGAACATTCTGACACAATCGGAGGCTCTGCCAATGAAATAACACCTTCAGCCAATGTAATAATGGCCGTCATCGCCCCGTGGACAGAACCATTTCTCACCTACCTTACTAGGCAGGAACTCCCCGAGGACCAAAACGAGGCACGCTACATAGTGCGGCGATACAAAGCCTACAAAGTTCATGAGGGAGAGCTTTATAAGAAAAGCACTACCGGAGTCCTTCAAAGGTGCATCTCCGAAGAGGAAGGGTGGAACCTCCTGGCTGAAATTCACGCCGGACTCAGCGGTCATCACACTGCAGCTCGGTCCCTTGTAAGCAAGGCCTTCTGCACATGCTTTTATTGGCCGACGGCCCGGGCAGACGCCCAGGACCTAGTCCAACGATGCGCCGGTTGCCAGCCCTTTGCAAACCAAAGCCATATGCCCCCCACCGCCCTCCAAACTATCCCCATCACTTGGCCCTTTGCGGTCTGGGGGCTTGACATGGTTGGACCCCTTAAAGGTGGAACCCACAAGCAAAAATACTTACTGGTCATGGTGGATAAGTTCACCAAATGAATAGAAGCCAAGCCTGTTAAGACGGCCAAACCCGGACCGGTGATAAACTTTATATCCGGGGTTTTACACCGCTAGGCGTCCCCCACAACATCATCACTGATAACGGCACGAACTTTACGGCCGACGAGGTAAAACTCTGGTGCAAAAACATGGGCATCAAGCTCGATTATGCTTCCGTCTATCACCCACAAACTAACGGTCAAGTCGAACATGCAAATGGTCTTATCATGAGCGGCATCAAACCCAAATTAGTGCGGTCCCTCAAGGAATCTAACATGCACTGGGTAGAGGAGCTCAACTCCATACTCTGGGGGCTGCGGACCATGCCGAATCGCACCATCGGATACACACCATTCTTTATGGTGTACAGCGCAGAGGCAGTTCTGCCTTGCGACATAATTCATGACTCACCTTGAGTGCGCATGTACGAAGAAAGAGAAGCCGAACTTGATCGGCATGACAGTTTGGACGCATTGGAGGAGGAGCGTGACGTGGCAAAAGCCCGTTCCGCATTCTATCAACAGCAGGCTCGAAGATACCAAAGCAGAGAAGTACGGGCCAAAAATTACAACGTTGGCGAATTAGTTCTACGCCTGCCGGAGAAGAAAAAGGACAAACTCAAGCCCAAGTGGGAAGGTCCCTTCATAATTGACCAAGTCCTGACTGGTGGAGCGTACCGCCTGCGAGATGCATCGGATAACCGACTTGAGCCGAACCCATGGAACACAGCCTGTCTCCGAAGATTCTATGCCTAGCGCCGGACTCTGTGTTCATCTCCTTCCTCTGTCCATTTGTTATATACTGTCTGTCTTACATTTCTCTCCTTCTCTCCTTCCTTTCTCTTATAGCCTTTAAAGGCTCATCAAATGACGTGCTATTCGCACTCATTAAACCTGGGGGCTTCTTTTACCAGAAGCTTATTTATACGGGCTTCATGCCCAACACATGTGTCGGTGTCAAAACCGGCGGATCTCGGGTAGGGGGTCCCGAACTGTTCGTCTAGGCCGGATGGTAATAGGAGGCAAGGGACACGAAGTTTTACCCAGGTTCGGGCCCTCTCGATGGAGGTAAAACCCTACGTCCTGCTTGATTAATATTGATGATATGGGTAGTACAAGAGTAGATCTACCACGAGATCAGAGAGGCTAAACCCTAGAAGCTAGCCTATGGTATGATTGTGTTGTCCTACGGACTAAAACCCTCCGGTTTATATAGACACCAGATAGGGTTAGGGTTACATAGAGTCGGTTACAATGGTAGGAGATCTATACATCCGTATCGCCAAGCTTGCCTTCCACGCCAAGGAAAGTCCCTTCCGGACACGGGACGAAGTCTTCAATCTGGTATCTTCATAGTCCAGGAGTCCGGCTGAAGGTATAGTCTGGCCATCCGGACACCCCCTAATCCAAGACTCCCTTAGTAGCCCGTGAACCAGGCTTCAATGACGACGAGTCCGGCGCGCATATTGTCTTCGGCATTGCAAGGCGGGTTCCTCCTCCAAGTACTTCAAAGAAGATTTTGAACACAAAGATAGTGTCCGGCTCTACAAAATAAGTTTCCACATATTGCCATAGAGAGAATAATATTTACACAAATCTAATCTGCTGACGTATTCCGTAGTGTGACATCACTCCGCGGCCAAGCTTTTATTCGAATCGTTTTACTATCTCATCTCAGCGTGTTATGCGAGGCGGTTTCCTTGGCACGTCTTGTTAAAGCAGAGATCATGTCCCCTTATTCCGGGATTCTCATCAATACGGACGTGGGTAACCCAACCGCGCCATTGATTACGACGCTTGGGAGATAAGCGAGTTTTACCAGGCTGGTGGGGACGCATAGTCGCGTCCACCCATATAAGGGGATAGGGATCCACCTTTTCACCTACGCCTTCTTCCTCCCTTGCTTATCCATTCTCGCACACTCGAGCTACAGCGCCCAAGTCCGCACTCCCTACCTCAACCTTCTCCAGCCATGTCCGGAGCGGGAGGCAAGTGGATGGTCTCCTCCGTCACGGAGGGACACATCAAAAAACTGAGGAAGGCCGGATACTTGTCTAACGACATCACGTACCGGCTTCCCGAAAAGGGGCAGCTCCTCCCCACCCCAAGGCCCCACGAGAGGGTAGTGTTGCTTCCCCACTTCCTCCGCGGACTGGGCTTTCCGATCCACCCATTCATCCGGGGACTCATGTTCTACTACGGCCTGGATTTCCATGATCTGGCCCCGAACTTCATCCTCAACATCTCGGCGTTTATCATCGTGTGCGAGGCTTTCCTATGCATCCGCCCCCATTTCGGCCTATGGCTCAAGACTTTCAATGTCAAGCCAAAGGTGGTGCGCGGCAACCAGGCGGAGTGCGGAGGCACCATGGTGGGCAAGATGCCCAACGTCTTATGGCTCGAGGGCTCCTTTTTGGAGACCCTGAAGGGGTGGCAATCGGGGTGGTTTTACATCACCGAGCCGTGCGACCCTAAGTGGGTCGCAGCCCCCCGAGTTCCGGTCCGGACCCCCAACGCGACTCACGTCCTGGAAAGAGACGGGCCTATCGTGGGGCAACAAAGGAGAGGTGACTGGACTGCAAACATGCATCCAAACCCTGGTGGACAAGCAGCTCAAGCTCGTCAACGTAGTCCAGGTTATGCTCATCCGCCTAATCCTCCCATGTCAACAACAGGCCTTCAATCCGTGGGAGTTCAATCCGGCGCAGCACCGAACTCTGAGCAGGCTCTTCGACACTACATACGAAGATTCCTGGAAGGTGCTTTTCAAGGGCGCCGAGGCTCCCGCATCCTCCACCGAGGATCGCGAATTCAGCGCGCAGCGTCACGCTAGCACGGTAAGTTGTTTGTACCTTTTTACAGGGTATTGGTTTTCCATAGTTTAACTCAATGTGGGATCTAAGCTCCCTTCCCTTTGACAGAGTTGGAAGGCGAAGTCTGGACAGATCGACTGTCCGGCTCCATTGCCCGAAGACCCAGCTGATGCCCGCTTGGCGAAGCTGCTGGTTTCGGCACCCTATGTGGTGCCGGAGAAGAAGGCCACAAAGAAGGCCACGGGGACTCGAAAGAGTGCCCGGCGCCAAGAGGTGTCTGATTCATCACCCGACGGCTCCGAGGCGCATTCCTCCTGTGAAGACGAGGAGGAAGAAGAAGAGACCTCTCCCCCTCCAGCGGGAGGAGAGAAGAAAAGGAAGGCCGCCCTCTCTGGGGAGGCTGGAGGGTCCAAGAAGGAGATAACCCTTCCTCCGGACTACTCCACCGACGCCGACGACGGCAAAGAAGAGTGGCCGACCAGGGCCAAGCCCCTGGCGAAATCGTAAGTATCCGGATACCAGAGTAATTAATAGTATTCCATTATTGCACAACTTTCCCTTATGTCGAATATGATTATGCAGCCCACCCAAAGACCGGCTCGACGCATCGTCGAGCGGTTCACTGGACTCGTCGGATGTGAATTCGCTTCCGATGGCTTCCTCCCCCGCCCTGCGGACGGCGCCGAAGTGCTGTCTCAACAGGTTCCAAGCCGGGAGGAGGTGGTCCTGGAGGCGCCACAAGGCGACCTCCCGGACTCCAGGAGTAAAGGGGATGAAACCCCCCAGGGCTCCAAGTCCGGCTCTAGGCCAAACACTGCTCCGGAACCTTCAAAGGTTCCAGAGTCCGGTGGGCGACCTCCTTCCAAGAGGAGCAGGCCCTCCGTGCCGGTGACCCCCGTCCAACCGGAGGCGCCGGACAATCTGTTGGAGGCGCTCCAAGGCGCCTCCATCGACGAGCAGCACCGCACCATTATGAGTGCGGTGGTCCAGAAGGTTCAGTCCGCCAAGAGCAGACTGACTGAAGCTTGTACTAGCCTTTTAACAGGCTTTGAGGTAAGTAAAGAATGTGTAAATAATATTACCGCATAGACAGTAGCCCCTGATGATCTGTTTGGCGTTCGGGAAGAAAAGCCGAATAGAGGATCAAATAAAATTCGCAGGAGTCTAACAAAAAGGAGTCAATATGCGTATGCAGGCTTCTCTGCTTGCGTCCGCCGCACTGACTGCGGAAGTGGACATGCTAAAGCAGAACCTCGAGCGGTCTGAGCAAGAGCTCGGGCGTGCCAAGAAGCAGCTCGAGGACAATGAAGGTAAGAAATACCTTGTTTAAATATACATAAAAAGGTGCAATTGCAAAAAATGACAGGATTATCATGGCTATTGTAGGGGCCACGTCTGAGCTGGCGACCCGTAAGCAAGCGCTGGTCGAGGCCGAGGAGAGGGCAGCCACGGAGCGCACCGAGCGGGAGAAGTACGAGGCCCAGGTTGGCAAGGTGCAGCAAGAGCTCCAGGTTCTCATGAAAAAATATGAGAGTTTGGAGTTGGACTCAAAGACGCGAGTGTCCGAGGTCGCGGCGGCTATTGAAAATGCCAAGTCTGCCAAGGCCGAATCCCAGAAGACCCTCCAGGAGTTGGCTGAGGTGAAGAAGATAGCGGCAGGTAAGGCATTCTTTATGCAAAGCAAACACATAAACGTGAGTTACTTGTTACTTACCCGAATCCGGAGTTCTACAGGAGCGTTCGCAGATCTTCCCCGGAGTGTGTCCGATGCCGTCGCATTCTATCGAGCCGAGGAGGGCAGCTCGACAGAGAAGGTGTTCTGGTCTCAGTGTGCTGAGGCCGGACACCCCGTGCCCCTAAGCGACCAGCTGAAGCAACTGGTCGAGCTCCACAAGGCGGCCGAACAGGCCATGAAGGGCCTCATAGTTCGGCTGTGGCCTGGAGAGGCTCAGCCTGGGAGCTATTTCGGGTTGGTGCAGCGGCTGGTGGAGGCCTGTCCAAGGCTCAAAGTCATCAAGCGCTCCGTCTGCATTGAAGGTGCCCGTAGGGCCCTTGCCCGTGCTAAGGTGCACTGGGGCAAGCTGGATGCTGAGAAGCTTGTGAAGGACGGGCCACCACCGGGGAAAGAGCATCGCAAGCCCGAAAATTAATATAAGGATGTTCTAAAGGGTGCCTGCCTTATGGCGGATGAATGTTTCAGAGATGTAATTTTTGAGTAAAACTCGCTCGTTTTGTCGTGTGCGCTGAAAACTTGTTCATATGCGCTAAGCAATGCTGTTTGAATTTAAAATATTACCTTCTGTGCGGCTGTTTATCAATTCTAAGAGATGGCGAGTCGTCGGCTTCTGCCCCCGTGCCGCTAGTGCTGGGGTGTTCGGGGATAAACCTAAGCGCTCTTTTTCCCATGTTTGGGTCCTTCGAGGGAGGCGCTGAGCCCAACGAACAAGGAAATCGGACTATAATGCGTGAACACTCTCACTTAGCCATAGAATTCTATAATTTTAAATTTCGACGAAGCCCCTGGTATTCGGAAGACCGAGTTCGGGGCGCTATCCACGCCTTGGCCGGACAGAGCCGACTCCTCGCTCTAAGCGGCATAAGTCTTTAGGGACTCAAAAAAAACCTCTCGAACAACGACCAACTCTCGCTTCATCATGATAGTCAGTTTTAGCTTTCTCAACTGAGGTGCTCGACCTAGCTCAACTGGGGCACAATCGCAGTGGTTCTCCTAGTGCTACCTTAGCCCATATAGCGGAACGTAAGGCACCAAAACATTGGAGCCAGGCAAACCCAACTATTGACCCAAGACATGATTCGGAGCAGATGCATATAATGCTATAAGTTCGGGGTGCCGCACTTGTTAAAGTGTTCGGACTTCTCACACCATATTGAGGGGTACTGAAGCCCCTAGCGTATTTCGGCCATACCAAAGTGTACGGGTGCAACATGTCGTTAAGGAACATATATAAAAAAAAGTAATGCAAAAATAGACAAAAGCTATGCATTGGTTATTAAAGAGAGCTGCGGTCAAAGCAGAACGATACAAATAATGCGATAAGCAAAAGGTTGGACTATTTAACATGTTCGTTCCAGGGGCGAGCTGCAGAATAGTATGCGAAACAGGTATACTGCTCGTGATAGAGACCACCTGGGAGTTCCGTAATGCGGCGTGGCTTGTCTGCTTCCCTGGTTCTTGCATCGTTTGTGCGGCAATTGAACTGCCGAACAGGCCTTCCGAAGAATGGAGTCCTGAAAGTAAGACAAAATTAAAAAATCGGCAGCCCCTGGTGCGGTTTCAGCCGTGTTTTGAGCGTGCCGTGATGGTTCCCCTCCCCTCGTACCCATGGTATTTCTAGAGCGTAGTTATGTACGCGAAGTACTGGTGCCGCATTTTTGCGAGGGCTGGGGTTGGTGCCGCATTGCTACGCTTGCTCGGAGCATGCTAGGCGGTCTTGTTGTAGGTTACTCCAGGCGCGCTTGACGGTGTCCGGACGTTTAATGGCCGGACTGGAGAACTACCTGGAGAGGCTGCTTTGTACTTCCCCTGCAAGGGTCACCGTGTGCTCCTCCGTTCGGAGGGAGCGTTCGGTGTTTCCATTGACCGTAATTACTCCTCGAGGGCCTGGCATCTTGAGCTTAAGGTATGCATAGTGTGGTACCGCATTGAACTTGGTGAATGCGGTTCGTCCGAGCAGTGTGTGATAGCAACTGCGGAATGGGACTATGTCGAATATTAACTCCTCGCTTCGGAAATTATCCGGAGATCCGAAGACCACTTCAAGTGTGACTGAGCATGTACAGTTGGCCTCTACACCTGGTATTACGCCTTTAAATGTCATTTTGGTGGGCCTAATCCTCGAGGGATCTATGCCCATTTTCCACACTGTATCCTGGTAAAGCAGGTTCAGGCTACTGCCACCGTCCATAAGGACTCTAGTGAGATGAAATCCGTCAATAATTGGGTCTAGAACCAATGCAGCGAATCCGCCATGACGGGTGCTAGTGGGATGGTCCCTTCGATCAAAGGTAATCGGGCAGGAGGACCATGGGTTGAACTTTGGAGCGACTGGCTCTATCGCGTATACGTCCCTTAACGCGCGCTTCCGCTCCCTCTTGGGGATGTGGGTTGCGTACATCATGTTCACCGTCCGCACTTGTGGGGGAAAACCCTTCTGTCCACTTTTGTTCGGCGGCCGGGGCTCTTCGTCCTCATCGCTATGCAGCCCCTTGTCTGTATTTTCGGCATTTAACTTGCCTGCCTGCTTGAACACCCAACAATCCCTGTTGGTGTGATTGGCCGGCTTTTCGGGGGTGCCATGTATCTGGCACAAGCGGTCGAGTATTCGGTCCAAACTGGACGGGCCCCTAGGATTCCTTTTGAATGGCTTTTTCCGCTGACTGGATTTATAGCCTCTGAATCCGGCATTAACTGCCGTATCCTCAGCGTTGTCGCCGTTAATGTGGCGCTTCTGCTTGTTGCGACGCGACCTGCGACTACTGTCCCTGGTATCCGAATTACCAGGGTTCTTGGTCATGTTGTTGCTACGAGCAAGCCAGTTGTCTTCTCCCGCGCAAAAGCGGGTCATGAGTGTCGTGAGTGCTACCATAGATTTCGGCTTTTCCTGTCCAAGGTGCTGGGCAAGCCACTCGTCACGGATATTGTGCTTCAAGGCTACTAGGGCCTCAGCGTCCGGATAGTCGACTATTTGATTTTTCTTTGTTAGGAACTGTGTCCAGAATTGCCTGGCCGATTCCTCTGGCTGCTGAATTACGTGACTTAGGTCATCGGCGTCTGGGGGTCGCACATAAGTGCCCTGGAAATTGTCGAGGAATGCAGCTTCCAGGTCCTCCCAACAACTGATTGATCCTGTCGGCAAGCTATTAAGCCAATGCCGAGCTGGTCCTTTAAGCTTGAGTGGGAGGTATTTGATGGCGTGGAAATCATCGCCGTGGGCCATGTGGATATGAAGGAGATAATCCTCGATCCATACCGCAGGATCTGTTGTGCCATCATATGATTCGATGTTTATGGGTTTGAAACCCTCGGGGATTTGATGATCCATTATTTTGTCTGTGAAGCATAGTGGGTGTGCGGCGCCTCTGTAGTGGGCTATATCACGATGTAGCTCCAATGAGCTTTTTCTACTGTGTTCGGCCCTGCCGAATTTATGGCCGGCGTGATGGTTACCATCTCGAGTCATGGGGGGCCCATGCGATCCGTAGATAGATCTTGTTTGCCTTGCCTTCTCCTCCAACATATCTCGTAGGTCCGGCGCAATTTCCCATGCCTTCGTACAGGGTGCGGCTTGAGTGGAGGGCCGAGAGGCCTCTCTGTCGCGGCCACGAGGTGGCCGATCGGCCATATCGAGTGCAAGTGATGCAGGTTTAAGTTCTTCCTCCTCTAGTCGGGGTAGCAACCTGCGCTTTGGGTAGCTCTTGGAGGGGTGTTCGAGTTTATGCTCTTCGGCCGCAAGGACTTCAGTCCATCTGTCGACTAGCAAATCTTGATCAGCTCTAAGTTGTTGCTGTTTTTTCTTGAGGCTTCTTGCCGTGGCCATAAGCCTGCGTTGAAAATTCTCTTGCTCAACAGGATCCTCTGGCACGACAAATTCGTCGTCGTCGAGGCTTGCCTCGTCTTCGGAGGGAGGCATATAATTATCGTCCTCGACATCTCTCTCTGCCGCTCTCTCATGAGGGCTGGTTTCTCCATCCTCCTGTGCTAAATCTTGCTGGATGGCGTTTTCTTCAGCACTCTCCATAGTATTATAATCTCCCGTGCTGGAATCACCGTATTTGTTTTGGCGGGATTTTGATCGGCGCCGCTGACGCCGGCGCTTAGGCTGTATCTTGGAGGGGTCATCCTCCGCTGTTCCATCGCCATCTCCTTCTTTTGGGTGTCCATCATGTATATGTCATATGACGAGGTGGCTTTCCAGGGCCTAATAGGCGCTGGTTCTTCATCGTCTCCTTCATCGGCGTCCATACCGTCGATGTCTTCGGAGTCGAAGTCGAGCATGTCGGTTAAATCATCGACAGTGGCTACAAAGTGGGTGGTGGGTGGGCTTTGAATTTCTTCATCGTCCGTACCCCAACCTTGCTGACTGTAGTCCGGCCAGGGCTCTCCTGATAAAGAGAGAGACTTCAGTGTCTTCAGAATATCGCCGAAAGGCGAGTGCTGAAAGATGTCTGCGGTAGTAAACTCCATGATCGGCGCCCAATCGGATTCGATCGGCAGGGGCGCGGAGGGTTCGGAGTCCGGAGAGGAGTCCGGCTCCCTGGAGTCACGAGTCTCGCGGAGTGCGGGGCTGGTGTTTGGCTCGATCGCCGTTGGGATCGCAACCCCCAAGGCGGCGTCCAACCACGTATCCTCGATCGGCGAAGTAGGCTCCGAATTAAGGGTCGAAGCCGATGCGGGTGCGGCCTCTAGGGCACTGTTCGGTGGCAGAGCTAAATCATGCTTGTCGTGACAGTGCGGCGCGCTCGGCAGTGGCTCGAATCCGTCGAAGATCAAGTCCCCGCGGATGTCAGCCGTGTAGTTTAAACTTCCAAATCTGACCTGACGGCCAGGGGCGTAGCTTTCGATCTACTCCAGATGGCCAAGTGAATTGGCCCGCAGTGCGAAGCCGCCGAAGACGAAGATCTGTCTGGGGAGGAAGGTCTCACCCTGGACTGCATCGCTATTGATGATCGTAGGAGCCATCGAGCCTGACGGCGACGACAAAGAGGAACTCTCAATGAAAGCACCAATGTCGGGGTCAAAACCGACGGATCTCGGGTAGGGGGTCCCGAACTGTGCGTCTAGGCCGGATGGTAACAGGAGGCAAGGGACACGAAGTTTTACCTAGGTTCGGGCCCTCTCGATGGAGGTAAAACCCTACGTCCTGCTTGATTAATATTGATGATATGGGTAGTACAAGAGTAGATCTACCACGAGATCAGAGAGGCTAAACCCTAGAAGCTAGCCTATGGTATGATTTTGTTGTCCTACGGACTAAAACCCTCCGGTTTATATAGACACCGGATAGGGTTAGGGTTACATAGAGTCGGTTACAATGGTAGGAGATCTATACATCCGTATCGCCAAGCTTGCCTTCCACGCCAAGGAAACTCCCTTCCGGACACAGGACGAAGTCTTCAATCTGGTATCTTCGTAGTCCAGGAGTTTTGCCGAAGGTATAGTCCGGCCATCCGGACACCCCCTAATCCAGGACTCCCTCAACATGTGTGACACTTCTGCATGTACCTTTTATTTCACCATTATATGCATCGATATGAATTAAGTTTTGGCCAAGCTGGGTTGCCTGGCTCCTGTGCTTACCCCTACGTTCCCGATTATTCGGCTAGGCGGTAAAGGGAGCACCTCTGCGATTGTTACTGCCGGATCAGCCGGATGTGTACCTCAGACCGGGTGAAGCCGAAAGCTGGCGTTCTTAAGGGAATATTCGGTCGGTGACCCAAAAGATGATCTTTTTACTTATTTATTTATGCGCCCCCAGATGCTTTTTTTTGCGTCTTTTTCGCAGAATGGGCATGCACTTTATGGCATGCCTCCCAGGGAAAGGAACCCCTAACGGAACTATTCTCCCTGGAAGACATTTCTTACTAACCATGTAATATAACATAACTAGTCGGGCACTTGTCTGTTCACGCACTAATGACCCCTATGCCTGGTCTACATGCATTCCCCGGTTCTTATATAACCGCATGGGAATTCGGACACACTCCGGACCGTCAGGTCCCGGGGCTGAAGTGAAAAGGTCGGCCATGACAAACTATCTACAATCCGACTAGAAGGCAATATAAATGTCAATTAAATTACATAGTCATTCTGACTGATTGTATTCCTCTTCAATACCATCCAACAGGCTGTCTAATTTACAGTCCTACTGGGAATACTTTGCGGCCAATTCTACTTGGCCGCATACTAAGCTTACAGGGATCTCCTTCCCATCGGGCCCCACAGGACCGACCTCAGCCATGTGGTTGGGGTCAGCCTTTGTGTACCGCGTCTTCACCATGGCCCAGGCCTCCCTAGCGCCTTGACGGCAGGCCGATATCTTCCATAATCGGAAGCGCTGCCGTGCTCCCTTTAGCTTCTCCGCAAGCTCTCCAAGACCTTCGGGCACGGAGATGGATGGCCACAGGGCCTGGGCAACGCCTCGCATCGCCTTCCGAACTCGCTCGAGCAGTTGCGAGAGCTCGGGAAGAAGGTCACCCGTAGAACCAGGCATCTCCTCTGCAGGACGACCTGTTAGCACACCTACAGACATTACTCTGTTAGTCAACTTCCCCGCCGAACTTTTTTTCTCCAAAGGTTCGTTCAAGCACTTACTAAATATGCCGCGCCGAAGCCGCTGATTCTCCTTAACGGAGTCTGACAGCTGGGCACGAACATCTTTCGGCTCGACGCCCAGCTTGGTGTTGGCATCTTGGAGATCGTTCTTCTCCCGCCTCACCTTTGTCAGCACCTTCTCCCCAGCCTTCGGCTGGCGTAGGAGGTGTTGCCTTTCCGGATTCAATCTAGTGCCATCTGCAATTTCATTTGTTAGATTCGCACCCATGCCGTGCTTCGCAAAATACTTATCTTTTGAAGTGTATATTACCAAAGGGGGTCTCCTTGGGCTCCCCTGCCGCAGCTAGTGCGGCCTCAAGTTGGGCTTTGCACTCTTCCAGCTCCTGGGACAGTAGGGAATTCTTTTCTGTAAGAACCTGCATAACGTATGATCCTTAAATCAGTAATTCTAACTGTTTCAAGTCTCGGGGGCTACTGGTATATATATATATATATAATTACCAAAATTTTCTTACCCGTATGTCTTTTACATATTGCTCCGTGGCTCTGGTTAGACCATTTTGAGCGGCATGGAGGTACGCATCTCCCGACTTGAAGGCATCTAATGCCTCTTGGGAGAAACAAGCATCGCGAAAAATTGTCTGGCGACGCCTGTGGTTCATGGCACTCTCCACCTCAGAGTTGGTGGCAGACAACCTGTCCACATCCTCCGTCGGAGGAGCGTCCGGTGCGCGCCTTGTGTTCGCCTCCGCCTCCGAACCAGGCTTTGGAGCCTGGCTGGTGGAGGCGCGATTGGCAGCCTCTCCGAATATAGTCCGGCGAGGTCTCTTTGTCCTGAAGAGAGCACGAGTGTTAATATGCCTTAAAGGTATAATCCCTAGGATAAGGAGGCGTGCCATACCTTTGCGCTGACGCCTCGGTCCGGACTGCACCTCTTTTCTGCCCACGGGGCCCTACGGCCCCTCGTCGGCTTGTCGCCGCAGGTTTAGCCTCCCGTCTCAGAAACCTCCCCTGCAAAGTTCGGTTGTAATCAGGAAACTGAAAACACGAGAGGGCGGACCCCTATTCGGGGTACTGGGACTTCGATCTCAGTTACCTGGGAGGCCAGGATTAGCCTTGGGTAATCGGCCGTAATGGCCACCAAGGCGTTGTCCTTGCTCAATTGATGGAACACTCCATCAATCAGCTCCACAGATACGTCCGGATCCTCTTGAGAGGCTGGGTCGAGGGACCGTCCTGGGTCCTCGGGTTGTGGAGGAGGGCTGTTTATTTCTTTAACAGCCTGGCGCAGTTCCTGCATTGAAGTCGCTAGACTAAATATTAAACGATGGGGATATAAAACGGATGGGCAAGATGCAACCACTTACCAAGCTTGGATGATTGTACATAGAAAATCCACCCTTCGGGTCGACGCGGAGAAAATCCTCCTCTTCTCCCTTGTACAAAGCGGACAAGGTCTTTGCTAGAGCCGCAGCCGAATCCGGCCCCTTACGGCCGTAGCGGCTGGCGTCGTCCTCCCCGTTGAAGTCCCACATGGGGTGGCCTCTATACTGTAGCGGCTGCACCCCTCGCATGATGCATGCGGCCATGACCCCGATCATGGTCAGTCCGGAATGAGCTAACAATCTTATCCGGCCCATCAGGTAAATAATGTCCTTGTCACTTTCCCTCGGAGGGCTCCGTGGATGCCAACTTAGGCGCTTCTTTAGTGGGGAACTGTCGAACTCAGGGAGGCCGATCCGGACAGGATCCGGCAGCGGGACGTCCTCTATGTAAAACCATTCCGAAGGCCAGTCCTCGGACGCTTTCTTTGGGTTCCGGATAGATATCCGGTCCCGGCGATGCGCCACACTTCGGCTCCGCCCACTTGATATATTGACCCCTTCTTAGAACGGGGCACGAGGCAGAATAGCTCTTTCCACAGCCCGAAATGAGCCTCAACACCCAAGAACAGCTCGCAGAGGGCTACGAAGCCTGCGATATGCAATACGGAGGCAGGCGTGAGATTGTGTAGCTGGAGGCCATAAAACTCCAGGAGCCCCCGGAGAAATGGATGGATTGGAAATCCGAGCGATCTTATTAAATAAGGGACGAGGCACACCCGCTCTCCTTTGGAGGGATTAGGGGCACTCTCCGCTTGCTCTCCGCCATTGTAGATGGCAAGACCGGCTTGAACCGGGACCATATAGGCCGGGGGGAGAAATCCCTTGGTCTGGAGCGTCACTAGCTCGTTATGCGGGATGGAGCATCTCTCCCAATATCCAGGCTGAGGGCTGGAAGGGCGAGAGGAGGAGTTGCGACGGCTGGCTATGGTGGTATGGACCTTTGTCGGATGCGCTCTGATGAACACTCGCGAAGGGGAGAAGGTGTGGTTTGGATCTAAATCCTCGTCCCCTTAAATGGGCGGCTCATTTACGCGGCTAGGGGTGTGGATGTCAAAACACTCAGACTTTTCATATTCGTTTCACACATGGGAGACGGCCATTATTGGGCGTAGAAGCCGAGGAGCGCAACATTTACAAGACACCAGACTTTATTCAACAGGTACACGGAATTTGCAGGAGAACCCGCCTTGCGATGCCGAAGACAATCTGCACGCCGGACTCATTGTCATTGAAGCCTTGTTCGGGGGCTACTGAGGGAATCCTGGATTAGGGGGTGTCCGGATGGCCGGACTATACCTTCAGCCAGACTCCTGGACTATGAAGATACAAGATTGAAGACTTCGTCCCGTGTCCGGAAGGGACTTTCCTTGGCGTGGAATGCAAGCTTGGCAATACGGACATGTAGATCTCCTACCATTGTAACCGTCTTTGTGTAACCCTAACCCTATCTGGTGTCTATATAAACCGGAGGGTTTTAGTCCGTAGGACAACATACAGAACAACAATCATACCATAGGCTAGCTTCTAGGGTTTAGCCTCTCCGATCTCATGGTAGATCTACTCTTGTACTACCCATATCATCAATATTAATCAAGCAGGACGTAGGGTTTTACCTCCATCGAGAGAGCCCGAACCTGGGTAAAACTTCGTGTCCCTTGCCTCCTTTTACCATCCGGCCTAGACGCACAGTTCGGGACCCCCTACCCGAGATCCGCCGGTTTTGACACTGACAGGCGTGTAGTAATTTAAATGAAAGTCGTTGAGGGAGTCCTGGATTAGGGGGTGTCCGGATGGCCGGACTATACCTTCAGCCGGACTCCTGGACTATGAAGATACAATATTGAAGACTTCGTCCTGTGTCCGGAAGGGACTTTCCTTGGCGTGGATAGCAAGCTTGGCGATACGGATATGTAGATCTCCTACCATTGTAACCGACTTTGTGTAACCCTAACCCTCTCCGGTGTCTATATAAACCGGAGGGTTTTAGTCCGTAGGATAACATACAGAACAACAATCATACCATAGGCTAGCTTCTACGGTTTAGCCTCTCCGATCTCGTGGTAGATCTACTCTTGTACTACCCATATCATCAATATTAATCAAGCAGGACGTAGGGTTTTACCTCCATCAAGAGGGCCCGTACCTGGGTAAAACTTCGTGTCCCTTGCCTCCTATTACCATCCGGCCTAGACGCACAGTTCGGGACCCCCTACCCGAGATCCGCCGGTTTTGACACCGACATTGGTGCTTTCATTGAAAGTTCCTTTGTGCCGTTGCCGCTAGGCTTGATGCCTCCTACGATCATCAATAGCGATGCAGTCCAGGGTGAGACCTTCCTCCCTGGACAGATCTTCGTCTTCGGCAGCTTTGCACTGCGGGCCAATTCACTTGGCCATCTGGAGTAGATCGAAAGCTATGCCCCTGGTCGTCAGGTCAGATTTGGAACTTTAAACTACACGGCCGACATCCGCGGGGACTTGATCCTCGATGGATTCGAGCCACTACTGAGCGCGCTGCACTGCCACAACGACCGTGGTCTAGCTCCGCCGCCGAACAGTGTCCTGGAGGCCGCACCCGCATCGGCTTCGACCCTTAATTCGGAGCCAACTGCGCCGATCGAGGATGGGTGGTTGGATGCCGCCTCGGGGGCTGCGATCCCAACGGCGATCGAGCCAAACACCAGCCCCGCACTCCACGAGACTCGTCACTCCAAGGAGCCGGACTCCTCTCCGGACTCCGAACCCTCCGCGCCCCTGCCGATCGAATACGATGTGGCGCCGATCATGAAGTTTACTGCCGCGGACGTCTTTCAGCACTCGCCTTTCGGCGATATTCTGAAGACACTAAAGTATCTCTCTTTATCAGGAGAGCCCTGGCCGGACTACGGTCAGCAAGGTTGGAATACAGACGATGAAGAAATTCAAAGCCCACCCACCACCCACTTTGTAGCCACTGTCAACGATTTAACCGACATGCTCGACTTCGACTCCGAAGACATCGACGGCATGGACGCCGATGAAAGAGACAATGAAGAACCAGCGCCTATTGGGCCCGGGAAAGCCACCTTGTCATATGACGTATACATGGTGGACGCACCAAAAGATGACAACGAGGAGCGAAAGGACGCACCGAAGGCTTGTTCCCTCGAGAAGCAGTCAAAGCGGCGACGCAAGCACCGCCCCAAATCCCGCCTCGGCAGAAATAATGATCACACAGACCCAGCGCTGGAGCAGGGCGAACCGCTATCGGACAACGGCAATCCAGATAATCAAGTCGAACAAACAAATTCTATCAAGGATAATAGTCCGGATGACATAACGCCGGACAGGCGCCCGGAGCAGCAGAATGCCCGTAAAAGGCTTGTTGCCACCGCGAGGAGACTTAAAAAGCAGAAGCAAAGGCTCAAGGCTGCGCAAGACACACTCCAAATCAGATGGAGTAAAATACTCAACACAGCAGCGAGGTACGGCGACAATCGCCCCTCCAAGAGCTACCCAAAGCGGAAGCTGCTACCTGAATTCGATGAGGAGGCCTCAGACCCCCCACAACCAAATATCAAAGCAGCCACCTGGCCAGATAGACGACCCCTCTACCAAAACAGAGTGGCATACAACGCCACTCAAAATACAACACACGACCCATGCGAGGGCTCGCACCCAAAGGACAGCGCAACAAGATCCATCTATGGACCACGCAAGCGCGCCCCAGCATACAATGCAACACAACAAACATCCGAACAACGCGGTACACCCAGCTACAAGGGTGCCGTACACCCCCTATGTTTCACCGATGAGGTGCTAGACCATGAATTTCCAGAGGGATTCAAACCCGTAAACATAGAGGCATACGACGGAACAACAGACCCTGGGTCTGGATTGAGGACTACATCCTTCATATCCATATGGCTCGAGGAGATGATCTCCAAGCCATCAAGTACTTACCCCTCAAACTCAAAAGGCCAGCTCGTCACTAGCTTAAAGGCCTCCCCAAAATCTCCATTGGAAGTTGGGAAGAGCTCGAAGACGCCTTTCGGGCAAATTTTCAAGGCACTTATGTCCGACCTCCGGATGCGGACGATTTGAGTCATATAACTCAACAGCCCGGAGAGTCAGCCCGAAACCTTTGGAACAGGTTTCTTACTAAAAAGAACCAGATTGTCGATTGTCCGGACGCCGAAGCCTTGGCAGCTTTTAAGCATAGCGTCCATGACGAATGGCTCGCCAGACACCTCGGCCAAAATAAGCCGAGAACGATGGCCGCATTAACAAACCTCATGACCTGCTTTTGCACGGGTGAGGATAGCTGGCTAGCCAGATGCAGCACCAGCGACCCCAGTACATCTGAAGTTAGAGATGGAAACGGGAAATCACGGCGCAACAGCAATCACAAACGTCGGAATAAAGAAGACAGCACGAAGGGCACGGCAGTAAACGTCGGATTCAAAAGCTCTCGGCCAGGTCAACAAAAGCCGCCCTCTAAAGGCACCAGGGATGAATTGTCCAGCCTCAACAAAATAATGGACCAAGTATGTCAGATCCATAGTACCCCTGGTAAACCGGATAATCATACCCACAGAGAATGTTGGGTCTTCAAGCAGTCCGGCAAGCTCAACACCATACACAAGGGGGAGGATACACCAAGTGAAGACGAGGACGAGCCTCCCAAGCAAGACACTAGGGAACAAAAGAAATTTCCACCAGAAGTCAAAACAGTAAATGTGTTACACGTGATCAAGGGAAAAAACGACGCGGCACTCCCAGGAAAATATACCCAAGTGCCTGTCACCGCGAAGTCCTACCACTGGTCGTCTCAACCGATCACTTTCGACCATCGCGATTACTCAGCAAGCATCCGACACGCAGGATGGGCTGCCCTGGTATTAGACCCAGTAATTGGCGGATATCACTTCACACGAGTCTTGATGGACGGTGGCGGCAGTCTAAACCTAATATATCAGGATACAATCCGCGGGATGGGGTTAGACCCAACAAAAATTTGCCACAGCAATACTACCTTTAAAGGAGTAACGCCAGGCCCAGGGGCTCATTGTACGGGCTCCCTCCTACTACAAGTTATATTCGGCTCCCCCGGTAACTTCCGTCGCGAGAATTTAACCTTCCACATCGCTCCGTTCCAAAGTGGCTATCAAGCACTGCTCGAACGCGAAGCTTTTGCTCGCTTTAATGCAATACCACACTACGCCTCCCTCACACTCAAGATGCCCGGTCCACGTGGCATCATTTCAGTGAAAGGAAATATCAAGCGATCTCTGCGCGCCGAAGAGAGTGCGGCTGCCTTGGCAGCCGCACACTAAAGGCGCCCAGACCAGCGAAACCATCCAATAGGTCATCAAGACCTCAGACACAACTAATTGAGTCCAGCGCCGCTATTTATACTGAATACATGGTCACAACCCTATTTGTCAATACAAGGGGCTCAACGCGCACAGACGAGTGGCAATTTCTTCTCATCTTGAATTATACATGGTTTCTTTAAGAACTATCCTTTTTGCACGACAACTTTTCACCTAAATTCCTCTCTTTTACAGACGATCATCGTGGTACACCTATCCAGGATACGGCACAATGGAGACACAGGCGCAGACGTGCAGCAGGGACCCGCCCCAAGGATTCTTTTTAGATTAAGAACCTGCGTAAACCTTTTTTACTGTCTCTTGTTGATACATATCCACCATTGAGAAGGATGCTGACGTCTTGGCATGTGGCCACGCCAGAACAATGCATGTACCTGGACACAAGGGGCTTCTTACAAAGGCCATTATTTAGGCCCGGTTTATACCACAAAGACCGAATACCTTATGGAGTGTTCGGCGTCGCGAGTTTGGCCCTATATGCATCAGCTCCGAATCATTGTCTTTGGTCAAATGTTGGGTTTGCCTGGCTCCTGTGTTTTGGAGACTTACCTTCCGCTTTACCGGCTAAGGTAGCGCCAGGAGAACTACTGCTATTATGCCCTGGTTCATCCGGACGAGCACCTCAGTAGAGAAAGCCGAAAACTGACTGTCATGATATAGTGTGAGACTGGTCAACCACTCGATGACCTGTTGGAATGTTAGAATTCCTCCGCCTTAACGAAGGGCCGTTCTCCGGCTAGGCATGTACGAACCCCGGGGTGGGGAGAGTGCGAAGCCACCAGGGGCTATCTAGTAGCCCCACTGTCAAACTCATATGGCTAAGTGAAAGTGTTAAAGCATTATAGTCCGGTTGCCTCGCTCGCTCCGCTATCACCTCCTTAATAGGACCAAGACGTTGGGTTAAGTGTGAACGCGTGTTTTTTGTGAGCACCTTCGCATTATATGCGTGGGGGTCGAAGCCGACGGCTGCAATCTTTCAGGTTATACACATGTATACTTAAACGGCCGCCCAGGAGGCATCATATTACTTTCAGGCAAAAGTATAAAAATAGCCTTATAAAAATTTATAAAAGCATTTCGCTTACAATGAGATTACATATCACTCAAACATAATATTTTTTGAGCACTGGGTCTCTATCAAACGAGCACCCTCAAGAACTTCTTCAAAGTAGTGCTCAGCAGCCATTCGACCTATGGTCGAATCCCGCGCTACAATAGTGGTAGCATCCATCTCCGCCCAGTATGCTTTAACACAGGCAAAGGCCATCCGTGAGCCCTCTATGCACTCCGACCTCTTCACCGCATTAATGCGCGGCACCACGTCAAGGAGCTGCTGCACCAAGCTGAAATAGCCGTTCGGTTTTGGCCTTTCCGGCCATAGCTGATCACAACAGACCTCATGGCGAGTCCGGACAACCTATTCAGTTCGGACCATTCGGCTAATTGGTCAGTCAATGAAAGCGGACGCTCGGGAGAATGGAATTGTGTCCAAAACAGCTGGTCCACTTCACGGTCCGTCTGACCCTGGAAGTACTTGGCCGCATCGGCAGCGCTCGCTGCCAAATCCATATACCCATCCTCTGAACTCCAGAGCCGATCCAGAGATGCATATCGTGGATCTCTGAACTTCCTCCGCAACATAAAGGATTTCCCAGCTACAATATCCCCGGCTTCCCACAGCTCCTCCTCCTTCACCCTCATAGCAGAGCGGATGTCTTTTCTCGTCGCAGCAGCCTTCTCAAGGTCTGATGCCTTCGCTAGGTTTTCCTTTTCAAGAACCCGGCAACGGTCGGTGGCGACTTTTAATTCTATGGCCATCTTGGCCATCTTATCTCGGCTCTCGCCATGCGCGGCCTTCTCGGTTTTCAACTCTTCGGCCGCCTTCAAAGCAGCCGCATTACTAAACCTCGCTTGTTCCTTGGCTCAGGCAAGTTCTGCCCGCAAGGCATCATATTAAAGATACTGGCAGCTCAATCTGCAGTCACAACATATTAAAGATACTGGCATCATGCTGCTCTTACTATGTGGCATTTACCAGATAATGACACTTACCCTGTGCCTCCTCAAGCCTTTGGTTAACAAGCTCGATGTCGGCGTCTGCCGCATCCAACTGCCGTTTTAAATGGGCAAACTCTCTAGTCCGGCTAGCCACCGGAGCTTCCATCACCTGCACATAGAGGCAGTATGGCTATTACCTGGGAATATGATCCTCTGTTTGTCGTTGTTTCCGATGACAACCAGAGTCTCAGGGACTACTATCTACACAGGGCACACCTAGCATGTGCAGGACTATCATACATTATTTTACATACCTCAAAGCCTGTCAGTAGACTCATAAAAGCTTCATCCAATCCGCTTTCGGCGGACGAGATTCTCTCCATCACCGTATTCATAAGCACACGGTGTTCATCTGAGATAGCCGCTCGCCCCACCAACTCCCTCAGAACATCCATTCACACACCAGACAGTGCCGGACTCTTTTTTCCGCTCTCTTCGGGAGCCAGACACTGGGAGCTTCGGGGGTCAATGGGATTATCTTCTGGCCTCACCGGACCCGGAGAGGCCCTCTGCGACGACACTTCGGGGTTGCCCGCTTCGGGAACGGAGGAGTCCGGAGGGGGCGTTTCGCTCTCCATCATCTCCGGAAAAGATCCCCCGAAGACGAGCTCATTTGAGAGGGGCTAAGACCCGAACTGCAAAGATATATGCGGTGGTTATTTTCTCAAAAGAAAAAGATGGCATACCTGTACTATTAAAGTATTTCGGTTCACTTACGACTCGCTGGAGGATTGATCCCCCCGCGGACTTTGTGCGACAAAAGCACCCCCCGAGGTAGGACCCTCTGTGGGAGACTTCTTCTCCCGTTTGGAAGCTTCGGCTTCCGAATCCCCGGGCGCAGTCCTTTTCCTCCTCCGGTCGTCTTTCTTCATGGAAACGCTCGCTCCCTTGGTTAGAATGGGCAGCGTTGGGGGCCCGCGTCCACCCATATTATCCTCCCCAGTATCTTCCTTCAAGGGATCCGGGCAAGGTGCGACCTGGAGCATCTTTTCCAATACCGGATTCTCAAAACCCTCAGGGAGGGGGGCCGAACACCGAATCAACTTCGCCTTTGTCAGCCAGTCCTGGTCAAAAAGCGAACTCTCAGAAATAACTTCGTAACAAGTGAGAGATAGTATGTTCGGCCGGAAGATTCCTTACCTGTTCGGTGGCGCGGTTACTGCTCAGTCCCACGTCCTCGGTAATTTCCGGACACTCTACCTGAGGTCCGAAGAATGACTTGTACATCTCCTCGTGCGTCAGACCGAGGAAATTTTGAATGACACGCGGCCCGTCGGGATTGAACTCCCACAAGCGAAGGGGCCAGCGTTTGCAAGGCTGGACTGGACGAACCAGCATAACTTGTATTACCGCAACCAAACTAAAATCTCCATTGAAGAGATCTCGAATGCGGCTTTGCAGTATAGGCACGTCCTTGGCTGGACCCCAGCTCAGACCTCTGCTGATCCATGACATCAGTTGTGGTGGAGGGCCCGAGCGGAAAACTGGGGCGGCCGCCCACTTGGCACTTCTAGGAGCCGTGATGTAGAACCACTCCTGTTGCCACAATTCAGACACCTCTAGAATGGAACCTTTGGGCCATGGAGCTCCCGTCATCTTGCATATTGAGGCACCTCCACACGCTGCTTGTTGCCCCTTGATCATCTTCGGCTTTACTTCAAAGGTCTTGGGCCACAGGCCAAAGTGAGGGGTAACCCGGAGGAAGGCCTCACACATGACAATAAATGTCGTGATATGAAGAAAGGGGTCTGGAGCTAGATCATGGAAATCTAGCCCGTAATAAAACATCAAACCCCTGACGAAAGGATCCATAGCAAGGCCTAGAACTCGGAGGAAGTGGGAGACGAACACGACGTTCTCGTTGGGTTCGGGGGAGGGGACGGCCTGCCCTCGGGCGGGCAGCCGATGCATAACCTCGGCAGTCAGATATCTGGCCTCCCTCAACTTTTTGATGTCTTCTTCCGTGACGGAGAAAGGCACCCATCGGCCTTGAAGGCTAGATCCGGACATGATTGAAGGTTCGGAGCACCTGACCTGAACCTTGGGTGTTTGAGCTTGAGGTGGGGGAAGGATTCGATTGAGCACGGGAGGGAAAAAAGTAAGAGCCTTGTCCCTTTATAAAGAGGGTGAATATCAAGCGTCCTCTCCGTGGACGTTTGGACTTGCCTATAGTCTAGGAGTCCTAGAAGCGGTTGGGTTACCCACACCCGTATTGATGAGAATCCCGGAATAAGGGGACACGATCTCTGCTTTAACAAGACGTGCCAAGGAAACCGCCTCGCATGACGCGCTGAGGTGGGATAATAAAACGATTCGAATAAAGGCTTGGCTGTGGTGCGATGTCGCACTACGGAATACGTCAGCGGATTAGATCTGTGTACATATTATTCTCTCTATAGCCATATGTGGAAACTTATTTTGTAGAGCCGGACACTATCTTTGTGTTCAGAATCTTCTATGAAGTACTTGGAGGAGGAACCCGCCTTGCAATGCCGAAGACAACCTGCGCGCTGGACTCGTCGTCATTTAAGCCTCGTTCAGGGGCTACTGAGGGAGTACTGGATTAGGGGGTGTCCGGATGGCCGGACTATACCTTCAGCCGGACTCCTGGACTATGAAGATACAAGATTGAAGACTTCGTCCCGTGTCCGGAAAGGACTTTCCTTGGCGTGGAAGGCAAGCTTGGCGATACGGACATGTAGATCTCCTACCATTGTAACCGTCTTTGTGTAACCCTAACCCTATCCAGTGTCTATATAAACCGGAGGGTTTTAGTCCGTAGGACAACATACAGAACAACAATCATACCATAGGCTAGCTTCTAGGGTTTAGCCTCTCCGATCTCGTGGTAGATCTACTATTGTACTATCCATATCATCAATATTAATCAAGCAGGACGTAGGGTTTTACCTCCATCGAGAGGGCCCCAACCTGGGTAAAACTTCGTGTCCCTTGCCTCCTGTTACCATCCGGCCTAGACGCACAGTTCGGGACCCCCTACCCGAGATCCGCCGGTTTTGACACCGACAGTCGTCTTTTATTCACCGACCGAATATTCCCTTAAGATTGCTAGCTTTCAGCTTCACCCGGTCTAAGGTACACATCCGGCTGACCCGGCAGTAGCAATCGCAGAGGTACTCCCCTTATGCCCTAGCTGAATTTACGGGAACATAGGGCATAAATACAAGAGCCAGGCAACCCATCTTGTCCAAAACTTAAGTCATATCAATGCATATAATGGCGAAAAAAGGTACATGCGGAAGAATGACATATGTGCGGGGCATAAGGCCCGAAAAAATAATTAGATTGAGCTTCTGTATAAGAAGCCCCCATGTATAATGAGCGCAGTTAGCACGTCAATATTGTGTAACCAAGACACAAGTTTAGCCCTTTAGGGCATTGGAGGGAAAAACAAAAAGAAAAAGAGAGAGAAAACACAAATGCGCGAAAAATTGATGGAGTTAAGGAGACGAACATAGTGTCCGGCGCTAGGCGTAGAATCGTCGGATTATGGCTGCGTTCCATGGGTTCGGCTCGAGTCGATTGTCCGATGCATCCTGCAGACGGTACGCACCACCGGTCAGAACCTAGTTGATAATGAATGGACCTTCCCATTTGGGCTTGAGCTTGTTCTTTTTTTTCTCCGGCAGGCGTAGAACTAGTTCGTCAGTGTTATAGGTTTTGGCCCGCACTTCTCTGCTTTGATACCTTCGAGCCTGTTGCTGATAGAATGTGGAACGGGCTTTTGCTCCGTCGCGCTCCTCCTCCAGGGCATCCAATTGTCCTGTCGATCGAGCTCGGCCTCTCTTTCTTCGTACATGCGCACTCGAGGTGAGTCATGAATTATGTCGCAAGGCAGCACCGCCTCAGCGTTGTACACCATAAAAACGGTGTGTATCCGGTAGTGCGATTCGGCGTGGTCCGCAGCCCCCATAGTATGGAATCAAGCTCCTCTACCCAGCGCGTGTCTGATTCCTTTAAGGACCACACTAATCTGGTTTTAATGCCGCTCATGATAAGACCATTCGCTTGTTCGACTTGACCGTTAGTTTGCAGGTGATAGACAGAAGCATAATCGAGCTTGATGCCCATGTTGCTGCACCAAAGTTTCACTTTGTCGGCTGTAAAATTCATGCCATTGTCAGTGATGATGCTGTGGGGACGCTGTAACGGTGTACAACCCCGGATATGAAGTCTATCACCGGTCTGGATTCAGCCGTCTTGACAGGTTTGGCTTCTATCCATTTGGTGAATTTATCCACCATGACTAGTAAGCATTTTTTCTTATGGGTTCCCCCTTTAAGGGGTCCAACCATATCAAGCCCCCAGACCGCAAAGGGCCAAGTAATGGGGATAGTTTGGAGAGCGGTAGGCGGCATATGGCTTTGGTTTGCAAATAGCTGGTAGCCGACACAATGCTGGACCAGATGCTGCGCATCTGCCCGGGCCGTCGGCCAATAAAAACATGTACAGAAGGCCTTGCTTACAAGGGCCCGGGCTGCGGCGTGATGGCCGCCGAGTCCGGCATGGATTTCTGCAAAAATCTTCCGCCCTTCCTCTTTGAAGATGCACCTTTGAAGGACTCTGGTAGTGCTTTTCTTATAAAGCTCTCCCTTGTGGACCTTGTAGGCTTTAGATCACTGCACTATGCAGCGTGCCTCATTTTGGTCCTCGGGTAGTTCCTGCCTAGTTAGGTAGGCCAGGAATGGTTCTGTCCACGGGGCGATAACGACCATTATTGCGTGGGTTGAAGGTGTTATTTCGGTGACCGAGCCTCCGATTGTGTCAGAGTGTTCGGTATCTGGGGTTGTGGTCGGATCCGCACTATTGTTGCCGGTGTCCCCTTCCCATACCACGGATTGTTTAAACAGTTTTTCCAGGAAGATGTTCGGCGGGACAGGGTCGCGTTTGGCGCCGATACGGGCGAGGATGTCCGCCGCCTGGTTGTTTTCCCTAGCCACATGGTGGAATTCAAGCCCCACGAACCGAGCTGACATTTTGAGGACGGCGTTGCGATATGCCGCCATTTTCAGATCCTTGGCATCGAAGTCTCCATTTATTTGGGATATTGCGAGGTTCGAGTCCCCACGCACCTCCAGGCGTTGAATGCCCATGGAGACTTCCATCCGGAGACCGTGTAATAGGGCCTCATATTCAGCTGCATTATTGGAGTCTGTATATAGTATTTGGAGTATGTATTGCACTGTATCTCCGGTGGGGGACGTCAGGACGACGCTAGCCCCTAGACCAGCCAGCATTTTAGAGCCGTCGAAGTGCATGATCCAATTGGAGTATGCGCCGTACTCTTTAGGGAGTTAGGCCTCTGTCCATTCGGCTACGAAATCTGCCAGTACTTGCGACTTTATGGCTCGTCGTGGTTTGTATGTTATGTCGAACGGGAGGAGCTCGATAGCCCATTTGGCAATCCGGCCCATGGCATCCCGATTGTTTATTATGTCATTGAGTGGTACTTCGGAGGCCACCGTAATGGAACACTCTTGAAAGTAGTGTCGTAATTTCCGGGATGCCATGAATACAGCGTATGCTATCTTTTGATAATGCGGGTACCGTGATTTGCATGGAGTGAGGATGGTGGATACATAATATACCGGCTTTTGAAGTGGGAATTTATGTCCGTCCATCTCTCGTTCAACGACGAGCACTGCGCTCACAACTTGATGAGTTGCCGCTATATATAATAGCATTGGTTCGCCAACAGTTGGCTCGGCCAAGATTGGGTTGGTGGCCAGGATGGCTTTTATTTCTTCTAGTCCGGCCGTGGCTGCGTCCGTCCACTCGAAGTGTTCGGTGCACCGAAGAAGGCGATAAAGGGGGAGTGCCTTTTCTCCTAATCGGGAGATAAAGTGTCTTAAAGCCGCCACACATCTAGTTAATTTCTGGATTTGCTTGAGGTCAGTTGGGATAGCCAACTGCGATATAGCTCGGATTTTAGCCGGATTTGCTTCAATTCCTCTACTGGAGACGATGAAGCCCAGGAGCTTTCCAGCGGGGATGCTGAACACGCATTTTTCCGGATTGAGCTTAATGTCGTAAGTTCGGAGATTGGCGAGCGTGAGTCTCAAGTTGTGTATTAAGGAGTCGATGTGTCTGGTTTTAATGACCACATCGTCTACATATGCATCCACGGTCTTGCCGACCTGCTTCTCCAGACATGTCTGGATCATGCGCTGATATGTTGCGCCGGCGTTTTTTAGCCCAAAGGGCATTGTGCTAAAACAGAAAGGGCCGTATGGCGTGATAAATGCCGTTGCGGCTTGATCAGACTCCGCCATCTTAATCTGATGGTAACCGGAGTATGCATCGAGGAAGCACAATGATTCATGTCCTACGGTAGCGTCAATGATTTGATCGATGCGAGGGAGTGGGAAGGGATCATTTGGGCAAGCCTATTAAGGTCTTTGAAGTTGAAGCATAGGCGCCAGGATTTGTCCTTTGGTACCATCACCAGGTTTGCTAGCCAGTCCGGATGTTTTATTTCTCTAATAAATCCGGCTTCCATTAACTTGGCTAGCTCCTCTCCCATGGCTTGTCGCTTAGGTTCAGAGAAACGCTGAAGAGTCTGCTTGACCGGCTTGAATCCTTTTAAAATATTAAGGCTATGCTCGGCCAATCTGCATGGGATTCCTTGCATGTCTTAAGGATGCCAGGCCAATATGTCCCAATTCTCACGCAGAAACTCCCGTAGTGCGGCGTCTACAACGGGGTTTAACTGTGCCCCGATGGATGCTGTTTTTACGGGGTCCGTTGGATGGACCTGGAATTTGACTATTTCATCCGCTGGTTTAAAGGAGGTGGACTTGGATCTATTGTCTAGTATCACGTCGTCCCTGTCCACCGTGGAGCGCAGCGCGGTTAACTGCTCTGCCACAAGGGCTTCAGATAATGCATCGATGGCCAGTGCGGCTGTTTTGTTCTCGGCGTGGAGTGCTATGTCCGGATCACTTACTAGAGTGATGATTCCATTGGGTCCGGGCATTTTGAGCTTCATGTAGCCGTAATGGGGTATAGCTTGGAAGATCGTGAATGCCTCCCGTCCTAGAAGGGTGTGGAATCCGCTACTGAACGGGGCCATGATGTCTACTACACAACCTTCTTCTTGTAGATGTTGGGCCTCCAAGTGCAGAGGTTTGTAGGACAGTAGCAAATCTCCCTCAAGTGGATGACCTAAGGTTTATCAATCCGTAGGAGGCGTAGGATGAAGATGGTCTCTCTCAAGCAACCCTGCAACCAAATAACAAAGAGTCTCTTGTGTCCCCAACACACCCAATACAATGGTAAATTGTATAGGTGCACTAGTTCGGTGAAGAGATGGTGATACAAGTGGTATATGGATAGTAGATAAAGGTTTTTGTAATCTGAAAATATAAAAACAGCAAGGTAACTAATGATAAAAGTGAGCACAAACGGTATTGCAATGCATTGAAACAAGTCCTAGGGTTCATACTTTCGCTAGTGCAAGTTCCGTCAACAATAATAACATAATTGGATCACATAACTATCCCTCAACATGCAACAAAGAGTCACTCCAAAGTCACTAATAGCGGAGAACGAACGAAGAGATTATGGTAGGGTACGAAACCACCTCAAAGTTATTCTTTCCAATCAATCCATTGGGCTATTCCTATAAGTGTCACAAACAGCCCTAGAGTTCATATACTAGAATAACATCTTAAGACACAAATCAACCAAAACCCTAATGTCACCTAGATACTCCAATGTCACCTCAAGTATCCATGGGTATGATTATACCATGCATCACACAATCTCAGATTCATCTACTCAACCAACACATAGAACCTCAAAGAGTGCCCCAAAGTTTCTACCGGAGAATCATGAAGAAAACATGTGCCAACCCCTATGCATAGGTTCATGGGCGTAACCCGCAAGTTGATCACCAAAACATACATCAAGTGGATCACGTGATATCCCATTGTCACCACAGATACGCACGGCAAGACATACATCAAGTGTTCTCAAATCTTTAAAGACTCAATCCGATAAGATAACTTCAGAGGGGAAACTCAATCCATTACAAGAGAGTAGAGGGGGGAAGAAAACATCATAAGATCCAACTATAATAGCAAAGCTCGCAATACATCAAGATCGTATCACCTCAAGAACACGAGAGAGAGAGATAAAACACATAGCTACTGGTACATACCCTCAGCCCCGAGGGAGAACTACTCCCTCCTCGTCATGGAGAGCACCGGGATGATGAATATTGCCACCGGAGAGGGATTCCCCATCCAGCAGGGTGCCGGAACGGGTCTAGATTGGCTTTCGGTGGCTACGGAGGCTTCAGGCGGTGGAACTCCCGATCTATTATGCTGCCCTATTGTTTTAGGGTATATGGAGATATATAGGTGGAAGAAGTATGTTAGGGGGGCCACGAGGGGCCCACGAGGGTGGAGGGCGCGCCCAGGGGCGGTGGGCGCGCCCCCCTGCCTCGTGGCTTCCTCGTAGATCCCCTGACGTGCACTCCAAGTCTTCTGGGCTTCTTCTGATCCAAAAATAAGTTTCGTGAAGTTTCAGGTCAATTGGACTCTGTTTGGTTTTCCTTTTATGCTATATTCTAAAACAAGGTAAAAATAGAAACTGGCACTGGGCTCTGGGTTAATAGGTTAGTACCAAAAAATGATATAAAAGTGTATAATAAAGCCCATAAACATCCAAAACAGAAGATAATATAGCATGGAGCAATCAAAAATTATAGATACGTTGGAGACGTATCAGCATCCCCAAGCTTAATTCATGCTCGTCCTCGAGTAGGTAAATGATAAAAATAGAATTTTTGATGCGGAGTGCTCCTTGGCATAATTTCAATGTAATTCTTCTTAATTGTGGTATGAATATTCGGATCCGAAAGATTCAAGATAAAAGTTCATATTGACATAAAAATAATAATACTTCAAGCATACTAACTAAGCAATTATGTCTTCTCAAAATAACATGGCCAAAGAAAGTTCATCCCTACAAAATCATATAGTTTAGTCATGCTCCATTTTTGTCACACAAGAATGCTCTCATCATGCACAACCCCGATGACAAGCCAAGCAATTGTTTCATACTTTAGTAATCTCAAACCTATAAACTTTCATGCAATACATGAGCGCGAGCCATGGATATAGCACTATGGGTGGAATAGAATATAATGAGGGGGTTATGTGGAGAAGACAAAAAGGAGAAAGTCTCACATCAACGAGGCTAATCAATGGGCTATGGAGATGCCCATCGATTGATGTTAATGCAAGGAGTAGGGATTGCCATGCAACGGGTGCACTAGAGCTATAAATGTATGAAAGCTCAATAAAAGAAACTAAGTGGGTGTGCATCCAACTTGCTTGCTCACGAAGACCTAGGGCACTTGAGAAGGCCCATTTGTTGGAATATACAAGCCAAGTTCTATAATGAAAGATTCCCACTAGTATATGAATGTGACAAAACAAGAGACTCTCTATTATGAGGATTATGGTGCTACTTTGAAGCACAAGTGTGGCAAAGGATAGTAGCATTGTCCCTTCTCTCTTTTTCTATTTTTTTTGACCTTCTCTTTTTTATGGCCTTTCTCTTTTTTGGGCCTTCTCTCTTTTTTTATGGCCTTTCTATTTTTTTATTCCTCACTTGGGACAATGCTCTAGAAAATGATGATCATCACACTTCTATTTATTTACAACTCAATGATTACAACTCGATACTAGAACAAAGTATGAGCTTATATGAATGCCTCCGGCGGTGTACCAGGATTGCTATGAATCAAGAGTGACATGTATGAAATTTTGAACGGTGGCTTTGCCAAAAATACGATGTCAACTACATGATCATGCAAAGCAATATGACAATGATGATGCGTGTCATAATAAACGGAATGGTGGAAAGTTGCATGGCAATATATATCGGAATGGCTATGGAAATGCCATAATAGGTAGGTATGGTGGCTGTTTTGAGGAAGATATAAGGAGGTTTATGTGTGAAATAGCGTATCATATCACGGGGTTTGGATGCATCGACGAAGTTTGCACCAACTCTCAATGTGAGAAAGGGCAATGCACGGTACCGAAGAGGCTAGCAAAGATGGAAGGGTAAGAATGCGTATAATCCATGGACTCAACATTAGTCATAAAGAACTCACATACTTATTGCAAAAATCTACAAGTCATCAAAAACCTCGGCACTACACGCATGCTCCTAGGGGGATAGATTGGTAGTAAAAGACCATCGCTCGTCCCCGACCGCCACTCATAAGGAAGACAATCAAATAACACCTCATGTTTCAAATTTGTTACACAACGTTTACCATACGTGCATGCTACGGGACTTGCAAACTTCAACACAAGAATTTCTTAAAGTCACAACTACTCAACTAGCACGACTTTGATATTATTGCCTCCATATCTCAAAACAATCATCAAGCATCAAACTTCTCTTAGTATTCAATACTCTATATGAAAGTTTTTACTATTCTTGGATGCCTAGAATATTAGGATTATTTAAGCAAATTACCATGCTATTTAAAACTCTCAAAATGATATAAGTGAAGCATGAGAGTTCATCTACTTCTATAATACCACCACCGTGCTCTAAAAAGATATAAGTGAAGCACTAGAGCAAATGACAAACTACTCCGAAAGATATAAGTGAAGATCAATGAGTAGTCGAATAATTATGCAACTATGTGAAGACTCTCTAACATTTAAGATTTTCAGATCTTGGAATTTTATTCAAACAGCAAGCAAAACATAATGAAATAAAATGATGCTCCACGCAAAACACATATCATGTGGCGAATAAAAATATAGCTCCAAGTAAAGTTACCGATGAATGAAGACGAAAGAGGGGATGCCTTCCGGGGCATCCCCAAGCTTAGGCTTTTGGTTGTCCTTGAATATTACCTTGGGGTGCCTTGGGAATCCCCAAGCTTAGGCTCTTTCCACTCCTTATTCCATAGTCCATAGAATCTTTACCCAAAACTTGAAAACTTTACAACACAAAACTTAACAGAAAACTCGTAAGCTCTGTTAGTATAAGAAAATAAATCACCACTTAGGTACTGTTGTGAACTCATTCTAAATTCATATTGGTGTAATATCTACTGTATTCCAACTTATCTATGGTTCATACCCTCCGATACTACTCATAGATTCATCAAAATAAGCAAACAACACATCGAAAACAGAATCTGTCAAAAACAGAACAGTCTGTAGTAATCTGGATCAAACGTATACTTCTGGAACTCATAAAATTCTCAAATAAATTTCTGAACCTGAGGAATTTATCTAGTAATCATCTTAAAAAATAATTAACTAAATATCACTCTCCAAATAAAAATGGCAGCAATTCTCGTGAGCACTAAAGTTTCTGTTTTTTACAGCATGATCGCAAAGACTTTCCCCGAGTCTTCCCAAAGGTTCTACTTGGCACAAGCACTAATTAAAAGCATAAAACCACATCTAAACAGAGGCTAGATGAATTATTTATTACTAAACAGGAACAAAAGGCAAGTAACAAAAATAAAATTGGGTTGCCTCCCAACAAGCACTATCGTTTAACGCCCCTAGCTAGGCATGATGATTTCAACAATGCTCACATAAAAGATAAGAATTGTAACATAAAGAGAGCATAATGAAGAATATGACTAGCACATTTAAGTCTAACCCACTTCCTATGCATAGGGATTTTGTGAGCAAACAACTTGTGGGTACAAGAATCAACTTGCATAGGAAGGTAAAACAAGCATAACTTCAAAACTTTAAGCACATAGAGAGGAAACTTGATATTATTGCAATTCCTACAAGCATATATTCCTCCCTCATAATAATTTTCAGTACCATCATGAATGAATTAAAAAATATAAACAGCACCGAAAGAATTCTTTTCATGATCTACAAGCATAGAAATTTTATTACTCTCCACATAAGCAAAATTCTTCTCATGAATAGTAGTGGAAGCAAACTCAACAAAATAATTATCATGTGAGGCATAATCCAATTGAAAACTAAAATCATGATGACAAGTTTCATGGATATCATTATTATTTATAGCATACAAGTCATCACAATAATCATCATAGATAGCAACCTTGTTCTCATAATCAATTGGAACCTCTTCCGAAATAGTGGATTCATCACAAAATAAAGTCATGACCTCTCCAAATCCACTTTCATCAATATAATCATCATAAATAGGAGGCGTGCTTTCATCATAATAAATTTGCTCATCAAAACTTGGGGGACAAAAAATATCATCTTCATTAAACGTAGCTTCCCCAAGCTTGTGGCTTTGCATATCATTAGCATCATGGATATTCAAGGAATTTATACTAACAACATTGCAATCATGCGCATCATTCAAATATTTAGTGTCAAACATTTTAATGCATTCTTCTTCTAACACTTTGGCACAATTTTCCTTTCCATCATACTCACGAAAGATATTAAAAAGACGAAGCATATGAGGCAACCTTAATTCCATTTTTTGTAATTTTCTTTTATATACTAAACTAGTGATAAAACAAGAAACTAAAAGACTCGATTGCAAGATCGAAAGGTATACCTTCAAGCGCTAACCTCCCCGGAAACGGCGCCAGAAAAGAGCTTGATGTCTACTACACAACCTTCTTCTTGTAGACGTTGTTCGGCCTCCAAGTGCAGAGGTTTGTAGGACATTAGAAAATTTCCCTCAAGTGGATGACCTAAGGTTTATCAATCCGAAGGAGGCGTAGTATGAAGATGGTCTCTCTCAAGCAACCCTGCAACCAAATAACAAAGAGTCTCTTGTGTCCCCAACACACCCAATACAATGGTAAATTGTATAGGTGCACTAGTTCAGCGAAGAGATGGTGATACAACTGGTATATGGATAGTAGATAAAGGTTTTTGTAATCTGAAAATATAAAAACATCAAGGTAACTAATGATAAAAGTGAGCAAAAACGGTATTGCAATGCGTTGAAACAAGGTCTAGGGTTCATACTTTCGCTAGTGCAAGTTCCCTCAACAATAATAACATAATTGGATCACATAACTATCCCTCAACATGCAACAAAGAGTCACTCCAAAGTCACTAATAGCAGAGAACGAACGAAGAGATTATCGTAGGGTACGAAACCACCTCAAAGTTATTCTTTCCAATCAATCCGTTGGGCTATTGCTATAAGAGTCACAAACAGCCCTAGAGTTCGTATACTAGAATAACACCTTAAGACACAAATCAACCAAAACCCTAATGTCACCTAGATACTCCAATGTCACCTCAAGTATCCGTGGGTATGATTATACGATATGCATCACACAATCTCAGATTCATCTATTCAACCAACACATAGAACCTCAAAGAGTGCCCCAAAGTTCCTACCGGAGAATCACGACGAAAACATGTGCCAACCCCTATGCATAGGTTCATGGGCGGAACCCGCAAGTTGATCACCAAAACATACATCAAGTGAATCACGTGATATCCCATTGTCACCACAGATACACACGGCAAGACATACATCAAGTGTTCTCAAATCTTTAAAGACTCAATCCGATAAGATAACTTCAAAGGGGAAACTCATTTCATTACAAGAGAGTAGAGGGGGGAAGAAAACATCATAAATCCAACTATAATAGCAAAGCTCGCGATACATCAAGATCGTATCACCTTAAGAACACGAGAGAGAGAGAGAGAGAGATCAAACACATAGCTACTGGTACATACCCTCAGCCCCGAGGGAGAACTACTCCCTCCTCGTCATGGAGAGCACCGGGATGATGAAGATGGCCACCAGAGAGGGATTCCCCCTCCGGCAGGGTGCCGGAACGGGTCTAGATTGGCTTTCAGTGGCTACGGAGGCTTCTTGCGGTGGAACTCCCAATCTATTGTGCTCCCCTATCATTTTAGGGTATATGGAGATATATAGGCGGAAGAAGTACGTCAGGGGGGCCATGAGGGGCCCACGAGGGTGGAGGGCGCACCCAGGGGGTGGGCGCACCCCCCTGCCTCGTGGCTTCCTCGTAGATCCCCTGACGTGCACTCCAAGTCTTCTGGGCTTCTTCTAATCCAAAAATAAGTTCCGTGAAGTTTCAGGTCAATTGGACTCCGTTTGGTTTTCCTTTTCTGCAATATTCTAAAACAAGGTAAAAACAGAAACTGGCATTGGGCTCTGGTTAATAGGTTAGTCCCAAAAAATTATATAGAAGTGTATAATAAAGCCCATAAACATCCAAAACAGAAGATAATATAGCATGGAGCAAACAAAAATTATAGATACGTTGGAGACGTATCAGGCCACTTGGAATGTAATTTCTTCGGACCTGTAATTCTCCGGAGTGCCGAATACCACTAGGGATGATTCCTTGGAAGGTCATACTGCTTTGCTCAATGCGGTTGCTGTCTATTTCCATTTTTTGAAGAGTCTCCTCATAAATGAGGTTTAATCCGCTGCCGCCGTCCATGAGCACTTTAGTGAGCCGAAAGCCATCTACAATTGGAATGAGGACCAAAGCGGCTGGTGCTCGGGCTGTTCGGAATTTAGGTTCGTCACTGGCATTGAAGGTAATAGCCGTGTCGCTCCCAGGATTTATTGCTGCAACGTGCCAGAGTTCGGCAAGGCTGCGGAGTGCTCACTTACGCCTATTATTTGAGGCGAAGGTTTCGAAGACCGTCAATACTCTATTGTTATCCGTGGGAAGGTGCTCTGAGGTATTTTGGATGAGGAGATCCTCACCGCTCTTGGCCACCTGCCGGAGTACCCAACATGCTCTAAGGCTGTGTGTTGATATGGTATCCGCTGTACTATGGAGTTTGCAGGGCCCGTTAAGCCATTCCTCCAATACGGTTCCATGCCCTGTAGTGGGCTTTTGCTTCTTTGTAATTGAGTCGGGCGACTTGTGAGAGTACACCCTTTTAGTTCGGACTGGGGGTTTTGTCAGGGCCGGATTATCCCAAAATTGCGTTTGGGGTTTCCAGGCACTTTCCATCGCACAGTATTACCGTACTATGGCCGCCAAGTCAGTGAAGTGTGCTATGTCACGGCGACTTATGGCGTTGATGATTCCCTTGTCCGTGCAATTGTTGCAAAAGAACGAAATTGCGACTTCCTCCCGACAGTCCTTGACCTTGTTCATTACAAGGAGGAATCTGGCCCAATAGTGATGTACTGTCTCTTGGGGCTCTTGCCTAATGTGGGAAAGATCGTTTGTACCTGGGTGGGTGGGTGGATTTAAGTCCATACCTTGTCCCAATCTGTGATCCCGGGGCATGGGAGTTTCCGATCTTGGGAGTTTGGGCTCCGAGATGTTGCCCCACGGGTTTGGTATGCGGCCTGATTCTTGGTTCAGGGATAGGCTGGTGTCCTCCCATGAGCGAGTACCGGCTCAGAGAGCTCGGGAATCCGAACATAGTTCATCCTCAGGATAGAGGGAGAATCGCCGCATTGCTCCTCCACCACCGCTATCTGATGGGTGACCGGCGGAGAATTAATCATCCTTTGGTCAGGTTTAAGCCCGATCCGATCGTAGTCCGTAGTGACTCCCAGAGCGGCGATGCGATTCAAGAGCTCGTTCAAAGAGGAGAGCTCCATTGGGTCCATCTGTTCGGAAAATTTCGAGCCGATGTGGAGGCTATTTTCGATGACCCGAGAAGTCATCGTCGGTGCAGCGGCCGAGCGGGCGGTCATGACGAAGCCGCCTAGTCGGAGAGTTTGTCCTACAGCCAGGGCTCCCCCCGAGGTGATGTGTCCTTGACAACAAGACGAGCTATCCTGCTTATGGTGACGACACAGTGGAACTCTCAATGAAAGCACCAATGTCGGTGTCAAAACCGGCGGATCTCGGGTAGGGGGTCCCGAAGTGTGCGTCTAAGGCGGATGGCAATAGGAGGCAGGGGACACAATGTTTACCCAGGTTCGGGCCCTCTTGATGGAGGTAATACCCTACGTCGTGCTTGATTGTTCTTGATGATATGAGTATTACAAGAGTTGATCTACCACGAGATCAGAGAGGCTAAACCCTAGAAGCTAGCCTATGGTATGATTGGCTGTCGTCCTATGGACTAAACACTCCGGTTTATATAGACACCGGAGGGGCTAGGGTTACATAAATTCGGTTACAAGGAAGGAGATATATATATATCCGTATTGCCTAGCTTGCCTTCCACACCAAGTAGAGTCCCATCCGGACACGGGACGAAGTCCTCAATCTTGTATCTTCATAGTCCAACAGTCCGGCAAAGGATATAGTCCGGCTGTCCGGAGACCCCCTAATTCAGGACTCCCTCATATGTGATGTAGTATTCTTAGCTACTTTATATATGCAAAAAATATGCCTGTGTATAGATAGTGGCCCCTGAGACTCTGTTCGGCTTTTCCAAAGAAGGGACGACCAGAGGATCAAATAGTTATTTGCAGGAGATAATATACGTGGCTATGTTGATAAACAGGCTTCACTATTAGCGGCAACAGCCCAAGCCACCGAACTGTCCAAACTTAAGCAGAAGTTGGAGTGGGCCGATGAAGAACTCGTCCGTACCAACAAGCGATTTGAGGAATTGCAAGGTATGGTTCGAAAAAAGTATTGACACAGTTAAAGGAATATGTCAATACAGAGTCTAATCTCCTGTGTTGCCGATCATATTTTCAGATAGGGTGACTGAGGTCGAGGACCTGAAGAGCGCCCTTGCCCGAGCCAAGGAGCAGGCGCGGGTGAGCCGAGCGGCCCCTAAAAAAGCGGCTGCGGATTTAGAGGCCGAGCAAGTCACCCGCCGTAAGTATGAACAGCGGGTGACCGAAGTGGAGCAGGCGCTCCAAGATGCCGCCAACAAGTGCGAGGCCTTGGAGGAGAGTAATAAGACCCAGGCGGCCGAACTTTCCAAGGCTCTTCAAGAGGCCAAGGAGGTGCGGACCGAGTCTCAGGCGGCTCACGAGGAGATCAAGCAAGCCAGACGGATAGCGGTTGGTAAGACTTTTCTCTTACAGAGTATATTTGGCGGTCGAAGATATACTGTGCTAAATCGACTATGGAGTGCTCCAGACGCCTATAGGGATCTCCTGAGGAGTGATGCCGACTGATAAGTCCATTTTGCATCATGCTTTTATATCGATATTTATTGCATTATGGGCTCTTATTACACGTCATGTCACAATACTTATGCCTATTCTCTCTTATTTTACAAGGTTTACATAAAGAGGGAGAATGCTGGCAGCTGGGATTCTGGGCAGGAAAAGGAGCAAATATTAGAGACCTATTCTACACAGCTCCAAAAGTCCTGAAACTTCACGGAAGTCATTTTCAGAATATATGATAAATAATGAGCGCAAGAAGTTCCGGAGGGGGGTCACACCCTGCCCACGAGGGTGGGGGCGCGCCCTACCCCCCTGGGCGCGCCCCCCTGCCTCGTGGGTCCCCTGTTGGCCCTCCGATGCCCATCTTCTGCTATATGGAGTCTTTCGATGTGGAAAAAATCATAAGACATCTTTCCGGACGAGACTCCACCGCCATGAGGAGGAACCTTGGCGGAACCAATCTAGGGCTCTTGCGGAGCTGTTCTGCTGGGGAAACTTCCCTCCGGGAGGGGGAAATCATCACCATCGTCATTGCCAACGATCCTCTCATCGGGAGGGGGTCAATCTCCATCAACATCTTCACCAGCACCATCTCCTCTCAAACCCTAGTTCATCTCTTGTATCCAATTCTTGTCAATAAGTCTGGGATTGGTACCTGTGGGTTGCTAGTAGTGTTAATCACTCCTTGTAGTTGATGCTAGTTGGTTTATTTGGTGGAAGATCATATGTTCAGATCCTATATGCATATTAATACCCCTCTGATTATGAACATGAATATGATTTGTGAGTAGTTACGTTTGTTCCTGAGGACATGGGAGAAGACTTGCTATTAGTAGTCATGTGAATTTGGCATTCGTTTGATATTTTGATGAGATGTATGTTGTCTCTCCTCTAGTGGTGTTATGTGAACATCGACTACATACACTTCACCATTATTTGGGCCTAGAGGAAGACATTGGGAAGTAATAAATAGATGATGGGCTGCTAGAGTGACAGAAGCTTAAACCCTAGTTTATGTGTTGCTTCGCAAGGGGCTGATTTGGATCCATATGTTTCATGCTATGGTTAGGTTTACCTTAATACTTTTGTTGTAGTTGTGGATGCTTCCAATAGAGGTTAATCATAAGTGGGATGCTTGTCCAAGTAAGGACAGTACCCAAGCACCGGTCCACCCACATACCAAATTATCAAAGTACCGAACGCGAATCATATGATCGTGATGAAAACTAGCTTGACGATAATTCCCATGTGTCCTCGGGAGCGCTTTTCTCTATATAAGAGTTTGTCCAGGCTTGCCCTTTGCTACAAAAAGGATTGGGCCACCTTGCTGCACTTTATTTACTTTTGTTACTTGTTGCTCGTTACCAATTATCTTATCACAAAACTATCTGTTACCTCTAATTTCAGTGCTTGCAGAGAATACATTGCTGAAAACTGCTTATCATTTCCTTTTGCTCCTCGTTGGGTTCGACACTCTTACTTATCGAAAGGACTACGATAGATCCCCTATACTTGTGGGTCATCACCGACGCCGCACAGTATTTCCAGGCCCAAGAAGGGAAAGCAACGGAGAAGCTCTTCTGGTCCCAGTACCTGGCGCCGGAGCGGCCAGCGATGCTAAATAACCAGATGATGCAGCTGCGGAGCTGCATAGGTTGTCTGGTTTGTCCATGAGGGACCTTATAGTCCGGCTATGGCCAGCCGGACCCATTCCTAGTAGCTACATCGGTCTAGTCAAATGGCTCGGCGACGGCTTGCCCTGAGTTGAGGCTATGAAGCGCTCGGCGTGCATAGAGGGCGTGCAAGTGGCCTTTGCCCGTGTCAAGATGCACTAGGCGAAGGTGAAGGCCACCGTTGTGGCCGTCGAGGGTCCGCCAGAAGGCAAGGACTACCGCAAGCCGGAGCGATACTTCGAGGATGTCCTGGAGGATGCCCGTTTGATAGAGGGTCGGTGCTCGAAGGCTATTATGTTTGAATGAATGTATCTGGGCTACCCAGACTGTGTGTTATGAAACAAGTTCTTTGTATAATATGCTTGCTTGTTTATCGCGAATTAGTTTTCCTCCTGTGCGGCCATTTTTGTATCTAAAAGTTTGCCAGTCGTCGGCTTCAGCCCCCACGTAGATACTACGGGGGTGTTTGGAGTAGCACGTGTCCACACTTATCCCAATGTCTTGGTCCGTAAAGGAGGTGATCATGCAGCGAACCAGGCAATTAGACTATGCGGCTTTACCACTCGCAGTTAGCAATAGGAGTTTGACAATGGGATTATAGGCTTAGCCCCTGGTGTTTGTTCGATTATCTGAGCTGGGGTGGAGGCCAGTCCTTCGTATAATACAGAAAAAATCATGAAAGATTTAATAAGTCACCGAACCGCTGACCAGCTCTCGCCGTATCATGACAGTCAGTTTTCGGCTTTATCTACTGAGGTATTTGACCGGACGAGTCAAAAACACAATCGCCGAACGAGTGGAACGTAAGGTGGTAACCATAGGATCCAGGCAACCCAACTATTGACCAAAGACATGATTCGAAGCCGATGCATATAATGCGGTATTCGGGACGCCGAAGTGTACTATGAAATTGTTCGGACATTTTGTTTTTGAAATTTGTGGCCGAATAAAGCCCTTGGCAATTAATGCCAATGTGTATATGTCAAATAGTCATGAAGACGGAATACAGATTATGGAATAGGCCAATACCGAATAAGGTAGGACAAAACTGTTTCCACTATATTCTGATTGATACGTCGAACGTGCTCTTTACAGAGAATGCCATAATTATCAAGGCTATTTTACATGCCAAGAATTTGAGAACAAGGGAAAGCTGTATACAGGTCCTAAAAAAGGAAAAGGTGATCTTGAAGATCCTTTGGACACTCTGCCGCACGTCTGCACTGCTTTTCGCCTTGCACCGGTACGCGTCGGTGCTAAACAAACGATTTTTAACCCCTTTCCACGACGGCATTTGGAACCGCCGCCAAGTGACTGTGGGCGATAGGGGGGTCCTTCCCACACGACCCAGAAATCGTCGCAGATAGGCCCTCCTGGGACAGAGGCTGGGGCCGTGTGTGATCGGGCGAGGCATCGAAACCCAATCATTTCCGTAGGTATGTACATCCCACACGGCAATCCGAGAAAATCATTTTCGTAGGTATGTACATCTCACACGATGAATCCTAGAAAAACATTTCTGTTCGTATGTATATCACACACAGTCAATCCAAGGAATACGTTTCCGTTCTTATGTACATCCCACATAGTCAATCCAGAGAAAACGTTTCCATTCATACGTACATCCCATACAGTTTTATGTGTAGACTCGTGTGTGAAAGGTGTAACTATCACACATGGTCTGCCTTGGTTTACAGTTTGCTTTTATCAACTATATCAAACACGATTTGATGAAGAAAATTGCGTGGCATTGGGCTATCCATCGCAAGCGCTTTTACTGTTAGAACCATTTGCAAAGGTCCATGACACATTTAGCAGGTTTATTAGTTTAGAATTAATAATTCCAGTATTACGCAAATTCACATTTCATATCGAACAGCTGTTTGCCAATTTCATATTAGGCACATAAATATATTATACCATCATAGTACGGTAGCTACATGAAAACAGCACGGTACAACATATAGCTAGTTCAACTTCATAAGAACAATAGATTAATTTCCCTAATCGAGATCATCCAGGCTTGTCTTATCCACCTCTACTTTCATTTCAGTAAAAACCTGTTTTGCACGGGCCAACTGGGAAAGTGCCTCCTCCTTCGCCAACACCACCTTAGCAAAGTCCGATTTAAAAAAAACTGAGCTCATTCTCCACCTTCAACTTTTTATCCCGCATCTTCAAATATTCTTCAGTGTTGACAGCAGTTTCTCTAAGCCTACGTCTGTTCTCTTCCTCATACATGCTCCAGAGCTTCACTAGGCACATATTCAAAGACTGTGGCTACTCTTGATCAACCCACTCCAAGTAAGAACACTTCGGTTCATCCTATAATATTTAAAACTAGATCAGTAACAATTGTAGGGAAATGGGTTTATAGCAACATAGAAAATAACCAATGATTATTTTGAAAAACTGAAGAAACATGTTAATTATGACCATAATTAACATTTAAGTGATTTTCTAGCCATTTAATAACCGTAATTCAAATTTGAACTACATGTACATGCAACAGCTAACCATAACAGTTTGAAAACTCATATTTCGTGTACTTGTGTGCGATTTAATTCCATGTCTAGTAAATTGGAAGGATTTTTCAAACATATTGGTCTAACGGCTATGACACAATTAAGCATGGAGTGACATGGCATTTTAATTCCAAAAAATTAAAAAATGATCATAAAAACATGAAACCTTGCTTGATGTAATGTCATGCCACCAAGATGATGTGGTAAAATATTGGCATGTTTGACGAAAGTTTGGACACACACCCCTCACAAACCGGAGCAACTCACTAGCTTGCTCGTGGTTCCGAGAGGGAACAATGCATGTTTGATGACAAACGGGAGATAGCTTCCCCTTATGGCCTTCAATTTTTTTTCTATGTCTAGCATGCACTACTACAACTGTAATGTGAAAGTTTTGAAAATCCTAGGGGTCATTTGACCTTTTAAAGACATTAAAGTGATTTTCTAGCCATTTATTGATCGTAATTCTAATTTGAACTACATCCATATGCAACGCCTAACCAAAACGGTTTCAAAAAAAATCATATTTGTGTACTTGTGTGTGAGTTAATTCCATGTGCAGTAAACTAGAAGGAATTTTCAAACATATTTGTCTCACGACAAGGACACATGCGTGCATACATATGCATGGAGTGACATGGCATTTTAATTCCAAAAAAAACAGAAACACATGAAACCTTGGTTGATGTAATGTCATGCCACCAAGATAATGTGGTAAACAAATTGGCATGTTTGACGAAAGTTTGGACACACACACCTCACAAACCAGAGCAACTCACTAGAAGGCTCGTGGTTCCGAGAGGGAACAATGCATGTTTGATGATGAACGGGAGATAGCTTCCTCTTATGACCTTCAATTTTTTTCTACGTCTAACATGCACTACTACAACTGTAATGTGAAATTTTGGAAAATTCTAGGGGTCATTTGAACTTTTAAAGACATTTAAGTGATTTTCTAACCATTTAATGACTGTAATTCAAATTTGAACTACATCTACATGCAACTCCTAACCAAAATGGTTTGAAAAATCATATCTCTGTACTTGTGTGCGAGTTAAATCCATGTGCAGTAAATTAGAAGAAATTTTCAAACATATTGCACTACTAGAAAAAAGGTTGTTAGTGGAGCACCAGTTTTTGCAATTAATGGCGCACTATAGGTGCGCCACTATTAACACGCCACTAGTAACACGTAGTAATGGCGCACCTCTGGTGCGCCATTAGTATCCAAGATAATAGTGGCGCACCACATAATGCGCCATTACTATGTCCAACAATGTGCCATTACTATGCCTCCTAGGGGCCATATTTACCTTCACGTATGCCCCCAAGTGCGCCATTACTATGCCCCATAATGTGTCGCTGGTATTTAGCCTTGGTCCGCCACTAATGCTCAATATGGTGCGCCACTACTTGGGGCCATATTTGCCTTCACCTATACCCCAAGTGCACCATTACTATTCCCGATAATGCGCCACTAGTATTTATCTTGGTGCGCCACTAATTCTCAATACGGTGTGCCACTACTTTGAATATTAGGAATTATTATTTTTTGCTTTTCTGGTATTTGCACAGGTTACAAAATACGTTACAACACTGTCGGGTTTAAGGTTCCGGCAGACCCTTGAGGTTCGAACACTGGGGTGCGCACGGAGATCTCTCCCCTACCGATCTACGTCGGATCCTCTCATGCGAACTAAGATGAAAATGATGAACAACACAAGAGACACGAGGTTTATACTGGTTCGGGCCACCGTTGTGGTGTAATACCCTACTCAAGTGTGTGGTGTGGTGGATTGCCTTTGGGGCTGATGATGGACAGTACAAGGGAAGAACAGACTCGCGAGAGGTGTTCTTGAGCTGGTGCGATGAACTGCTAGGGTGAGTTCAGTCGTCTCTCTCTCTTTGCTGGGGTTCTACCAGATCTCTCCGGGGTTTTCTTCGGGTGTCTAGATGTCTCTACTCTGTGGTGGCTAGCTCTATTTATAGAGGCCCTGGGCCTCTCCCCAAATAATGAGCGGGAAGGGCGCCAACAATTGGCCATTTCGAAGGGGAACATCTAGTACAAGTTATCCTGACGAAAGGTGGTCTTCGGCTGCCAAAAGCACTGGCGATAACGCCGTCTTGGGCTCCATGGTGACCTCCGTCCTGCCGTCCGGCTGGTATTGGTCTCGTTGCACCGGAATGGTAACCTTTGCCTGATGCCTTGGCATGTGCTTTCCCCCTTTGCACGAAAGGGGAAACAAGGACACTGTTCAGGCCGGCGCCCGCCTGGCGCCCGCCTGGTCTCAATCGTCATGGCTTGTGTCACGGGTTCCTCGTGAGGTACCCCTGCCTTGATCTCTCCGCCTTCTCGTGAGCCTGCCTGATGAGGCTGCCTCTGAGGAAGCTTCCTGTCGTCCGCCCCACGAGGCTTGGCCCCTCGCGACGGTCTTGAGCTTGAGCTGATGAAGATGGGATGCGCTGGGCCCCCGCTTGAGCCACGCCGCAGGCCGCAGGCAGGCAAGTCTGGGGACCCCCGTTCCCAGAACACCGACATTAGCCCTCGGGCCCAAGGCGCACGCGGGCTTGGCTTAGCAGAGAAGCGAAGGGGCCAGCGCGAAGCGCCACGGGCCCTAACAGCCTGCGGCCTTGGGTGCCGCGTGGCGGTTGATTGGACGTGGGCGACTGCGCTTCCCCATGACGCCTCGGTAACTGCATGACTTGACAAGTCCCTGCATGCAAAGATATGGGTCACGATTACCTGAGGTCATGATGCCCGGCAGTTGGCTTTCCCCGCTATAAGTACGGGGCCACGTGAGCTTTGCCGGTTCACCCCTTTCCGTCACTCCTCCCCTTCTTCTTCCTCATCATTGCTTCCTCTTGCACCAATGGCACCGATTCATCGGTTTTCAGCTGAGGAGAAGGGAAAGGCCCCCAGAGAGGGTCCTGGCCCCCTCCCACCGAAGAAGCGGCCAATCCTTTGTCACCGGGACGAAGGCGCCTGGCAGGTGGTGTCGAGGCTGTGGTACGAGCGGCCGTCGCCTGGGTTTCCGCTGCCCTTGCATGCCCGCGTCGTAGGCCCCAGGGGGAGGGCGCCGAGCAACACCGACAGCGTCATCGCCGACACCGGTGAGTCACAGTGTTGCGCGTCGTCCCCCCTAGAGTCCACGCGGAGCGCTCCTCTCGCGAGCTTGTGCTTCACGCCGCCATGCCTCCAACTTCGTGGATCCGCCTTCCTCCCTCCTTCGCCTTCGAGATGCCGTCGAGCGGGTCCCTGGAGCTCTCACTGCAGCACGCCGACTGTGGCAACCCTGCAACCGGAGCGGAGGTCGCGGTCGTCGCTCCGGGCAAGGTCTTCATGACCCGGGGCTGGGGTGAGATTGCCCGGGTCTGTCGCGCGGACGGCACCTTGGTGATCCACCTTCAATACGACGGCGCCTCCTTGATGTTCTTCAAGGTCTTTGATGCAGAAGGACGCCTGCTGGAATGCGGCCCTAAGGGAAGCGGCAGTGGTGACGAACTGGCGAGGACCAGCCCCGCCCGTTGGTCCTCCTGCAGCTCCTCAGACAGCAGCGGAGGGACTGCGGGCTTCGGCGGCTCCCCCAAACTCCTCACGACCCCGGAGATGAGCGACGACAGCTACGAGCCTCCGTGCTCGCGCCGCGCTCGGAGTGGGGCAGCTGCATCGGGCCGCTGACGCCACTGATCTGGATGGGATTGGCGCCGGCACTGGGCAGCCCACTGTTGATGATGGCGTCGCCTGGGGAGGTGCTAGCAAGTAGCGTTCCTTAGGGTTAGCACATTTTCTTCCCTGCAAGGAATTAAAGCAACAACCCGCGAGGGTGTGTAAGGCATTTGTCGTGCTTTTGTAATTACTATACCCTTAATATGAATTAGCGTGAGGTGTCCGTTCTGTTCCGGATAAGCTCCCCCTTTCTATCCTCACGAGGACTTGGCGCTCTACGCTGATAGGTCCCAGTCCCCAGGCAAGCTTCAGCCGTCGCTGGTATGCCAGGTCGCGATGCCGTGGTCAAGGCCAGGAGGTGAGCGACCCGAGGTCTGGTAAGAGCCCCCGAGTCGCGATGCTCGGGAGGTCCCCTTTAGCGCTCAAGCTATCCTTGCTGGGCGAGAAAGGAAGGTAGCGTCGCCGTGACAGAGTAGCACTGGGCGGGGATTTAGCGCTGCGTTGGTCTAGCTTTTGCGGCGGCACGACTTATCTTGTGTGTCTGACGTAGTTCCTCGGAGAGGCGCCTGGCCCGAGAGGCGGTGGTCGAGGTACTGCTGGGTCAGGCCCTCGTGAGCTTCTTCCCACTCCCCCGCACTTTCCTTAACGCTCTACGTCCTCAGGTCCCGGCCCTCGAGCGAGCTCAGCCGCCGCTAGTATGACAGGTCGCGATGCCGTGGGTCAAGGCCAGGGGGTGAGGGCTGGAGAGCCAGTCAGAGCCCATGAGTCGCGATGCTTAGGTACCCCCCTTTTAACGTGCAAGCGGTCCGTGCCGAAGAGAGGGAGAGAGAGCTCACGATGCCCCCAACGTTGCTCCTGGAGTAGGTCCTGCACACCAATCATGAGGAGAAACAAGGCCTATCGTTACGGTCGCCAGCCAACCTATGGTCACTCCGAGGGAGCGGTCAGGGCACTAAGGGCCTGGTGAGGTGGCGTCGTGCGGGGCTGCCACGGCCAGAGCTCGACCACTTAGGTTTATCAACGCTGCAGGCACGGACCCGTGCGCACGCGTCGTGCCAGAGCGAGCGGCTCTTCAAATAGGCGTCGATCGAGAAGGTGATTAGGTCGGGTATGTTAAGCACATAGGAGGAAATCCAATTTCAAGCAAGCGCAGGTAAAAGCAACCGCTGCTGGGTCGGGCCCGAGCGGCGTGGGGATGATGCAGCCGAGGGGCGCCCCCAATAGGGTAAGTAAAGAGCATAACCAAAATGGATACATGCCGCAGGGACGGACCAACGTGTCCTGGGAATGGTGCAGCCCTGTGGGTGCTCCCAGCTGAAAGTAAAACTCTGAAAGATGTCACCTGGTGCTGTTGAAGACGAAGTGATGCTGAGGAAGTGAGCGATGCGCGGTGAAGACGTCGGCCCTCATGAGCCCCCAGGCCCAGGGGCCTTGGGAGGCTCTGGTGGCACGTGCAGGTCTTTGGTGATCATCGCCACCTCCGCCAGTACCGCGCGATGCCTGGCCTCCTGAGCCTCCAGAATGCTCCTCAACAGGCACTGATGTGCGGCAACCGCGCTCGGCAGGCCGAAGGGCATGCGAACGTAGCTGTGGGGTGGTCCCACGCAGCGCCCTATGGCCGAAGGCCATAGGCGCTCCTGGGACACAGCTCGATTGAGCCCTGGTACGTCGACGCAGACGCGCAGTCCTCCATTCTTTCCTGGATGTGGGGCCACGGCAGGTAAGTGGCGGCTGCCGCGCATGACTCTGGACTCTTGTAGCTCTTGGGTGTTCCTTGCGATGAACTCCTGAGGGTTTTGTCTCCTTTGACTTGCACCTTTCTGAGGGAAGCGTGCCTGAAAGCACCACTCCAAGTGGTGCCCGAGCGCCTCCCCGCAACCTTGGCAAGGTCGGTGGCTCTCCAAGAGAGAGCCCCCGAGCCCTGCCCGAGGAGGGCGCCGGGCGCGCCTCCCTATGCGCGAGAGGGCGGCGCTCCCTAATCGGGCGCGAACCCTAACGCAATACCTCCGGAGGTGCCTGCTTCCTTGTGGCTCTGGCCAGGTGAGGTCTTCTTCTTGAGGGTCGCCTCGGGAGGCCTCCCGCTCCTGTGATCTGGGTCTTCGATTGCTGCGTCTTGGAACGCACGCTCGAGCGAGCACACTGCGTCCCTTTCTTCACAGGGTACGCTGATGACTCCACCGCTTCCTGGCATCTTGAGGACATTCTACCCATGGTGAGTCACTGCCATAAACTTGGCTAGGGCTGGGTACCCGAGGATGGCGTTGTACGGCAGGCGGATGTGAGCGACGTCGAAGTTGATGAGCTCGATGCGGTAGTTGTTGCGTTGCCTGAAGGTGATCGGAAGGCGAACCTGCCCGATTGGAACAGTGGAACCATCAGTGACTCCTGAGAAAGGCTTGGTCAGCTGAAGTTGATCGTATGGCACTTGGAGATTGTCGAACGTCTCGATGGACAGGACGCTGAGTCCTGCCCCGCCATCGATGAGGGTCCTGGTGACCTGCACGTTGCTGATGACTGGGGAGCAAAGCATCGGGAGGACTCCGGCCGTTGCCGCACACTTCAGCTGGTCTGCGGAACTAAATGTGATCGCGCACGAAGACCACCTGAGAGGGTGCGTGGCCTCAAGCTTGGGAAGGACTGCATTCACCTCGCGAGCAAACTACTTGGAGATGCGCTGTGAGGCTGGGGCCTGGGCGCCGCCCAAGATGCAAGAATTGCACGCGGCTCTTGGAAGCCCCCAGCCCCATCGTCTTGGTGTAGTCTTCGTTCCTCCTTGGTGGAGGTGGCAGAGGAGGGAGGCCTGCGTTGCCGAGGCCTGTGTTGCCATGGGGACGGTCCTCTTGAGGCTGGTCTCTCGAGCCTCCCTCGCGAGGCTGGTCCTGCCAGCGGTCCTCGCGAGGGCGGTCACGCCATCCCTGGCGAAGGCCACGGTCTTCCCATCGTCCACCACCTCTTCCTCCTCCTCGGCCATAGCCCCTGTAGTTGCGCTCTGGACGTCGGTCGATTCTCCCATCTCGCACGGCTCTGAGCTCTTGACATTCGTTGGTGTTGTGGGTGTGGAGGTCATGGTACACGCAGTACCATCCGCCCTTGGATGACTCGGGCTGATCCCTGCCTCGCTTGGTGTCCGGTTCCACTGCTAGCACGGCAGCCCCCTTGCACTTCACGTCCTTGGCCTTGAGCTTCTTTTCTTCTGGGTCGGCTGCCGGAAGCTCAAGGAGGGAGAGACGCCCTTCCTCAGCCCTGGCGCACTTGGTCGCCAAGTTGAACAGCTCCAGGGATGTGCATTGGTCTTCATGGATTGCTAGCTCTTCCTTCATCTTGACGTCGTGCACGCTGTCGGAGAAGGCTGAGATGATGGCTTGTTCAGTCACCTTGGGAATCTTGAGGCGAGCGTAGTTGAAGCGCTGCATGTACTTCTGCAGGGTTTCTCCTGGCTGTTGCTTGATGCGGCGCAGGTCGCTCACGGCCGGGGGCCGGTCTCGAGTACCCTGGAAGTTGGCGATGAAGCGGGTGCGCATCTCGCTCCAAGAGGAGATCGTGCCGGGAGCCAGGTGCGGGCACCGTCCTTGAGTGCCATGGGGAACCAATTCTCCATGACCTTTTCGTCTCCGTTGGCGGCTACGATGCCCAACTCGTAGAGCTTCAGGAACTCCACGGGGTCCGCTGTGCCATCGTAGTGGGGAGGGAGGTCAGGCTTGAACATGCCTGGCCATGTGACGCCGCGCAGCTCGAGGGTGAAGGCGAGGCAGCCCGTCGTGGCCACCGGCACCCTTTGCTGGTGCTGGACTCGTTCCTGCGGGTCACCACACGCCGCCACTGGGAGCAGCGCGGGGTTTTGTCATGGAGGCGCTGGGGCGCGATCTTGGCGCGCCGGCGCTGGGAGCGCGCGAGCACCTTCCCGGGGACGTGGGATCTCTTGGCAGCTCCCTTCTTGTTGCGCAGGCGCCGGACATGGAGGGTCTCGCCCTGGGGCTGCGCGCCTTGGAGCCAAGGCACCTTCTTGGGGAGGAGGCGGCGGAGGCGCCTCCTGATCCTCGCCTCCTGCACGGGACAGAGGGCGAGGCAGCGAGAGGGACCGCAAGGGGGAGCCCCCTGCGGCACTGACGAGCTCGGTGATGCGGGCGAGCCAGTCCTCGTAGAGGTCGTCGACGAGGCGATAGTGCAGGAGCTCCCGCGCCAAGAGTAGTGAGGCGTGCGCATCCATGGGTGCGCGATGGGCGTGGGACGACGAGCCAGCTAGAGTCAGCGACGTGGTGGCGGTGCGGCCATCCGCCGCATCGAGGGGTGCTGGGACGAGGCCTGCTGCTCGTTCCCCGCCGGGCCGGTGGCGGCGTTGGCCGCGGGCGACGGGGAACGATGAGGGGGGCCGCCGATGGGCGCCGTCTGGGCAATGCGAACGGCGTGAGAAGCCCGGCGCTCGGTGCGAGCCCGACGAGCGTCAGCCATGGACATGACGAAAGATCACACGCGAACAACGGAAGGAAGATTCTGGTGCACCCCTACCTGGCGCGCCAAATGTCGGGTTTCAGGTTCCTGCAGACCCTTAAGGTTCGAACACTGGGGTGCGCGCGGAGATCTCTCCCCTACCGATCTACGTCGGATCCTCTCGTGCGAACTAAGATGAAAATGATGAACAACACAAGAGACACGAGGTTTATACTGGTTCGGGCCACCGTTGTGGTGTAATACCCTACTCAAGTGTGTGGTGTGGTGGATTGCCTCTGGGGCTGATGATGGACAGTACAAGGGAAGAACAGCCTCACGAGAGGTGTTCTTGAGCTGGTGCGATGAACTGCTAGGGTGAGTTCAGTCGCCTCTCTCTCTCTCTTTGCTAGGGTTCTACCAGATCTATCCGGGGTGTTCTTCGGGTGTCTAGATGTCTCTACTTTGTGGTGGCTAGCTCTATTTATAGAGGCCCTGGGCCTCTCCCCAAATAATGAGCGGGAAGGGCGCCAACAATTGGCCATTTTGAAGGGGAACATCTAGTACAAGTTATCCTGACCAAAGGTGGTCTTCGGCTGCCAAAAGCGCTGGCGATGACGTCGTCTTGGTCTCCATGGTGACCTCCGTCCTGCCGTCCGGCTGGTCTTGGTATCGTTGCGCCGGAATGGTAACCTTTGCCTGATGCCTTGGCCTATGCTTGCCCCCTTTGCACCAAAGGGGAAACAAGGACACTATGCAGGCCGGCGCCCGCCTGGTGTCAATCGTCATGGCTTGCGTCACGGGTTCCTCGTGAGGTAGCCCTGCCTTGATCTCTCCGCCTCCTCGCGAGCCTGCCTGATGAGGCTGCCTCTGAGGAAGCTTCCTGTCGTCCGCCCCGCGAGGATTGGCCCCTCGCGAGGGTCTTGAGCTTGAGCTGATGAAAATGGGTCGCGCTGGGCCCTCGCTTGAGCCACGCCGCAGGCAGGCAAGTCTGGGGACCCCCATTCCCTGAACACCGACAAACACAGAATATAAACATCACACAATAGAATTCATCATATTAGTCTCCAAATTCGAAATAGAGAACAAAGTTCAAACATTAGCCAAGTTTAGGTCTCGAGACATTAGCAAAGTTCATCATATTAGCCGAGTTTGTCGTCACATTACAAAGTCGATATCGATCATCTAAACTACCATCACATAGAACAGAGCTGCAGTCACGATGAGCATCATCACGATGAAACTGGTCTTCATCTGGTTCCTCCTCCGCTCCCTCCTCTCTCTTGCTAGATAGCGCGCGTATATAGCTTCCTCCTCCGCCCTAGTGGTGTACCCTTTGTAACTGTTACCGCTGAAACAGTGAACCCGCTGAAATAGTGAACCAGTCTCCGACACTCCTCCCAGTCGTCGTAGACTCCGGGAACCTTACCCTTGTACACGACATACGACGACATCTCTATGCACTAGACAAACAAAATGTTAGTAGCAATTCATAGATAATATATAAGCAATATATAAGTATGCAACAAAAGGATCGGAAGAGAAAAGCAAAACATTAATAGCATGATTCATGGTCCTACTAATAAATAGCATCAATTACATATAAGTTGAACGACTGTCCAAACAAAAGAGACATACATGTTCATTAAAGTTTAATTACAACATGAGCTAATCGATATTTCAGAACTACATAGCATCAATACTTTCGACTCGACTGAGGGACCGGAGCATGGATGAAGCCGCCGTCTTTCGTGATGGTCATGAAATCATGATCGTTGTCAGCCTTCACGTGTAGCGTTGTTTCTATTTCACTATTGGACGGTTGATATTTGAGGTAGAACTTCCCTGAGGTATGAAGGACATCTTGATAGATGATTTCCGCAAACTCCGACTGGATGCGAAAGAATTCTTGTCTGATGTCCTCATCCTGGATTACCGACAAGCGTGCGGCCTAATCTTTGAGATTATTTGGTAGCAGAAGGTGATTATGGTCCCGTACGATCGCCCGCATGTGATGGAGCGCGTAGTAGGCATCCTTCTGACTTCCAGGCGGCTGCTTGACGCAGGGGAACGTCGTTACGTGGGTGAACACATGCTTGCCGTACCTACAAATTGGCCTCCTAAAGGTGCCTCCAGATTTGGCATAGCCGGGGAGAGCATCATCGAGAACTTTCTTCATATTTGTGTAGTCTTTCTTTGACTAACGGTCCGAGTCGAAATACATGGCCATGGAATATTTCGGACTTAAGAGGATGAGTGCGCAATGTGTGTCACTGCACAAAACATGGAATTTTTTTAAAAAAAAAGAATAATCGAAATATAAGAAATCATATGTTACGGGGCGGTGAGGGGATGAATTACTCGGAAAAGTAAGGCATGAGGAAGTTATCCTTAATTATCTGGGTTCGCTAGAATGACACCTTTGAGGTATGAACTCGCGACTTGCCGGTCCCAAGCGCTGCCCAAGATCTTGGCACGCATGTAGGAGGGGTCGACTATCACGATGTCCGGGATCTTGTCTCTAATGATCCGCATCTCCATACTGAGCGAAAATAGCCCGATGAAGGTGTAGTGCAGTGGATGAAGGTTAAACATAGCGAAGATGTCATCAAACCGTAGGACGATCATACGCCCAATGGTGCTATCGACAAAGCCCTTTCCCTCTGGCACCTTGGCCACGAAAACGGGGTATGCCACATCATTCTTGGAGAGACGCCGCTTCTCCATAGAAAGAACACTGTCATGCAGACTCCGCATAGCACCGGTTGCAGCATTGAGCAGATTAGTCGGTAGCAACGGCCTACCCGCCACATGCACCCTCCTCAAGATATCCTTAGGTATTGGTGGCCCGTCCTGAGCACGGATCGTACTCGGTGCCGGCTGGCTCGCACCCTTGTTGTTTTTTCTTTTCCGTCCCTTCTGCTACTTCTGTTGTAATGGAATCGAGTTTTGCTCAGAGACCACCCTCTTGCATGTGTTGGGGCTAATAATTTTTCGCACCTCGGCTATTTGAGTCTCGGTGAAGGCGGCAGCTGGAGGTGTCTCCTGAGAACTGAAAGCCAGACGACGCCTGTTGCAATTGGGTTTCTCCGTGGTACCATCTAGATCGTGATCGTCTTTTGCAGGGTTGGGTTCTTGACAAGGAGGCCCAAAGAATTCGTCACCGTACCCATGTTCGTTGAAGTACTTATCGACGTTGGTAAATGTACCGTCGTCATCGTCCGGATCCTGTGCCATATGCATGTCCGGATCAGCTGACCGCAGTAGCGTTGCGGCGGTCTTGCAATGGCTTGGCGCCGGCACGACTGGCGGTGTTGTCTGTGGGGTGGTGTCCCCCGCCCCCAAACGAATCTGGCTCTTCGGCCAAAGCATGGACCAGCCTAAGCCAGCGCTAAGGGTCATCACATCATCTTCGTCGGCCCCAGGGGGTTGATATGGAGGTAACAAGTCGTCGTAGCCCCGCAGCACCCGAACCAGTTGAACCATATACACGGTGGGTGGCATCGGATTACCGTGGAACACGCGGTTGCCCGGTTCAACAATTTTGGCCTTGGAGACATCGATCAACATGGAATGTTGGCAGCGCCCTGCGAAACATGTAGGGCGTCAGGGATGCCCAGTCAAAGGCAAGGAGATGAAGTCATCGGCCGAGGCTTAGTTACCGTGATGGCGTCGAGCTCGGCTAATGTCGAGGCACCGCCAACAGCGGGCGTGCAAGTGAAGGAGGGGCCGCTTATTGCCAAGGTGCCGGCCGGCGTATTCTTTCCACACCCGGGTGCATTCATCTCCAATGCCGGCGCCGACGCCGGAGACACCAATGGCGCCTCCGCCGGAGACACCAATGTCGGCGCATTGTGCGAGTTGCTGCCCGTGAAGCTGGGAATCGGGGGCGGCCCCTGTTGGCCGCCTGCAATCCACCCCCGCAGCCCCTCAAGCAAGGTAGGCATAATGGCGGTGATCGTCGCTTCCACTTGGTATCGCACTTGCTCTTCGACTATATCTAGTATCCGCGCCACTTGTGCCTTGAGTTCTTTAACCTCGCGCTCCTGGCTTTCCGAGCTGGTCTTTCTCTCCTTTCGCCCAGCACTATAGTATTCCGACCATTTCGTGGAAAAGCCTTTGTCGGCCACACAACCAACTGACGACGGCTTACTGAACTTATCCTTGTGTTTCATTATGTTCAACGCCCTATTTAAAGTGCTATCCCAAGGGCCAGACGGGGAGCTCTGAGACGACCCCGCGCTACTGCTTTCAGTTTCCTATGGAAGGAACGTGAACCATTTAGAAATGTGGCTTCATTAATTAGAATGCAACCATGTGGAGCTAATTACGCGGGGGTGTATTCCTTACCAGAACAAGCTCAAGCACCTTCACCTTCGGATCCGTGGTAAGCTCCTTTGTTACGGGGTCCACCTTGTACCGGGCCCTGACATAGTTCCTGGTCTGCTTTTCATGGTATTTATCAAAGAGGGGTGGTAGGCCTTGCTCGGCACGCTCCACGTCCTCCTTGTCCCATTTAGGTTCCACCACTCTGTAACCGCCGGGACCGAGTTTGTGGACCCCTAAGTTCAAGTCCCGCATATCTTTCCCGCACTGACTTGATTCCGCGGATGCGTTGCTCTCACACTTGATCTTGAACTCCAAGTAGTCAGCTTCGCTGATTGAAGGATATGTCTCCTTGATCTTATCATAACTATCACCACTTAGAATCCTTCTCTTCACCATGGCTCTCCAAGTAGCCAAGGCCGTGCTTATCTTCGTGAGGGCGGCACTATTCATTTTATTCCCAAAGATGTGTGTGTTTGCAAAGTCACCAGGGAACTTGTATCGTTCATGCAGCTTCGTGAGGAGGAGGTTGCGGAAATTCCCTCGGTCATGATGCGTCAGGTTCTCGGTGTTGATCGAGACGGTGCTCCGGAGAATGCACCCGAGTTGTCCCGTGTACCCACTGACTAATTCTTTGGGCGCAATTGGATGCTTACTAGAGGACACTTCAGCAAATTCCTCCTTGGCGGTGCCGAGCACGTTCGGGCGCCGGTCCTTCCATTGCCTCTTCGGTTGGCTGCCATCTATGTGTTCGCTGCCATCATCAGTGGTGGCATCCCTGGCGGCACCTTCAGTGGTGTCATCCCCGACACCACTAGGGGTTGTGTAGTCGGGATCGGTGTCTTCCGCGGCGTCCTCATAGCGGTGAGGTTCTTCCTCCATCTCTTGGGACAGCTCCCAGAATTGCTTGCCCGAACCGCCGGCCTCATCGTTGTCGGCCATGTTCGCTCTAAATAGGAAAAAAGGCTACTAGAGTTATTTCTTAAATGCAGTCTAGTTTATTAACTGAATACCTGCAGTATAATTCAGAATAAAGGCTACTAGCTTGACAAGCATTTAAAGAAGTAGTGGCTATAGGGCGTGATGCTGGTGAGGGATTATTGTTGGCCACAATGGGTGAAGTGACTGGCGAGCCTTGCGAGGAGCCTACTGAACTTGACTATGGAGACCTTCAGTTGTCCACTTGCAAAATCAAGAAGTTACACTTGTGATTGTTATTTTCTTGCATTTATATAGATGCTTGCATCAGAATATATCTATCTGAACCTGGTATTCTTAAAAAAAACAATCTGAAATTTCTCCTTAATTTACTACTCCTATATTAAAGCGCATACTGTAAACAACTATGTCTTTGGCATTGCGCAACTTCTCCCTGTACTTCTCCCTGTAACCTAACTCAGTCTTATATTTTTGCTGTACTAGGTTGTTATTGGAGGTCCCTTTATTAATTCTAATGATGGGAGTTTTGTTAGGATTAACTTTTATAATAATATCGATAAAACCCCTTTTTTGCCAAGGAGTAAAATTGTTAAGGCTACTAGAGTTAACAAATTGGGCATCTTCTAGGTCAAACTATAAATGTTGATTAATTTTTGTTTTGGTTGAGAATTGGGCATCTTCTAGGTCAATTTGGACCATTTGAGTTAGCTGGGATCATAATTTTGATATGTCTTGCATTAAAGCTCCATTTTCATCAAAAACACTGCTTTAAATTGAGAAAGAAAGCTAATTCTCTCTTGGGTTTTCAGCTTCTCACTACTACAGGAAATGATCTTCTACTCTGTCACTTCTAACAATTCTAAATTCACTGCTCAATTTTCCTAATTTTGTCCCATCAGATCAAGTCTTAAGAGGTGTATAATATCAAAAAACAACTGACATGATCAAGGATGTGCATCCACATATCATGGAACGAGAATCATCCAGCCTGTGGACCAATAATATATTGTGGAATCATGATCACCACGAAATATGGTTCCTGCACATGCACAAATTACTGAATCTGAATCATCGATAGATGCCCATAAAGGGTCTGAGTATCAGGTGGTTTATGTCCCAAAGCAAAACAATATCATGTTTGATATGTGTTCCTTAGAGAAAAACAAAATCATTCTGGCATTCCTAGTTCTACTGGCATACAGTAGATTTTCTACTCCAAGTTAAAGCCCAAACATCTGAATTTACACTGATTTTAATTTACACTAATGAAAAGTGCACATTCAGAAAGACACATCCAAGAGAGCAAAAAAATCTGAACATTTACTAATTCTACAGGGGAGCAAACAAAATAAAGACACAGTTTAGGGAGCAAAAAACTTAACATTTCTAGGTCAAACTGTAAATGTTGATTAATTTTTGTTTCGGTTGAGAATCGGGCACCTTCTATGTCAAAAAAATTGGGCGTGACCTTTGCTAATTTTCTTGACCTAGGAGTGCCCCATTCTCAACCAAAACGGAAATTAATCAGCATTTCAGGAGAAAGGGGTCATTTGACATCAGAAGCTGCAAGATTCCAATGAAGCAGAAGCTGCCAGAATTGGTATATCTTGATCAATAAGAGAGTTACAACTATATACAAATGAAGGACTATATCCTTTATAAGATAACAAAGAAACAGTAGCGCTTATACATATGAACAAATAGAACCAGCAGCCAACTAATAAAGAAACTAGCATGTGCTATATGACAGGAACAATAACATCTATAAGACCAAGATAATTGCAATGCTAGACCAACAGTAGGGTCATGCAATCATTCGATCCCATGATTGTAGCACTGGTTGAGCGACAAATCAAATATAACATTAGTTCCATTGGTTCAGCCAACAACTTAAAAAAGTAGCAGAAAAATAGCATGCCTCATGACAGTAGTACTGAGCACAATCAGTAAAGCCTTAGACTAGTAATTACTGGCAACAATGGCCAAGACAGTAGAAGTAGTAGTAGGCCAGAGAGGAGAAGTGGAACTCACTGGGATTGGAAACTAAAGGGATAGTAGCAATTACTGGCAACTAAAGGGAGTGCGGGGTACAAGGCCGGTCGTGGCCAGGGGAGGCCAGAGTGTGAACAGCGAGGAGCATGTATACAGCGGCGAGTTCGGCCCCGACGAGCACGATGGCTACGGGCGCGGCAAATCGAGAAGGAAGAGGGGACAGGAGGCGGAGCTCACCGGGGAGGCGCAAGGAGGCCCTGCGAGAGCTTAGTAGTAGTAGAGGTGGTCGGAGCTGAGGAAGACGGTGGTGACCCGAGGAAGAAGACGAGGTGGATCCAGTGTTGTGCGGCTCCTTGGCTCGTGCGTGTCGACATAGAGGTAGCAGCGGATGCCAGTGGAGTGGTTGGACCAGTCAGAGGAGCACGGGGCAAGGTGGTCGCCGCGGTGGTGGGCGACGAACGGCGACGGAGGCGATCGGGCGCGTAGATCTGGCGAGGGAGGAGGAGAGGCCAGAGGGAGAGGGGAGCAAGTGGGAGTGGATGGGGTTATTTTAGTTGGGGGAGGGTTAGCAATGGTGCACCTTCTAGGGGTGCGCCATAAAAATTGGTATACCAATGGCGCACCTTCTAGGGGTGCACCATAAACACAGTGATAGTAATGGCGCTGGTGCGCCATTACTAACTTTTTTTAATTTTTTTGGATTTTTAGTTGCATGTAATAATTATTTAGAAAATGACCATAAATTTTAAAATGTTACGATATAAGTAGTTATTACTATTTTTCAAATACTTGCATTGCAAAACATTTGTGAATTGGCAAAACATTTATGAATATGAAAAAATATTCATGCATTCAAAAAGTGCCCATGAAATTTAAAAATATTCATGAGTTCAAAAAATATTAACAAATTCAATACTTTTTGTGAGTTAGAAAAATGTTTGCATTTTCAAAAAATGTTTGCAAATTTAAGCTGGAAAAGGAACACTAAAAAATAAAATACCAGAATAAACATAAATAAAAATTGGTATATCAATGGCGCACCTTCTAGGGGTGCGCCATAAACACCGTGATAGCAATGGTGCACCTTCTCCTGGTGCGCCATTACTAACTTTTTTTATTTTACCTGAATAAACATGAATAAAAACAATTAAAATACCAGAAGAAAACACAAAGAAGCCCAAGGTGCATGTAAATGATGATTTGCAACAAAACAAGAGGGAGAAGTACAAAAATTCCAAATCCAAGAAGAAGGTGGTCGATACTTCAACTTGGTGATGGAGAAGTTAAAAAAGGAAGGTAAGTACAGACAACATTAATCCCCACTGTTTTGAAAAAAAGAGGTTACTGGATAGAGGACTAGAACAGAAGAAATGTCATTTGCATATGTCGAAAAACAATCGAGAAATGAGACTACAATTTAAACCATTGTGCAAAGATTTAGAATTAGATGACATGGTTGAAATCAAGTGATACATGTAATAATTTAGTTGAATTGAATAACTGAGCTTGCCACTGACACACACACACACACGCGGCCGACACGTCGTGATTCGATCTTAGCTATCTTTTCACAATCTTCTTGCCCTTCTTTTTCGCAAATGGAGTTCTTCTCTTGAACGGACGTCCTTTATATAGGTAGGGTGGTCCTGCTTCTTCTTTTGGTGTATGGTACTTCATCATCATCGTCATCTTCCATCTTCGGGTCACCGTACTTGTCGAAGTCTTGCTCATTGGCGACTCCATCCATTCTGATGATGTTCCTTTTGCATCTCCTCACGACAACACGACTGGGCTTTGACGGGTCGGTAATGAAGAAGCATTGGTCCACTTGGGAAGACAGTACCCATGGCTCATTTTTCGCAGTGACGTTTAAGCCCGCGGTCTTGGATTTGGCTTAGGGTATAACAGTGGTGGTGAAATACCGGTCCTCTTTTAGGACGCTCTTGGCCCATCTGTCATGAAACATCGGGACCTTCTCTCTAGGGTAGCTCAGCTCCCAGATCTCCTCGATCCTTCCGTAGTATCTGTCCTTGTCGTTACCGGTGTAGAATTCCATCATTACCCCGGAGTTCTGATAATCGCTCTTCATGTCCTTTTTCTCGGTGTAGAATGTGTAGCCATTGATATCGTACGCCTCATAGGTCATCAGGTTTTGCTCGGCGCCCTGTGACAAGGCGAATATGAGTTTTTCTTCCGCGGAAGAATCCTAATGTAAAGGGTACGACAGAAGCTTGTCCTTGAACCAACATGTGAAACATGAGTTGTGCTCTTTGATTATATCTCCGTACGTTCATGCACACATGGTATTTCACGTGTGGTAAATCCATAGGACACACGATTTTCTTCGCCTCCTCAAAACTGGTCGGGCACTTGTTCCCCTTGGGAAGACGTTCATGCCAGAATGACATGTTCTCGTCGAAGCATGCGTCGGTCATTTTATGTTTTTGTTGGAAATATGCCCTAGAGGCAATAATAAATTGATTATTATTATATTTCCTTGTTCATGATAATCGTTTATTATCCATGCTATAATTGTATTGATAGGAAACTCAGATACATGTGTGGATACATAGACAACACCATGTCCCTAGTAAGCCTCTAGTTGACTAGCTCGTTCATCAATAGATGGTTACGGTTTCCTGACCATGGACATTGGATGTCGTTCATAACGGGATCACATCATTAGGAGAATGATGTGATGGACAAGACCCAATTCTAAGCCTAGCACAAAGATCGTGTAGTTCGTATGCTAAAGCTTTTCTAATGTCAAGTATCATTTCCTTAGACCATGAGATTGTGCAACTCCTGGATACCGTAGGAATACTTTGGGTGTGCCAAACGTCACAACGTAACTGGGTGGCTATAAAGGTACACTACAGGTATCTCCGAAAGTGTCTGTTGGGTTGGCACGAATCGAGACTGGGATTTGACACTCCGTGTAAACGGAGAGGTATCTCTGGGCCCACTCGGTAGGACATCATCATAATGTGCACAAGGTGATCAAGGAGTTGATCACGGGATGATGTGTTACGAAACGAGTAAAGAGACTTGCCAGTAACGAGATTGAACAAGGTATCGGGATACCGACGATTGAATCTCGGGCAAGTACAATACCGCTAGACAAAGGGAATTGAATACGGGATTGATTGAATCCTCGACATCGTGGTTCATCCGATGAGATCATCGTGGAACATGTGGGAACCAACATGGGTATCCAGATCCCGCTGTTGGTTATTGACCGGAGAATGTCTCGGTCATGTCTGCATGGTTCCCGAACCCGTAGGGTCTACACACTTAAGGTTCGATGACGCTAGGGTTATAGGGAATAGATATACATGGTTACCTAATGTTGTTCGGAGTCCCGGATGAGATCTCGGACGTCACGAGGAGTTCCGGAATGGTCCGGAGGTAAATATTTATATATGGGAAGTCCTGTTTTGGTCGCCGGAAAAGTTTCGGGGTTTATCGGTAACGTACCGGGACCACCGGGAGGGTCCCGGGGGTCCACCAAGTGGGGCCACCAGCCCCGGAGGGCTGCATGGGCCAAGTGTGGGAGAGGACCGGCCCCAGGTGGGCTGGTGCACGACCCCCCCCCCACCAAGGCCCAAGGCGCCTCCAAGAGGGAAGGGGGGCAAACCCTAGGGCAGATGGGCCCTAAGGCCCACCCCAGGTGCGCCTTCCCCTCTCCCCCTTGTGGCCGCCACCCAGATGCGATCTGGGGGCTGCCGCCACCCCTAGGGAGGGAACCCTATGTGGGGGCGCAGCCCCTCCCCTCTCCCTATATATACTTGAGGTTTGGGCTGCCCATACACACGAGTTCCTCTCCTTCTTGGCGCAGCCCTACCCCTCTTCCTCCTCGTCTCTTGCGGTGCTTGGCGAAGCCCTGCTGGAGTACCACGCTCCTCCACCATCACCACGCCGTTGTGCTGCTGCTGGATGGAGTCTTCCTCAACCTCTCCCTCTCTCCTTGCTGGATCAAGGCATGGGAGACGTCATCGGTTTGTACGTGTGTTGAACGCGGAAGTACCGTCCGTTCGGCACTAGGATCTCTGGTGATTTGGATCACGACGAGTACGACTCCTTCAACCAGTTCTCTTGAACGCTTCCGCATAGCGATCTACAAGGTTATGTAGATGCACTCTCCTTCCCCACGTTGTTGGTTTCTCCATAGATAGATCTTGGTGACACGTAGGAAAATTTTGAATTTCTGCTACGTTCCCCAACAGTGGTATCAGAGCTAGGTCTATTGCGTAGATTCTATGCACGAGTAGAACACAAAGTAGTTGTGGGAGTTGATTTTGTTCAATATGCTTACCGTTACTAGTCCAATCTTGTTTCAATGGCATCGTGGGATGAAGCGGCCCGGACCAACCTTACACGTACTCTTACGTGCGACCGGTTCCACCGACTGACATGCACTAGTTGCATAAGGTGGTTGGCGGGTGTCTGTCTCTCCCACTTTAGTCAGAACAGATTCGATGAAAAGGGTCCTTATGAAGGGTAAATAGCAATTGGCATATCACGTTGTGGTTTTTGCGTAGGTAAGAAACGTTCTTGCTAGAAACCCATAGCAGCCACGTAAAACATGCAAACAACAATTAGAGGACGTCTAACTTGTTTTTGTAGGGTATGCTATGTGATGTGATATGGCCAAAGGATGTGATGAATGATATGTGATGTATGAGATTGATCATGTTCTTGTAATAGGAATCACGACTTGCATGTCGATGAGTATGACAACCGGCAGGAGCCATAGGAGTTGTCTTTATTTATTTATGACCTGCGTGTCAACTTAAACGTCATGTAATTACTTTACTTTATTGCTAAAGCGTTAGCCATAGTAGTAGAAGTAATAGATGACGAGACAACTTCAAGAAGACACGATGATGGAGATCATGATGATGGAGATCATGGTGTCATGCCGGTGACAAGATGATCATGGAGCCCCAAGATGGAGATCAAAGGAGCTATATGATATTGGCCATATCATGTCACTATTATTTGATTGCATGTGATGTTTATCATGTTTATGCATCTTATTTGCTTAGAACGACGGTAGTAAATAAGATGATCCCTCATTAAAATTTCAAGAAAGTGTTCCCCCTAACTGTGCACCATTGCGAAAGTTCGTCGTTTCGAAGCACCACGTGATGATCGGGTGTGATAGATTCTTACGTTCGAATACAACGGGTGTTGACAAGCCTAGCATATACAGACATGGCCTCGGAACACATGCAAAACACTTAGGTTGACTTGATGAGCCTAGCATGTACAGACATGGCCTCGGAACACAAGAGACCGAAAGGTCGAGCATGAGTCGTATGGTAGATACGATCAACATGAAGATGTTCACCGATGTTGACTAGTCCGTCTCACGTGATGATCGGACACGGCCTAGTTGACTCGGATCATATAATCACTTAGATGACTAGAGGGATGTCTATCTGAGTGGGAGTTCATAAGATGAACTTAATTATCCTGAACATAGTCAAAAGGTCTTCGCAAACTAAGTCATAGCTCGCGCTTCAGTTCTACTGTTTAGATATGTTCCTAGAGAAAATTTAGTTGAAAGTTGATAGTAGCAATTATGCGGACTAGGTCCGTAAACTGAGGATTGTCCTCATTGCTTCATAGAAGGCTTATGTCCTTAATGCACCACACAGTGTGCTGAACCTCGAACATCGTCTGTGGATGTTGCGAACATCTGACATACACATTTTGATAACTACGTGATAGTTCAGTTAAACGGTTTAGAGTTGACGCACCGAAGACGTTTTGAAACATCGCGAAACATATGAGATGTTTCGAGGGCTGAAATTGGGATTTCAGGCTCGTGCCCACATCAAGAGGTATAAGACCTCCGACGATTTTCTTAGCCTGCAAACTAAGGGAGAAAAGCTCAATTGTTGAGCTTGTGCTCAGATTGTCTGAGTACAACAATCATTTGATTCGAGTGGGAGTTGATCTTCCAGATGAGATAGTGATATTTCTCCGAAGTCATTGCCACCAAGCTGCTAGAGCTTCGTGATGAACTATAACATATCAGGGATAGATATGATGATCCTTTAAATATTCGCGATGTTTGACACCGCGAAAGTAGAAATCAAGAAGGAGCATCAATTATTGATGGTTAGTGAAACCACTAGTTTCAAGAAGGGCAAGGGCAAGAAGGGATACTTCATGAAATGGCAAATCAGCTGCTGCTCTAGTGAAGAAACCCAAGGTTGAACCCAAACCCGAGACTAAGTGCTTCTGTAATAAGGGGAACAGCCACTGGAGCAGAGTTACCCTAGATACTTGGTAGATAAGAAGGCTGGCAAGGTCGATAGAAGTATATTGGATATACATTATGTTAATGTGTACTTAACTAGTACTCCTAGTAGCACCAGGGTATTAGATACCGGTTCGGTTGCTAAGTGTTAGTAACTCGAAATAAAAGCTACGGAATAAACGGAGACTAGCTAAAAGGTGAGATGACGATATGTGTTGGAAGTATTTCCAAGGTTGATCAAATATCGTACGCTCCCTCTACCATCAATATTGGTGTTTGCGTTGAGCATAGACATGATTGGATTATGTCTGTCGCAATACGGTTATTCATTTAAGGAGAATAATGGTTACTCTGTTTATTTGAATAATACCTTCAATGGTCTTGCACCTAAAATGAATGGTTTATTGAATCTCGATCGTAGTGATACACATGTTCATGCCAAAAGATAGTAATGGTAGTACCACCTACTTGTGGCACTGCCACGTAAGTCATATCAGTATAAAACGCATGAAGAAGCTCCATGTTGATGGATCTTTGGGCTCACTCGTTTTTGAAAAGTTTGAGACATGCGAACCATGTCTATTGGTGTATATGCATGAAGAAGCTCCATGTTGATGGATCTTTGGACTCACTCATTTTTGAAAGGATTGAGACATGCGAACCATGTTTGTTGGTAGATATGCATGAAGAAACTCTATACAGATGGATCGTTTGGACTCACTTGATTTTGAATCACTTGAGACATGCAAATCATACCACATGGGCAAGATGACTGAAAGCCTCGTTTTCAGTAAAATGGAACTAGAAAGCAACTTGTTGGAAGTAATACATTTTGATGTGTACAGTCCAATGAGTGCTGAGGCGTGTGGTGGATATCTATATGTTCTTACTTCACAGATGATTTGAGTAGATGTTGAGTATATTTACTTGATGAATCATGAGTCTGAATTATTGAAAGGTTCAAGTAATTTCAGGGTGAAGTTGAAAGATCGTCGTGACAAGAGGATAAAATATCTATGATATGATCATAGAGATGAATATCTGAATTACGAGTTTGGCACAGAATTAAGACATTGTGGAAATTGTTTCACAACTAATACAGCCTGGAACACCATAGTGTGATGGTGTGTCCGAACATCATAACTGCACCCTATTGGATATGATGCATACCATGATGTCTGTTATCGAATTACCACGATAGTTTATGGGTAGGCATTAGAGACAACCGCATTCACTTTAAGTAGGGCACCATGTAATTCCGATGAGATGACACCGTATGAACTATGGTTTAGAGAAACCTAAGCTGTCATTTGTCAAAAGTTTGGGGCTGCGACGCTTATGTGAAAAAGGTTTCAGGCTGATAAGCTCGAACCCAAAGCGGATAAATGCATCTTCATAGGACACCCAAAACAGTTGGGTATACCTCCTGTCTCAGATCCGAAAGCAATAAGGGATTGCTTCTAGAATCAGGTCCTTTCTCGAGGAAAAGTTTCTCTCGAAAGAATTGAGTGGGAGTATGGTGGAGACTTGATGAGATTATTGAACCGTCACTTCAACTAGTGTATAGCAGGGCACAAAGAGTTGTTCCTGTGGCACCTACACCAATTGAAGTGGAAGCTTATGATATTGATCATGAGACTTCGGATCAAGTCACTCCCAAACCTCGTGGGATGACAAGGATGCATACTACTTCAGAGTGGTACGTAATCCTGTCTTGGAAGTCATGTTGCTAGACAACAATGAACCTACGAGCCATGGAGAAGCGATGGTGGGCCCGGATTCTGATAAATGGCTCGAGGCCATAAAATCCGAGATAGGATCCATGTATGAAAACAAAGTGTAGACTTTGGAAGAACTACTTGATGGCCGTAAGGCTGTTAGGTACATATGGATTTTAAAAGGAAGACGGACAATGATGGTAAGTATCGCCATTAAGAAAGCTCGACTTGTCATTAAGATGTTTTCCGACAAGTTCAAGGAGTTGACTACGATGAGACTTTCTCACTCGTAGCGATGCTAAGAGTCTGTTGGAATTATATTAGCGATTACTGCATTATTTATGAAATCTTGCAGATAGGATGTCAAAACATTGTTTCCTCAACGATTTTCTTGAGGAAAGTTTGTATGTGATACAACCGGAAGGTTTTGTCAATCCTGAAAGATGCTAATGCAAAGCTCCAGCAATCCTTCTAAGGACTGGAGTAAGCATCTCCGAGTTGGAATGTACGCTTTGATGAGATGATCAAAGATTTTGGGTTTATACAAAGTTTATGAGAAACTTGTATTTCCAAAGAAGTGAGTGGGATCACTATAGAATTTCTGATGAGTATATGTTGTTGACATATTGTTGATCGGAAATGATGTAGAATTTCTAGAAAGCATGCAGAGTTATTTGAAAAGTGTTTTTCAATGGAAAGCCTGGATTAAGCTACTTGAACGTTGAGCATCAAGATCTATAAGGATAGATCAAAACGCTTAATGGTACTTTCAAATGAGCACATACCTTGACATGATCTTGAAGGTGTTCAAGATGGATCAGTCAAAGAAGGAGTTCTTGCCTGAGTTGTAAGGTATGAAGTTAAGACTTAAAGCTCGACCATGGCAGAAGAAAGAGGAAGGACGAAGGTCGTCCCCTATGCTTTTGTCATAGGCTCTATACGGTATGCCATGCTAAGTACCGCACCTGATGTGTGCCTTGCCACATGTCTGGCAAGAGGGTACAAAGGTGATCCAGGAGTGGATCACTAGACAGCGGTCAAAATTGTCCTTGGAGTAATAAGGACATGTTTCTCAATTATGGAGGTGATAAAGAGTTCGGCGTAAAGGGTTACATCGATGCAAGCTTTAACACCTATCCGAATGACTCTGAGTAGCAAACCGGATACGTATAGTGGAGCAACCATTTGGAATAGCTCCAAGTGGAGCGTGGAAGTAGTATTTATAATATGACCTAGAGATTTGCGAAGTACATACGGATCTGAATGTTGCAGACCCGTTGACTAAAACCTCTCTCACAAGCAAAACATGATCAAACACAGAACTCATTGAGTCTTAATCACATGATGATGTGAACTAGTTTAGTGACACTAGTAAACTCTTGGATGTTGGTCACATGGCGATGTGACCTGTGAGTGTTAATCACATGGCGATGTGAACTAGATTATTGACTCTAGTGCAAGTGGGAGACTGTTGGAAATATGCCCTAGAGGCAATAATAAATTGGTTATTATTATATTTCCTTGTTCATGATAATCGTTTATTATCCATGCTATAATTGTATTGATAGGAAACTCAGATACATGTGTGGATACATAGACAACACCATGTCCCTAGTAAGCCTCTAGTTGACTAGCTCGTTGATCAATAGATGGTTACGGTTTCCTGACCATGGACATTGGATGTCGTTGATAACGGGATCACATCATTAGGAGAATGATGTGATGGACAAGACCCAATTCTAAGCCTAGCACAAAGATCGTGTAGTTCATATGCTAAAGCTTTTCTAATGTCAAGTATCATTTCCTTAGACCATGAGATTGTGCAACTCCCGGATACCGTAGGAATACTTTGGGTGTGCCAAACGTCACAACGTAACTGGGTGGCTATAAAGGTACACTACAGGTATCTCCGAAAGTGTTTGTTGGGTTGGCACAAATCGAGACTGGGATTTGTCACTCCGTGTAAATGGAGAGGTATCTCTGGGCCCACTCGGTAGGACATCATCATAATGTGCACAATGTGATCAAGGAGTTGATCACGGGATGATGTGTTATGGAACGAGTAAAGAGACTTGCCAGTAACGAGATTGAACAAGGTATCGGGATACCGATGATCGAATCTCGGGCAAGTACAATACCGCTAGACAAAGGGAATTGAATACGGGATTGATCGAATCCTCGACATCGTGGTTCATCCGAAGAGATCATCGTGGAACATGTGGGAACCAACATGGGTATCCAGATCCCGCTGTTGGTTATTGACCGGAGAACGTCTCGGTCATGTTTGCATGGTTCCCGAACCCGTAGGGTCTACACACTTAAGGTTCAATGAGACGGGTTATAGGGAATAGATATACGTGGTTACCGAATGTTGTTCGGAGTCCCGGATGAGATCACGGACATCACGAGGAGTTCTGGAATGATCCGGAGGTAAATATTTATATATGGGAAGTCCTGTTTTGGTCACCGGAAAAGTTTCGGGGTCTATCGGTAACATACCGGGACCACCGGGAGGGTCTCGGGGGTCCACCAAGTGGGGCCACCAGCCCTGGAGGGCTGCATGGGCCAAGTGTGGGAGGGGACCAGCCCCGGGTGGGCTGGTGCGCCCCCCCCCCCCCACCAAGGCCCAAGGCTCCTCCAAGAGGGAAGGGGGGCAAACCCTAGGGCAGATGGGCCCTAAGGCCCACCCCAGATGCGCCTTCCCCTCTCCCCCTTGTGCCGCCACCCAGATGGGATCTGGGGGCCGCCGCCACCCCTAGGGAGGGAACCCTAGGTGGGGGCACAGCCCCTCCCCTCCCCCTATATATACTTGAGGTTTGGGCTGCCCATACACACGAGTTCCTCTCCTTCTTGGCGCAGCCCTACCCCTCTTCCTCCTTGTCTCTTGCGGTGCTTGGCGAAGCCCTGCTGGAGTACCACGCTCCTCCACCATCACCATGCCGTTGTGTTGCTGCTTGATGGAGTCTTCCTCAACCTCTCCCTCTCTCCTTGCTGGATCAAGGCATGGGAGACGTCGTCGGGCTGTACGTGTGTTGAACGCGGAGGTGCCATCCATTCGGCACTAGGATCTCCGGTGATTTGGATCACGACGAGTACGACTCCTTCAACCAGTTCTCTTGAACGCTTCCGCATAGCGATCTACAATGGTATGTAGATGCACTCTCTTCCCCACGTTGCTGGTTTCTCCATAGATAGATCTTGGTGACACGTAGGAAAATTTTGAATTTCTGCTACGTTCCCCAACAGTTTTACCTTCATCTCCAGAGCCATAATCGTTACTCTCAGGCGGGTATCCTCGGGCCTGTATCCTTCATACAATGGAGTAACCGCGTCTATCTCCAGTTGATCCAGCTTGGCTTTCTCTTGGGCGGCAGCTCTTGCGTTACCCGTCTGCTTGAGAAGCAGCTCTTGAATATGAGGGTCCTGCATCCAGCCCATTGATGGTCCATCGTCGTCTGCTCCGGCATCTTCATCTTCATGATCATGCCCTTCGTCTTGATCTTGCTCATCATCATGTCCGGCATCTTCTACATGATTATTGTGTCCTGCATCTACTTCGTGATCATGTCCTGGAGATTCTTTGTCTTCTCGCCCGCCCTCGCCGCTATTGTCTTGCTGCCCTTCCTTATTTCTTGCCCGGCCCCCATGGACGACTTCATAATCATCTTCATCACCTTGCCACCGATAGCCATCCATGAAACCACGCACAAGCAGGTAGTCCCGCACCTGTCTACAATCTGGGTCCATAAGGCTCTTCAGCTTGCATCTTCGACACGGACATCTTATCTCCGTCTCGTTCTTTTGAAGCATCTCAGCCTTTGCGGAGCTCAAAAACCTATTCATGATGCCTTCTGTCATCGTGCGGACCATGGTCGCCTGCGGGGTAGAGCAAAACGATATTTTAGAACCAAAAACATTGGCATGGCTTTGCCTAAAAATAGGACCAAAAAGAATGCATAGTGCCAAATTCTTGCCGAAACAGAAATGAATCAACATTCCGGAAAAATATTGTCAACTATCACATTTCAAATACCGGTACCTGCAAACACAAACATATGTAACACCACAAACATACGTAGATCTAGGCCATAAAAAGTGTGTACGTTGTTGGAGGGAGAAAAAGCTAGATCTAGAACATAAAGAAAGCTTTCCCCTTACTTACCTCTCAAAAAAGGAAATTTAACCACTTAATTTGGGTGAATCTATGGTGCAAATGAGGTGAGGAGGAGGAGGCAGCCGAGACCAAGCTTGGTAGAGGTGGAGAGAATGAAGTGGGGAAAGTGAGTGTGGTAGGTGGCTGCCAAAAATATCTAGCTGCTCTCAGGTTACCAATTGCGCACCTCCTAAGAATGCGCCATTGGTAACCAGGGTTATTAATGGCACACCTGGTGTGTGGTGCGCCATTACTAGTTTTGAAAAAAATTGTTAGTAGTGGCGCACCGTGGATGTGGTGCGCCATTACTAGTTTTGAAAAAATTGTTAGTAGTGGCGCACCGTGGGTGTGGTGCGCCATTACTAGTTAAAACTAGTAATGGCGCACTATCCCCTGGTGCGCCACTGCTAAGTCTGGGGAGGGGTATGGGGAAGGACAAAACTAGTAATGGCGCACCACATACTAGGTGCGCCATTAGTAATATGGCCATTAATGGCGCACCTATATCTGGTGTGCCACTGCTATATAGCATTGGCGCACCACATACATGGTGCGCCATTAATGTCCATATTAGCTATAGCCATTTTCCTAGTAGTGTTGGTCTCACGACATGGACACATGCATACGTATGCATAGAGTGACATGACATTTAATTCCAAAAAATAAAAAATAATCAGAAAAACATGAAACTTTGTTTGATGTAATGTCATGTCACCAAGATGATGTGGTAAAGAAATTGGCATGTTTGACGAAAGTTTGGACACACACCCCTCACAAACCAGAGCAACTTACTAGAAGGTTCGTGGTTCCGAGAGGGAGCAATGCATGTTTGATGACGAACGGGAGATAGCTTCCTCTTACGGACTTCAAATTTTTTTCTACATTTAACGTGCACTAATACAACTGTCATGTGAAAATTTGGAAAATTTCAGGGTTCATTTGACCTTTTAAAGACATTTAAGTGATTTTCTAACCATTTAATGATCGTAATTCAAATTTGAACTACATCTACATGCAACGCCTAACCAAAACGGTTCGAAAAATCATATTTTTGTGTACTTGTGTGCGAGCTAATTCCATGTGTAGTAAATTAGAAAGAATTTTCAAACATATTGGTCTCAAGGCATGGGCACATGCATGGAGTGCCATGGCATTTTAATTCCAAAAATTAAATATGATCAAAAAACATGAAACCTTGCTTGATTTAATGTCATGCCACCAAGATGATGTGGTAAAAAAATTGCCTGTTTGAGGAAAGTTTGGACACACACCCCTCACAAACAAGAGCAACTCACTAGCAGGGTCGTGGTTCCGAGAGGGAACAATGCATGTTTAATGATGAACGGGAGATAGCTTCCTCTTACGGCCTTCAATTTTTTTCTACGCCTAAAGTGCACTACTACAACCGTAATGTGAAATTTTTGAAAATTCTAGGGGTCATTTGACCTTTTAAAGACATTTAAATGATTTTCTAGCCATTTAATGACGGTAATTCAAATTTGAACTACATCTACATGCAACGCCTAACGAAAACAGTTTGAAAAATCATATTTGTGTACTTATGTGCGAGTTAATTCCATGTGTAGTAAACTAGAAGGAATTTTCAAAAATATTTGTCCCACGACATGGACACATGCATACGTATGCATGGAGTGACATGGCATTTTAATTCCAAAAAAAATCAGAAACACATGAAACGTTGGTTGATGTAATGTCATGCCACCAAGATGATGTGGTAAACAAATTGGCATGTTTGACAAAAGTTTGGACACACACCCCTCACAAACCAGAGCAACTCACTAGATGGTTCACGGTTCCGAGAGGGAACAATGCATGTTTGATGACGAACGGGAGATAGCTTCCTTTTACTTTTTATATGTTTAACATGCACTAACACAACTGTCATGTGAAAATTTGGAAAATTTCAGGGGTCATTTGACCTTTTAAAGACATTTAAGTGATTTTCTAACCATTTAATGACCATAATTCAAATTTGAACTACATCTACATGCAACGCCTAACCAAAACGGTTTGAAAAATCATATTTTTGTGTACTTGTGTGCGAGTTAATTCCATGTGCAGTAAATTAGAAGGAATTTTCAAACATATTGGTCTCAAGGCACGGGCACATGCATGGCGTGCCATGGCATTTTAATTCCAAAAAATTAATAAATGATCAGAAAAACATGAAACCTTGCTTGATTTAATATCATGCCACCAAGATGATGTGGTAAAAAAATTGGCCTTTTTGACGAAAGTTTGGACACACACCCCTCACAAACCGGAGCAACTCACTAGAAGGTTCGTGGTTCCGAGAGGGAACAATGCATGTTTGATGACGTACGGGAGATAGCTTCCTCTTACGGCCTTCAATTTTTTTCTACGTTTAACGTGCACTAATACAACTGTCATGTGAAAATTTGGAAAATTTCAGGGGTCATTTGACCTTTTAAAGACATTTAAGTGATTTTCTAACAATTTAATGATCGTAATTCAAATTTGAACTACATCTACATGCGACGCCTAACCATAACTATTTGAAAAATCATATTTTTTGTACTTGTGTGTGAGTTAAAAAATCATCAGACGATGTAAATATCGAGTGTTCAAAAAAGAAAATGTAAAGATCTGGCAAGACAACCGGCGCCCACACGATTGGCACTCTATCTCGCGGCTCGAGGTTTGGTAGGTGAGTGGCAGGGATCATTAATCAGACACGGTTCTGTATTGGAAACTGTCAACTATTATGTTCACACACGGATTTTGGCTATTATGTTCACACACGGATGTTGCTGCGGGAATCATGTGTAATTCTAACTACAATACTAGTAAATTCCAGCGACCGTTGTGTGTACTATCCCCGTCGATCTAAATTGCGGCCGTGAATAAATACTACCTTGCTCACGGCGTCCTGCCTGCATTCTCATCTACATCCTCCCCCCGCTCGCCCTCTCTCTCTCTCGCTCTCAAATCTCTGCCATGGCGCCGTTAGTCTACCCATGCGCCGATGAGGAGTCGCCGCCCCACAAGGACGCTTACTCGATTAGCAGCGACGAGGACCCCTACGCGTCGCCTGACGAGGTTGTGCCGGACCCCCAACTTTGGATTGGTTTTGGAGCCAGTACAATCTTTGTCTGTGGAAGTCGCTACCGCTGGCTGAGAAAGCCAGGCAAGTGGCGTTCAAGAAGGAGATGGTGGAGGAGGAAGTCAGGTACCAAGCGGCCTATGAAGTCCGTGATGCCGCCTGGAAAAAGGAGGCGGCGGAGCTTTGGGGGCGGGCGTGTCGTCGTGCCGAGGAAGTGTATGAAGACAGGGACTTCACGAGGAAGGTCATAGGCGTTGGGCGCCTCATCGCTACGTGGAGGTGGGCCGATAAGATCCAGCATGCCACCGATGAGGAGCTCCGGTGGGCGCCCAACGAAATGGAAAGATCAGCCGTGCGCGTCCGCCAGCAAGAGGCAGATCGGTACGTCAAGCGCTATGAGGCGGAGGAGGTGGAGTACTGCCTCTGCACTGGGAAGACGCCGCGCACCAGGGAGCTCCTGGCGAGGGGCTGCCGGAATACTAGCCCTAGGAGGGATTATTAGTTTTAGTATTGTTAGTTTTCAATTTTATGCATTGTACCTAGTAGTTAAGTATCATCACGTATATGTGATGATTATATATATACTAGCAAAAAAGCCCATGCGTTGCAACGGGAGAAAAAATACCACACGCTCTTAATTTATAAAAGATGATCTATAATCTAAGAATTTGTAGCTATGGCCCAAACAAAGATGGTCTTAACCTATAAAAGTGTAGTTTAAGATTCTGCAGGTGTTCTATTTCAACACGGTTGCAGGAAGATTTAATGCGTACAAAGAAACGAGCAAGTGATCATGCATTTATTCATGTCATGTTCGGGATGAGGTGTTTTTACGAGTGAGTAAAGAAAAACGACAAAAACAAACGATCTTGTGGTGCGCATCGTCCAACAGGCCGATCCCATTTCAGGCAGCGGACGACGATGCGGCACTGCGGCTCGTCTTGATGTCGCCAGAACTCACCGCCTACAAGGAAGAGTGGCTCAACAGAGGTTGTGGTGCGCGTCGTCTAACAGGCCGATGATGGAGCGTCGGTAGGCTACTGGGTCATTTGCTGATGTTGTCACCGCGCCTACCGAGAAAAGGTAGAGGATTGTACCACCGCTGGTGATGGTAAACGACGCGATAGATTGATGGCCAGAGGCGAGGAAGCATTAGTGTGGGTATTAACATTGCAGCCTAGATAGTATATTTTAAATTGTTAAGAGGTAAAATAACATCATATTCAGATTCTACATATTTTTCTAATCAAATTTCATATATAATATATTGAATTTGGAGTTACGGTTTAGAAGATATGAGTATTTTCTAAAAACATTTGATATGTACTGCAGGTTTAATGTCAGAAAAATTAGGGGGTTTTCCATAAAATAGAATGACGGACTAAGAATACCTATTTCTTTTATTAGTAGGTATATATTCTGTGATGAACTAATGAACAATTAATATATATATATATATATTATATGAATTCCATTTTCTATTTGTTTTTGTATACTAATTTGAATCTAGTTGTAATCATCTACATATACAGAATGGAAAGTGTACATACACACATTGAAACAGAACATATAAGAATGGAAAACAGAGTACACACATTTAAACAGAGCAATAAACAAAGCAATACTATGATTGATGTGAATACATAGCTATCCATGTTGAAATGACTTTTCAAAATAAAACGCGTCCATGAGAGCATGACCAGCAGCCCTTGCCTACGGTAGCTCTTGGCTCTGCCTGGACTCGTGCAGGCGTTCGTCCAAGCGGTCAACACGCTCGTGGTACATCTGGAGCGTAATCTCGAGCTCCAGGTTGGCTATTTAATCGGAGATCACCATCTCGAGGATGCAATGGCCATGTTCCTCTACTGCGCCCAGATGAACACCTGGGCCAAGGAGGCGGTCGAGCCTACGGTCCAGCGCGTTGGCATCCAACGGGCCGCGGACAAGCCGAACGGCGGCACCCATGCGAATGGCGCGATGGGCGTCCGGTGCAAGGACGGCATGGCCGACCTCTAGTGCAAGTACGGCGCTGAGGGCCTCTACCCACTCCGGGCGAGGAATGGGGGTACTGGCGGGATGTGTACCCAGCTGCAACGCCGTGTCGACAATAGGTAAGCGTTGATGGATCCGCTCTTGCTGTGCAGCGCGCCGCGCCTCTGGCTCTGCGGTGCTCCAACAGTCTTGCCGTGCGGCAAGCCCCAGCCTATCGGTGTGGACACGCCTAGCTTGCTCTGCGGCGCGCCATCGATCATGTTGTGCAGCGAGCTGCAGCCTGTCGGCGCTGACATGCCTATCTTGATCCGCGGCACTCAAGCACCATGCGCCAAAGGTCTACTCAACCCTGGCGATGACGCGTATCATGGTGTCGTCCATCGCGTTGCCGGGGAGCGCATCAGCCTCGACGGGCTGTGGCGCCTGCTCGATTTCCTCGACGACGAGGTTGATGGCAGAGGCGGCACTTTGGTGGGTTGGCATGCTTGGAAAAGGTGAATGTGCTACAGGCTACGCTTGTCTCCTTCGTGCGTCGTGCGCCGCCTATGCGCAATATCGCTGGGTGGCGGGAAACAGGTGAGGAAATAGTGGGAAACAGTGGTGTGTTCATGAAATGCCATCAATTAATGGAAACTTAGCATAGAAGGAACATCGAGCTAGCACAAGAAGTAGATGATGATCAAATGAACATGGACCAAACTAGGGAACCCGTCGGTGATGAATTCATCAATCCCAAACGGATGAATTAGAAGCAATCGTCTGTGTTGTTATCGGTCTTCACACACATTTCTAATTACATACATGTTTGCCGCATATCACACACATCTTCTTATATTGAACCGTTTCTATTATCTTGTCTCAACGCAAACAGTTCATCCGAGTGAACCTCATGCCGTATATCGCATACACCTTCATCTGGCTGCCCGTTTCTTTTGTGTTGCCTAATCACAAACAGTTCATCCGAGTGAACCGTATGTTGTATATCGCACACACCTTCATCTGGCTGCCCGTTTCTTTTGTTCTTCCTCATCGCAAACAATTAAATGAGCTGAACCGTATGCCTTGCATCGCACACGCAACTAAAATCTGAACCGTGTTTGATGCATCCTCCATCGCAAATGTTTTGCACCTTTTTTGACGGTTATTTTACACCACCATTTGCGATTATGGCATCGCACACAGTTTCGTCGAAGGGTCTCTGATCGTAGTGTCGTGTTAGCAGCAACCTGTAGTAGTGTTGGTGTATGATCCTTTGAGAGGATCAACGATCGAGTATACGTAAGGGGCCTGGAAAAGGTCCCTCGGTACCATCACAAAGTGATGTGGGTTGTAAAGAACCTAAAAAATAGAAATAAGAAGAAAAAAGGACGAATATGAGGGTCAGGATAGGGTCGAGCCGTATTGTGGACTTTGTTTTTAGTGTGCATCCATCCTCGCCGATGGTATCTTTAGTACGTAGTTATGTACGCGCGGTATGTATGCCGCAATCAGATTGGGGTTTTGATGGAGGCCGAATTGCTAATGTAGCTCTGGACGAGCCGGACTGTCATTCTGCAGGGTAGACCGGACTCGTTTGACAGTGTCCGGGGGCTTGACTACCGATGTAGTATTCGGCTTGATAAGGCCACCATGTACTTTAGCTGCTAGGACCGCGGTATGCTCCTTAGTACGGAGGGAGCGCTCCATGTTTCCATTGACTGTTATAACGCCCCGTGGTCCGGGCATCTTGAGCTTTAGATATGCGTAGTGCGGGACTGCATTGAAACGGGCGAAAGCAGTTCGTCCAAGCAGTGCATGGTAACCACTATGGAAAGGGGCGATGTCGAAGATCAAGTCTTCGCTTCGGAAGTTATAGACCCTCTGTAGCAGGCCTCTATGCCAGGTATCACTCCTTTGAAGGTGGTTTTAGTGGGCTTGATTCTTGACGGATCAATGCCCATTTTGCGGACAGTGTCCTAATAAAGCAGGTTAAGACTGCTACTGCCGTCCATAAGGACTCGCGTGAGATGGAATCCATCGATAATTGGATCGAGGACCAATGATGCCGAACCTCCATGACAGATACTGGTCGGATGGTCTCTGCGATCAAACGTGATCGGACAGGCTGACCATGGGTTGAATTTTGGGGCGACTGGCCCTATGGCATAAACGTCCCTTAGTGCACACTTGTGCTCCCGCTTGGGGATATGAGTGACGTAGATCATATTCACTGTTTTTACCTCGGGGGAAAATTTCTTTTGCCCCCTTTGTTTGATGGGCGAGGCTCATCATCATCCTTGCTAGGTGGCCCTTTCTCCTTATGTTCCGTGTTTATTTCACCGGCCTGTTTAAAGACCCAACAATTTTTGTTGGTATGATTGGCAGGCTTGTCCGGGGTGCCATGGATCTGGCAAGGCCGATCTAGTATTCGGTCCAAACTAGATGGGCCATCTTTGTTTCCTTTGAATGGCTTCTTCCGCTGACCGGGTTTATAGCCACTGTATCCGGCGTTGAGAGCAGCGCAAAAGCGGGGTCGCTGGTGCCATCTCGGGCTTCGGAGGTGCCGGGGTCGCTGGTGTTATTGCTTCTACGAGCTAGCCAGCTATCTTCTCTTGCGCAAAAGCGGGTCATAAGTACGGTGAGAGCTACCATGTACTTCGGTTTTTCTTGGCCGAGGTGTCGGGTGAGCCACTCGTCGTGGATGAGGGAGTCCTGGATTAGAGGGTCCCCGGGCGTCCGGGCTATGTGACACGGGCCAGACTAATGGGCCGTGAATATACAAGATAGAAGGCCTTCCCCCATGTCCGGATGGGACTCTCCTTTGCGTGGGTGGCAAGCTTGGCGTCCAGATGTGTAGTTTCCTTTCTTAGTAAACCGACTCTGTACAACCCTAGGCCCCTCCGGTGTCTATATAAACCGAAGGGTTTAGTCCGTAGAGGCTAAGACAAATGATACATGCTAGACATCTAGGGTTTAGCCATTACGATCTCAAGGTAGATCAACTCTTGTAACCCCTATACTCATCAAAGTCAATCAAGCAGGAAGTAGGGTATTACCTCCATTAAGAGGGCCTGAACCTGGGTAAACATCGTGTCGCCTGCCTCTTGTTACCTTTGATCCTCAGACGCACAGTTCGGGACCCCATACCCGAGATCGGCCAGTTTTGACACTGACATTGGTGCTTTCATTGAGAGTTCCACTGTGCTGTCGATTGATGACCCACAAGTATAGGGGATCTATCGTAGTCCTTTCGATAAGTAAGAGTGTCGAACCCAATGAGGAGCGGAAGGAAATGACAAGCAGTTTTCAGTAAGGTATTCCCTGCAAGCACTGAAATTATCGGTAACAGATAGTTTTGTGATAAGGTAATTCGTAACGAGTAACAAGTAACAAAAGTAAACAAGGTGCAGCAAGGTGGCCCAATCCTTTTTGTAGAAAAGGACAAGCCTGGACAAACTCTTATATAAAGGAAAGTGCTCCCAAGGACACATGGGAATTATCGTCAAGCTAGTTTTCATCATGCTCATATGATTCGCGTTCATTACTTTGATAATTTTATATGTGGGTGGACCGGTGCTTCGGTATTGCCCTTCCTTCGACAAGCATCCCACTTATGATTAACCCCCCTCACAAGCGTCTGCAACTATGAAAGAAGAATTAAGGTAAACCTAACCATAGTATGAAACATATGGATCCAAATAAACCCCTTACGAAGCAACGCATAAACTAGGGTTTAAGCTTCTATCACTCTAGCAACCCATCATCCACTTATTACTTCCCAATGCCTCCCCCTAGGCCCAAACAATGGTGAAGTGTCATGTAGTCAACATTCACATAACACCACTAGAGGAAAGACAACATACATCTCATCAAAATATCGAATGAATACCAAATTCACATGACTACTTGTAACAAGACTTCTCCCATGTCCTCAGGGACAAACGTAACTACTCACAAATCATATTGATGTTCATAATCAGAGGGGTATTAATATGCATAAAGGATCTGAACGTATAAACCAACTCGCATCAACTACAAGGAGTAATCAACACTACTAGCAACCCACAGGTACCAATCTGAGGTTTTGAGACAAAGATCAGATACAAGAGATGAACTAGGGTTTGAGAGGAGATGGTGTTGGTGAATATGTTGATGGAGATTGACCCCCTCCCGATGAGAGGATCGATGGTGATGACAATGGTGATGATTTCCCCCTCCCGAAGGGATGTTTCCCCGGCAAAACAGCTCCGCTGGAGCCCTAGATTGGTTCCGCCAAGATTCTGCCTCGAGATGGCAGCGCTTCGTCCCGAAAACTTTCTTATGATTTTTTCGAGGGAAAGGACACCTTATACTAGAAGATGGGCATCAAGGGGCTTCCAGGTGGCCCATGAGGCAGGGGGCGTGCCCAGGGGGTAGGGCACACCCTCCACCTCGTGGGCGGTGGGTGGCCCCCCTCTGGTGCTTCCTTCGCCCAATATTTTTTATATATTCCAAAACTGACTTTCCTGGAGTTTCAAGACTTTTGGAGTTGTGCAGAATAGGTCTCTAATATTTGCTCCTTTTTCGGCCCAGAATTCCAGCTGCCGGCATTCTCCCTCTACATGTAAACCTTGTAAAATAAGAGAGAAAAGGCATAAGTATTGTGACATAATGTGTAATAACTGCCCATAATGCAGTAAATATCAATATAAAAGCATGATATAAAATGGACATATCAACTCCCCCAAGCTTAGACATCGCTTGTCCTCAAGCGGAAGCCGATATCGAAAAATATGTCCACATGTTTAGAGATAGATGTGTCGATAAAATAAAATACGGACATGAGGGCATCATGTTCATTCTTAGAATAGCAATATATATATATATATTCATATGATTTCTTATGCTAAAGTAACAATCTATTCACATGTCAAGGATGAATCCGAAACTTCATTGAAAGACTAGCAAACTATAATCTCAGTCATTGAAGCAATTGTAATTTATCATAACATCAAAAATATTCAATATAAGGGCTTTTCAACAAGTCCACATACTCAACTATCATTTAGTCTTTCACAATTGCTAACACTCATGCAATACTTATGGGTATGAAGTTTTAATCGGACACAGAGAAAGATAGGGGCCTATAGTTTTGCCTCCCAACCTTTTACCTCAAGGGTAATGTCAACAATAATGCTTTATGAAAACCCACATCCAATTGGATATATATATATATATCAGGATCTTTCCAACACATAGTGCTTGCTAAAGGATAAAGTGTAAAAAAGGAAAGGTGAAGATCGCCATGACTTTTGTATAAGGTATAAGACAAAAATAAAAGATAGGCCCTTCGCAGAGGGAAGCAGAGGTTTTAATGTGCTTTTATGGTTGGATGCACAAAATCTTAATGAAAAAGAACGTCACTTTATATTGCCACTTGTCATAGGGACCTTTATTATGCAGTCTGTTGCTTTTATTTCTTCCATATCACAAGCTCGTATAAAGCTTATTTTTTTCCACACTAATAGATCATACATATTTAGAGAGCAATTTTTATTGCTTGCAACAATGACAACTTACTTGAAGGATCTTATTCAATCCATAGGTAGATATGGTGGACTCTCATGGAAAAACTGTGTTTAAGGATATTTGGAAGCACAAGTAGTATCTCTACTTGTTGCAAAGAATTTGGCTAGCATAAGGGAGAAAGGTAAGCTCAACATGTTGGATGATCCATGACAATATAATTTATTTCGGGTATAAGAAAACATAACCCATTACGTTGTCTTCCTTGTCCAACATCAACTTTTTAGCATGTCATATTTTAATGAGTGCTCACAATCATAAAAGATGTCCAAGATAGTATATTTATATGTGAAAACCTCTCTTTCTTTATTACTTCCTATTAATTGCAATGATGACCAAAACTATGTTTGTCAGCTCTCAACAACTTTTATTCATCATACGCTTTATATGTGAAGTCATTACTCTCCATAAGATCAATATGATCTATTTATTTATTTTTATTCTCTTTTTTCTTTTATTATTTTATTCCCTCAAGATCATAGCAAGATAACTAAGCCCTCGACTCAAGACTAATCTTTATTATATATAGCTCATGGACTCGATTACATAGATAATGGTCAACACGAAAACTCAAAGCTAGATCATACTAAACTTTATTCTACTAGATCAAGATATAACCAACAGGATCGAACTAAGGAAACGGTAAATATAGAAGTGTGATGGTGATACGATACTGGGGCACCTCCCCCAAGCTTTGAAGTTGCCAAGGGGAGTGCCCATACCCAATACTCAGTTCTCCTTTGGTGGTGAAGAAGATGGTGGTGATGATGACAATTGTGCCTTCATCTTTTTCATATTGTAGTTGAGGAGAGCAATTTCCTCCTTTAAATCATCGACCTCCAACTCCAGCTTCAAGATCTTGTCACATAAATCTCATTTGCTCTTCTGCCGAAAACTAGAAGGAATAGATTGGTTACTAGACCGGTTAGCCCTCTTAGGGAGACTAGACTTCTTGAACTTCATGCATATCCCCAGGTGGAGGTAGAGGAACATCCTCCTTCTCCAAACTTGAATCATTGATCCTCATAAAATGAGCATCCTCCTCATCATCCGTAGTTCGACCATAAGGAGATAGGTCCCCATAGGTCTTTGGGTCAACAATGAGATGTGAGACATAGCTCTCCCCGTCAGAGTCTTGAGATGACATCTTGCTCTAAATCTGCTGCACAAACAGCGTGAAAAAAAAAGATTGTGTTGTGGTACGGTGGTCAAAACCTTCGGGAGATTATATAATGAATTTTTACCGACCAAAAGAAGTATCGTGCAAGAAAATAGAGTCTGGAGGGCACATGAGGTGCCCACGAGGCAGGCGGCGCGCCCAGGGGGTAGGGTGTTCCCTCCACCATCATGGATGCCTCATGTCCTTTCCGGACCGCTTCTTATTTTCCTATTTTCTTAAATATTCCAAAAGGGAGAAAAAATGCTATTACAACTGTTTTGGAGTCGGTTTACTTACCATACCACATACCTATTCCTTTTTGGAGTCTGAAAAGTTCTGGAAAGTGTCCCTTATGTACTCCTCCGGGGTTACGGTGTCAATAACATTGGTTTCAACATTTATGGGATTACCTGACATATAATGTTTGATTCTTTGACCGTTCACCACCTTCGGATTTGTGCCTTCGAAGTTGTTGATTTTTATGGCACCGGAACGATAGACCTCCTCCATAATGTAAGGACCTTCCCATTTAGAGAGGAGTTTTCCTGCAAAAAATCTTAAACGATATTTGTATAACAAAACATAATCAGCTACATTAAACTCACGCTTTTGTATCCTTTTGTCATGCCATCTTTTAACCTTTTCTTTAAACAGTTTGGCATTCTCATAGGCCTAGTTCTCCACTCATCAAGTGAGCTAATGTCAAATAGTCTCTTCTCACCGGCAAGTTTGAAATCGTAATTGAGCTCTTTAATGGCCCAATATGCCTTATGTTCTAGTTCGAGGGGTAAGTGACATGCTTTGGCATAAACCATTTTATACAGAGACATACTCATAGGATTTTTATATGCAGTTCTATAGGCTCATAATGCATCATCAAGTTTCTTGGACCAATTCTTTCTAGATCTGTTAACAGTCTTTTGCAAAATTTATATAATCTCTCTATTACTCAATTCTACTTGACCACTAGACTGTGCGTGGTATGGAGATGTGATTCTATGATTAACATCATACTTAGCAAGCATTTTACAAAAAGCACCTTGAATAAAATGTGAAACACCATCAGTCATTAAGTATCTAGGGACTCCAAACCTTGGAAAAATAACTTCTTTAAGCATCTTAATAGAGGTGTTATAATCAACACTACTAGTTGCAATAGCTTCTACCCACTTAGTAATGTAATCAACAGCAACTAAAATATGTGTATACCCATTAGAGGAAGGAAATGGTCCCATATAATCAAAGCCCCAAACATCAAATGGTTAAATAACAAGTGAATAGTTCATAGGCATTTCTTGATGTGTACTAATATTACCAATTCTTTGACATTCATCACAAGACAAGACAAACTTACGGGCATCTTTGAAAATATTATGCCAATAAAAATCGGATTGCAATACCTTATGTGCAGTTCTATCTCCAGCGTGGTGTCCTCCATAAGCCTCAGAGTGACACTTGCGTAGGATTTGTTCCTGTTCATGCTCAGGTACACAACGTCTAATAACACCATCTAGTCCTTCTTTATAAATGTGTGGGTCATTTCAGAAGTAATGTCTTAAATCATAGAAAAACTTTTTCTTTTGCTAGTATGTGAAACTAGGTGGTATAAATTTAGCAACAATGTAATTAGCATAATCAGCATACCATGGAGCCGTACGAGAAGCATTTATGACAGCTAATTGTTCATCGAGAAAGCTATCATCTATAGGTAGTTGGTCATCAAGAACATTCTCTAACCTAGAAAAGTTGTCTGCAACAGGGTTCTCAGCTCCCTTTCTATCAATAATATGCAAATCAAATTCTTGTAGCAAGAGAACCCATCTCATAAGACTAGGTTTAGCATCTTCTTTTCCATAACATATTTAATAGCATCATGATCAGTGTGAACAATTACTTTAGAATCAACAATATAAGGTCTGAGAATTCTCACAAGCAAATACAACTGCTAAAAATTCTTTTTCAGTAGTAGCATAATTTCTCTGGGCATTGTCTAGAGTTTTACTAGCATATTGGATAACATTTAATTTCTTATCAACTCTGTCCTAGAACAGCACCTACATCATAATGACTAGCATCACACATAATTTCAAAGGGTAAATTCCAATCAGGTGGTTGAACAATAGGTGTAGAAATCAGGGCTTTCTTAAGTATTTCAAATGCTTCTACACAATCATCATCAAAGACAAAGGGAACATCTTTTTGTAAGAGATTAGTCAGAGGCCTAGAAATTTTTAGAAGTCTTTAATGAACTTCCTATAAAAACTGGCATGACCAAGGAAACTTCTTATACCTTTAATGTCCTTAGGACACGTCATCTTTTCAATAGCATCAACTTTAGCTTTATCAACTTCAATACCTCTTTCAGAAATTTTATGCCCCAAGACAATACCTTCATTAACCATAAAGTGGCACTTCTCCCTATTGAAGACAAGATTAGTTTCTTCACATCTCTGCAAAACTCGATCAAGGTTGCTTAAGCAATCATCAAAACAAGTTCCATACACGGAGAAATCATCCATGAAAACCTCAACAATCTTTTCACAAAAGTTAGACAATATAGCAGTCATACATCGTTGAAAGGTAGCAGGTGCATTACATAAACCAAAAGGTATACGTCTATAAGCAAAGGTACCGAAAGGGCAAGAAAAATTGGTATTTTCCTGATCCTCTTCCGAGACAGGTATTTGAGAGAAACCAGAATAACCGTCTAGAAAGCAAAAATGTGTATGTTTGGATAATCCTTCTAGCATTTGATCAATAAAGGGTAAAGGGTCATGATCCTTTCTAGTAGCTTTATTTAATTTGCAGAAATTATCAATTACCATTCTATAACCTGTAACAATTCTTTGTGGGATCAATTCATCTTTATCATTAGGAAGAACAGTAATACCTCCCTTCTTAGGGACACAATGGACAGGACTTACCCACTGACTATCAGCAACAGTAGGGATGGAATTCGAGCCGAGTCGAGTCAGCTCGGCTCGACTCGCTAGAGCTCGTTTCGTTATCGAGCTACCTCGACTCGACTCGTTATCATAACGAGCTCAAATCCAAGATTGGCTCGACTCGTATAACTCGCGAGCTTGCTCGTTTGGCTTGTTAAGCTCGTTAAAGATATGAACATAAAACCCTTAAATATTATAAAAATGATTATGTATATATTAAACATATATATCACTAACAATAGTAATTTCCTTGTAACGCATGAGTCTCCTAGGCGGTTGGGCCTTCAACGGCTAGGCCTTGTGTTGTGCGCCTAGGACAAAGGGTGTCGAGTGGCTGATCTTTTTTTTGTATTGGGAGTGGCTGATCTTTTGTACCGATGCTAACGAGTTACATGAGTACTCATGAGATTGGCTCGTTTAACTTGGTCTATAAACGATCTTAAACTAAAGCTTGGCTCGACTCGTTATTCTTCGAGTTCGAGTCAATTCGAGCCGAGTCATGAGCTACTCGTTTAGCTCACGAGCTTCGAGCTTTTTTTCCATCCCTAAGCAACAGGATAAATTATACCTGCCTCCAGAAGTTTTAGTATTTCATTTCTTACCACTTCTTTTATCTTAGGATTTAACCGTCGTTGGTGATCAACAACCGGTTTAGCATCTTTCTCCAATTTTATTTTGTGCTGGCATAGAGTGGGACTAATGCTCTTAAGATCATCAAGAGTATATCCAATAGCAGCACGGTGATTCTTCAGAGTTTTCAATAATTTCTCTTCTTCCTGCTCTGAAAGTTAGCACTAATAATAACAGGATATATATTCTTTTCATCAAGATAAGCATATTTAAGAGTATCAAGTAATGATTTAAGCTCAAACACGAGATCACCCTTGGGTGGAGGAGGATCCCCTAGAATTTCAATAGGCAAGTTGTGTTTCAAAATAGGTCCTTGTTTAAAGAATACTTCATCTATTTCCCTTCTTTCATTCATAAACATATCATTTTCATGGTCTAGAAAATATTGTTCTAAAGAATCATTAGGAGGCACGGCGAATAGAAGAAAGGCCAATAATTTCATCTTTACTAGGCAGTTCTTTATCATGGGGTTTTCTATGAAATTTAGCAAAATCAAAATCATGAGACATATCCCCTAAACCAACAGTAACATTATCCTTTTTGCAGTCTATCTTAGTATTAACAGTATTCAAGAAGGGTCTACCAAATATAATGGGACAAAAGTCATCTTGTGGTGAACCAAGAACAAGAAAATCAGTAGGATATTTAACTTTCCCACACAAGACTTCAACATCTCTAACAATCCCAACTAGTGAAATAGTATCTCTATTGGCAAGCTTAATTGTAACATCAATACCTTCTATCTCAGCAGGTGCAATATCATACATAATTTCTTCGTATAAGGAATGAGGTATTGCACTCGCACTAGCACCCATGTCACATAAGCCATGATAGCAATGATCTCCTATTTTAATAAAAACAATAGGCATGCCTACCATAGGTCTATGTTTATTTTTAGTATCGGGTCTAACAATTCTAGCAGCTTCATCACAGAAGTAAATAACATGCCATCAATATTATCAACCAAGAGATCTTTAACCATAGAAATACTAGGTTCAACTTTAATTTGCTCACGGGGTGTAGGTGTTCTAGCATTACTCTTACGAACCACAGTTGAAGCTTTAGCATGATCCTTTATTCTAACTAGGAAAGGTGGTTTCCCAATATAAGTGGTAGGAACAATAGGATCAACATTATAAGTGATAGTCTTTTCTTCAAATTTAATAGGTTCAACTACTTTTACTTCAATGGGAGGATGATATTTAAACCACTTCTCCTTACGTAGATCAACATGAGTAGCAAATGATTCACAGAAAGAAGCTACTATCTCATAGTCAAGTCCATATTTGGTGCTAAATTCACGAAAGCATCGGTATCCCTAAAGGATTTAACACAATCAAACTTAGGTGTTATACCTGACTCCTTACCTTCTTCGAGTTCCCAATCTTCATAGTTGTGTTTAATTCTTTCCAATAAATCCCATCCAAATTCAATAGTCTTCATCATAAAAGAACCAGTACAAGAAGTATCGAGCATGGAGCGATTATTGAGAGAAAGCCGAGCATAAAAAATTTGAATAATAATTTCTCTTGAGAGCTCATGATTGGGGCATGAATATAACATTGACTTAAGCCTCTCCCAAGCTTGAGCGATACTTTATCCTTAGCGAGGCCAAAAATTATATATATAATTACGATCACGATGCACGAGATGCATAGGATAAAACTTTTGATGAAATTGCAATTTCAATCGGTTGTAGTTCCATGATCCAATATCATCACATAGCCTAAAACTTGTCAATGCCTTTCCCTTCAAAGATAAAGGGAATACCTTCTTCTTGATAACATCCTCGGGCATACCTGCAAGCTTAAATAATCCACAAACTTCATCCACATAGATTAGGTGCTTATCGGGATGTAATGTTCCATCTCCTGTAAAAGGATTAGCTAGCAGTTTCTCTATCATACCCGAGGTAATTTAAAAGTAAACATTTGCAGTAGGTTCAGTAGGTTGAGGGGCAACTCTTTGCTCCAGTCTAGTACTTCCACTTGGTTATACCTTCCTCTGTTGGCTCCTTTCTACTTATTATACAACATTCAGCCTAAAATCAGGTAATGCACCATCATAAGTCGCATTAATTGCATCATGAGCTTGATCATGCCATTCCCCAGCTTTCCACGGGTTGAGAAATTATAACTTCTGAGGAAATTAAAGGGTTTGGCAATAAAGGGGTGCTTCAAATTATTTAAAAAACAACATCAAGAGGAACCAAAATGATAGTATAAAGAACTACTTCTATTTCGAGATGAAGAGTAACAACTCATAGCGCATACCATACTGATGCGGTCCAGTTTTTCAGAAACAAAGTGTGGTGCTTTTATTTTCAGAGGAAATAAAAGCTGAAAACCATAGATAAAAAACATTCACCTGCAGCTGCCTGGGAAACTCCATATTACTCCCTGGATCAAAAATAATGTCATGGTTTTAGTTCAAATTTGATGGCATATATAGCAGGCGCATTATTTCACCAACTCAAATTTTGTGGAAAATGGATCACAACATTTGCAATCATTATGGAAAATACTACTCCCAAAATAAACCTATGGGTTTGGTATGCTGTAGCGTGTCCTTTTACTGACAAATTGTAATTGGCAAAGCGAAACCGACGAGAATCGCAAATTTAATGGCATATATAGCACGCGCATTATTTCACCAACTCAAATTTTGCGGAAAATGGATGACAAAAGATGCAATCATCATTCTTCATTTACAAACAAGCATGGACATAGTGGCAGCAAGAATTTGAGAGCATTTAATCATCTTCAACAAAACAGAGTGCTATCCAATGCTTGAAAAGCACACTGAATGTTCTGAAGTGTGGACTATGATCACGCCAGTAAGTGGTCAGTTCATCTGCAACTCCATTTTGTTGTTGTCATGTTAGATTTTACATATGAATGTGTAGTAATTTCCATTCCTGGCACCGTTTTCAGCTTGCAAACATGCATCGACTGATGTAATGTACTGCGCAGTGCCCTGTTTTTCTATGTCAGCTGGGGAGAAGACATGGAAAATGCGATCAGATCTCCAGGTTCTCTGCTGGCTGGTGGCCTCTGATACGGTGCAAGTTGATGCTGAGAGCGATCTCAACATTTCTCCGCTGCGAATGGAAGAGGAATGCATTGATCTTGGGGCTTCAGTGTAATGGAGGGGAGTGGCAAGCTGAACTGCTACTCAGAAGAAGTTCACAAGTTGCAACTATTGGCCCAGATGGAAAATCGCTTCTTCAGGAACACCATGGAATGGAATGGCTGATCAACTCCATCAGAAGACCTTCAGTTTTGATTTTTGATTACAAACTTACTTTGTTACGCTAGTAATATGTTTTTCTAGAGATGGTTTATGGCTCTCCGGTTGTTCCTACCAGTATGTTTGTGCTTTCTTGTAATCAAAGAATGAGGATTGCATGTGTTGTTAGCCAAGTTCCACAAATTTAAGAATCTGTTCGAATTTTCTCTACAACGAAACGGCAGCGACCACTCTGAGTCTGTGGAGTCAGCAATGCGGAGCAGAGCAGTCCCGTAGTACAAAATCAACCTGATGAGAATACAAACTTACTTTGTTTCTCCAAACTCCCATCTTCAGACCTGACGGTTAGCTTCGGATCAAAGGCCAGAGCGGTGATCGGGGCCGTGAATCCCCTTCGAAGATCAAGTCTCCTCGGATATCAATGACATAGTTTAGGTTTGCAAAACTGATCTGATGACCATGGGCGTAGCTATCGATCTGTTTGAGGTGGCCAATCGAGTTGGCATGTAGTGTGAAGCTGCCGAATACGAAAATTTGGCCGGGGAGGAAAGTCTCCCCTGAAACAGCATCATTGTAGATGATCGATTGAGCCAGCGATCCTTCTGTCGATGACACGTCCATTTTGCATCATGCTTTTATATTGATAATTACTGCATTATGGGCTGTTATTACACATTATGTCGCAATACTTATGCCTTTTCTCTCTTATTTTACATGGTTTAAATGAAGAGGGAGAATGCCGGCAGCTGGAATTCTTGGCCGAAAAAGGAGCAAATATAAGAGACGTATTCTGCACAACTCAAAAAGTCCTAAAACTCCACGAAAGACAGTTTTGGAATATATAAAAAATATAGGGCGAAGGAACCACCAGAGGGGGCCACCCATCGTCCACGAGGGTGGAGGGCGCGCCCCCCTACCTCGTGGGCCAGCTGGAAGCCCCCCGATGCCCATCTTCTGGTATAAGGTGTCTTTTACCCTAGAAAAAATCATAAGAAGGTTTTTGGGACGAAGCGCCGCCGTCTCGAGGCGGAACCAATCTAGGGCTCCGGCGGAGCTGTTCTGTCGAGGAAACATCCCTCCCGGAGGGGGGAAATCATCACCATCGTCATCACTATCGATCCTCTCATCATGAGGGTGTCAATCGCCATCAACATCTTCACCAGCACCATCTCCTCTCAAACCCTAGTTCATCTCTTGTATCCGATCTTTGTCTCAAAACCTCGGATTGGTACTTATGGGTTCCTAGTAGTGTTGTTTACTCCTTGTAGTTGATGCTAGTTGGTTTATTCGGTGGAAGATTATATGTTCAGATCCTTTATGCATATTAATAACCCTCTGATTATGAACATGAATATGATTTGTGAGTAGTTATGTTTGTTGCTGAGGACATGGGAGAAGTCTTGTTATAAGTAGTCATGTGAATTTGGTATTCGTTTGATATTTTGATGAGATGTATGTTATCTTTCCTCTAGTGGTGTTATGTGAATGTCGACTACATGACACTTCACCATTGTTTGGGCCTAGGGGAAGGCATTGGGAAGTAATAAGTAGATGATGGGTTTCTAGAGTGACAGAAGCTTAAACCCTAGTTTATGTGTTGCTTCGTAAGGGGTTGATTTGGATCCATATGTTTCATGCTATGGTTAGGTTTACCTTAACTCTTCTTTCATAGTTGCCGATGCTTGCGAGGGCAGTAACCAAGCACCGGTCCACCCACATATCAAATTATCGAAGTAATGAACCCGAATCATATGTGCATGATGAAAACTAGCTTGACGATAATTCCCATGTGTCCTCGGGAGCGCTTTCCTTTGTATAAGAGTTTGTCTAGGCTTGTCCTTTGCTACAAAAAGGATTGGGCCACCTTGCTGCACCTTGTTTACTTTTGTTACTTGTTACCCATTACGAATTACCTTATCACAAAACTATCCGTTACCGATAATTTCAGTGCTTGCAGGGAATACCTTATTGAAAACTGCTTGCCATTTCCTTCTGCTCCTCGTTGGGTTCGACACTCTTAATTATCGAAAGGACTACGATAGATCCCCTATACTTGTGGGTCATCAAGACTCTTTTCTGGCGCCGTTGCCGGGGAGTAAAGCGCCTTTGGCAGGTGGAATTTGGTAATGAAAAATTTATATAGTGTGCTGAAATTTACTGTCACTAGCTCTCGATCGATTCGAGCCCCGCCGGAGGAGCTTGCTAGCTCCTTGATTAGCCGCTTCATGCGCTTTGTATTTGGTCGTCTGCGGCTTCGTTTTTGACCGCTTTGTGTGCTATCTATCGGTTTCGCGGGAGCAAGCTAACTGACCATGGACATAAACGAGAGGAAGAAGAAGATGTGGGAAAGAATATAACGAATATTCTATTTTACAGTTTAAGTTTGAGGGGTTTGTTCTGTTGCAGCTAAAACCAACCCGTAAAAGAGCATATTCTATGAACATCCTTTTATACGGGTCCGTTTTGCGGGGTCTGCCTCTGCGGCCATCCGTGCCGACCTGTAAAACTGTTTTTCCGCGAACTACAAACGCGTTTTGCGGGGTCTGCTAGAGATGCTCTAACGGTGCCTTCAATTGGATATTTTTTTCGAAAAGGAGGTTATCCCCCAGCCTCTGCATCAGAATAATGCATGCGGCCATTTTATTAATAAGCAAATAGTTCAACAAAATCTCCAAGTCTCGAAAAGCAAAATGGCTCAAAAAAAGCTAAAAGCATGAAAACGGGATAGCCACAACTGGCAGAATAAAGATAGATAGGAAACTAGACACCTATCCTATTACATGACCGCCATCCAAACTGGTTGAAGATAGCCCGTGCTACCTTCTCCCAATGATAGACCCAGTATCCATACGCTCCCTGGCATCCGTCAGAGTGAGTAGCGACCACATACGGATCAGTGTGCTAGCCCGAAAAATAACCTGCAAGAAATGAATATGTGTTATTCTATTAAAAACCAAATCGTTCGTGCAGTTTCATATAGCCCATAATAAAGCACATACTCCTACACTGACATGTTTCGCGGTTTCTGACTCAACTCCATCTAGCCACGTCCTGAATAAGGTGTGGATGGTATTCGGAGGAGTAATATGAAACGCTATGTGAACAGACTGCCATAAAATTTTCGCCATTGGGCAATCAAGAAAGAGGTGTTTGACAGATTCATCATGATCACGGAAACTACATCCTCGCGATCCTATCCAGTTACGTTTTGCCAAATTGTCCTTAGTTAGAATGACTTGTTTGTGTACAAACTACATAAACACTTTAATTTTTAAGGGCACTTTGACTTTACAAATATGCATATATCGAGGACTAGTGCTAGAGTTGATAATGTTCAAATACATGGATTTTACCGAAAACACTCCATTCTGAGTTAGTTTCCAGTGCAACTAGTCTGGCTGTTGAGAGAGGTGAACATCCATCAATCTTCTTACAAAATGGAGCCAAGTTTCCCTTGAGAGGGTTGGACTGTAATACTGTTGCAACATAAGCATCCCTACGCTGAACAATGTTATAGAGAGAAGGATATTGGATAGCTAGAGGCATCTCCCCTAACCATGTATCCTCCCAGAATCTCGTGGAAGTACCATTACCAACAATGAATTTTGTCCTTTGAAAGAAGGTTGATTTCACTCTCATCAGTCCTTTCCAAAATGGCGAATCGGTCGGTCTGGCCATCACCTGAGATAAGGTTCTAGAATGAAGGTACTAATTACGCAGAATCTGGGTCCATGTGGCATCGGTCTTTACTGATAGCTTGTACAGCCACTTGCTGGGAAGACATATGTCCTTCACCTCTTAATTTCCAATGCCAAGACCACCTTGGTCTTTTGGCCTACAAATAATATCCCATTTAGCAAGTATGTATTTTTTGTTTTAACTCATCACTCTGCCAGAAAAAACGTGATCGATAGAAGTCCAGTCTTTTCCGAACCCCAACTGGTATCTCAAAGAAGGACAATAGAAACATCGGCATACTCGTGAGCACAATGAGAATTAGATGGCCTCCATATGACATAAGTTTGCCCTTCCAGCAGCTTAGTTTGTTTTCAAATCGATCCTCAATGCACTTCCATTCTTTGTTAGATAGCTCGCGATGGAGAATCGGTATGCCCAAATATGTAAACGGCAACGACCCTAACTCACATCCAAACGGTTTTTTGTAAGCTTTTTACTCGTCTTTAGCTCTCCCAAAGCAGAAAAATTCACTTTTATTCAAACGGATATATGCAGGCGTATGTAGGACCCCCGCAGAAAGGACAACAGATGATCGATCATATACATGGTCACACATTGATTCCCTAACTGGCCGATTTGTACCCTCGATCGGACAAAAAGGTTTGGCCATTTGATATCGATGGCACATCCCCTACAATCGAGATACTGATTATTGGAGCCAGTGGAAATCCAATTAATCATGACGGGATCCAACTCTTAATCTTGTCATCTTTGGTAGTACAGTACTTTTTTGTCAGTTTGCAGTCCGCTGCCACGATCATGAGGCTGGCCCGGCCACATCCGGCACCGTCGACAAGGCGCAATGTAGAGTACAAATCTTGAAGCGTTGGCGGAAAGGTGTACTGGATGCGGTGAAGATTGTGTGCTAAGTGTATGGTGACTTGCAATAGCGGCCTCGGCATGCGGGGGCGGCATCACTGGAGGACTGCAATTTTGGTGATGCTCCTCGAGTACCGAGTCTCAATTCACTGGATGAAAACCCAAGGTCTGGCCTTCATTGGTTGTACCTAGCAATGGCCTTGTTGAAGGCATTGTTTTTGGGTGAACACGGACTTTCTCCGGGGTGAAAACTCAAGATTTTTGATCGGGGAACGACAATGTTGGTGCATTGTTTCCTTCTTGGAGACGTTGCTTTTGGAGAACTTATTTTGTAAGCCGAGTGTTGTCTTTGGTGGTGGTTAGAGTCCTGTTGTTGCTAGTGACTGGTCATCGTGGCGGGGCTTTTTTTTCTTCTTATTTTTTGGTTGTCTGTATTCTTGATGTCTTTGGACATCTTGTTGGTATAGAGGCCGGGTGTAATTGGTATCTTCACGATATTAATATATTTCCTTTCTCGAAAAAAAATGCGGACTCCGGCGAGGAAGAATAGGACATGGGACGCCATGAGCTCGCCGAACATGGCAAAGACAAAATGTGGGACACGGACGCTGCCATGACTAGCAATCATTTAGACTAGGTTATAAAATTCTCGTCCGCTTTTGCTTAGTTGAAATATGCAGAAATACAATGAGTTTGGTGCGGTTTAATAAAATCATCCGGTATGTATGAAAATCATTCGCTTTGTTCAAATTTGCTTTTAAATGTATGTGGGCATTTCTTTTTTGCGGGTGTATGCAGGTATTTTTGGTTGGCCGGCTCTAATATCACTGTCCACGGGTGCGTCCACGGACGGATATTGTGTTTGTTTTATTTTATTTTTCTCGAATGTGCACGAGTGTGCGTACAAGAAAACGGGGTAAAGAGCCCCTCCACGTTAGTGTTACAAGCTATATGTATATGAACACCAACACCATTTTATGGGTCCGTGTTGAAGATGCCTTTAACCCGTTTTGAGGGATCTGCTAGAGATGCCATTGTACCGGAGACTCGAAAAATCCTGATCACTTTTTGCTATAATTTAAAACCATTTCTTTCTATATTTTTAGAGCCAGTAGGTAAACACACAGGCAACTCGAACCGACTATATACACAGTAGAGCCATTGACGGGCCAGGATTCTCATCCAAGACAAAACGTCCTGGGTCTGGATCTTGTTCTTACATATCTTAACCCTTATATTATTATGGCCTTGTTCCGTTCACGCAGACAAGACACGGCAAAGCTCGCTTTACGCTTACTGGATTCCTCGGCCCCATCTATCACTAGTAGAAAAGGGACCTAATGTGAGACACATTAGTCCCGGTTCGATTTTGGCCTGGTACTAATGGTATCATTAGTCCCGGTTCAAACGGCTATGCATTAATGCCGGTTCATGTTGAACCTTTAGTAACGGTTCGTGCGACGAACCGGTACTAAAGGGCTAACCATTAGAACCGGTTTGTGCCACGAACCGGGACTAAAGGGGTCTGACCTATAGTCCCGGTTGGAGACACAAACCGGGATTATAGGGCAATTTTCAAACACTACCCCCCCCCCATGTATCGCCATTTCAGTTTTGAAAAAAACAAAAGAAACACAAAAATCCGCATCCGATTTTGACAGCCTACATCCTGTTTGCAAGTTTTTAGAATCCTCAAATTCTAAAAGGAAAAAAACTTATGCTCAAATTTCAGTTTTTTTGAATTTTGGCCAAACTGTGGTCAAACTACTTATTCAAGAAATACTAAATAATTATTTTAATTTTTTGAATTTTGGTCAAATCTGGTCAAACTATGGTCAAACTACTTATTCAAGAAATATTAGTGTTACTAAATAATTACTGTTTTCTAGAATAATAGTTTCAAACTCAAACGGTGAAACGTGTGGCCTAATGCTCAAGCTAAAATACTGAGGGTTAATAGGATTGACAGCTTACATTTGTCAGGAAAACAACAAGTGCAGACTTGGAAAGTAGGGGGAATAGAACTCCGAAGTAGTGAGAGGATGGGTGACCGGCTGGGAAGTTAGACGATTTGGAATGAGTGATCCACACTTGAGCAGTTAAGAGGGGTGATTAGAGACTAAATCATCAAATAATTCAGAAAATCAAAAAAAATCAATTTTTTTCCAAAATTTTCAAAAAAATAAAAACCTTTAGTACCGGTTGGTGTTACCAACCGGTACTAAAGATCCCCATACCATGGCGCGAGCTCACGCCATGTGGTGAGCCTTTAGTGACGGTTCATGCCGAACCGGTACTAAAGAGGGGGGCCTTTAGTCTCCACCCTTTAGTGCCGGTTGCAGAACCGTCACTAAAGGCCCTTACAAACCGGTAATAAAGCTCCGTTTTCTACTAGTGTATCGAGCTAGTACCTACAATGGACATGGATAATAGCTTGTTGATCGCACTTTTGACTCGGGACTACGGCCGGCCTCCGCCCCCGCGTGAGAACTGTTAGAGTTGTGTTAAACATAGTGTATAGGGTAGGTTACAGTTGTGTCAGGACCCCGATTCCAAGTCACACTGATCTAGCCTATAACACCTCATATCACTTTGCGGCCTCACGCACGGTATTCCCACGGGTGTCGCCTTACCATGGCCCGGGACCGTTTGCGCCTTTTGGCTCATGTATATGATAGTGTCGCTAGCATCCATATGACAGAGAACCCGGGCCGACATGGCTAGTCGTGAACCCAAAGCGGCACAAACTTACGGGGACAGGCATAGATGAATCAACATCGAGCATGTCGTTCAGCAGCGTGTGAATCTGGGCTGTAGCACTGGGCTAACAGGACTCCAGGAACCCAGGCTGTAGCAGGCTAGGCAGGACTCCGGATGTCACCGCGTGACATTTCCCCGAAGGGACAGACACAGGAACGAAGTGAAACACATGCCGACCAGTCAAGTGTCCGGAGCAGTAGTGCTGGGCTAGCAGGACTCCGGTGAACCGGGCTGTAGCGGACTACTATGGCTCATGGAAGCACTAGAATACATTTCCCCATAAGAGAGACTGCCAAGGATAAACAAATAGGTTGTCGGATCCCACACATACCAAGCATTTCAATCATACACACAATATGCTCGATGTGTGTAAATACAACATGGCATCATAACAAAACTCTACAACTCAAGAACTTTATTTAAAGTCTCCGGAGAGCCACACATAACATGTTCATACAGGTAGGGGTTACATGACCCGACACTCAAGTCATACAAACATACAAGCACATGCGGAAGCAAACTAGTCTGAGTACACACACTAGAAAGAAAGATGGCTTGACGAAGCCTGTCTATCTACATAGGGCCCTCCATGGCTCGGAATCACCACCTGGGTGGCAAGTCACTCATCGACGTCGAGGTCTACGTAAAACCCGTCAGAGGGGGTGGTTTTGTCGTCTGAAAACAGTAATTAAAGCAACATGATTACAAAGGTACTCAGCAAGTCTTACAACAAATCCTACTATACATGCTCATTCTCAAGAAGGTAGTGGAGTTATAGAAGCAAGATAGCTTTGACTCTTGGCTAAGCTATCCTACGAGACACCACTTGTAAAATAGTTTTCTCGCACGAGTCCACTAATCACCATCACAATACTCCACCATGGATCCTCCCTCGTCATCCTACGAGAGGGCCATCCGCGGTACTCACACTTATCTTGAGTCTTTTAGTAGTAACCATTAACTTGTCTATGAACTGTATAGGCAACCAAGTAGTCCTTTACCGCGGACGCAGCTATTCGAATAGATGATGTTAACCCTGCAGGGGTGTACTTCTTCATACACGCTCTCACCACTTATCGCCGTTTACACGACATGTACTCGGCAACCTTCAAGCGGAAGCCCAACGAGGGTGTCGGCCACGGCCTACCTAAACACTCAAGTCTCTAGTCCAGGTCTATCGCCTATCCAGGTTCCATCCGCAGGGAGTCCGGCCGAGGTTTCCACATACGGCCCCGAACGATGTGTACAAGGTTCCCGAGACACCAAACGGGTGACTCGGTACACCATGCCACGGTGTATCTACCGCATCATAGCCCACCCCTAGGGTCAGCGCTATGCCCGGCCGCCAACACATAACCTATAAACACCAGAAACTAGTTGCAACTCCTGGACACGGGACTAGGGTGGTTAAGAAGCCGAGAGGGTCAATTAAGGATCCCAATGCATGGTAGTAACGGATTCTTAAATCACACAAACAGATCTCAGTTCTTAAGGACGGCCTCAATGAAACAACCCACCATGTACTCCTACATGGCCTCTCATCGATACCTTTACCAAATCATGTTCAACACATCCCTCACATTACTGACATAATCATTTCACTCTAGCCCATCACCCAGGTGAACCAGACCTGACACAACTCTAAGCATAGCAGGCATAGCAAGGTAGGAAACACATACATGGCTCAAACAACTCCTACACATGATAGTGGGTTTCATCTAGTTATTGTGGCAATGACAGGTCATGCAGAGGAAAAGGATTCAACTACCGCAGCACACAGCAGTTTGAAATGTTGTTGTCTTAAATGTAGTAATTGAGAGCAGGAGCGAGAACATGGGATTGTATCGATATGATCAATGGGGTTGCTTGCCTGATGGAGTAGTAGTAGGGTACTGCCCTTCAGTTGGATAATCGAAGGTATCCTCGGAGGCGGAACCTACCACGAAAGACACCACAGAACACAATCATCACATGGCAATATGCAACAATATGATGCATGCTATGACATGGCAATATGATGTGTCTTGGCCAATGCATTGTTAAACCTGTTGGTTTGAGTCTATTTGAATCAAAGATTCAAATGAAAGCTCAAGTTATTAAGTCATATAAGTGAATTAGCTTGTTTCACCTAAACAGCAAGGTTAAAGTGTTCTGTCATGCATGAAACCATTACATATGGAAAGATTGAATTTTTCTGATCAAATTTCATATATAAATCTTTGCATTTGGAGTTACAGATTAATTTCTATGAATTTTTGAAGTTTAGGACAATTTCTGAAATTTCCTATATAAGAATAATTCCAGTAATTGAATTACTACATCAGCATTGCGTCAGGGTGACGTCAGCAGGTCAAAGGCGCCAGCCCAGGTCAAACCTGACCAGTGGGACCCCCGTGTCAGTGTAATTAGCCTAACTAATTTTTAGTTAGCACTAAAACTAACTTAATTACCAGACGGGCCCCACCTGTCATGGACTCAGGGGGGAGTCAACCTGGGCCCACACGGAGTCAACCAGGGTCAAACTCACCAGCGTTTAGCCGCCGGCGAGACCAGACGCGGCAGTGGAGTGCGGGTTTCGTGCTCTGGCAACCAAAACGACGGCGGAGCATGTCTACGTGAAGCTGGGAACGAGCCGCGTCATTTGGTGGCAGTGGTGGAGCTCGGGGTGGCCGAGAACGTCGCCGGCGATGACCTTGGCGGTCGCCGGAGTTCGAGCGAGGTCGAACCCGAGGCTACGGGGCACGGCGAGGCGCGTGGGGTGGTGCGTTGGGCTCCTGCGAGTGCGGTGAAGATGGTCACTTGCTCGGAATCAAGCCCAAGTGGTTGTGGCCACGACAGCGATGTGCGGTGGCGCCGGCGGGTGCGTCCGAGCTCGGTGCGGTTGGTACGAGGCGCGAGAGCAAGGACGGGAGGGATGGAGAGGTGTAGCAGCTCACAGCGAACACGATGGTGCAGACGACGCGGTCGGGGACTAGCTGGTGCGGCGGAGACGGCGAGGGGGATCTGCGGCGGCGTTCGGTGAAGACGAGCTCGATGGAGACAAGGGAGAGTGTCCGACCGCTCGGGGCTCGGCTAGCTCGATGTTGCGGACCACGGCGGAGCTCGTGGACAAGTCAGCGTGGCACAGGGACAACGGAGAACGCGAGCTTCACGGTGGCGCGGGCGCAGCAGCGTCGGCCATGGTGCGGGAAAGCGGGGGAGAGAGATAGGGGAGGGGGCGACGTGTCTGCGGGGTCGGGGCGGCGACGTGGAGCCTGCCCAGGTGTTCAGGGGCGCGGGTGGCAAGCAGCTGGCGCCATGGAGAGCTCACGCTCAGCGGTGTCACCTCTCTTCCTACTCTGGCGAGAGGAAGCAGCTGGCTGGCACGGGCCAGCACAATGTTGGGCCGGCCAGTGGGCTGCCAGGTGAGATTCTCTCCCTCTCTTTATTCTGTTTTTGTTTTTCTATTTTTCTGTAACTATGTGGCTTTATTAAAAATAGTTAGGCACTTCCAAAAATCCTGAAAATAATCAAGAGCTCTGTTTGGATTATTTCCAACAGCCCACACTTATTTCCAGAATTATTTGGGCATTTAAAATATTTTATAGCATTTAAATGCCCAAATGCAAATAGGTAATGATTTAATCCAATGAACTTATGTGTCCTAGAAAATTGTGAACCCATTTTGTCAGAGGTTCTAACCCAAGACAAAAAGGGTGGACTTTTTAGAAGGGCATTTTAGGTTCATTGAAAATGATTTTAGTAAACCCTAGTTGTTTTCAGGGGGTGGTGGGGGTTCTGTCATCCCCATTTCAAATTTCTTGAAAAGTAGACATGATGCAACACTCTAATGCATGAACTAGCTAGGGTGTGACAACTCACCCCCACTGAAAAGAATCTCCTCCCGAGATTTAGGATCCGGCAGGAAGAAGGTGGGGTACTCAAGTCGAAGACGATCCTACCTTTCCCAAGTGGCTTCTTTCTCAGAGTGGTATGACCATTGAACCTTGAGGAATTTGATGTTATGGCGTCGAGTGGTACGCTCGGCTTGATCAAGGATGCGAATGGGATATTCCTGATATGTGAGATTATCTTGGAGATCAAGCGTTTCGTGGTCCACTCCACGGATAGGATCCGCGAAGCAACGCCTGAGTTGAGAAACGTGGAAGACATCGTGAACTCTGGAAAGATGCGGAGGTAGTTCCAATTGTTAGGCAACTTATCCTCGTTTGGCAAGAATGCGAAAGGGTCCAATGTAACGAGGAGCCAATTTTCCTTTGATACCGAACCGATGGGTTCCCTTTAAAGGAGTAACCCGAAGGTAAGCCTTCTCGCTGACTTCATAAGTCATGAGCTTATGCTTGCGGTCATATTGGCTCTTTAGACGAGATTGGGCTGTTTTCAATTTCTCACGAATAACGCGAACCTGCTCTTCTGCTTCCTGAATCATATCCGGGCCAAAGAGTTGTATTTCCCTGGTTTCTGACCAGTTAAGAGGCGTTCGACATTTTCGTCCATAGAGAACTTCGAAAGGAGCTTTGCCCAAGCTAGCTTGATAACTGTTGTTATAAGCGAACTCGGTGAATGGAAGGCATTTCTCCCAATCCATTCCGAATGAGATGACAGAAGCTCGGAGCATATCCTCCAGAATTTGATTGACTCGTTCTACTTGACCACTTGAATGGGGGTGGAAGGCGGTGCTAAAGGAGAGACGAGTTCCCATAGCATTTTGGAAACTTTCCCAAAATCGAGAGGTGAAAAGACTTCCACGGTCCGAGTTAATCTCCAATGGAACACCATGAAGAGACACTATTCGGGAGATGTACAAGTCAGCTAGCTGGCTAGCGGTTATACTCTCACGAACAGGTAGGAAGTGGGCTACTTTGGAAAGACGACCGACAACGACGAAGATAGCATTATTCCCTCTCTTGGTCCTAGGAAACCCGGTAATGAAATCCATACCGATTTTATCCCATTTCCATTCAGGAATAGCCAATGATTGAAGGGTGCCAACAGGCCGTTGATGCTCTGCTTTAACACAATGACAGACGTCGCAATTAGCAATGCATTGAGCAATTTCTCTCTTCATCCTAGTCCACCAAAACCTCTGGCGTAGGTCTTGATACATTTTAGTACTACCAGGATGAATGGTGAGAGGGGATTCATGAGCTTACTTAAGGATCAATTACCGTAGTTGTTGTTTCTTGGGAACCACTAGGCGGTTCTCAAAGAAGACAACACCTTGATCGTTCACAGAGAAACATTTAGCAGCTCCGCTAGCAATGTTTTGCTTGATCTGAGATATCCCCTTGTCATAACGTTGGGCGGTTATGATCTGATCCATAAGGGTCGGTTTCACCACCAAGGTAGATAGGAATCCCTGAGGAACAATGTGAAGATTAAGCTTCCGAAATTCCTCATGGAGAAGTGGTTGACCTTGTTGTAACATCAGGTTGTTACAATAGGATTTACGACTTAATGCATCAGCCATAACATTGGCTTTTCCCGGGGTGTAAGTTATCCCTAAGTCGTAATCTGAGATCAACTCGACCCAACGTCTTTGCCTGAGATTCAAATCCGGTTGGGTGAAGATGTATTTCAGACTTTGGTGATCGGTGAAGATCTCGCAACGATTACCGAGAAGGTAATGTCGCCAAGTTTATTTAAGTGCATGGACGACAGCTGCAAGCTCTAGATCATGTGTGGGATAGTTTTCCTCGTGTGGGTGTAATTGCCGTGAAGCATAGGCAATTACCTGACGATCTTGCATGAGTATGCATCCTAGTCCTTGTCGCGAGGCGTCGCAATAGATAATAAAGTCCTTGGAGAAATCTGGTGGCACCAGTACGGGAGCAGATGTCAGGCGTCTTTTCAATTCCTGAAAGCTGAACTCGCACTGTGGGGTCCACTCGAACTTTTATCTTTCTTGAGGAGTTCAGTTAGAGGTTTAGCAACCTTGGAGAAATTCTCGACGAAGCGGTGACAATAGCTCGCTAAGCCAAGGAAACTCCAAACTTGCTTGACCGTTTCAGGTGGAGTCCAGTCAAGGATGCCTTGAACTCGCTCGGGATTGACAGCAATACCTTTACCAGAGATTACATGGCCTAGATAAGTCACTTCTGGCAACCAAAATTCACACTTGGAGAATTTGGCATAAAGGCGATGCTCTCGAAGTTTCGTCAATACCAGCCTTAGATGTTCGGCATGTTCTTCCTCATTCTTGGAGTAGATGAGTATGTCGTCAAGGTATACCACGACGAGTTTATCCAAATACTCCATGAAGATCGAGTTCATTAACCGAGAGAAGGTGGCTGGGCATTGGTTAAACCGAAGGACATGACGGTGTACTCATATTGGCCATAACGAGTAACAAAGGCCATTTTGGGAATGTCCCCGTTTTTTATTTTGATTTGATGGTAGCCCAACCTCAAATCCATTTTGGAGAAGACTGAGGATCAAGCGAGCTGATCATACAGATCGTTGATCCTGGGAGCGGATACCCGTTCTTGATAGTGACCAAGTTGACAGGTCGGTAATCTACAACCATCCGAACCGTTCCATCCTTTTTCTTGACAAAGAGGACGGGGCAAGCCCATGGAGAAGAACTACGACGGATGAAACCCTTTTTCAAGGACTCATCAAGTTGTTTCTTAAGCTCAGCTAGTTCTAGGGGTGCCATCTTATAGGGTCTTCTAGAGATTGGGATGGTTCCTGGAACAAGGTCTATCACGAACTCGACATCCCTGTCAGGTGGAACACCTGGCAGTTCTTCTAGAAAGACATCCGGGAAGTCACGGACTACCGGAATATCTTCAAGGTCTGGAAGGGGGTTGGCATTTAGGGAGTAGAGCTGACGCTTAGGCACTTGAGTTAAGACATTGACTGTCTTGCCCGATGGGTGAGTAAGTTGAACAGTTCTAGTGGCACAATCAATATTAGCATAATGGGCTGACATCCAGCCCATACCCAAGATGATATTTATGTCCGAGGACTTGAGAGCTATTAGTGATGCAAGGAAGACCAATCTGTTGACAAGAATTTCATTGCCATGGCTTATCCTAGAGGTTTGCCACTTAGAACTAGGGGTTTGAATTACCATGGAGGTGGGCATGTCACAAAATGTGGTGTTGTGCAATCGAGCATAGCTCTCAGAGATAAATGAATGAGATGCTCCAATATCAAAAAGAACAGATGCCGGATGATAGTTAACAAGAAGCGTACCAAGGACGACATTAGGATCATCATGAGTCTCCTCAGCTGAGACATAGTTGACATGACCACGTGCAGTGGTGGCTGGCTTGGCGTAGTAGGTCTTTCCCGCTGGCTTACCACGACCAACAGACTTTCCAGGCTGATTGGGGTTGTTCTGGGGACACTCTCGACTGTAGTGACCCGGCTGTCCACACTTGAAACATTTCACAACATTGGGGCGTGGAGCAGCATTAGCAGCGGGGACACCATAGGTCTTAGGCGGTGCGAACTACTGGTTGGGGGCAAGGCGCTTCAAAGGATGGCCTCGAAGTGAACCTGGGTGGCAGAGCTGTGTTTGGAATCCACACCCGGCGCTTCTGAGATCCAGAGCCGGATGAAGAACCAAAGTCACGGGAGTGCTTGCGTGAGGCATCATAGTCAGTCTGACCTATCTCAGCACTAATGGCCTTATTGACCAGCTTCTGAAAGGAGGTGCACTCGTGCAGACAGAGGTTACGACGAAGCTCGGGGCTAAGTCCCTTACGAAACCTTGCCTGCTTCTTGGCGTCGGTGGATACCTCTTTAGGAGCATAACGTGCCAGATTCCCAAACTCACGGTTGTATGCATCCACGGTCAGTCTGCCTTGGGTGAAATTACAGAATTATTCCCGCTTACGATGCATGAGACCCTCCGGAATGTGATGCTCACGGAAAGCCTCACTGAATTCAGCCCAAGTAGTGATTTGGCCAGCCGGGCGCATAGCCTCAAAGTTTTCCCACCAAAGGCTAGCAGGGCCTTCGAGGTGATAGGCAGCGTAGGAACCTTATCAGCTTCGGCTACATTGGCAGAACATTTGGGTGATGCTGCGAAGCCAATCATCCGCATCGAGGGGCTCGACAGAATGATTAAACTTCGGTGGGTACAACTTGACAAAGTCATTGATTAACACCAAGTCGTTCCTCTGTTGACGTGCAGCATTCTGCTCAATCCGCTCCAGCAAGCGGTTAGTCTCACGCTCGTTTCTTTCTGCCTCCAGCATAACTTCGGCCAGAGAAGGCGGGTGAGGCAGATTGTCATCCCTAGCTGCACTGGCTTCACCCTACTCCGGGGCAGCAGGGTTACTGCGGGTGTTGACCATCCTAGGAAAAACAAGACAACGGTTTATACAAGGATGGCACAAACTTGGCAAGGAAGTGCGGAATGTAATGGATAACACAGAATGCTGAGATGCTCATTTGCACGACATGGTAATATAGAAACTGCCATATATATATACCATCGGTCATACACACCGTACATAGTTTAGTACAAGCACAAGCTAGAGTACAACTACGGTGAAAGATGTTACATCTCATCGGAGGCATTCCAAGCTCCTATAGATTATTTTTCTACATCTCCGGAATGTGATACACACCAAGTCGTATTCCACGAGTCACGTAGGACTATGGAGGATACAACTATTACAATACTAGTGAAGCTACTACCAACTCAGACATTTCTGTAGTAATCTTCATAGGGATCACCACCATGTCCTGGGAGCTGAACATGATCATCTGGAAACAGTTGGTCCTGTGGAGCTTGCGGTCCATAGGGACTCGGATGTGGCCTTGGCCCAACAAACGGTGGCAGAAGGGGTCCATGGGGAGGGGTGATGCCTCCTACATCACGCCAGTCCATACAATCTGGCAGACCAGACCGCATAGGGTACAAGTCCCTCATATCCATATACCCCACCTGCACAGCAGGTGCAAACCGAGTCAGAGTGGCCCAGTGGTTAGAACGAGAGTTGAAGAGCTCCATTCGCAAGGCATGATTTTCACGGTCCTTGTCCTCAAGCATCTCGGCAGTGGTGCGGAGTAGTGAATCCTCATGTGTAGAGTCACAGTACATAACCTGATAGTACCCCTGTGCCCCCAGGGAGTGATGCTGGCATGTAGCGGAAATCGGTGTTCCGAAGCAAGGCAGTTCTAGCTCGTATGATAGTCATCATCGAGTAAGTTGCGTCCTGCACGGACATCTCGACAGTAACCCCAAGTCCATAAGAGCAATGGAGGGGTTCAGTAGCTCCAGGATAAGAGGGGTATATCCTGACGGTACAGAGGTATTGGCTCTGATTGAAGTCTCGAAACTGCTCCTCGACGGTATACTCAGGATACCATCGATAGAATGTCTCGACCATCACTCGGACCAGCATGGCCGTGTGACCAGGTACATCAAGGCACCGAGGTAGACGAACCACTTGATTCTGTGAACGGGTGGCCATCTGAAAGCACAAAAAAATGCAAAGGCATTAGAATTTTCTAGGAGAAATTGAACAGCATAACGGTTGTAAATGCTCAGAAAAAGATTTGAGACATTCACAACAGTTGGCAAAACCACTCAACATCATCATATCAAGGTTCTGGTTCAACTGACAACATACTAAAAGTAGTATAAACTGAACTGAGGCTTGTAACCAACAATCCTATAAGTTACTACGGATTAGTAACACGTGAACTTGATAGAGAGAAGAGAGCCTAGTCCTTAACCCACGTAGAATGAGAAGAGAATGACTCAGATCAGAGGGCATAAGGTAAAGGAGTAAAAGAGCCTTACGTTCCCTCCCACAATCAACTCCCCTACAAATAACTAAAGCATTTCTAGACTCGACATCGACCAGTTTGGCTCAACGAACCTACAGGCAGTCCGGCTCCGATGCCGACGCTGTCAGGACCTGGATTCCAAGTCACATTGATCTAGCCTGTAACACCTCATATAACTTTGCGGCCTTACGCACGGTATTCCCACGGGTGTCGCCTTACCATAGCCCGGGAGTGTTTGCGCCTTTTGGCACACATATATGATAGTGTCGCTAGCATCCATATGACAGAGAACCCGGACCGACATGGCTAGTCATGAACCCAAAGTGGCACAAACTTACGGGGACAGGCATACATGAATCAACATCGAGCATGTCGGTCAGCAGCATGTGAATCCGGGCTGTAGCACTGGGCTAACAGGACTCCGGAAACCCCGGCTGTAGCAGGCTAGGCAGGACTCTGGATGTCACCGCGTGACATTTCCCCGAAGGGACAGACACAGGAACGGAGTGAAACACATGCCGGCCAGTCAAGTGTTCGGAGCAGTAGTGCTAGGCTAGCAGGACTCCGGTGAACCGGGCTGTAGCGGACTACTATGGCTCATGGAAGCACTAGACTACATTTCCCCATAAGAGAGGCTGCCAAGGATAAACAACTAGGTTGTCGGATCCCACACATACCAAGCATTTCAATAATACACACAATATGCTCGATATGTGTAAATACAACATGGCATCACAACAAAACTCTACAACTCAAGTACTTTATTTAAAGGCTCCGGAGAGCCATACATAACATGTTCATACAGGTAGGGGTCACATGACCCGACACTCAAGCCATACAAACATACAAGCACATGTGGAAGCAAACTAGTCTAAGTACAGACACTAGAAAGAAAGAAGGCTTGACGAAGCCTGTCTATCTACATAGGGCCCTCCATGGCTCGGAATCACCACATGGGTGGCAAGTCACTCATCGACGTCGAGGTCTATGTAAAACCCGTCGGAGGGGGCGGTGTTGTCGTCTGAAAACAGTAATTAAAGCAACATGAGTACAAAGGTACTCACCAAGTCTTACAACAGATCCTACTATACATGCTCATTCTCAAGAAGGTAGTGGAGTTATAGCAGCAAGCCAGCTTTGACTCTTGGATAAGCTATCCTACGAGACACCACTTGTAAAATAGTTTTCGCACACTTGTCTATGAACTGTATAGGCAACCAAGTAGTCCTTTACCACGGACGTGGCTATTCGAATAGATGATATTAACCCTGTAGGGGTGTACTTCTTCATACACGCTCTCACCACTTATCGTCGTTTACACGACATGTACTCGGCAACCTTCAAGCGGAAGCCCAACGAGGGTGTCGGCCACGGCCTACCTAAACACTCAAGTCTCTAGTCCAGGTCTATCGCATATCCAGGTTCCATCCGCAAGGAGTCCGGGCGAGGTTTCCACATACGGCCCCGAACGATGTGTACAGGGTTCCCGAGACACCAAACGGGCGACTCGGTACACCGTGCCACGGTGTATCTACCGCATCATAGCCCACCCCTAGGGTCAGCGCTACGCACGGCCGCCAACACATAACCAATAAACACCAGAAACTAGTTGCAACTCCTGGACAGAGGACTAGGGTGGTTAAGAAGCCGAGAGGGTCAATTAAGGATCCCAATGCATGGTAGTAACTGATTCTTAAATCACACATACAGATCTCAGTTCTTAAGGACGGCCTCAATGAAACAACCCACCATGTACTCCTACATGGCCTCTCATCGATACCTTTACCAAATCATGTTCAACACATCCCTCACATTACTGACATAATCATTTCACTCTAGCCCATCACCCAGATGAACCAGACCTGACACAACTCTAAGCATAGCAGGCATAGCAAGGTAGGAAACACAGACATGGCTCAAACAACTCCTACACATGTTAATGGGTTTCATCTAGTTACTGTGGCAATGATAGGTCATGCAGAGGAAAAGGGTTCAACTACCACAGCACACAACAGTTTGAAACGTTGTTGTCTTAAATGTAGTAATTGAGAGCAGGAGCGAGAACATGAGATTGTATCGATATGATCAATGGGGTTGCTTGCCTGATGGAGTAGTAGTAGGGTACTGCCCTTCAGTCGGATAATCGAAGGTATCCTCGGAGGCAGAACCTACCACGAAAGACACCATAGAACACAATCATCACATGGCAATATGCAACAATATGATGCATGCTATGACATGGCAATATGATGTGCCTTGGCTAATGCATTGTTAAACATGTTGGTTTGAGTCTATTTGAATCAAAGATTCAAATGAAAGCTCAAGTTATTAAGTCATATAAGTGCATGAACTTGTTTCACCTAAACAGCAAGGTTAAAGTGTTCTGTCATGCATGAAACCATTACAGATGGAAAGATTGAATTTTTCCGATCAAATTTCATATATAAATCTTTGCATTTTGAGTTACAGATTAATTTCTATGAATTTTTGAAGTTTAGGACAATTTCTGGAATTTCCTATATAAGAATAATTCCAGTAATTGAATTACTGCTTCAGCATTGCATCAGGGTGACGTCACCAGGTCAAAGGCGCCAGCCCAGGTCAAACCTGACCAGTGGGACCCCGTGTCAGTGTAATTAGCCTAACTAATTTTTAGTTAGCACTAAATCTAACTTGGTTAGCAGACGGGCCCACCTGTCATGGACTCAGGGGAAGTCAACCTGGGCCCACACGGAGTCAACCAGAGTCAAACAGGGTCAAACTCACCGGCGTTTAGCCGCTGGCGAGAACAGACGCGGCGGTGGGGTGCGGGTTTCGTGCTCCGGCGACCAAAACGACGACGGAGCATGTCTACGTGAAGCTGTGAACAAGACGCGTGGTTTGGTGGTAGTGGTGGAGCTCGGGGTTGCCGGGAACGTCGCCGGCGACGACCTTGGCGGTCGCCGGAGTTCGGGCGAGGTCGAACCCGAGGCTATGGGGCACGGCGAGGCGCGTGGGGTGGTTCGTTGGGCTCCTACGAGTGCGGTGAAGATGGTGACGTGCTCGGAATCAAGCCCAAGTGGTTGTGGCCACAACGGCGACGTGCGGTGGCGGCGGCGGGTGCGGCCGAGCTCGGTGCGGTTGGTACGAGGCGCGAGAGCAAGGATGGGAAGGATGGAGAGGTGTAGCAGCTCACGGCGAACACGACGGTGCAGATGACGCGGTCGGGGACGAGCTGGTGCGGCGGAGACGGCGAGGGGGATCTGCGGCGTCGTTCGGTGAAGACGAGCTCGATGGAGACGAGGGAGAGCGTGCGAGCGCTCGGGGCTCGGCTAGCTCGATGTTGCGGACGACAGCGGAGCTCGTGGACAAGTCAGCGCGGCGCGGGGACGACAGAGAATGCGAGCTTCACGGTGGCGCAGGCGCAACGGCGTCGGCCATGGTGCGGGAAAGCGAGGGAGAGAGACAGGGGAGCGGGCGACGTGTCTGCGGGGTCGGGACGGCGACATGGAGCCTGCCCAGGTGTTCAGGAGCGTGGGCGGCAAGCAGCTAGTGCCATGGCGAGCTCGCGCTCAGCGGCGTCACCTCTCTGCCTGCTCTGGCGAGAGGAAGCAGCTGGCTGGCACGGGCCAGCACAGTGCTGGGCCGGCCAGTGGGCTGCCAGGTGAGATTCTCTCCCTCTCTTTATTCTGTTTTTGTTTTTCTATTTTTCTATAACTATGTGGCTTTATTAAAAATAGTTAGGCACTTACAAAAATCCTGAAAATAATCAAGAGCTCTATTTGGATTATTTCCAACAGCCCACACTTATTTCCAGAATTATTTGGGCATTTAAAATATTGTATAGCATTTAAATGCCCAAATGCAAATAGGTAATGATTTAATCCAATGACCTTATGTGTCCTAGAAAATTGTGAACCCATTTTGTCAGAGGTTCTAACCCAAGACAAAAAGGGTGGACTTTTTAGAAGGGCATTTCAGGTTCATTGAAAATGATTTTAGTAAACCCTAGTTGTTTTCTAGGGGGGTGCTGGGGGTTCTGTCATCCCCATTTCAAATTTCTGGAAAAGTAGACATGATGCAACACTCTAATGCATGAACTAGCTAGGGTGTGACAAGTTGTACTTGTAGTTGCATTGTATTTAGATAGGATATGGAGTCGTATCCAAGTAGGACACTTGTATCCTAGGCCTCTCATATATAGCAGGGATAGACACACGATGTAATCTATGCCAACATAATAGCACATGAACGCAGGGGAAGCCGGCAGCATGTGTCGGCGTCCAGGGTGACCTGGTGCGGTATTGTAGCAGTGTCATGGGGAGGAGTGCCCATAGTCAGGCCCCGGGGATGTAGCCATATCGGTGAACCTCGTTAACAAATCTGAGTGTCGTGCTCGTGTGATTGCTTGGTCCTCGGTAGATCGATGGAGCGTCTCAGATTTATTCTAACAAGTGGTATCATGAGCATGCTTTGAAGAGGCTGTTGATGTTGATCTACAAGAGTAAGAACGTCAACAAAAATCTATGAGAAGCGTTCATGATACACGGCGAAGCTCGTTGGCGAGTTATGATCCAGAAACAGATTGGTCAAGTTGTACTTGATGGAAGAAATTGGAAACTGGCGGAGTTTTTGGTGAGGCCGGAAAGCAGCGGTTGCGGCAGGTGTCGGATTAGTGGAAAGGCTCGTGTGCGTACTGCGGCAGCAAGGGACGTGCGGTAATCGATCAACGCATTGATCAGGCGAGCGTACATGCATGGCACGTGTGGCGACGGCGTTATGTGTGGCAGCAAGGCGTGCAGGCGGGTTGCCCCAGGCAGCCGTCCGACGTGCTAGTTGGAGTGTGTGGCTCTCGCGATGCGAGCCAGAGGCTGAAGCGATTGCGAGATTGTTTGAAAGAAAAACTATCGACTCCGACCAATAACGTGTTAACATCAAGTCAGCCTACAGAAGCGGATCCAAGGAAAATCCATCAGGAGGGCAAAGCAAACTAGCATCGGGATTGAGCTAGGAGAGACAACACGTGAAATTGCTACTAGTAATGGGAAGCGAGCACGTAGGTTTGCTTTTGTACTTTGTTATTGTGGAAAGAAGCTCAGTTATTTCTATTCACTGGGTCAGTCGTGCAAAGAATCTTGTGCCAACGGGTACTAGGTTTGAGGTGGAGAAGTTCGACAAAACTGAAAACCTTGGGTTATGATAGACAAGGTGAAATATTTGTTGGCACAACAAGGATGCTTGAAGGTGTTGTGGGATGTCAACCAATTAAGATGGATGATGAGGGCTGTGAGGAGTTGCAGATGGTTGCAATCAGAAAAGTCGGCTTGGATAAGACACATAGGGCAGTTGGCCTGGACAGTCTGATGGATTGACATGGATGTCGGTTGGTATAGAAGACGGTGGTGGGATTGGCGATGACGACATAGGAGCGTGATGCTGATGATGACCAACTTCTAGGCGTGGAAACAAGTGGCGCAGGCCCTGAGGGCTTGTGCGGCTTCGACAAGACTATGGCACATGGATGATTCAAGACGGTGCACATGAGAGCTTGAAGTCAATGGGTCGATGTCGGTGTCAAAACCGGGGTAGGGGGTCCCGAGCTGTGGATTCTTGGATCAATGGTAACAGGAATGAAGGAAACGATGTTTTACCCAGGTTCGGGCCGTTTTGATGGAGGTAAAACCCTACGTCCTTCTCTTGTTTATATTGATGGAGTATCAAGTACAGAGTTGATCTACCTCGAGATCACATGTTGTGGTCTAAAACCTGAGGGTATGATGAATAATGTCATAATAATCTAGGTGGAGAGTCCTAGGATAACAAGAGTCCTAGTCAAATACGTTGATGGAGAGGAGTCCTTGTCTTGATCATCAAGTCTTGTGGGATCTTCCTCGTGTGAACCGCCATGGGGGTCCTCGGCCCGATCCAGCTGGTCGAGAGACGACGTGGTGAGTACCAACTAGTCCAGGACACCGTCAGTAGCCCCCTGAACCGGTCTTCAAGTTGGGGACACTCCTCGATTCTTCCGAACTGTTCTTCATCTTCGGTCGTCGGTCTTGAAAACGGGTTCAACAAATCTTCTTATCTTCGATCTTGAGGATCGCCGAAGTAAATCCAAAGAGTTTACACGTCGGGTATCCTAAGGAGCCCCTTTAAGTTATCGGCTGTTATCAATGCCTTGTTATTTTTACGCCCACCTCGGGTTTGAAGTGTTTCTCGTGCAGCGGTGTCCTCTCGTGTCCGAGCTCCAACGCCGGACTGCATTTGAGGTATCTTTTGCAGCCGAGCACCAACGTCGGACCGCTCCCGAGTTTCAACGTCGGAATGTATCCGAGCTCCAACGCTGGATTGTATCCGAGGTGTCATAGATTACCTTGGTCTTGAAAAAGTTTTAGCCGAGCTTAATGCCGGAAATGCCCTCTAAGGAGCCAGCCACTTGCATCCGAGCTATATGTCGAACTACTTCCGAGGTGGCTCAGCACCTCGGTCATGGGTTGATTGTTTGCGTATTTTATTTCCGATGCGTATAAATTTATTTGCTGAAGAGATGTCTGTCGGCCTAAAATCTGAGATGCACCTGAAGTAAAATATGAAACCATTGATCCTAGTAGCTTCTGAGACTCAGGTCATGAAATCGGCCTGAGGATCAACTCCTAGCTCGACAGCATACATACGAATAGAAACGAAGTGTAATATATTAGAGGTAATAGTGATCGATGGACGGGCCCTTGAGAGAGGGCTTTGAGAAGTCGCCGTAATATATTAGCTTGATGCCGGATAAGTCCCAGATGGTACTTATTGTTGTCTGAAGACGCGTTTGCCCATAGTTCGGTCCAGCCGAACACTGAGCACTTTGAATTTTCTGCATTGAATAGGCAATGCAGTAGCCCCCGAGACATTGGTCGGGTGGCAACACCAGATCAGGGGATCGATATGCCCTTTTTAATATTAGTGAATGATAAGCCCGAAGCCCAGTAGCCTCCGAGCCTTAATGGGGCACGGGTGGCCGAATTAAGGATCGATATCTTGAGTAAAATCACAAATTATGTATAATGATTCTACGTATCCAAGTACTTTACATCATTAACGCTTGGATCCGCTTTGTACAAAACTTTGCTGACCGACCATCGGCTTCAACCTCCTCGGCAAGAAGCTGGAGAGTGTTTGTCCTACTTTATGAAGCTGTTATAAGGGCAAAGATTTATGGAAAACAAGGCAATCTGGCCATACCGTTTTATAAACAAAGGTACGCAGAGAGATATGAAACATCTTCCAAAGAAAATAATCCCGCTATTGGTTCCTTTCTTTGGGTTGTCATGCTGATCATGATCATGCCTCACCTCCAATCAATGTGGGAGGAAAATATTGAGGATTTAGTTCGGGGAAAGTTCCCGAACTCTATGGTATTAATGAACCAAAATTTTCACTTCCGTCGTTGCCGACCAATTATATCCTTTATGATCGCCAGCTTTCAGCTTCACCCAGTCTGAGGTACTAACTCGGATGACCGGGTAGTAACAATCACAGAGATGCTCCCTTTACCGCCTAGCCAATCAATCAGGAACATATGGGTAAGCACAGGCGGCAGGCAACCCAACTTGGCCAAAATCTTAAGTCAAATTGATGCATATTTGTGGCTTTATAACGATGATTACGGAAGGTAGCCCTCGTATATAAAATACGAACGCTGATGATATACTTAATTTGACTCCGTTGCGACTGTTTATCACTTGAAAGTGGCCCATCGTCGGCTTCCACCCCCTTGTAGATGCTACGCAGGGTGTTTCTGCAATAACAAAACAACCGTTAACCGATGTCTCGGTGCCCGAAGGCAGTTGTGTTAGCAGAAAAGAGGCAATCAGATATGTGGGCTTTATAACTTTCACTTAGTCATAGGAGCTTTAAACTGGGGAAGCTAGCTACGAGCCCCCGGTTAGTGTTCGGCACCGACCGAAGTCTAGCCATTATCACTTCGGCCAATGTTATGAAAGGCCCATCGTTTAACATGGGGTAATCGGTATCGATCTATAGTTTGATACCATCATCGGATCGCTGACCAGTTTACGCCCATTGTGACAGTCAGTTTTCGGCTTTCTCCACTGAGGTGCTTAACCATTCGAGTTGGAAGCATAATCGCAGTGGTTCTCCCTTTGCACACCTAGCCGAACAAAGCGGAACGTAGGAGGCAAGCACAGGAGATGGGCAACCCAACTATTGACAAGAGACACAATTCAAAACCGATGCATATATAGCAATATCCAAGAATTTTCGTGCCGAATCTCTAAAGGTGCCCAGCGCTGCACTATGAGACTTATGCTGGAAACAAACAAATAGTTTAAAAGTGCCATAGGCTTGAAAAGCCAAAAAACTTCAGTAAAAACTTTACGCCCGAACTAAATCAAGTCATTTGGTGCGAATCTGAAAATTGGTCTTACTTTTGTGCTTCTGTCGTGCATTAATATGACACATCTGATCTCAAGACTTCAAGTGGGTCAGCCTACGGCTGCGACCTCCTATCCCGAAGGTGGAATACTGCTTGTTAGACCAGTTCAGCGAACTAAACTCAAGCGGTCACTAGAGAGAAAATGGGGTATCCGGCTATTGACCACACACTCGCGTCGAAAAATGAGTGATAGAAAAAGATTTTGCAACGACTAGGAAGAAAACACATTTACTATAAAACAGCTTATATAAATTTAAGAGCCCCCAGTAAACTTGGGTAAAAGTATTTTATGTAGAATGATTGTATGTACCGAAGTACTTATATCATATCTGCGTTCACCCGAACTTTTAAACGCATCTTAACCGACCGTTGGCTTCTCCCTCTTCGGTCAAGGGCCGAAAAGTGTTATGTACTCACCTGTCGAGAATATCGACGGTGCTTCCGATAACCAGGTAATCGGGCCATAATGCTGTAACAGACAAAGCGCGCTCAGGGAACTTATGCTATATTACTGACGAAGTGTAAGAAGCATCTTCAAAGAAAATAGTACCCCCATCGATACCTTTCTTCGGTTGCTCATTGTTACTATGAGACTTGTGCAATAGATTTTTGTACTCATTAGTTCCATTGTGTGCCGACCATGATTGAAAACAATAAGAGCGCTAGCTTTCGGCTTCACCAAGTCTGAGGTCAGAGCTCGGATGACCCGGTCGTGGCAATCACAGAGGTGCTCCCTTTACTCCCTAGCCAAACAATCGGGAACGTAGGGGTAAACACAGGAGCAAGGCAACCCAGCTTGCGGAAGACTTAAGTCAACATGGTGCATATTGTGGCGTAATACACGAACAAGGAACGAAGCCATACAAGTATAATGATATGCAAGAGGAAAGACTTCATAAAGGAAGCCCCCAAGTAAACGGGGTATTTGAATTTGTGTGTCAAAAACAAAGTTTTGACAAGGAAGTTTTTCACAAACAACTTTTTGCCAAAAAAGTATAATGCTTGGTCGAACCGAACAAAATTGAAAACTAAAAGTTTTTGAGCATGAAAACGACTTAGCTAGTTAATGTGCTCGGTATTGATGACGCGGTCCGAGCTTACGGCGGGATGAGCTCCTAGCCCCCAAGCGGGTCCCGAGGTGGCAGAGAAAAGAGCTCGATGCTCCAAAGTGGCGACATAGCACGGCCGATGCAGGCCGGCAGTGTGACGCCGAAATACCCGGTGTGGGTTAATGAAGTGATGACGAAGCCCCCGGTCCAGCCGAGGTGGCGTGGTATGTCGATACGCCGAGGTGACAGCGTTTCTCAATCCGGATCATTTACCTGTGCACAGAAGATAGTGCAAGCTGGAGATAATAGTAATAATAATAAAAAAATTAAAAAGGATGCATGATTAATAATTTATGTAAAGTGAGTAATAAAAAAATATGGCATGTGTGCCGAACACTCGATGAGGTAGAGCTCCCTCAGCGATGCCGAAGTCCCGAGGCAACCGAACATGTGGGTATGACAATTCGACCAACAAGGTGATCACGCAAGCCGATTTAGGCCAATTGGGACGATGACATCGGCTTGCCGAAGTGACCGCGTGATGCAGTCGAAGTTGATTACCTACACATGTAAAATAGTATAGTCCAACAATAATAATATAAATATATAAAAATCCTTGCGTAATTAATTTACACAAAATAATTTATTTAAAGATATGTGGCCTGGCGCCGAAGTCAATGTCGATGCAGGGCGTCGGCATGATGTGGTAAAGACGTGGCAAAGCCGAACCACCACGCGACCTCGTTAATGCGGCCATCATTTGAGAGACTGTGTACAGATGATGGACCAAACCAGAGTAATAATTCCTCAGAAAAAATAAACCCAAACAAGCAAAAATTACTAGGATTAATAGCACCTGGTTTATTTGTTGTAGCAATCCGAAGAAAGGTGACTCCCAAAATTGGGACTCGATCCGCACACCTAGTGCCTGATGGGCGATAAAGCGACGGCATGGCGACGTTGGCAAAGGTTGGCTTGCTGAGGCAAAGCCCCCAATCCAGCTAACATGACGAAGCTGGTCGGCTGGTGACGCCGGAGTAACCGGAGTATGTTGATAAAGAAATAGCAAAGTCCCCGATCCAGTCGAGGTGTTGAAGCCTCCATGTCAGCCAAAGAGTCGAAGCAGGTCAGCTGGTGACACCGAAGTCATCGGAGTAGGTTTGATGGAGATATGGTGAAGCCCCCGGTCCAGCCGATTTGATGGAGCAGGTCGGTAAGGTGACGTTGTAGCTGCCGTGTCAGGAGAGGTGTTGAAGCAGTTCGGCGTGATGGACATCGGTTTGAATAAGCAATAGTGCGGCCATGCCGACGCAGGTCGTAACTAGTGACGCGGTCAATGTCGGCTTGATGAAGTGACCATGCGGCGTTGCCGGTGTGCCCACTCCGTGTGATCCGTAGGGTGGCGATGGTGATGATGATTTATCCTTTGCGATTCCGAAATCTTTGTTCGGCTCGCCGAGATGATGATCCGAAGAAGTTGAGCTCGGCTCAACAAAGTGACGACGTGTATAGTGCAGGTCGGCAGCCGTGAAGCAATATTGCCGGACTGGTTTGTCACCAGCATGACGGTGAAGATTACCTCCAAAAAGGAGCAAAATTCGTGAGCATGTGTTCGGAAACGAAACACAATACCCTAGAAATAGATTCTTCCAAAAAGGTTGTCCAATATCTCGTGCATGAAGAGAGATGATCTCAGGTCGGATTCGTACTCGTGCAGAAAATAGATCTGAAAAGTGATGCACTAATCGGAAGCTTCCCAGAGTTTGAATGGTCGGATCGAGCTGAAATTTTGAGAGGTGGTAGATATGGAAATTCCGCAGCAGATGAACGGTTGGATCTTCCAAATAACCTACGAGCTGGGCTCTAGAGACCACGCCTTAAACTCGTCCTGATTCCCGTCCACACTCGACATGGCTCCGGTATATCAGAGATCGGCAGAGATTGCTCCATCGAAACACGATGAAATTTTACAGGGTTGTTGTAGACTCAATTTCGCACAATTTTACAAAAGGAATCGTCAAAGTGATGCTCGAGGAGGTGGTGGTAGAGGATACAAGTTTGCTGTCCGGAAGAACAGCACGGTCGCCCGAGGGCATTGTTGACGTTGAGCCCCCGAGCTCCAAGGATGATTCCTCTATGATCATGATAGAGATCGGAGTTGATGTTTAATGAAGGCCCTCATCCAAACATGATGATTGGAGGCGAGGCACAGTACTTGGTCAAGCCAAGGTGACCAGTCGAGCCGGCGACGAAGACGCCGACGTTGCAGTTGATCTGCAGGCGAGACATTGATCCTTTGTCGATCTCACAGTGGAACTCTCAATGAAAGCACCATTGTCGGTGTCAAAAACGGCAGATCTCGGGGTAGGGGGTCCCGTGCTGTGGATTCTCGGATCAATTGTAACATGAACGAAGGAGACGATGTTTTACCCAGGTTGGGATCCTCTTGATGGAGATAAAAACCCTACGTCATGCTCTTGTTTATATTGATGGATTATCAAGTACAAAGTTGATCTACCACGAGATCATATGATGTCGTCTAAAACCTAAGGGTATGGTGAATAATGTCATAATAATCTAGCGATTAGCCTGGCCTCGGCTTATATAATTTACCGGAGGCCTAGGATAACAAGAGTCCTAATCGAATACATTGGTGGAGAGGAGTCCTTGTCTTGATCATCAAGTCTTGTGGAATCTTACTCGTGTGCGGCATGGGATTCCCGAAGTGGCTCGTGAGTGAACTGCCATGGGGGTCCTCGGACTGATGCAGCTGGTCAGGAGACGACGCGGTGAGTACGCCCTAGTTCAGGACACCATCAGTCGCGAGGGTGGACTGATCATCTACCATGGAGTCATGTTGAAGGTGGAGCTGGATTGAGGGGCTACGGTGTAAGGATCTAGGAAATCGAAGCCTATTCAGCAGGTGAAAAAAGCGAGTGACACTTGGTTTGGACTGGAGCCCTGTGGTCTGATGGAAACGTGAAACTCGTCATCGGTCGGTGATGATTGGTGGTACTCTGTAGTGGGGGTTGAGTGGTGTGGGTTCGCGACCCTTGAGACTCGACCGGGACAGCGGAGGCTCGACACGGTAATAGTGGTGAGGTGTACGGTAAGCGCACGGAATATGGAGACATGCCAGGGCTTTGGTGGCCATACATATTGTGAGACAACTGTGAATTTGACTCGAGATGACTACATGCAATGGTGAAATTCCTTCAAGTTTCAGACAGGCGGTAAAGAAAGGAGCGGTGATGTTGAGTTCAGGTAACTCTTATGTGTGTCACGCAATATGTGAGTTGTTCACTTTCACGCAGGTCAGTGATCATTGTGTGATGGTGTTGGATGGATACTTTGGAAGTTGGGAGCACAAACTAGAGTAAGAAGGAACTTAATTTTGCTCGAGTGTTCACTGTGGTCAAGAAAAGAAGGGACTACAGGTTACAGGTGAGTCGCATGGAGTCTTTGGAGTAGCAGCGGTACTCATGGGATAAGCTCAAGTTCAATGTACATGAAAGTTTGACGCATTGATGAATTCAAGGTGGTGGAAAATATTCGTAAAGGTGGAGTTTGTTAGAGTTGTGTCGAATATAGTATACAAGGTAGGTTACAGTTGGCCTTATAGTTGTATTGTGTTTAGATAGGATATGGAGTCGTATTCAAGTAGGACACTTGTATCCTAGACCTCTCATATATAGCGGGGGTAGACACACGATGTAACTTATGCCAACATAATAGCACAGGAACGCAGGGGAAGCCGGCGGCATGTGCCGACGTCCAGGCAACCTGGCGCAGTATTGTAGCGGTGTCATGGGTTGGAGCGCCCATAGTCAGGCCCCAGGGATGTAGCCATATCGGTGAACCTCGTTAACAAATCTCGGTGTCGTGCTCGTGTGATTGCTTGGTCCTCGGTAGATCGACGGAGCATCTCGGATTTATTCTAACAAATGGTATCATGAGCAAGGTTCGAAGAGGCCGTTGAGATTGATCTACAAGAGTAAGAACGTCAACAAAAATCTGTGAGAAGCGGTCGTGATACACGGCGAAGTTCGTCGGCGAGTTATGATCGAGAAACAGATTGATCGAGTTGTACTTGACAGAAGAAATTCGAAACTGGCGGAGTTTTTGGCGAGGCCGGAAAGCAACGGTTGCAGCAGGTGTCGGATTAGTGGAAAGGCTCGCGTGCGCACTACGACAGCAAGGAACGTGAGGAGATCGATCAACGCATTGATCGGGCGAGCGTACGGGGATGGCACGTGTGGTGACGGCGTTATGCATGGCAGCGAGGCGTGCAGGCGGGTTGGCCCAGGTAGCCGTCCAGCGTGCTAGTTGGTGTGCGTGGCTCTCGCGCGATGCGAGCCAGAGGATGTAGCGATTGCGATATTAGTTTGGAAGAAAAAACTATCGACTCCGACCAACAACGTGTTAACATCAAGTCAGCCTACAGAAGCAGATCCAAGGAAAATTCATCAGGAGGGCAAAGCAAACTAGCATCAGGATTGAGCCAGGTGCAACACCACGTGAAATTGCTACTAGTACTGGGAAGCGAGCACGTAGGTTTGCTTTTTGTACTTTGGCATCGTGGAAAGAATCTTAGTTATTTCTATTCACTGGGTCAGTCATCCAAAGAATCTTGTGCCAACGGGTACTAAGTTTGAGGTGGAGAAGTTCGACAGAACTGAAAACCTTGGGTTATGATAGTCAAGGTGAAAGATTTGTTGGCACAACAAGGATGCTTGAAGGTGTTGTGGGATGTCAACCAATTAAGATGGATGACGAGGGCTGTGAGGAGTTGCAGATGGTTGCAGTCAGAAATGTCGGCTCGGATCAGACACATAGGGTAGTTGGTCTGGACAGTCTGATGGATCGACATGGATGTCGATTGGTACAGAAGACGGTTATGGGATTGGCGACGACGACATAGGAGCGTGATGCTGATGATGACCGACTTCCGGGCATGGAAACACGTGGCGCGGGCCCCGAGGGCTTGTGTGGCTTCAACAAGACTATGGCGCGGGGTTGATTCAAGATGGTGCACATGAGAGTTTGAAGTCAACAGGGCGCGAGGGTGGACTGATCATCTACCATGGAGTCATGTTGAAGGTGGAGCTGGACTGAGGGGCTACGGTGTAAGGATCCAGGAAATCGAGGCCTATTCAACTGGTGAAATAAGCGAGTCACACTTGGTTCGGGCTGGAGCCAAGTGATCTGATGGAAACGTGAAACTCGTCATCGGTCGGTGATGATCGGTGGTACTCTGCAGTGGGGGTTGAGTGGTGTGGGTTCACAATCCTTGAGACTCGACCGGGACAGCGGAGGCTCGACGCGGTAATAGCGGCGAGGTGTGCGGTAAGCGCACGGAACATGGAGACGGGCCAGGGCTTTGGTGGTCATACATATAGTGTGACAACTGCGAATTTGACTCGAGATGACTATAGGCAATGGTGAAATTCCTTCAAGTTTCAGATAAGCGGTCAAGAAAGAAGCGGTGATGTTGAGTTCAGGTAACTCTTATGTGTGTCACCCAATATGTGAGTTGTTAAACTTTCACGCAGGTCTGTGATTATTGTGTGATGGTGTTGGACGGATACTCTGGAAGTTGGGAGCACAAACTAGAGTAAGAAGGAACTTAATTTTGCTCGAGTGTTTACTGTGGTCAAGAAAAGAAGGGACTATAAGTTACAGGTGGAGTCACATGGAGTCTTTGGAGTAACAGCGATACTCATGGGATAAGCTCAAGTTTAATGTATATGGAAGTTTGACGCATTGATGAATTCAAGGTGGTGGAGAATATTCACGAATATTGAGTTTGTTAGAGTTGTGTCGAATATAGTGTACAAGGTTGTGTTTAGATAGGATATGAAGTCGTATCCAAGTAAGACACGTGTATCCTAGGCCCCTCATACATAGCGGGGTAGACACACGATGTACCTTATGCCAACATAATAGCACAGAAACGCAGGGAAAGTTGGCGACATGTGCCGGTGTCCAAAGCGACCTGATGCGGTATTGTAGCGGTGTCATAAGAAGGAGTGCTTATAGTCAAACCTCGGGAAGTAACCATATCGGTGAACTTCGATAACAAATATCGGTGTTATGCTTGTGTTATTGCTTGGTCTTTGATAGATCGACGGAACGTCTCGGATTTATTGTAACAGGAACCACTACGTACGTCTTCCGCTTGACTTCTCACGGCGGGTCATGCCGGCACGCATCACCTCACGGCCGGCCTCTAGCTTCTGCACTGGTGGTAGTGATCGCCACTGAGTGCATGGATGGATATCTATGGTCAGATGCTGCTATTCGGTTCCGGACTGGCCGAGCGAACTAGAAAAGTTTCGTCAAGGGAAAAAGGTTTCTATTGCCAGTTGTGCTTTGTAACCATCTGGGCGCTATCTTGAAAAGCTAGCTAAGTATTCTCTCCGTTTTTAAATGTAAGTTTTTTTTAGAGATTCCACTATAAACCATATACGGATGTATATAGACATATTTTAGAGTATATATTCACTTATTTTGCTTTGTATGTAGTCCGTAGTGTAAGACTTATATTTAGAAACGGAGGGAGTAGCTTGCATACACATCCGTTTCCAAAGAAGAAAACAAACTTGCATGCACGCACACTGACCAGCTGACTGACTGACTAGCTAGCACAGCAATTTTGATCAGTTGTATCCTTGGGAAAGAAATGATCGGTTCGTTTGTTTTCTGCTGCCATTCTTGTGCTTCGGATGCTGATGGCTTGCTAGTTGCAGCACACACATATATCCCCCTAATAAGTTTACATCATTTCTGAAAATTAGTGCGCGCGGATATTCGATTCAGGTGCTCGAACTAAGATATTCCAGGATACAGAAACTTTCTGGCAAACAGGACAGCAGCGTTGAGGCGGGTGGGGCCCTGTTGAGTACCTTCGCTCACCACCTCTCTAGTCAGGCAGACATCACGGGGTCACTATGACACATCTGAATCTCAAACTTCTCGAAAACGATTCATCACACAAACCCACAAATATATTTGGCTCATAACGGTTGCTTCAGTTAGGCTAATGAGCCTACAATCCAACCCATATTATTTACGAAAAAACGCACACGCTTACTACGTATACACGTAAAAATTATAACCAAAGCCTTGCTTCTGAAACTCTCGAAAAGATTCGCTGCTGCCTGCTGGCGACGTTATCTATCTGCAACGCACGCCACTTGTTCGCCGGCCGGAGTGCCAAGCGGAGGAGGAGCCATCAGGAGTGCCCGAGCAGCGCACTCAACTCCAGACGTGGCACGCCGGCGAAAGAGACCGCCGCAGCGGCGCAGCATCGTCGGATGAGCAATCAGCAGATTCCCCGCACCTGGCGCTGTTCGTTAGGATAGGATGATGACTGGCAGTACTACTACTTCCAACGTCGATCATTCTCGGAAAGAAACACACAACGGTTCAAGTCATTTCATCAGCTTTTCAACTGACATACTCACATTCACATACGGTTGGTTCAGTCCAGTGTAAGGAACGCGTGGCCGGACAGAGATGATGCCAAGGAAAACTGAACAAGTGTCACGGGCAGAGACGGCAGTGCGAGTGATGTCGAGTAGTGACAAGGCCAGCAGCCAAGGCGTTGCTCGTCTCTGGAACTCTGCAGGTCCGTTCGTTGAACAGAGAATCGACACACGTGGGTTTCTAAGGCTGCTGTTACTTGGCTCTGTAAAATATCAGTAAGTACTTCTACTCTTGATCTTCTAATTTTCCTCTCTGTCTTTGAACGCCGATCAATTGCTTTCACTATCTTTTGCATGCGCAGCCTGCGTTTGACATAGCGACGTGGGAACAGAAACTGGCCGTCTCATGTACTTCTGATCAACCATAGACAAAAGTGTCACTTGACTAGGCTTTTGTACTCCGAATAAGAACAGTCGACAGTGACGAAACAACTCTCCAACCATGTGTACCAAACCTAATTAACATGAATTAAACGTGTGACATACCCTACTTGGGCATGCATTTGCTACCAGAGACGGATCAATTTGGGGTGCACTACAGCGCATACTAAAGGCTGTCCCCTCGATCTTCTTCCCTAATGTAGGAGCTTAATTAATACTCCTATCCAGATGAGTATGTTATGCTATGGTTGTGTGGTCCTGTCCAGATTAGCAAGTTGATCTTGATAGGGATTGCTCGTCATATCAAGATTGGTAATGGGACATGTGAAGAACGCCTTGGGCAGTTGCTTGTTCCATGAAAGCCAAGCTCCAAATTGACTAATTATGCTCCTATATCCTGCCGGTATCAAGCTCCAAATATCTAGCAGATGCTCTGCTTTGCACTTTTCCTTATCTTGCACCTTTTGGCTGCATTGATTGCGAAAAAAGGTTGGAGCGCAGCACATGAATTCAGGACTACTGCATTATGTTATGCGCATAGTACTGCGGCTACCCGAGATTCCGTCAGATAGTGGCAGCCCTGTATACTTGGATTTAAAGTATCACATGTACAGTTGATTCCGAAAGAGAATCACAAATAGTCACAAAAAAATATTTGTTATTTTCTACACATTGATACCTCCCACATGCTCTAAAAAAACAATAAATGACTGCAACACTCAAAGATTTTGGAGTATTTTAATCAGCTTACTTATTCTGAATTAGTACAAGAAGAGGTACACAAAGCCTATCTGTAGGGAAATTTCTCAGAACATACAGAAGTCAATCTGAAAAGTAGTGACATAATTTGCTCTCTTTGACTCGCCTTGCATCCATAGTACTTGTATCCGAGGTTCTGTCAGATAGTGGAACCCATGTATTCCAAAAGAGAATCGTAAAATAGTACTCGTAGGATAAAGCAAAAAACAACATTGCTTATTTTGTAAACATTGATACCTTGAACATGTGTGTATAATAACAGTATATTCTTGCAGCATACTCAAAGATTTTGGAGTATTTTTAATCAGGATAGTTATGCTGAATCAGTACAATATATAGTAGCTACACAAAGAATCTTATCTTCAAGGAAATTTGCGAGGAGGTGCAGAAGTAGATCTGGAAAGAATATGCTTTCTTTGACCAGCCAGGTATCCCAAGGATTTTTATTTTTTTGCGGGTGAGGTATCCCAAGGATTTTGGAGGGACGTAAGAGGCTTCAGATACATGTACATCCAGACATCAACGTCCCTTGTACACTACATTATCTCGTCTCTTTTCCTGCAGAGACGCACGAACCCGTCCAACGGTCCAAGTGACATCCACTCATCTCCATCTCACATCGAAGATTTTTTCCTGCTTCTTGGTCTCCAAGAAAAAAGAAGACTACTCCAACGGCGAGGGTCCCGTTGCTCCACACGCCCCGGGCCCAATTACCTAGTGACGTGTGTGCGTGTGGGTTTAAACTAGCCCACGTGGGCGTGTGGCGTGACGTGGAGGCTGGCTCGTGGACGGAGTGAGACGTCCGGGTTACAAACTTCTCCTGTCGCCCTCCAAGGCACCAATAATCTGCATTGATACCTATCAAAAAACTCGGCGTTGATTTTTTTCTTGCAGGGTCTGTCTTGATATTTGATAGTCCTTTGAAATCCGTTGCAATGATGAGTGATGGCATGATCCTCGCATCGAGCTTATAAAAAATTTGTTGAGGTAGTCTACTGTATATTAAAACCATTAAGCTATGCGTGAAGGACGGTCAACCAGCTATGCCATGTGACGCAAGCTGGTTGACCATGGTGAGAAATCTTTCGCAAATTTTTTAGATAAAGGTGTAGATTATTTTTAAAATGTATTTTTTTAGATGAAGATGAGGACCTTTGGTATTTTTTAAATGGAGGGTGATGCAAAGTGGCACTCGCTGGTAGGCTGTTGTGGTATTTTGTTTTTACTTTTTTTAGATAAAGGTGAGGATTTTTTTAATATATTTTTTTAGACGGAGGCGAGGATTCGAGGACTCTATGTATTTTTTTAAATGAAAACATGCGCACAATTTTCTCTCAAGCGGTGCCATAGGATGGCGCCCCAATCACTAGTTTGGTTAATGCTCCAACGTTGAAGCCTATACCGTGTTAATCACAACCGGAAAGCAACGAGCGCGGACCTGACCAACCTTGGGCGGGCTTCACACACGTGCGCACGCACAGACATAAAAATCATGCATCGAATGGCAATTCCCATAAGCCATGGAAAGCGAACTGGTTTTTGAAAGGTAAGTGGAATAAGCATTAGCTCTATACTTTGGTGTACCGGAGCTCTTCGAATTGCATCCACAGAGAATAATTAAGTAAGCAATATTCCTAATTACTACTCCTTCCGTCCGAAAATACTTCTCATAAAAAAAGGATATGTCTAGGTGTATTTTAGTTCTATATATATCTTTTTTTATTCATTTTGATGGCAAATATTTTCAGACGGAGGGAGTAGTATTTACTTCCAATGATGTCCAGATAAGAACAGCAACAGTGATTATGTGGAAGTTTTTTTTTTGGGATACATACAAGCATGCTTATCTTATGAATTCATAGAAGGAGGAGTGCAGGGACCTAACCACCGTTTTACAGACAGGGCATTCAGCCCAACAGCAGAACCACTACTATCTCTGTTAATCCAGCTACTCCTTTTGTCCCATAATATAAAAACGTTTTTCAAATTCCCTTAAAGAAAAAGAACGTTTTTCAAACTATGTTAGCTTGAAAAACATTATTATATTATAGGACGGAGGAAGTAGTTAAGTAGCTCTGCACTACACGCTTGCATGTCGGCGATAAGGTATTTTCTCGTGATTACTACGCTAAGTAGAAGAACAAGAATGTGCTTATCGGCCAGCAGGCCCTAGCAATACTTCTAGAAGGGTAGGAGCATTGTCGTGTTTAAGTACAGTGAAAGAAGAGAAAATAGTTAACATGTCGTGCTTGTACGATTAACCGACACCGACGTGGGAAGCCAACAAATCCTCACTGTGTTCATGTTCACCCAAGACGTAAACTTAACTGTATCCAACTGTGTGGAGAAGTGATGATACAGCTGAAAGATTTTTTTTAAGTCTATTTACATTTTCATTCCTACGAAAGTACTCCTATCTTGCAACTTCACGATTACTATTGCAATTTATTTGTGTTGAAGTTTCAGCACGCCAAAAAGAAAGAAGTTTCAGCACGCTATTGATCTACGTTCCTATTCCCTTCGTTTGAAATTACTTGTCACAGAAATGGATGTATCTAAATGTATTCTAGATACATCCATTTCTGCGACGAGTAATTCCGAATGGAGGGAGTACGTGGCATTGATATGATAATGTGCATCTCACATATTCACATGGCCTGCGTCGTGTCTTCGTTAGCCATGCATGGTCCTTTCTCAAGGGTCGTTAGGGAGTCTTATCTTCGTATTCGTAAGCATGCAGGACATGATGATCTATCGATCTTGTCTTGTCCTCGCGCTAACAGACGACGGTCGACGTGATGTTCCGCAGGAAGGTCTCCATCTGCACAGTGTGTTAGTTAATCATGCAGAGGTTTGGACAAAGGAGTGTACATTGCGTGGGGCATTGCTTGGCTCACGAGTGATCGGAATCATGCCGGCCTTATGTATTCGCTAACGGTGTCTTCAATCGGATATATGCAGGCATACGTAGGACCCCTGCAGAAAGGACAACAGATGATCGATCATATACATGGTCACACATTGATTCCCTATATATCCGGCCGATTTGTACACGGGAGTGGACAAAAAGGTTTGGCCATTTGATATCGACGGCACATCCCCTACAATCCAGATACTGATTATTGGAGCCAGCGGAAATCCAATTAATCATGACGGAATACAACTCTTAATCTTGTCATCTTCGGGTAGTACAGTACGTTTTGTCAGTTTGCGCCCCGCGCCATGACCAAGAGGCTGGCTGGGCCGCGTCCGGCACCGTCGACAAGGCGGACTCCAGCGAGGAAGAATAGGACATGGCACGCCTTGAGGTCGCCGGACACGGGAGAGACAAAACGTGGGACACGGTTGCCATCACGGCTGACGATCATTTAGACTAGGTTAAAATAGTCTCGTCCGCTTTTGCTTAGTTGAAATATCTCGAAATAATATGAGTTTGGTCCTCCTATTTAAATTAAATCATCTAGTTTGTATGAGAAATGAAAAGCATCCGGTTTGTTCAAATTTGCTTTTAAATGTATGTTGGCACCATTGGTTGGCCGACTTTCATATCACTGTCCACGGGTGCATCCGTGGACGGATACTGTTTTTGTTTTAGGGGCCCGTGTTGAAGATATCTTTAACCGGTTTGAGGGATTGGCTAGAGATGGAGTGAATTGCAAGAAACCACCACATTTGGGGCTTCTCTTGTAGAAAACAATTTGGTCGCTAATCTTTTGCAAAAGCCACCACGCATTCAGTAAAAGTTTTGCAGAGTGCACTGAACCTGTCATTTGGCGCGGTTGAGGGCGTTTCCGACAGGTGGGGCCCAAAATCTCTGATGTGTCCTAACGGACACGCGGACGGCGCCGTTTCCTTAAGACCGACGCGGTCGGGTCACGAGAGACAGACCGCCTGTGCCCGACCACATCTCGCTCACTCTCTCTGCTCTCACGCTCGCTCGCTCCCCTCCCTCTTGCTCCTCTCCTCACCGGTCGCCGCCGGCCGCCGGCCGCCATGGTGTCCTAGAGCGACAGCGAGAGCACTGAGGGCTCTGCCGCGCAGTACATCTCCTCCGACGACTCCCCTGACAAGGTCAGAACCTTCTATTGCTCATTTGTGTTATATGGTTTCTAGGGTTCAACATTTGCTCGATTTGAACAAGTTTTTGTTGGATTTCTCAGATCCCAGCTACAATTGATGAGCCGTCGTTCGAGGGTCTTGCTGACGACTTGAATGTGATTTGTGAGCATGGGAATCCAGGGAGGAAATGTGTTGCATTTGAGGGGATAAGCACTGGGAGGAGGTTCATTGCCTATGCCACTGAAGTAAGTTTCAAGTTGTGTCTTTGCAGCATACCAATTCTTGTTCTAGGGTTTGTAGGTATTGTTCATGTTCTAGGGTTCATAGTTATTGTTCATGTTCTAGGGTTCATAGTTACTGTTCATGTTATAGGGTTCATAGTTACTGAATTTAGTTGTAGGTTTCATAGTTACTGAATTTAGTTCTAGGGTTGATAGGTACTGTTCTTAGTTGTAGTTTTCATAATTAGTCATCAATAAATGAACCTGATTCTGAATCAGCTATTTAACTGAATTTGTAAGTAATGTCTATAATTTTGAAATGATTTTTTCTGTTGTAGGGTGTTGCAAATTGTGGATTAGTGCAGTGGGTAGATGAGCATTGGCCATAGCATCTGCAGAATGCTATTCATAAGTTGTGGCTTATGTATGAGGATAGCCAGCATAATAACAAGATGGCATACTTGGAGCATTCATGCACTGTACACAATCTCACACATCATAAAAAATTGTTGCGGGAGACATATGAGAAGTTTGTTGAAGATGTGAACAACCTCTTGGATTATAAGGATAGCCAGCCTGAGGTAAACCAGAAGAATGATGCTGAGAACATTTCAGTGAGTGTGGAAAGCAGCATGGCAAAGGATGCTGAGATCAAAAAATTGAAGGCTGTTGTTGACCAGTTAAAGCAAATTCATGTAGCTCAAGCCACTGTCATTAGGAATTTGAAGTTCAACCATCTTAAAGAGAAGGAAAAGTTGAGCTCTGATAAGAGGACTTTGGAGATTTGCTATGCTGACCTGAAGAAAGAGAATGATCAGGTCAATTGTTGCATTGCTGAGCTGATGAAAGTGAAGGAGAAGTTGACCATGGAGAAGAGTACTCTTGCTTCCTGCATTATTGACCTCAAGACAGCAGGTGATAGCAACAAGAGGAAGCTTCACCAGATTAAGGCTATTTGTGATGAGGACTAAGTTGTGTTGTTGTCTGACCATGTGTGTCAATGATGTCTTTTGTAGTAGCTATGGAGGAAAGCTTGTAATGTGTTAAGATTTATTATGGTGAACTCTATTATTTCTGTAGCAATGAACCTTGGATTGTATGTTGTTTGTGATGAATTATCAATTTCAATTATCAGCTTTAATTAAGTTCAGTTTGTGATGAATTATCAGCTTGGATTAAGTTGAGTTTGTGATGAATTATCAGTTTCAATTGTTCTTAAATTATTGGCTTGTGATGAATTATTAGTAATGCCCAAATGGATCCATTTAGGGTCTTGTCGACGACGAGGCACCCTAAATGCCCAAGTGGATTCATTTAGGGTTTTGCCGACGCCGAGGCACCCTAAATGGCTAAGAGGATCCATTTAGGGTTTTGTCGACGCCGAGGCACCCTAAATGCCCAAGTGGATCCATTTTGGGGTTTGTCGACGCCGAGGCAACCTAAATGCCCAAGTGATCACCATCATAACAACACCATGAAAACTAAGATCATCATCATATCAACTATGAAAACTATGATCACTAACATATCAACTATGATCATCAACATATCAACTATTGAAACTAAGATCATCATCATATCAACTATGAAAACTATGATCACCAACATATCAACACCATGAAAACTAAGATCATCATCATATCAACTATGAAAACTATGATCATCATCACAACAACAGAATGAAAACTTCTTGAAAACATCATAACTAATAAGTTCATCATCATATCATCATAACCAGAGTATCATAGTGCATCACAACCATTAGGTACATTACATAGTCCACCACTTGGACTTGAACTAACTGGTTTCAACATGAAATTCTTAATATTCTTCATCACAAACTAGCGAAAACAGGCTGAATTAAACATGTTTCAACATGACATCACTTCTTGCTGCCTTGAGAACAATTGAACCGGTTAGACATCTTGTATGATGGCTTTCTCACTCTTCCAGTACCTGACACTCTTGGTGGTATGAATGTTCTCTTTGCCTTTGTCCTAGCAGTAGTAGCAGAAGATGAACTAGGCCTATCAGCAGCAGCAGAAGATGAACTTGGTCTTGTTGGAGCAGGAGCAGAAGGAGCTGCCCTAGGTGCAGCCCTAGTTGCAGCCCTAGTTGCAGCTGGAGCTGATGGAGTTGTCCTTGGTGTTGCACTGTTGCAGCAGGAGCTCTTGCCCTTGCTGCCGGTGGAGCAGATGGAGCTGCCATTGGTGCATCAACTCTCCTGTTTTTCTGCAGTGACAACATATAGACAGATTAGAACATAGTATTAAATATACACAAGATTTAACCTACAGTGAAAACATATATACACAAGATTTAACCTGGTGTTGGTTCCTTTTCATTGCTAGGGCTGGCTTCAGATTTTTGTGGCAGCTAGTGTACCTTTGACCTGTCAAGTCGCAATTGCTGCAAGTTATTGTTGTCATCCTTGAAGTATCCTTGTGAGCTGGTTTCTCAAACTGATCCCTTCTCCTCTTAGTCTGCTTCTTTCCTGGCTTGTCTCTGAAAACTGGTGGTTCTATGTCAGGGGTCCTAGTATTTGGCCATAGATCAAGCCTAGGCACAGGATACACAATTGGATTGTAGGCTTCTTGGTACATCGGTTTCTTGAAGAAATCACTAACAAAATCTTCTGAATGAAGTTTTGCCTTGTTAATTGCAGAAACACCATGCTTGCAAGGAACATAGTCATGTCCCATTTGCTGCACCCACATGTGTGCACTTGCAGATTTACTGCATATGTGCTTTCTCCACTGCTAACCTGGTATAGATCAGGTCCTACTTTGATGGACTGACAGTATCTAGCATGGTGTTTTGCTTCTTCTAGCTTTTCAGCATATGTTGGGCATATCTGCCACTTGGCTGTCTCAGTCTTGGTCCTGTTTGCATTGAACTTAACTAGCAATTTAGTTCTGATGCCATCAACCATGGTTTTAATTGGTTTCCCTCTCACATCAAGTATCATTTTGTTGAAAACTTCACTAATATTGTTAACAACCAAATCAGTTTTACAATTTTTGTCCATGGCATGTCTAGCCCATGTATGCTTGGGGTATCTTTCTAAGCCATTTCCAAGCTGCCTTACACTCTCTTTTCATGTCTTCCATTGCTTGATCAAAACCATGCTCGGTATATGAATAACTAGCCTAATCCATATACTTCTTTAACTCTTCACCTCTAAAGCCAGCTGTTTGAAAGTTCTGATAAATATGTCTAAGGCAGTATCTTTGAGGGCAATTTGGGAAGACATTGTTTATGGCTTTAAGAAGGCCCTATTTAAATAACTAGTGTTCAAAATATAGTATAACAACAAACAATTTGACAGTACTAAGCATGGTAAAACTTCAGTAAATATAAGAATGATGATGTGTGAGGTACCTTTTGTCTATCAGATATGATAGTGTAGTTGTCATACTTCCCTGACTCACCACCAAGAGCATACTTGAGCTGGGTTAGAAAACGGGACCAGCTGGCAGTGTCTTCCTTGTCAACAATTGCAAATGCAATGGGAAAGATGTTGTTATTACCATCTCTCCCAGTTGCAGCCAATATTTGTTGCCCTGTTGTCAACTTAACAAAGTAACCATCAACACCTAAAACCAAACATAACACATTAGTACCAAACATAACCAAATGCAATGGGAAAGATGTTGGGAAAATAATTATGCAAATACCTATGAAGGGTCTGCAACCATTTAGGAAGCCCTCTTTGCAAGCATTGATGCACATGAACAAGCCGTGAAATATAGGGTTTTTGTTAGGATGAGTCTTTAAATGCTTTGTTGTAACAATGCATCTACTTCCAGGATTGGTATCCAGCACAGCTTGGAGGTAATCCCTTATCCTAGTGTATTGTGCCCTCTGATCTCCTTGGACAACTTCCTTAGCTGCTTTCCTTGCCCTGTAGGCCATGTGAATGGACACTTCAATTCCATGTTTTTTCTTCAAATTGTCCATTATTGCCTGGAGTGGTGTGTTTATGTCAGACCTTAACTGTTGCTCACACTCATGTGCCAACCACCTAGCAGTCACGTTGGTGCTCTCTTCAACAGCAGAACAATTGTGGTACAAGTTCATTTTCTTTATGCAAAATGTCTTCTCATGTGCAATTTTGGAAGCAGCAATGAAAAAAGGACAGTTGTCTGTACTGCAAACTACAATAACTCTATCTGAGCAATTCCTATGAAATGAGTAGTTCTTGTTTTGTGAGATGTGAAATGTAAGCAGTGCCCTTCTAAACTGCTGCACATCTAGGAAACAAAGTTTCTTGACAAACTGTTCTTGTGGGTTTTCCCTCTTCTCATCATACCAAACCCTAACTTTATTCTTTTTGGCCCTGCTCTTCCTACCATTTGGTAGCTTAAATGGTGGAAGCTGAGCCTAATCATTCTCTTCCTGACTTAAGTCACCTGGGTTGCTCTCCTCATCAGATGAAGGTGCCCAGCCTTGCTCTATGATTTGATCCAAACTTGCATGGGATCTTGTTGTTGGCCCCTTCCCCCTCCTCTTACTTCCTCCTGTGCAGCTGCTACCTCCTGCACTGCTTCCTCCTACACTGCTTCCTCCTCTCAAGCCCTCATCTAGTGGCTCCTCATGTCCTTCCTTTTCATCTCTTCCTTCATTCTCCTTGTCGGTGTCAAAACCGGCGGATCTCGGGTAGGGGGTCCCGAACTGTGCGTCTAGGCCGGATGGTAACAGAAGGCAAGGGACACGAAGTTTTACCCAGGTTCGGGCCCTCTTGATGGAGGTAAAACCCTATGTCCTGCTTGATTAATATTGATGATATGGGTAGTGCAAGAGTAGATCTACCACGAGATCGGAGAGGCTAAACCCTAGAAGCTAGCCTATGGTATGATTGTTGTTCTGTATGTTGTCCTACGGACTAAAACCCTCCAGTTTATATAGACATCGGAGAGGGTTAGGGTTACACAAACTCGGTTACAATGGTAGGAGATCCACATATCCGTATCGCCAAGCTTGCCTTCCACGCCAAGGAAAGTCCCTCCCGGACACGGGACGAAGTCTTCAATCTTGTATCTTCATAGTCCAGGAGTCCGGCTGAAGGTATAGTCCGGCCGTCCGGACACCCCCTAATCCAGGACTCCCTCAGTAGCCCCTGAACCAGGCTTCAATGACGACGAGTCCGGCGCGCAGATTGTCTTCGGCATTGCAAGACGGGTTCCTCCTCCAAGTACTTCATAGAAGATTTTGAACACAAAGATAGTGTCCGTCTCTGCAAAATAAGTTTCCACATATTGCCATAGAGAGAATAATATTTACACAAATCTAATCTGCTGACGTATTCCGTAGCATGACAACACCACGGCCAAGCCTTTATTCGAATCGTTTTATTATCCCACATCAGTGTGTCATGCGAGGCGGTTTCCTTGGCACGTCTTGTTAAAGCAGAGATCGTGTCCCCTTATTCCGGGATTCTCATCAATACGGGCGTGGGTAACCCAACTGCGCCATTGATTACGGCGCTTGGAGATAAGCGAGTTTTACCAGGCTGGTGGTGACACGTAGTTGCGTCCACCCATATAAGGGGATAAGGACCCACCTTTTCACCTACGCCTTCTTCCTCCTTTGCCTATCTATTTATGCGCACTCGAGCTCCAGCGCCCAAGTCCGCACTCCCCACCTCAACCTTCTCCAGCCATGTCTGGAGTGGGAGGCAAGTGGATGGTCTCCTCCGTCACGGAGGGGCACATCAAAAAACTGAGGAAGGCCGGATACTTGTCTAACGACATCGCGTACCGGCTTCCCGAAGAGGGGCAGCTCCTCCCCACCCCAAGGCCCCATGAGAGGGTAGTGTTCCTTCCCCACTTCCTCCGCGGTCTGGGCTTTCCTATCCACCCATTCGTCCGGGGACTCATGTTTTACTATGGCCTAGATTTCCATGATCTGGCCTCGAACTTCATCCTTAACATCTCGGCGTTTATCGTCGTGTGCGAGGCTTTCCTCCGCATCCGCCCCCATTTCGGCCTATGGCTCAAGACTTTCAATGTCAAGCCGAAGGTGGTGCACGGAAACCAGGCGGAGTGCGGAGGCACCATGGTGGGCAAGATGCCCAACGTCTTATGGCTCTAGGGCTCCTTTGTGGAGACCCTGAAGGGGTGGCAATCGGGGTGGTTTTACATCACCGAGCCGCGCGACCCTGAGTGGGTCGCAGCCCCCGAGTTCCGGTCCGGACCCCCAACGCGGCTCACGTCCTGAAAAGAGACGGGCCTGTCGTGGGGCAGCAAAGAAGAGGTGACTGGACTGCAAACATGCATCCAAACCCTGGTGAACAAGTAGCTCAAGCTTGTCAACGTAGTCCAGGTTATGCTCATCCGCCGGATCCTCCCGTGTCAACAACGGGCCTTCAATCTGTGGGAGTTCAACCCGGCGCAGCACCGAACTCTGAGCAGGCTCTTTGACACGACGTACGAAGATGCCTGGAAGGTGCTTTTCAAGGGCGCCGAGGCTCCCGCATCCGCTACCAAGGATCGCGGATTCAGCGCGCAGCGTCACGCTAGCGCGGTAAGTTGTTTGTGTTGGGGAACGTAGCAATAATTCAAAATTTTCTACGTATCACCAAGATCAATCTATGGAGTCATCTAGCAACGAGGGAGGAGTGGATCTACATACCCTTGTAGATCGCGCGCGGAAGCGTTCAAGAGAACGGGGTTGATGGAGTCGTACTCGTCGTGATCCAAATCACCGATGATCCTAGCGCCGAACGGACGGCACCTCCGCGTTCAACACACGTACGGAGCAGCGACGTCTCCTCCTTCTTGATCCAGCAAGGGGGGAGGAGAGGTTGATGGAGATCCAGCAGCACGACGGCGTGGTGGTGGAAGTAGCGGGATTCCAACAGGGCTTCACCAAGCGCTGCGGGAGGAGGGAGATGTGTCATGGGAGGGAGAGGGAGGCGCCAGGGCTTAGGTGTTGCTGCCCTCCCTTGCCCCCACTATATATAGGGCCAAGGGAGAGGGGGGGGGGCACAGCCTTGGCCCTTCCTTCAAGGAAGGGTGCGGCCAGGGAGGAGTCCATCCTCCCCAAGGCACCTCGGAGGTGCCTTCCCCCTTTAGGACACTTTCTTTCCCTTATCTCTTGGCGCATGGGCCTCTTGGGGCTGGTGCCCTTGGCCCATACAGGCCAAGGCGCACCCCCTACAGCCCATGTGGCCCCCCGGGGCAGGTGGCCCCACCCGGTGGACCCCCGGGACCCTTCCGGTGGTCCCGGTACAATACCGGTGACCCCGAAACCTGTCCCGATAGCCGAAATAGCACTTCCTATATATAATTCTTTACCTCCGGACCATTCCGGAACTCCTCGTGACGTCCGGGATCTCATCCGGGACTCCGAACAACTTTCGGGTTACCGCATACTTATATCTCTATAACCCTAACGTCACCGAACCTTAAGTGTGTAGACCCTACGGGTTCGGGAGACATGCAGACATGACCGAGATGACTCTCCGGTCAATAACCAACAGCGGGATCTGGATACCCATGTTGGCTCCCACATGTTCCACGATGATCTCATCGGATGAACCACGATGTCAAGGACTTAATCAATCCCGTATACAATTCCCTTTGTCTAGCGGTACGATACTTGCCCGAGATTCGATCGTCGGTATCCCGATACCTTGTTCAATCTCGTTACCGGCAAGTCTCTTTACTCGTTTCGTAACACATCATCCCGTGATCAACTCCTTGATCACATTGTGCACATTATGATGATGTCCTACCGAGTGGGCCCAGAGATACTTCCCCGTTTACACGGAGTGACAAATTCCAGTCACGATTCGTGCCAACCCAACAGACACTTTCGGAGATACCTGTAGTGTACCTTTATAGCCACTCAGTTACGTTGTGACGTTTGGCACACCCAAAGCACTCCTACGGTATCCGGGAGTTGCACAATCTCATGGTCTAAGGAAATGATACTTGACATTTAGAAAAGCTTTAGCATATGAACTACATGATCTTGTGCTAGGCTTAGGATTGGGTCTTGTCCATCACATCATTCTCCTAATGATGTGATCCCGTTATCAACGACATCCAATGTCCATGGTCAGGAAACCGTAACCATCTATTGATCAACGAGCTAGTCAACTAGAGGCTTACTAGGGACATGGTGTTGTCTATGTATCCACACATGTATCTGAGTTTCCTATCAATACAATTCTGGCATGGATAATAAACGATTATCATGAACAAGGAAATATAATAATAACCAATTTATTATTGCCTCTAGGGCATATTTCCAACAGTCTCCCACGTGCACTAGAGTCAATAATCCAGTTCACATCGCTATGTGACTAACACTCAAGGTCACATCCCCATGTGACTAACACCCAAAGAGTTTACTAGAGTCAATAATCTAGTTCACATTACCATGTGATTAACACTCGATGAGTTCTGGGTTTGATCATGTTATGCTTGTGAGAGATGTTATAGTCAACGGGTCTGAATCTTTCAGATCCGTATGTACTTCGCAAATTTCTATGTCATCTTGTAGATGCAACTACTATGCTACATTTGGAGCTATTCCAAATAACTGTTCTACTATACGAATCCAGTTTACTACTCAGAATAATCTGGATTAGTGTCAAAGTTTGCATCGGTGTAACCCTTTACGACGAACTCTTTTACCACCTCCATAATCGAGAAAATTCCTTAGTCCACTAGTTACTAAGGATAACTTTGACCGCTGTCTTGTGATCCATTCTTGGATCACTCTTGTACCCCTTGACTGACTCATGGCAAGGCACATTTCAGGTGCGGTACATAGCATAGCATATTTTAGAGCCTACGTCTAAAGGATAGGGGACGACCTTCGTCCTTCCTGCCGCGGTCAGGTTTCGAGTCTTACTCAATGTTCACACCTTATAACACAGCCAAGAACTCCTTCTTTGCCGATCCATTTTGAACTCCTTCAAAATCTTGTCACGGTATGTATTCATTTGAAAGTACTATTAAGCCTTATAGATCTTAATGCTTAATACTCAAGTAGCCTAATCCAGGTTTTCCATTGAAAAACACTTTTCAAATAACCCTATATGCTTTCCAGAAATTCTACGTCATTTCTGATCCACAATATGTCAACAACATATACTCATCAGAAATTCTATAGTGCTCCCACTCACTTCTTTGGAAATACAAGTTTCTCATAAACTTTGTATAAACCCAAAATCTTTGATCATCTCATCAAAGCGTACATTCCAACTCCGAGATGCTTACTCCAGTCCTTAGAAGGATTGCTGGAGCTTTGCATACTTATTAGCATCTTTCAGGATTGACAAAATCTTCGGATTGTATCACATACAACCTTTCCTCAAGAAATCATCGAGGAAACAATGTTTTGACATCCTATCTGCAATATTTCATAAATAATGCAGTAATCGCTAATATAATTCCAACAGACTCTTAGCATCGCTACGAGTGAGAAAGTCTCATCGTAGTCAACTCCTTGAACTTGTCAGAAAACATCTTAACGACAAGTCGAGCTTTCTTAATGGTGATACTTACCATCATTGTCCGTCTTCCTTTTAAAAACTATCTGTACTCAATAGCCTTACGACCATCGAGCCGTTCTGCCAAAGTCTACACTTTGTTTTCATACATGGATCCTCTCTCGGATTTTATGGCCTCGAGCCATTTATCGGAATCCGGGCCCACCATCGCTTCTCCATGGCTCGTAGGTTCATTGTTGTCTAGCAACATGACTTCCAAGACAGGATCATGTACCACTCTGAAGTAGTACGCATCCTTGTCATCCCACGAGGTTTGGTAGTGACTTGATCTGAAGTTTCATGATCACTATCATAAGCTTCCACTTCAATTGGTGTAGGTGCCACAGGAACAACTTCATGTGCCCTGCCACACACTAGTTGAAGAGACGGTTCAATAACCTCATCAAGTCTCCACCATCCTCCCACTCAATTCTTTCGAGAGAAACATTTCCTCGAGAAAGGACCCGATTCTAGAAACAATCCCTTATTGCTTTTGGTTCTGAGACAGGAGGTATACCCAACTATTTTGGGTGTCCTATGAAGATGCATTTATCCTCTTTGGGTTCGAGCTTATCAGCCTGAAACTTTTTCGCATAAGCGTCGCAGCCCCAAACTTTTACGAAATGACAGCTTAGGTTTCTCTAAACCATAGTTCATACGGTGTCATCTCATCGGAATTACGTGGTGCCTTATTTAAAGTGAATGTGGTTGTCTCTAATGCCTAACCCATAAACTATCGTGGTAATTCGATAAGAGACATCATGGTATGCATCATATCCAATAGGGTGCAGTTATGATGTTCGGACACACCATCACACTATGGTGTTCCAGGCTGTATTAGTTGTGAAACAATTTCCACAATGTCTTAATTCTATGCCAAACTCGTAATTCAGATATTCATCTCTATGATCATATCATAGATATTTTATCCTCTTGTCACGACGATCTTTCAACTTCACCCTGAAATTACTTGAACCTTTCATTAATTCAGACTCGTGATTCATCAAGTAAATATACTCAACATCTACTCAAATCATCTGTGAAGTAAGAACATAACGATATCCACTACATGCCTCAGCACTCATTGGACTGCACACATCAAAATGTATTACTTCCAACAAGTTGCTTTATAGTTCCATTTTACTGAAAACGAGGCTTTCAGTCATCTTGCCCATGTGGTATGATTTGCATGTCTCAAGTGAGTCCAAACGGTCCATTTGCATGGAGTTTCTTCATGCATATACACCAATAGACATGGTCCGCATGCCTCAAACTTTTCAAAAACGAGTGAGCCCAAAGATCCATCAACATGGAGCCTCTTTATGCGTTTTATACCGATATGACTTAAGTGGAAGTGCCACAAGTAGGTGGTACTATCATTACTATCTTATATCTTTTGGCATGAACATGTGTATCACTACGATCGAGATTCAATAAACCATTCATTTTAGGTGTAAGACCATTGAAGGTATTATTCAAATAAACAGAGTAACCATTATTCTCCTTAAATGAATATTCGTATTGTGATAGACGTAATCCAATCATGTCTATGCTCAACGCAAACACCAAATAACAATTATATAGGTTTTAATACCAATCTCGATGGTAGAGGGAGCGTACGATCTTTGATCAACCTTGGAAATACTTCCAACACATATCGTCATCTCACCTTTTAGCTAGTCTCCGTTTATTCCGTAGCCTTTTGTTTCGAGTTACTAACACTTAGCAACCGAACTGGTATCTAATACCCTGGTGCTACTAGGAGTACTAGTAAATTACACATTAACACAATGTATATCCAATATACTTCTATCGACCTTGCCAGCCTTCTCATCTACCAAGTATCTAGGGTAATTCTGCTCCAGTGGCTGTTCCCCTTATTACAGAAGCACTTAGTCTCGGGTTTGGGTTCAACCTTGGGTTTCTTCACTAGAGCAGCAGCTGATTTGCCGTTTCATGAAGTATCCCTTCTTGCCCTTGCCCTTCTTGAAACTAGTGGTTTCACCAACCATCAACAATTGATGCTCCTGCTTGATTTCTACTTTTGTGGTGTCAAACATCACGAATATCTCAAGGATCATCATATATGTCCCTGATATATCATAGTTCATCACGAAGCTCTAGCAGCTTGGTGGTAATGACTTCGGAGAAACATCACTATCTCATCTGGAAGATCAACTCCCACTCGATTCAAATGATTGTTGTACTCAGACAATCTGAGCACAAGCTCAACAATTGAGCTTTTCTCCCTTAGTTTGCAGGCTAAGAAAATCGTCGGAGGTCTTATACCTCTTGATGTGGGCACAAGCCTAAAATCCCAATTTCAGCCCTCGAAACATCTCATATGGTTCACGATGTTTCAAAACGTCTTCGGTGCCTCAACTCTAAACCGTTTAACTGAACTATCACGTAGTTATCAAAATGTGTATGTCAGATGTTCGCAACATCCACAGACAACGTTCGAGGTTCAGCACACTAAGCGGTGCATTAAGGATATAAGCCTTTTACTGTCTGCATAATTGCTACTATCAACTTTCAAATAAATTTTCTCTAGGAACATATCTAAACAGTAGAACTGAAGCACGAGCTACGACATAATTTGCGAAGACCTTTTGACTATGTTCAGGATAATTAAGTTCATCTTATGAACTCCCACTCAGATAGACATCCCTCTAGTCATCTAAGTGATTACATGATCCGAGTCAACTAGGTCGTGTCCGATCATCACGTGAGACGGACTAGTCAACATCGATGAACATCTTCATGTTGATCGTATCTACCATACGACTCATGCTCGACCTTTCGGTCTCTTGTGTTCCGAGGCCATGTCTGTACATGCTAGGCTCATCAAGTTAACCTAAGTGTTTCGCATGTGTTCCGAGGCCATGTCTGTACATGCTAGGCTCGTCAACACCCGTTGTATTCGAACGTAAGAATCTATCACACCCGATCATCACGTGGTGCTTCGAAATGACGAACTTTCGCAACGGTGCACAGTTAGGGAGAACACTTTCTTGAAATTTTAATGAAGGATCATCTTATTTACTACCGTCGTTCTAAGCAAATAAGATGCAAAAACATGATAAACATCACATGCAATCAAATAGTGACATGATATGGCCAATATCATATTGCTCCTTTTGATCTCCATCTTCGGGGCTCCATGATCATCATCGTCACCGGCATGACACCATGATCTCCATCATCATGATCTCCATCATCGTGTCTTCATGAAGTTGTCTCACCAACTATTACTTCTACTTCTATGGCTACCGGTTAGCAATAAAGTAAAGTAATTACATGACGTTTATGTTGACACGCAGGTCATAAATAAATAAAGACAACTCCTATGGCTCCTGCCGGTTGTCATACTCATCGACATGCAAGTCGTGATTCCTATTACAAGAACATGATCAATCTCATACATCACATATCATTCATCACATTCTTCTTGGCCATATCACATCACATAGCATACCCTGCAAAAACAAGTTAGACGTCCTCTAATTGTTATTTGCATGTTCTACGTGGCTGCTATGGGTTTCTAGCAAGAACGTTTCTTACCTACGCAAAAACCACAACGTGATATGCCAATTGCTATTTACCCTTCATAAGGACCCTTTTAATCGAATCCGATCCGACTAAAGTGGGAGAGACAGACACCCGCTAGCCACCTTATGCAACTAGTGCATGTCAGTCGGTGGAACCAGTCTCACGTAAGAGTACGTGTAAGGTCGGTCCGGGCCGCTTCATCCCACAATGCCGCCGAATCAAGATTGGACTAGTAATGGTAAGCATATTGAACAAAATCAACGCCCACAACTACTTTGTGTTCTACTCGTGCATAGAAACTACGCATAGACCTAGCTCTGATACCACTGTTGGGGAACGTAGCAATAATTCAAAATTTTCTACGTATCACCAAGATCAATCTATGGAGTCATCTAGCAACGAGGGAGGAGTGGATCTACATACCCTTGTAGATCGCGCGCGGAAGCGTTCAAGAGAACGGGGTTGATGGAGTCGTACTCGTCGTGATCCAAATCACCGATGATCCTAGCGCCGAACGGACGGCACCTCCGCGTTCAACACACGTACGGAGCAGCGACGTCTCCTCCTTCTTGATCCAGCAAGGGGGGAGGAGAGGTTGATGGAGATCCAGCAGCACGACGGCGTGGTGGTGGAAGTAGCGGGATTCCAACAGGGCTTCGCCAAGCGCTGCGGGAGGAGGGAGATGTGTCATGGGAGGGAGAAGGAGGCGCCAGGGCTTAGGTGTTGCTGCCCTCCCTTCCCCCCACTATATATAGGGCCAAGGGAGAGGGGGGGCGCAGCCTTGGCCCTTCCTTCAAGGAAGGGTGCGGCCAGGGAGGAGTCCATCCTCCCCAACGCACCTTGGAGGTGCCTTCCCCCTTTAGGACTCTTTCTTTCCCTTATCTCTTGGCGCATGGGCCTCTTGGGGCTAGTGCCCTTGGCCCATACAGGCCAAGGCGCACCCCCTACAGCCCATGTGGCCCCCCGGGGCAAGTGGCCCCACCCGGTGGACCCCCGGGACCCTTCTGGTGGTCCCGGTACAATACCGGTGACCCCGAAACTTGTCCCGATAGCCGAAATAGCACTTCCTATATATAATTCTTTACCTCCGGACCATTCTGGAACTCCTGGTGACGTCCGGGATCTCATCCGGGACTCCGAACAACTTTCGGGTTACCGCATACTTATTTCTCTATAACCCTAGCGTCACCGAACCTTAAGTGTGTAGACCCTACGGGTTCGGGAGACATGCAGACATGACCGAGATGACTCTCCGGTCAATAACCAATAGCGGGATCTGGATACCCATGTTGGCTCCCACATGTTCCACGATGATCTCATCGGATGAACCACGATGTCAAGGACTTAATCAATCCCGTATACAATTCCCTTTGTCTAGCGGTACGATACTTGCCCGAGATTCGATCGTCGGTATCCCGATACCTTGTTCAATCTCGTTACCGGCAAGTCTCTTTACTCGTTTGGTAACACATCATCCCGTGATCAACTCCTTGATCACATTGTGCACATTATGATGATGTCCTACCGAGTGGGCCCAGAGATACCTCCCCGTTTACACGGAGTGACAAATTCCAGTCTCGATTCGTGCCAACCCAACAGACACTTTCGGAGATACCTGTAGTGTACCTTTATAGCCACTCAGTTACGTTGTGATTTTTGGCACACCCAAAGCACTCCTACGGTATCCGGGAGTTGCACAATCTCATGGTCTAAGGAAATGATACTTGACATTTAGAAAAGCTTTAGCATACGAACTACATGATCTTGTGCTAGGCTTAGGATTGGGTCTTGTCCATCACATCATTCTCCTAATGATGTGATCCCGTTATCAACGACATCCAATTTCCATGGTCAGGAAACCGTAACCATCTATTGATCAACGAGCTAGTCAACTAGAGGCTTACTAGGGACATGGTGTTGTCTATGTATCCACACATGTATCTGAGTTTCCTATCAATACAATTCTAGCATGGATAATAAACGATTATCATGAACAAGGAAATATAATAATAACCAATTTATTATTGCCTCTAGGGCATATTTCCAACAGTTTGTACCTTTTACAGGGTATTAGTTTTTCATAGTTTAACTCTATGCGGGATCTAAGCTCCCTTACCTTTGACAGGATTGGCAGGCGAAGTCCGGACAGATCGACTGTCCGGCTCCTTTGCCCGAAGACCCAGCCGATGCCCGCTTGGCGAAGCTGCTAGTTCCGGCACCCTATGTGGTTCCGGAGAAGAAGGCCATGAAGAAGGCCACGGGGACTCGAACAAGTGCCTGGCGCCAGGAGGTGTCGGGTTCATCATCCGACGGCTCCAAGGCGCATTCCTCCCGTGAAGGCAAGGAGGAGGAAGAAGAGACCTCTCCCCCTCTAGCGGGGGAGAGAAGAAAAGGAAGGCCGCCCTTACTGGGGAGGCCGAAGGGTCCAAGAAGGGGAAAACTCTTCCTCCGGACTACTCCACCAACGCCGACGACGGCGGAGAGGAGTGGCCGCTCAGGGCCAAGCCCTTGGCGAAATCGTAAGTATCCGGATACCAGAGTAATTCATAGTATTCCTTTATTGCACAGCTTTCCCTTATGTCGAATATGATTATGCAGCCCACCCAAAGACCGGCTCGACGCATCGTCAAGCGGTTCACTGGACTCGTCGGATGTGAATTCTCTTCCAACGGCTACCTCCCCCCGCCCTACGGACGACGCCGAAGTGTTGTCCCAACAGGTTCCAAGCCAGGAGGAGGTGGTCCTGGAGGCGCCGCAAGGCAACCTCCCGGACTCCAGGAGTAAAGGGGATAAAACCCCCAGGGCTCCAAGTCCGGCTCTAGGCCGGACACCGCTCCGGAACCTTCAAAGGTTTCAGAGTCCGGCGGGCGACCTCCTTCCAAGAGGAGCAAGCCCAGTGTGCCGGTGACCCCCGTCCAACCGGAGGCGCCAGACAATCTGTTGGAGGTGCTCAAAGGCGCCTCCATCGACGAGGAGCACCGCACCATTATGAGTGGGGTGGTCCAGAAGGTTCAGTCCGCCAAGAGCGGACTGACTGAAGCTTGTGCTAGCCTTTTAACAGGCTTTGAGGTAAGTAAAGAATGTGTAAATAATCTTACCGCATAGACAGTAGCCCCTAATGCTCTGTTTGGCGTTCGGGAAGAAAAGCCGAATAGAGGATCAAATAAAATTCGCAGGAGTCTAACAAAAAGGAGTCAATATGCGTATGCAGGCTTCTCTGCTGGCGTCCGCCGCACTGACTACGGAAGTGGACATGCTAAAGCAGAACCTCGAGCAGTCCGAGCAAGAGCTCGGGCGTGCCAAGAAGCAGCTCGAGGACAAGGAAGGTAAGAAATACCTTGTTTAAATATATATAAAAAAGGTGCAATTGCAAAAAATGACAGGATTATCGTGGCTATTGTAGGGGCCATGTCTGAGGTGGCGACCCTTAAGCAAGCGCTGTCCGAGGCCGAGAAGAGGGCGGCCACGGAGCGCACCGAGCGGGAGAAGTATGAGGCCCAGGTTGGCAAGGTGCAACAAGAGCTCCAGGCTCTCATGAAAAAACATGAGAGTTTGGAGCTTGACTCAAAGACGCGAGCGTCCGAGCTCGCGGTGGCTATTGAAAATGCCAAGTCTGCCAAGGACAAATCCCAGAAGACCCTCCAGGAGTTGGATGCGGTGAAAAAGATAGCGGCGGGTAAGGCATTCTTTATGCAAAGCAAACACATAAACGTGAGTTACTTGTTACTTACCCGAATCCGGAGCTCTCCAGGAGCATTCGCAGATCTTCCCCGTAGCATGTCCGATGCCACCACATTCTACCGAGCCGAGGAGGGCAGCACGACAGAGAAGGTGTTCTGGTCTCAGTATGCTGAGGCCGGACACCCCGTGCCCCTGAGCGACCAGTTGAAGCAACTGGTCGAGCTCCACAAGGCGGCCGAACAGGCCATGAAGGGCCTCATAGTTTGGCTGTGGCCTGGAGAGGCTCTGCCTAGGAGCTATTTCGGGCTGGTGCGGCGGCTGGTGGGGGCCTGTCCAAGGCTCGAAGTCATCAAGCGCTCCGTCTGCATTGAAGGTGCCCGTAGGGCCCTTGCCCGTGCTAAGGTGCACTGGGGCAAGCTGGATGCTGAGAAGCTTGTGAAGGACGGGCCACCGCTGGGGAAAGAGCATCGCAAGCCCGAGAATTATTATAAGGATGTTCTGAAGGGTGCCCGCCTTATGGTGGATGAATGTTCCAGGGATGTAAATTTTGAGTAAAACTCGCTCGTTTTGTCCTGTGCGCTGAAAACTTATTCATATGCGCTAAGCAATGCTGTTGGAATTTAAAATATTACCTTCTATGCGGCTGTTTATCAATTCTGAGAGATGGCGACTCGTCGGCTTCTACCCCCGTGCCGCTAGTGCTGGGGTGTTCGGGGATAGACCTGGGCGCTCTTTTTCCCATGTTTGGGTCCTTCGAGGGAGGCACTTAGCACAACGAACAAGGCAATCAGACTATAATGCGTGAACACTCTCACTTAGCCATAGAATTCTATAATTTTAAATTTCGGCGAAGCCCCTGGTATTCGGAAGACCGAGTTCGGGGCGCTATCCACGCCTTGGCCGGACATAGCCGACTCCTCGCTCTAAGCGGCATAAGTCTTTAGGGACTCAAAAAACCTCTCGAACAGCGACCAGCTCTCGCTTCATCATGACAGTCAGTTTTAGCTTTCTCTACTAAGGTGCTCGACCCAGCTCAACTGGGGCACAATCGCAGTAGTTCTCCTAGTGCTACCTTAGCCGACATAGCGGAACGTAAGGCACCAAAACATAGGAGCCGGGCAAACCCAACTATTGACCCAAGACATGATTCGGAGCCGATGCATATAATGCTATAAGTTCGGGGTGTCGCACTTGTTAAAGTGTTCGGACTTCTCACACCATATTGAGGGGTACTAAAGCCCCTGGCGTATTTTGGCCGTACCAAAGTGTACGGGTGCAACATGTCGTTAAGGAACATATATTTGTAAAAAAAAGAGTAATGCAAAAATAGACAGAAGCTATGCATTGTTTATTAAAAAGGGCTGCGATCAAAGCAGAACGATACAAATAATGCGATAAGCAAAAGGTTGGACTATTTAACATGTCCGTTCCAGGGGCAGGCTGCGGAATGGTATGCGAAACAGGTATACTGCTCGTGATAGAGACCACCTGCGAGTTCTGTAATGCGGCATGGCTTGTCTGCTTCCCTGGTTCTTGCATCGTTTGTGCGGCAATTGAACTGCCGAACAGGCCTTTCGAAGAATGGAGTCCCGAAAGTAAGAGAAAATTTAAAAATCGGTAGCCCCTGGTGCGGTTGAAGCCGTGTTTCGGGCGTGCCATGATGGTGCCCCTCCCCCTGTACCCATGGTATTTCTAGAGCGTAGTTATGTACGCGAAGCACTGGTGTCGCATTTTTGCGAGGGCTGGGGTTGGGTCCGCATTGCTACGCCTGCTCAGAACGTGTCAGGCGGTCTTGTTGTAGGTTACTCCGGGCGCGCTTGACGGTGTCCGGACGTTTAATGGCTGGACTGGAGAACTGCCTGGAGAGGCTGCTTTGTACTTCTGCTGCAAGGGCCGCCGTGTGCTCCTCCGTTCGGAGGGAGCGTTCGGTGTTTCCATTGACCATAATTACTCCTTGAGGGCCTGGCATCTTGAGCTTAAGGTATGCGTAGTGTGGTACCGCATTGAACTTGGCGAATGCGGTTCGTCCGAGCAGTGCGTGATAGCCACTGCGGAATGGGACTATGTCGAAGATTAACTCCTCGCTTCGGAAATTATCCGGAGATCCGAAGACCACTTCAAGTGTGTCTGAGCCTGTACAGTTGGCCTCTACACCTGGTATTACGCCTTTAAAGGTCATTTTGGTGGGCTTAATCCTCGAGGGATCTATGCCCATTTTCCGCACTGTATCCTGGTAAAGCAGGTCCAGGCTGCTACCGCCGTCCATAAGGACTCTAGTGAGATGAAATCCGTCAATAATTGGGTCTAGAACCAATGCGGCGAATCCGCCATGACGGGTGCTAGTGGGATGGTCCCTTCGATCAAAGGTGATCGGGCAGGAGGACCATGAGTTGAACTTTGGGGCGACTGGCTCTACCGCGTATACGTCCCTTAACGCGCGCTTTCGCTCCCTCTTGGGGATGTGGGTTGCGTATATCATGTTTACCGTTCGCACTTGTGGGGGAAAACCCTTCTGTCCACTGTTGTTCGGCGGCCGGGGCTCTTCGGCGTCATCGCTATGCAGCCCCTTGTCTTTATTTTCAGCATTTAACTTGCCTGCCTGCTTGAACACCCAACAATCCCCGTTGGTGTGATTGGCCGGCTTTTCGGGGGTGCCATGTATCTGGCACAAGAGGTCGAGTATTCGGTCCAAACTGGACGGGCCCCTAGGATTTCTTTTGAATGGCTTTTTCTGCTGACCGAAGTTATAGCCTCTGAATCCGGCATTAACTGCCGTATCCTCAGCATTGTCGCCGTTAATGCGGCGCTTCTGCTTGTTGCAACGCGACCTGCTACTACTGTCCCTGGTAGTCGAATTACCAGGGTTCTTGGTCATATTGTTGCTACGAGCAAGCCAGTTGTCTTCTCCCGCGCAAAAGCGGGTCATGAGTGTTGTGAGTGCTGCCATAGATTTCGGCTTTTCCTGTCCAAGGTGTCGGGCAAGCCACTCGTCACGGATGTTGTGCTTGAAGGCTGCTAGGGCCTCTGTGTCCGGACAGTCGACTATTTGATTTTTCTTTGTTAGGAACCATGTCCAGAATTGCCTGGCCGATTCCTCTGGCTGCTGAATTACGTGGCTTAGGTCATCGGCGTCTGGTGGTCGCACATAAGTGCCCTAAAAATTGTCGAGGAATGCGGCTTCCAGGTCCTCCCAACAACTGATTGATCCTGCTGGCAAGCTTTTAAGCCAATGCCGAGCTGGTCCTTTAAGCTTGAGTGGGAGGTATTTGATGGCGTGGAGATCATCGCCGCGAGCCATGTGGATATGAAGGAGATAATCCTCGATCCATACCGCAGGATCTGTTGTGCCATCATATGATTCGACGTTTACGGGTTTGAAACCCTCGGGGATTTGATGATCCATTACTTCGTCTGTGAAGCATAGTGGGTGTGCGGCGCCTCTGTACTGGGCTATATCACGACGTAGCTCCAATGAGCTTTGTCTACTGTGTTCGGCCCTACAGGATTTGTGTCCGGCGTGACGGTTATCGTCTCGAGTCGTGGGGCGCCCACGTGATCCGTAGATTGATCTTGTTTGCCTTGCCTTGTCCTCCAACATGTCTCGCAGGTCTGGCGCATTTTCCCGTGCCTTGGTACGGGGTGCGGCTTGAGTGGAGGGCTGAGAGGCCTCTCTATCGCGGCCATGAGGTGGCCGGTCGGCCGTATCAAGTGCTGGTGATATAGGTTTAAGTGCTTCCTCCTCTAATCGGGGTAGAAACCTGCGCTTTGGGTAGCTCTTGGAGGGGCGTTCGAGTTTATGCTCTTCGGCCGCAAGGACTTCAGTCCATCTGTCGACTAGCCAATCTTGATCAGCTCTAAGCTGTTGCTGTTTTTTCTTGAGGCTTCTTGCCGTGGTCATAAGCCTGCGTTGAAAACGCTCTTGCTCGACGGGATCCTCTGGCACGACGAATTCGTCGTCGTCGAGGCTTGCCTCGTCTTCGGAGGGAGGCATATAATTATCGTCCTCAACCTCTCTGTCTGCCGCTCTCTCATGAGGGCTGGACTCTCCATCCTCCTGTGCTGAATCTTGCTGGAGGGGGTTTTCTTCGGCACTCTCCGGAGTATTATTATCTCCCGTGCTGGAATCACCGTATTTGCTTTGGCGGCATTTTGAGCGGCACCGCTGACGCCGGCGCTTAGGCTGTTTCTTGGAGGGGTCATTCTCCGCTGTTCCATCGCCATCTCCTTATTTTGGGGTGTCCACCATGTATATGTCATATGACGAGGTGGCTTTCCAGGGCCCAATAGGCGTTGGTTCTTCATCGTCTCCTGCATCGGCGTCCATACCGTCGATGTCTTCGGAGTCGAAGTCAAGCATGTCGGTTAAATCGTCGACAGTGGCTACAAAGTGGGTGGTGGGTGGGCTTTGAATTTCTTCATCGTCCGTATCCCAACCTTGCTGACCGTAGTCCGGCCAGGGCTCTCCTGATAAAGAGAGAGACTTTAGTGTCTTCAGAATATCGCCGAAAGGCGAGTGCTGAAAGATGTCCGCGGCAGTAAACTCCATGATCGGCGCCCAATCGGATTCGATTGGCAGGGACGCGGAGGGTTCGGAGTCCGGCTCCTTGGAGTCACGAGTCTCGTGGAGTGCGGGGCTGGTGTTCGGCTCGATCGCCGTTGGGATCGCAGCCCCTGAGGCGGCGTCCAACCACCCATCCTCGATCATCGCAGTTGGCTCCAAATTAAGGGTCGAAGCCGATGCGGGTGCGGCCTCCAGGGCACTGTTCGGCGGCAGAGCTAGATCATGCTCGTCGTGACAGTGCGGCGCTCGGCAGTGGCTCGAATCCGTCGAAGATCAAGTCCCCGCGGATGTCAGCCGTGTAGTTTAAACTTCCAAATCTGACCTGACGGCAAGGGGCATAGCTTTCGATCTGCTCCAGATGGCCAAGTGAATTGGCCCGCAGTGCGAAGCCGCCGAAGACGAAGATCTATCCGGGGAGGAAGGTCTTACCCTAGACTGCATCGCTATTGATGATCGTAGGAGCCATCAAGCCTAACGGCGACGACACAGAGGAACTCTCAATGAAAGCACCAATGTCGGTGTCAAAACCGGCGGCTCTCGGGTAGGGGGTCCCGAACTGTGCGTCTAGGCCGGATGGTAACAGGAGGCAAGGGACACGAAGTTTTACCCAGGTTCGGGCCCTCTTCATGGAGGTAAAACCCTACGTCCTGCTTGATTAATATTGATGATATGGGTAGTACAAGAGTAGATCTACCACGAGATCGGAGAGGCTAAACCCTAGAAGCTAGCCTATGGTATGATTGTTGTTCTGTATGTTTTCCTACGGACTAAAACCCTCCGGTTTATATAGACACCGGAGAGGGTTAGGGTTACACAAAGTCGGTTACAATGGTAGGAGATCCACATATCCGTATCGCCAAGCTTGCCTTCCACGCCGAGGAAAGTCCCTCCCGGACACGGGACGAAGTCTTCAATCTTGTATCTTTATAGTCCAGGAGTCCAGCTGAAGGTATAGTCCGGCCGTCCGGACACCCCCTAATTCAGGACTCCCTCACTCCTCCTCCTCATCTGGTCCATATAGCTCTTCTACATCAGTGTCTCCTTCAAAGTGATATAGTGGATCATCCCTATGCCTCTTCATTGCCTCCAACCTAGCCAATATGTTCTCATCGTCTAGATCTTCATCCTCACTTTCACTATCAGTGAACTCCTCAGCAAGCAGTTGTGGGAGTTTTCTTTTTGCTGCCTTGTACTTCTCTCTTTGTATCTTATTACTCTTGTACCTCTGAATTTCTTCATTTCTTTTCTGCTCCATCATCTGCTCAATGTGCTCTTGCTCATGGTCTGTCTCTATGAAATACTCATGCCTCTCATTACCATTGTCCAAAGCAAACTCAGGTTCACTTGGGCCCTTTTGCTTTAACAAACAAGAGCTCTCCTGTGTGTTCATTACTTGGACTGTTGTGGTTGGTGTTTCACTGGACTGGGGAAAAGAACTCCTGAATTGTCTACCTCATAGACAACTGGTACACCTATTTCTGACAAAGGAACCTGCTCTTCATAAACATGACCAATGTTCAAATCAACTGGTCTAGGTGCATCACTTCTCATAACTGTAATGTTAACAACATTCTTTCCTTTACTAGCTATGTGATCCAACATTTCTTCCACCTTGTCATCATCAGTTAATCCTTCCATTCCTGACACCCCAACTCTTGGATCTCTAACATAATACATAAAATCCCTTGAACTATAGCCTTCTACCTCTATTAGGGCAATGAGATTCCAGAAGGTTATGTCTAATAAACAGATTGTTCTTTCCAAGTTATCTCTGTCTAGGAAATGGAACCTCACTTCCCATTCTTCATCATCCAAGCTACAAATTTAGATAAAATTCATTTAATTTTGCTGCTAAGTAGGTCAGTTAACAGGTATAAGAATAAGATTAAATAATTCATTTAACAATGTTAAAATTATTGTTAAGAGGTCGGATTGGTGTTAAATGGGTCAGTTCATAGCCCTATTAATAAGTTGAAAAAATTTAGTTAACAGTGTTAAAATTGGTGGCAACAGAAATTTCTGATTCAATTTACAATACTAAAGTTGATGAAGACCAGTATTTGATCAAACAACAGACAGAGAGGATTTCTGTCAAATTACTCATGTTAAAATTAATTTCTGTGAGACCAACAATCATGTGACAAAGAGGGTATCATATAACACTAACCCTAATGCTAGAACCCTAACCCTAGAACCTTAACCGTACTACACTTACCCAAGAACACTAACCATAGAACCCTAACCCTAGAATGCCAATCGGGGAAATGACAAAGAAGGAGGAGGGTGACTTACTCCACACCGCCGAAGGAGGAGGCAAAATGTTGGCTGCCCGTCGGATTGGCCTTCACCGCCTGGGCGAACGCAGTAGCCACCGCGTATTCCAACGACTTTGGCGGCGACGACGGTTGGGGAAGAGGCAGCGCGCTCGAGGGATTGAAGCTCCCGCAGAACTCCGGTGGATCTCCAGCACCGCCGCCGGGAGCATCCCCACCGGCAGCAACTCCGCCGCCGCTGTCCACACTGCCAGGTTTCGTCGTCGCCATGGATTGGAGCTGGAGGGAGAGGTCTGGTCTGGTCGGGTGCGGGCGGTCGGTCTGTCCGGCGCGACCAGACCGCGTCGGTCTTAACCAAACAGCGCCGTCCGCGCGTCCGTTAGGCCACGTCACCCAAATTGGGCCCCACCTGTCGGAAACGCCCTCAACCGCGCCAAATGACAGGTTCAGTGCACTCTGCAAAACTTTTACTAAATACGCGGTGACTTTTGCAAAAGATTAGCGACCAGATTGTTTTCTGCAAGAGAAGGCCCAAATGTGGTGGTTTCTTGCAATTCACTCCTAGAGATGCTATTATACCGAAGGCTCGAAAAATCCTGATCACATTTTGCTATAGTTTTAGAACCATTTCTTTCTATACTTTTGGAACCATTACATAGACACATAACAACTAGAACCGGCTACAATTTCCGAGTACACACTAGAGCAATCGACGGTCCAGGATTCTCATCCAAGACAAAACGTGCCGGGTCCGGATCTTGTTCTTGGCTATACATATCTTAACCCTTATATGGCCTTGTTCCGTTCACGTAGACACGACACGGCAAAGCGCGCTTTACGCTTACTTGATTCCCCGGCCCCATCAATCAATCCACTATCTATCGAGCTAGTATCTCCTCTTACAGGGCACCGCCGCACCGCACCTGCAATGGACATGGATGATAGCTTGTTGATTGCCCTTTTGACTCGGGACTACGGCCGGCCTCCGCCTCCGCGTGAGAGCCACTACGTACGTCTTCCGCTTGACTTCTCACGGCGGGCCCTGCCGGCACGCATCACCTCACCGCCTCTAGCTTCTACTGGTGGTAGTGATCGCCACTGAGTGCATGGATGATATCTACGGCCATATGCTGCTATCCGGTTCGGGACGAGCTGAGCGAACTAGAAAAGCTTTGTCAAGGGAAAAAGGTTTATATTGTCAGTTGTGCTTTGTAACCATCTGGCCTGCACTTGCACATATGATGCCTCATGCACCGGCCACTCTCAGTATATCTTTACTTCCGTATCTAGCTAACTAGCTTGCATACACACCCGTTAGAAAGAAGAAGAAAAAGCGCATGCACACACACTGACCAGCTGACTGACTGACTGGCACACATTTTTTGATCAGTTGTATCCTTGAAAAAAAAAAGATCGGTTCGTTTGTTTTCGCCTGCCACTCTTGTGCTCCAGACGCTGATGGCATGCTAGTTGCAACACACCTATACTTATCTCCCTGAGAGCATCTCCAGCTGTTGGCCCTCCAAGAGGCGCTAAAAATCGGTGAGTTCGTACATATTTAAAATATTTTACAAAATTTCAGTGAGTTCGTACATATTTGAAATATTTTACAAAAAGAAAAAAACGCTACTAGGCTGCTCCTCGTCGTCTCCCTCGCCGCTCCTCGCCGCCCGCCGCCCTTACAGTTCTACATGCCGAGGAGGCGGTAGAACTGCGTGTAGTCGCCGCCGTCGTCGTCGCCGCCTCCTCCGCGGCCGCCGTCCCTGCTGCAACCCTTCCCCGATTGGCGCGATGGGTTGGACGGTCCGGGGACGTCCTTGTCGTCGTCGCTGTCGAGGATTACGACGCCGTGCTCGTTCTCACGCCCACGATTACGGCGCTGCCGGACCATCTCGTCGCAGAGGTAGTCGTCCCGCGCCCACCGTAGGGCGTCCTCGTCGGAGAAGTCGTGCCGGGCTATCTCCTCGTACTCCGCGGGGAGGCCGGGCTCCGGCTTCGGCATGACGAGGACGAGGCGGCCAGAGGCGGGAGCGGAGTTGTCGATGCGGACGTGGAGCTGCGGGTGCGCGCGCTGACAGGCGTGTCCTGGGGCTCCGGCTTGACGGGGCGGAGGCAGGGAGAGTCGGACGAGCGGCCGGACGACGAGGAGGACGCCCCCGGGTCCATGCGCCTCGGTGTCCATGAGCTCCCACGCCGGCGAGAGATGGACGGGGGAGCGGGGTACTTCAGCCTCGGCGTGTGGCCGCCCTCGATGTGCTCGAGGACCGCCTCCAGCGTACGACTGGGTACGCCCCACCATCGGCGCCGGCCTTCGGAGTTGGGCCTTCCGGAGGGCACGACGCCGTTGGTGGCCTCGAGCTGCTCGGCGTGGCGGCGGCGGAAATAGGGCTCCTAGAGCGGGTTGTCGGGGACGTACCGTGGACCTTCCCTCGCCGCCCGCGGCAGAGAGGCGCAGATACGCGCGGTCTCCGGACGCCGCGCCGCCCCGGTGGGCGGTGGTGGCACCGGGACCCCGCCGGCGCTGATCCTCCACGACCCGGGCACCCGCATGTCCGACGGGACCGGGTACTCGGCCTTGAAGAGGAGCCGAGTTTCGTCCTCGTGAAGGTGGCGGCGGCCGAAGCCGTTCGCCCCCGCACCGTCGCCTGGGAAGCGCTCGGCCATGCTTTGAACTGGAGACGGCGAGAGAAGAGGGAGGAAAGGGGGAGAAATGGCGCTGCGATGGTGGAGACTCTGTGTGTGTCATCGGCGTGCTGGGGGTCGGCTTATATAGGCGGAGGTGCCGCGTGTATGCGTGGCGAGCGAGGCGACGCGCGTCGTCCGGTCACTGCGCCGCCCGTGAGGCATCAATGGAGAAGGCTGACCAGCGCGGCAGCTTTGGCATTGATTCGCCACGGAAAACGAGGCGATAAATACAACGAAGCGGCAAGAAGAGAGACGAGTCGCTGGCAAGGAGGGGCCGCGGCTGTTTCGCGCCAAAAACGATTCGTCCGGCGACCCCGAGCGCCCCCAGCGCGCCGTATTCGGGTTGGATCCGCCGGCGCCAATTTCGGACTGAGCCGACGAAAAATTGGCCCTTGGAATGTAACTGGGTCGATTTTTCAGCGCCGGTGGGCGAAAAGTCACCTGGAGGGTCTTGTTGGGGACGCGGCTGGAGATGCTCTAATAAGTTTACATCATTTCTGAAAACTAGTGCACGCGGATATTCGATTCAGGTGCTCGAACTAAGATATTCCAGGATATAGAACTTTCTGGCAAATGGGACAGCAGCGTTGTCTATTTCCGGAAGCTTTGCGGCGGGTCAAGGGGGCTCCACAAATGATGGCCTGTTGAGTGCCTTCGCTGACCACCTCTCTGTAGTCAGGCAGCCATCACCGGGTCACTCATGACACACCTGAATCTCAAACTTCTCGAAAACGATTCATCACACAAACCCACACATAAATTTGGCTCATAACGGTGCTTCAATTAGGCTAAAGATCCTATGCGTGTGTTAATCCAACACATATGGTCTATAAAAAAACGCACACGCTTGCTACGTGTACACCTAAAAAAAATAAAACCAAACCCTTGCTTCTGAAACTCTCGAAAAGATTCGCTGCTGGCGACGTTATCTGTCTGCAACGCCCGGCGCCACTTGTTCGCCGGCGCGAGAGCCAAGCGGAGGAGGAGCACGAGCAGCGCACTCAACTCAACTCCACATGTGGCACGCCGGCGGCACCGTCGGATGAGCCATCAGCAGATTCCCCACACCTGGCCTGTTCGTTAGGTTAGGATGAGGACTGGCAGTACTAGTTCCGACGTCCATCGATCGGTTGATGTGGCCGCCTGACTCGGAAAGAAACACACAACGGATCAAGTCATTTCATCAGCTTTTCAACTGACATACGGTTGGAACGAGTGGCAGTTTTGGCAGCCAGGGCGTTCCTCATCTCTGGAACTCTGCAGGACCTCACAGGAGATACCAGTACTTCTACTCTTATCTTTTGGTTTTCTCTCTATCTTCAGTCGCCGATCAATTGCTTTCACCATCTTTTACTAGTACATGCGCAGCCTGCATTTGTCAAATCCACGTGAGAACACTAACTGGCCGTCATTTGCTCCCACCTTCGCATGGAACTCCTGATCTACCATGGACGTTGTACTGTCATGACTTAAGATGAATAAATCGGAAATTTTCTCGCAAAAAAAGTATTACTTTACTAGGTAATCCTTCTCCAAATAAGAACAATCGGACAGACAGTGACGAAACAGCTCTCCAACCTAATTAACCTGGTGCTAACTAATTCAAGTGTGGCATACACTAGTTGGGCATGCATTTGGTACTACAGATTGGGTCGATTTGGGTGCACTTCAATGCATACTAAAGGCTCTGTCGGTCTGTCCTCTCTATCTTTCCTAATGTAGGAACTTGATTAATATGTGATGCTATGGTTGGGTGGTTGATCTCTGTCGGTCTGATTAGCAAGTTGATCTAGATAGGGGTTGCTCATCATATCAAGATTGGTAATAGAACATGTGAAGAATGCCTAGGTTAGTTGGCTGGGACGAGACTTGCCTGCTCCCCTCCCGTGTGCCCATCCCCATCCGTACTCCCGCATACGTGGCTTGATTTGATTGGAACAAAATAAGGCCCGGCCCCACCCCCTTAAAATCGGGAAGAAGATGATTAAATTAGAAAGAAAAAAAACAGCCGTTGAATGAGGTGGGAGCACGGATAAGAGCACAGGAAGGGAGCAGGCAAGCCGGATCCAATTGGCTGTACCATGAAAGCCAAGCATGGGTTTGGTGACTGATATCTTGCCGGTATTCAAGCTCCAAATATCCAGCGGATGCTCTACTTTGCACTTTTTCTTATCTTGCACTTTTTGGCTGCATTGATTACGAAAAAAGGTTCGAGCGCAGCACATGAATTCAGGAGTACTGCATTATATTATGCGCATAGTACCGCTACCACAGCATACTTGGATTTAAAGTAGTATATGTTGTAGTAGATTCCAAATCGGATCACAAATGGTAGGATAATACAAAAAACAACATTTTTTATCTTTTACACACTGATACCTCCAACGTGTTTAAAATAGAGAGTATATTCATCCAGCATACTGCTGGATTTTGGAGTATTTTAATCGGCACACTTATGCTGAATTAATACAAGAAGAGGTACACATAGCCTATCTATAACGAAATTTCTCAAAAGATGCGGAAGTGGATCTGAAAAGCAATGACATAATTTGCTTTCTTTGACTCGTCTTGTATCCCAAATATTTTGGGGTGAAAAGAGGCTCCATGTTACCTATACATCCTGACGTCCACATCCCTTGTACATGACACATTCTCTAGCATCTTTTCCACAACAAACATCGTATGGACCTATCCAGGTGACATCTACTAATCTTCATTTCATCTCTACAGTTTTTTTCCCTTCAACTAGGTCTACAAGAAAAAGTATTACTACCAAACCAAATATGCGAGGGGCGGGGTTCCGTAGCTCCAGGGTCCAGCTACATAGTGACGTGCATGCATTTGGCTTAAACTAGCACACGTCGACACGTCAGGCGTGACGTGGAGGGCTAGCTCATGGACGAAATGAGACTTCCGGTTACAGCCTTCTCTCATGGCCCACCAAGGCACTCAAAGTTTGCGTTGATAGTCTTTTCAAATCCGTTGCAATGATGAATGATGACACGATCCTCCAATCGAGCTCCAAAAATATTATCGGAAAGTGTGCTATCACTTTTGATTTATACGTTGATTTGTATCCATAGTATACAATTCGCCGTTCAAGTCTGCATAGTGTTGACGAACCATGATTCCATCCACTCAAAACTGGATCATGCATCTCTAATGAATATTCAACCAGCTGCACCTACCAGATGTAGTTTTTTTGTACCCTCAAAAAAAAAGATGTAGTTTTTTTTGTGGGGTGGTTGCAATTTGTTGGTCATGGACTACCTTTTTTCCCAACAAATATATGGAAGGAAATTGCATGGCTCGAAATACCTAAAAAACACTTAGGAGAATCTTGCAATAATGGGCCAAGCCCATAGCCCAAACTGACACTTGTGTCTATCAAGCAACAAATCGCTGCGCACCTATTGCTATCAGAGCATCTACACCAGGGCGCCTCAAACCCGTCTGAAATGTCCGGACAGACGGCCCGGTCACTGAGCGGTCACCAAAAATCAACCCAGACGAGCGCCTCAAACAGGCCTCATACATCCAGACTGACCGGCACCCCTCATATATCCAGCTCAAATCTGAGGCGGATATGAGGGGCGTCCGTCACGTCGTCCCTGGCCCATGCTGACCCATCCGACCCCAAATATATTCCTCCCAATCCGCTCCCCAGACCAAACCCTAGCCACTTCGCTCCACTCCCCTCCACCACAGAAGCTCCCATCCGGCGATCTTCGGCTTTCTCTAGCATCGCAAGCAGTGGATCCGAGTCATACACCTTCAGATCCGTCGACCCCGAGCTCATCCCACGCGGCCCTGAGGAGGAGATGGTCGTACGGCTTGCACTTCACCGCTCCCGGGAGGAGACCCGTCCGAGGCAGCGGTCGGACTACTTCTGTCGGGAATCCATTGTGTCTGCCCAAATGGCTCATGGATCCGGCGTTAGGTGTGCCGTCGCTGCCTCACCGAAGGCGGTGCGGTCCGTCTAGCGTCCGAACGCGGTGGCGGACGCGCAACCCCTCCATTGACGCACCGAGGCCACGAACGCACCATGGGCGTCGTCTGACGATAACATGGCGCCGCGTTCGCGGTGTTCCCGCCGTATGAGGCAGCGGGCGCTGGAGGTGGTGGCAACCCTCGGGGCAGTGGATGTTTGGAGAGGTGAAGTCGCATTCTTTGGCACCCCAACGGATGGCCCGCAACCCCGCGTGCCGCACCTGTGTCCTGGTGGATGTCGCGGCTCCTCCCATGACGGATCCATCATCGATCTGACGTCCACCGGCAACGGCAGGGTTCCGCGCTCCAACGAGGAAGAGTAGGGCATGGGAGACGGCGTCGCCTTGAGTCCCATGAGTCGGGCTGTGTCCCATGTCTTACTCTACATCACCCGCGACTAGACCACTCTGAGGGGTGTAGCCGGCCGCCGGACATGGGCACGACAGAGCCGGACGTGCTCCTCTTAAGATTAGGTTTACGTTGCATGTAATAGTATGGATTTGAGGTTTCTAATTTAAGGTAACCGGTTGTGGAACCAGTTATTTGAGGTGTGACCGATCAGTGTCTGCGACGCGCCTGGACGCATCCGCGGGCGTTTGAGGGGTCGGATTTGATAAGTTCGGTTGTAGATGATCTAATGTTTGCGCCATTTATGTCGGAGGTGCGGAAAAATTGTCACTGCTGGGACATGTGTTGATTTTTGCTGATGCCGATCCATCATTATCTATAAATTGGTGGGATTAAATTCCCTTGTCTAGACTAGAAAGCATGTTTTTCTCGAGGAACCGTACAATTAATTTTTGGCCAATGAATGAGCTACGGTGAGGGGAGGGGGGGGGGGGGGGGGGGGCACCTAGCTTATTAGACAAACATCCACACATGCATAAATTGTGTAGTTTTCTTTTGTGCGAGTTATTATCCTTCCGTTTCGTGCTGGTTTTTAGCCCAGCTCTGCCAGACTTTCATGGGCTTACTTGAAAGAAAATGAAAAGCAACATCAAGCTTACTGAAATAGCTAGAAGGAAGTGTTGGACACCTTCCCCATCACGGTTCATAGACAAACTATTGCAATGTATAAACAAATGGTGGGATGAATTTTTTGCCGCCCATCACACTAGAAAGCACACGTGTGTAGTGGTTTTTTAGGTAGCACACCAAGCCTTGGAGTACATCCACATGAATAATTCATGTAGTTTGCTTTTGCGTGAATAGTTGGCATGCCTTATCATGCGGTTTTCAGTTTATTGCTGCCCAAAAGTCTATTGTGAAGATAGTATTTCTTCCTATTACTCGGTGAAAAAGAGAGCAACATCACACGTACTAAAGTAGCCAAAAAGCAGTCAATGCTGGGACATGTCTCCCTTTACCATTGGCAGTAGATCCATCACAACCTATTAGTCAATGATGGGATAAATTCCCTCACTAGACTAGAAAGTGCATTTCTTCCCGAGTAACCATTAATTTCTTTTTCATTTGTCAAAAATGACCTGGCATGAGGTGGCCCACCTAGCATGTTTTTCGTCTTAGGCTGGTCATAGTGGGGTGTAACATATACTAGTATCATGCATATGATACTAGTGTAACTACATCTATAGTACACAGTATCATAAAGTAGTATCATATGTGGTCTCATTTATTACCATGTATGACACATAGTAGCATAACATTTATTATGTTACGGTATCTACCTATATTACTATGACCCTCTCTCTCTCTTCTTTAATTATCTGCCACATAAGTATGTTTACGAGTCCCAAGTATATGATACTAGTTATGTTACTCCCACTATAGCCAGCCTTAGCCTCACAAAAAAAGTTGATATCTATGAATGAACAGAATGCACAACTAAAAGAAAGACAAAAGGCAACATCAAACTTACCGAAGAAGCCAGTGGGTTTTAACTTCTCGACCAAGGATATACAGCCCGTCCCTTTCTCTGTGTTGACTTGCACTAGAGTGTGACCTAGAAACATAAATAAGCAATAATTAGCATTTACATCGAAAGATATTCAGATAGCAACAGCACTAATTTGGAAGATATTATCTCGTGATTATACGCTAAGTTGAATAGTAACAATAATGTGCTTCGCAGCCTTATAATACTACTTCTGGAAGGGCATGCGCATTACAGCGTGTTTAAGTACAGTGAAAGAAAGAAAAAGGGTTACACGTCGTGCTTGAGATTAACCAAGAGCAAGGTGACCTCTGCTTGAAGCCAGAAATCCTCGCTGTGTTCATCCCTCCAAAAGACGTAAACTTAACTAGTATCCAACCGTGTTTGACGACGGCCGGGAAGTGACAGTGCTGCCGAAAGCAACTTAAAAAATCAATTCAAAATTTCAATTTCTGTGAAAGCATTATGCAACTTCATAATTGATAATTGATAATTGACGTGTTGATTATGTGTACCGCATGCATGCTCCTGTCTTCGATCTAGTTAGCCATGCATGGTTCTTTTCGAGGGTTGTTATGGAGTCGTATTTTCAAATTAGTAGGCACGCAGGACATGATGATCTATCCACCTTGTCTTGTTCCCGCCCTAATCGACGGCGGTGATGTGATGTTCCGCAGGAGGGTATCCATCTGCACAGCGTTAGTTAATCATGCAAATAGCGCAGCTCACGAGTGATCGAAATCATGCCAGCATTATACTTCTTCCGTTCCAAATTACTCGTTGTAGAAATGAATGTATCTAGAAGTAAAATACATCTAGATACATTCATACCTGCGACAAGTAATTCGGAACGGAGGGAGTATGTACGTAGGCACGTAGGACCCTCGTAAAAAGTACTGTACAACAGATGATCGATCACATTATACGACTGGTCACACATTGACTCCCTAAAACGCCCGATCTGTACCCTGCTGGATCTGACAAAAATGTCTCGTCATTTGATAAAGATGGCTAGTGCCCTTCGTTGAGCTATTAATTATTGGAGCCATGCATCAGAAAATTGAATTAATCATGACTGAATCCAACTCTTAAAGGGTGCTGGGATCCAAAAAACTTATTTTAGTTTGACTAAAAATAGTCTCTTTAAGAGGCTAAAGTTCCAAGCACCCCTGATTAAAGAGGGACTAAAACTAATCTTGAAACTAAAAGTTTTTAATCAGGGGTACCCCTACTAAAATGTGGATTAGTCCTCTCTCTTCTTATTTAACTCCTCTCCTTTAGCACCGACGAGTTCTGGATTGGAGGGTTTGGAGAATAATAAATGCTCATTAACTTGATTTTAGTCTCTTTATTATTTGGATCCAAGCATGGGTGAGGCTAGCAAGTTTTAGTCCCACTACTTTTAGTCATGAGATTAAAACGTATCCAAGCACCCTCTTAATCTTTGCATCTTGGGTGGTACAGTACTTCTGTTGACATTTCAGGATCAAATGAAGTTGTATTAAAGTTGGGTCAATTAATTTGGATCGGAGGGAGTAGTATACTTTTATTCTCAACGACGGTCCGTGATTCACAATGAAATGCAGTTTTTTTTCAAGAAAATCAAGAAAACATTCTCGGTAAATCTACTGAAATACTAGTCCTTCACAACAATGGCTGGTAGTGCAATGACCTCGTCAACATTTTTGTCATTGTTGCACTGGGTCTCTGGAAACTGCCATCCACCTTTGCAAGGATTGCCCTTTCAACTAGGCGGTCCATTGCCTTGTGCACGCCTGGGTCGGCGATCAAATCCTTATTGGGTCCTGAAGCTCCACTCTGTCGATTAACACGCGGTGGAACGAAGTGGTGCGCCACATGGAGAAGGGGCAAAAGTGTGTGGGCATTTTTTAGAGGAAAGACAGATGTCATATGTGGAGAACACCAAATGTGGGTTCATCATATTTAACAGGAATGGATTAGTGAAATTGGTGATACCTTTAAGAAGAAGAAATAATATAACATATAAAACTAAATCAAATAATATAGTTTTCTAGCAAAGAATGAATTAGTGGCAACGATATTACCCCTTCAGAAGAATTTGTTTGAAATGAATTAATAGAAATAATGACAAAATTTACACCCAATTTACACAGAAATTATGTTATTTATAAAGAATAAGCATATAATAGTTGAATTTTCAAAAAAAATCCTACGAAGTAATGAATTGGGGGCATTGGTGTTACCCTTAAATAAAACCAAAATCAAAACCAAATTACATGAATAAAATTTTCTAAGTAAGAATGAACTAGTGGCATTGGTAATACTCCATCTATCCCATAATGTAAGACATTTTTTGAGGGACAAGGGAGTACCATTTAAGAAAGAAAAAGGAAAAGATACTTGAAAAACTTGCACACAATTTTCACTGAAAGTGCACTTTTTGTAATATGCAAAGACGGGGCATATAATAGGAGAGTGGCGAAATGGCTTCCAAGCTCGTCTGCTCCTGCCCGTAAAACAAAAATAAAATAAAATAACTGATTTATTTAATTTTTTTTGCATAAAAGATGTTTGAGTGCGTGAGTCCGTGCCAATTTTAAGCGTGTTCGGACCGACTTTTCATTTATTTTGCTGAGATTCCACCGGCGCATCGCACCTACGATGGACATGCATGGATATATAGCTAGTTGATTGCCCTTTTGACTGGCGTCTCCGGCCGGCCGAATCAAGCCAGGACGCCTCCGCCTTCCCGTGACAGCCACTAACTACGGCTTCGGCTTGACTTCTCACGGCGGGTCCTGCCGGCCAGCACGCGTCTATCACCTGACCTCACCCCCGCTCGGCCGCCTCTAGCTTCCACTTGTGATAATGGCGGCCACTGTATGCATATGGATATCCACGGCCATATGCTGAGAGAACAAGAAAAGTTTCGTCGACGGAAAAAGGTTTCTATTGTCAGTTCTCCTTTGTAACCATCTGGCCTGCACTTGCACATGATGCTTGATGCACCGGCTCTCTTTTCAGCTGAGAGTGTATCTTTACCTGCCTAGCTAGCCTGCTTACAGACACACTGGCTGACTGACTGACCGGCACACCAATTTTGATCAGTTTGTTTTGGGTTGCCATTCTCGTGCTGCTGATGCTAATGTCTCGCTAGCTGAAGCACACACATACATCTCATAAACAGGTTTTAGAGGACTCCCGAAAAATAGCACGAATTTTACTCGATTCAGGTGCTCGCAGCCTCGCACTAAGATATTCGGGATTGAGGTGGGTCAAGGGGCTGTTGAGTGCCTTCGCTGGCCACCTCCCTGCAGTCAGGCAGCAATCACCAGGTCACTCATGGCATATCCGAATCTCAAACTCCTCGGAAACGATTCATCACACACGCACATACATATATTTGGCTCATTAACGGTTTGCTTCAGTTAGGCTAATGAAGATTTATGGAGAAACGCACACACTTGCTACGTGTACATCTAAAAAAAAATAACCAAACAGTTGCTTCTGAAACTCTCGAAAAGATTCGCTGCTGGCGACGTTAGCTCCAACAGCCCGGTGCACGCGCGCCACTTGTCCGCCGGCCGGAGTGCCAAGAGGAGGAGGACCCGGCCGAAGTGCCACGACGAAGGAGGAGCAGCGCACTCAACTCAACTCCGCACGTGGCACGCCGGCGGGAGAGACCGCCGCAGCATCGTCGGATGATGACTGGCAGTGCTACTTGCAACGTCCATCGATCGGTTGATGTGGCCGCCTGACTCGGAAAGAAACACACAACGGATCAAGTCATTTCATCAGCTTTTCAACTGACATACTCACATTCACATACGGTCGGTTAGCTGAGACGGCAGTGCGAGTGATCTCGAGTAGAGACAAGGCCGGCAGCCAAGGCGTTCCTCATCTCTGGAACTCTGCAGCTCCGTTCGTTGAACAGCCAATCGACCCATGTGGGTTTCTGAGGCTGCCGTTACTTGGCCCCGTAAAATATCAGCACTTCACAGGAGGCTGCTACTACTACTACTTCTACTCTTGATCCTTTTGTTTTCTCTCTGTCTTTGGACGCCGATCAATTGCTTTCACGATCTTTTACGCGCGCAGCCTGCGTTTGGCATAGCGACGTGGGAACAGAAACTGGCCGTCATTTGTTCACAACTTCTCATGTACTTCTGAATCTGATCGACCATAGACAAAAGTGTCACTTGGCTAGGTTTTTGTACTCCAAATAAGAACAGTCGACAGTGACAAAACAAACAACTCTCCAACCATGTGTACCAAACCTAATTAACATGGTAAGGTCACCACTAATTAGACGTGTGACATATACCCTAGTTGGGCATGCATTTGGGGTGCACCTTTTGTCTATGGTGCACCACTAATTAAACAAACAACTCTCCAACCATATGCACTTTTCCTTATCTTGCACCTTTTGGCTGCATTGATTGCAAAAAAAAGGTTGGAGCGCAGCACATGAATTCAGGACTACTGCATTATATTATGTGCATAGTACTGCTACCTCAGTATACTTGGATTTAAAGTATCATATGTAGTAGATTCCAAAGAGGATCACAATGACAACATTTGTTATTTTTAACACACTGATACGTCCAACATGTGTTTAAAACAAAGAGTATATTCCTGCAACATACTGAAAGATTCTAGAGTATTTTAATCAGCAAACTTATGCCGAATTAGTGCAAGAAGAGGTACACAGAGCCTATCTGTAACGAAATTTCTCAGAAGATTGACTCGCCTTGTATCCCAAAGATTTTGGAGTGACGTAGAGGCGCCAGATACATATACATGGGGATATCCTTATCCAGGTGGCATCTACTCATCTCCATCTCATCAACTCTACGAATTTTTCCTTCTACTTGGTCTGCAAGAAATTTTTTACCAATATTGCTCCAGGGTCCAGATACCTCGTGTCATGAAGTGTGTAGAAAAGCGTGTGTGCTTGTGGATTTAAATTATCACACGTTGACATGTGTGACGTGACGTGGAGGGCTGGCTAGTGGATGGAATGAGATTTCATGTTACAAACTCCGGGTTGCCATGGCGGAGCTAGACCCAAAACATTTGGGGGAGGGAGGATGGGCGAAACGCAAAAGATGAAGAGTTGGCAGGGGAGGAGGCGGGCAAACGCTATTTTTTTTTTCTAATCTACGCCCTTTAAATAAAAAATCTTTAGGGATATCTCCAAGGCTGGGGGTTGTGCCCCGCCCACCACATAGCTCCGTCGTTGCCGGGTTGATAGTCTTCTGAAATCCGTTGCAATGATGAGTGATGACATGATCCTCGCATGGAGCTCCAAAACTATGACTTGAAAGTAAGTGTGCTATCATATTTGATTAATATGTTGATTTGTATCCAGAGTAAACAATTCGCCGTTCAAGTCTACATAGTGTTACAGAGGCATACCATGCATATGTACTAAATATTGTACCAACACAGCCTACTGGATGCATTTTTTTGTGGGGTGAACGTAGCTTTGTTAGCCATGGCCCATGGGCAACCTTTTCACACAGCAAAAATATGAAAGGAAATTGCAAGGATCGCATTACCTAAAAAATTCTCACTTGGAAGAATCTTGCAATCATGGGCCAAGCCCATAGCCCAAGCTGCCACTTGTGTCTTGCGAGCAAAGAAATGGTAGATTCTCAAAATAAAAAGCAAAGAAACAGTTACACACCTATGGCTATAGAGTTTGCCCCTTTCATGTCGGAGGTGCCGAAAAGCGGTCAATGCTGGGACATGTGTCGATTTTTTTTGGCATGATTTATCGCTATCTATAAATCGGTGGGATTAATTCCCTTGTTGCCCCTTAGACTAGAAAGTGTGCTTTCCTTGAGGAAGCGACATTATTATTATTATTTTGCAAAAGAATGACCTGCCGTGAGGTGGCCCACCTACCCTAGACGAGCATCCATGTGCATAAATCGTGCAGTTTCCTTTTGCTTGAGTTATCGGCCCGTCGTTTCGTGCGGATTTTCAGCTAGGCTCCGACAGAGTTCCCGCGAGTTACTCGAAAATAACCACCAAAAGCAACATCAAGCTTGCTGAAACAGCTAGAGGGCGGTGTTGGACATTTTACCCATCACCTTTGTGCCCAATCCATTGCAATCTATAAACTAATGTTGGGACGAATTTCTTACCGCCCCTCACGCTAGAAAGCACACGTGTGTAGTGGTTTTCTTGGTGGCCCATCAAGCCTTGGCCAACATCCGCATGCAACATTCATGTAGTTTCCTTTTGTGCGAGTAGTCGACATTCTTTTTCGCGCCATTTCCGGTTTATCCCCGCCAAAAAGACGGTTGTAAAGGTCGTTTTTCTGCCAGTTAATCAGGAAAAAAATAAATGGTAACATCACACCTACTGAAGTAGCCAAAAAAGTTGTCAATACTGGGAAATGTCTCCCATTACCATTGGCGGCAGATCCATCATAATCTATTAAGACATGGGATGCATTCCCAACACTCCCACCCCTCGGACTAGAAAGCACAATTCTTTCAGAGTTACAATTAATTTCTTTTTTCGTTTGTCAAAAATGACTTGTCATGAGGCGCCCCACCAAGCCGGTTTTTCCAAGATGGTTGTATATATCTATGGACGATCAAAGTGTACAACTAAAAAAAACAGAAATTGACATCAAACATACTGAAGCCAGTGAGTTTTAACTTCTGGACCAAGGATAAGCAGCCCGTCTCTTCTCCGATGTGACTTGCACTAGAGTGCGACCTAGAGACATAAATAAGCAATAATTAGCATCTACTCAGAATGACATTCAGATAGCAACAGCAGTAATTTAGAAGATATTATCTCATGATTATACGCTAAGTTGAATAACAATAAAGCGCTTAGCAGGCCCTAGTAATTCTTCTGGAAGGGCAGGCGCATTACCGCGGTTAAGTACAGTGAAAGAAACAAAATGGGTTACACGTCGTGTGCTTGTACGCTTAACCGAGACCGAGGTGACCTCTGCTTGAAGGCAGCAAATCATAGCTGTGTTCATCCCGCCCAAAGACGTAAACTTAACTAGAATCCAACCGTGTTTGACGACGGCCGGGAAGTGACTGTGCTGCCGAAAGCAAATCAATCAATAATTAGTTTACAATTTCATTTCTGTGAAAGCGTTATGCAACTTCATGATTAACATTGCAACGATTAGTTTTGAAGTCTCGGCGCGGCACTGAGTTACTTACGTACTACGTGGCCACCGATTATGTGTACCACATGCGTGCTCCTGTCTTCGATCAATAGCTAAGCCATTAGCCATGCATGGTTCTTTTGGAGGGTAGTTAGGGAGTCGTATCTTTAAATTCGTAGGCACGCAGGACATGATGATCTATCCATCTTGTCTTGTTCCCGCGCTAACAGACGACTGGTCGATGTGATGTTCCGCAGGAGGGTATCCATCCGCACAGCGTTAGTTAATCATGCAAATAGCTCAGCTCACGAGTGATCGGAATCATGCCAGCATTATATATTCTCTGATGGTGTCTTTAATCGGATATATGCAGGCAAACGTAGGACCCTCGCAGAGAGTACAAGAACCGATCCATCAAGATACAACTGGTCACCCATTGATTCCCCAAAACGACCGATTTGTACCCTGCTGGATTGGACAAAAATGTCTCCTCACTTGATAAAGATGGCTCGTGCCCTACCTCGAGATATAATTACAGGAGCCATGCATCACAAATTGTACTCATGACTGAATCCGACTCCTAATCTTTGCATCTTGGGTGGTACTCCTACAGTAGTTCTTTTGTCAGTTCAGGGACCCCCAGTTCACTCCGATCATCAACCTGAAAGCAACACGATCTAGCCAGCGACCGTGTTACAGCAACAGAGCCACTACTTTAGGTCTTCTCCAATGTTGTCCCTCAAACCGGACACCGCATCCGTCCGTGATCAGGGTGGATCAGTCCACGAATATTGATGCGAGAATCGGCCATCCAAGCTTAGCCACATATGTTTCAAGCCGGATTTCAACTAACTGGACGAATTACATGCAAACTGGACGATTTTCATTTAAACTGGATCACATTCATTACATTTTGAAAAGGAAAAAAATGACCGAACATAAACATAACCTATGGCGGAACCGGTCGGTAGTCCCCCCATGTCCTTGTTGTTCCCTTCCGGCGGTCACCGGGCTCATCTCGCCGTTTCCATGAATGGCGCAGATAAGGCCCGCGAAGTGAAGTGTGGTCGCGGAGGAGGAAGGGTAGAACATGGGAGACAAACCGGATTACTTGGGACCTGAGGCCCCACCTCCTTCCATGCCATACTCATCCTCGTCGGAGTCTGCGACTTGTCCGTCGCCGGTGGACGAGAGGTCTATGATGGACGTGGAGGGCCGGCATGCCCGTCGTCCCATCGGCGTGGCCAAACGTTGTTAGGCGGTGCGTAGGACGCGCAACTGGAACTGTTCTCGTTCGCGATCGCCAGCGCCACCTCCGCGTCCAACCGCGTCGCGGCGTGGGCGCGAGGGGCCTCGTAGAGCACCCGCTGCTTGGCGACGAAGTTGTGGTTCGTCGTGGCCATGGCTTCCTCGCTCGTGCGCTCCCATAGATTTGGCCATCTGTCAGCTGGTGCTACTCGAGAAGGAACGGGTTGTACCATTGCTCCTCCCGCGACTGCCAGAAGCCGAAATAGGTGCCAGCGCTGGCTACTCCTCCGCCATGACGATGTTGAATTGCGCCTGCGCCTTGTCCATCATCAAGCTGGCATACACCTGCTCCTGCTGCGGCACGGAGTCCTTGTTGGAGCCAGTCTTCATTGTGTGGTGGCACGGCGGCTCTGCCAAGCAGTGATGACTCACAACTATAAGGAATCAATCGTGGTCCTTTTGGTATGTAAGAGTGTTGCACCCAAAAAGGAGCATAAGAAATTGATAGGCATTTTTCAGCAAGGATTTCACTGCATGTGTTGTAAGATAGTTTTGATAGATAGTTTGGTAGCAAAATAATTTGTAACAAGGTAACAAGTAATAATATAGCAAGGTGCAGCAAGTGTCCCAATCCTTAGTTGTGCTAATAAAAAGTCGGTGGTATTTCTTATAATTAAAATGCTCTTAAGGACACACACGAATATCACCAAGTTACTTTCACCACCATTCATTAACTTACGTTCATTGCCTTGATAAGTGTTATGTGGGTAGGCCAGAGCTAAGGTACTGTCTTTACTTGAATAGATATCCACTTATGATTATATTCCCCATGTAAGCATCCACAACTACAAGAGAAGTAATTAAAATAAATCTAATCATAGCATTAAACATGTGGATCCAAAACAGTCCCTTACAGAATAACTCGTAAACTGGGTTTTAGATTTCTATAACTCCTGCAACCCATCATCTACAAACTAATTCCATAATGCCTTCCCCTAGTCCCAACAATGATAAAGTGTCATGTAGTCGACGTTCACATAACACCACTAGAGGAAAAACAACACAACATAATATAAAAACAATGAACGGTAATCAACTTCACATGATTACTTGTAAAAATACTTCTCACATTCCTAAAAAACAAATAGAACCACCCACAACTCATCATATTGATCATGATCAGTGGGTATAAATGTATAATTAACAATCTAAATACAATAATTTTCATCAATTAAACCAATTAGCATCAACTACAAGATGTAATCAACACTACTAGAACCCCTCAGGTACCAATCTGATATTTGATAGAAAGATTGAATACAAAGGATGAACTAGGGTTTGGTGATGAGATGGTGCTGATGAAGATGTTGATGAAGATGATGATCCCCATGATGAGCGGAGTGTTGGTGATAATGAATGCTTTGATTTTCGCTTCCTGGAGGGAAGTTCATTGGCAGAACCGTGCCGGAGAGCAAAAATGTTCCGCTCAAGTTCCTCCCCGCAGACCATGGGGAAAGTCTCAATTTTTTTCTGTGATTTTTCTAGGGAAAATGTGAATTTATGGCCAAAGGGCATCAGGAGGTGAGCCACCAGGGCCCCACATGGACAGGTGACGCGATGACTAGGGGCTACACCGCACCACCTGTACATGTGTCTGGCTAGTCGGTCCCTTCTAGCATATCTTTGCTCCATAATTCGTCATCTATTCCAAAATAATTCTCCAAATATCCATGCTTCATGTTGAGCTCCGAAGAATTGCTTTCTCTTCTGTTGATATTTTAGGTCGAGAATTTCAGCTGCCAGCAATCCCTCTCACTTTGTATAATGTGCATTTTGAGATAGAAATGGTTTTAGAATTGCACAAAATTGTGAAGTATATCATTAAAATAAGATAAATTACAGTAGAAAATAATGATCTAAAATGGACGTATCAGGCGGTCATAAGGGCGGCCACCACGTGCTTCTACTTGTTGGGGAACGTAGTAATTTCAAAAAAATTCCTACGCACACGCAAGATCATGGTGATGCATAGCAACGAGAGGGGGAGAGTGTGATCTACGTACCCTTGTAGATCGACAACGAAAGCGTTAACTTGGTTGATGTAGTCGTACGTCTTCACGGCCCGACCGATCAAGCACCGAAACTACGGCACCTCCGAGTTCTAGCACACGTTCAGCTCGATGACGATCCCCGGACTCCGATCCAGCAAAGTGTCGGGGAAGAGTTCTGTCAGCACGACGGCGTGGTGACGATCTTGATGTACTACCGTCGCAGGGCTTCGCCTAAGCACCGCTACAATATTATCGAGGACTATGGTGGAAGGGGGCACCGCACACGGCTAAGAATATGATCACGTGGATCAACCTGTGTCTCTAGGGGTGCCCCTGCCTCCGTATATAAAGGCTCAAGGGAGGAGGGCCGGCCGGCCAGGATATGCGCGCCAGGAGGAGTCCTACTCCTTCTGGGAGTAGGACTCCCCCCTTTCCTAATTGGAATAGGATTCGCGGAGGGGGGAAAAGAGGGTAGAGAGGAGGAAGGGGGGCCGGCCCCCTCTCCTTGTCCTATTCGGACCAAGGGGGGAGGGGCGCGCGGCCCATCTATGGCCACCTCTCCTCTCTTCCACCAAGACCCACTAAGGCCCATATACCTCCCAGGGGGGTTCCGGTAACCTCCCGGTACTCCGGTAAAATCCCGATTTCACCCGAAACACTTCCGATATCCAAACATAGGCTTCCAATATATCAATCTTTATGTCTCGACCATTTCGAGACTCCTCGTCATGTCCGTGATCACATACGGGACTCCGAACAACCTTCGGTACATCAAAATGCATAAACTCATAATATAACTGTCATCGTAACCTTAAGCGTGCGGACCCTACGGGTTCGAGAACAATGTAGACATGACCGAGACACGTCTCCGGTCAATAACCAATAGCGGAACCTGGATGCTCATATTGGCTCCTACATATTCTACGAAGATGTTTTATCGGTCAGACCGCATAACAACATACGTTGTTCCCTTTGTCATCGGTATGTTACTTGCCCGAGATTCGATCGTCGGTATCCTATACCTAGTTCAATCTCGTTACCGGCAAGTCTCTTTACTCGTTCTGTAATACATCATCCCGCAACTAACTCATTAGTTGCAATGCTTGCAAGGCTTAAGTGATGTGCATTACCGAGAGGGCCCAGAGATACCTCTCCGACAATCAGAGTGACAAATCCTAATCTCGAAATACGCCAACCCAACATGTACCTTTGGAGACACCTGTAGAGCTCCTTTATAATCACCTAGTTACGTTGTGACGTTTGGTAGCACACAAAGTGTTCGTATGGCAAACGGGAGTTGCATAATCTCATAGTCATAGGAACATGTATAAGTCATGAAGAAAGCAATAGCAACATACTAAACAATCAGGTGCTAAGCTAATGGAATGGGTCATGTCAATCAGATCATTCACCTAATGATGTGATCCCGTTAATCAAATAACAACTCTTTTTCCATGGTTAGGAAACATAACCATCTTTGATTAACGAGCTAGTCAAGTAGAGGCATACTAGTGACACTCTGTTTGTCTATGTATTCACACATGTATTATGTTTCTGATTAATACAATTCTAGCATGAATAATAAACATTTATCATGATATAAGGAAATAAATAATAACTTTATTATTGCCTCTAGGGCATATTTACTTCAGTCTCCCACTTGCACTAGAGTCAATAATCTAGTTCACATCACCATGTGATTTAACACTAATAGTTCACATCTTTATGTGATTAGTTCACATCTTCATGTGACCAACACCCAAAAGGTTTACTAAGGTGTGATCATATTTTGCTTGTGAGAGAAGTTTAGTCAACGAGTCTTCCACATTCAGATCCATCTGTATTTTGCAAAATTCTTATGTCAACAATGCTCTGCACAGAGCTACTCTAACTAATTGCTCCCACTTTCAATATGTATCCAGATTGAGACTTAGAGTCATCTGGATTAGTGTCAAAACTTGCATCGACGTAACCCTTTACGACGAACCTTTTTTTTTCACCTCCATAATCGAGAAACATATCCTTATTCCCCTAAGGATAATTTTGACCGATGTCCAGTGATCTACTCCTAGATCACTATTGTACTACCTTGCCAAAATCAGTGTAGGGTATACAATAGATCTGGTACATAGCATGGCATACTTTATAGAACCTATGGCTGAGGCATAGGGAATGACTTTCATTCTCTTTCTATCTTTTGTTGTGGTCGGGTTTTGAGTTTTACTCAATTTCACACCTTGTAACACAAACAAGAACTCTTTCTTTGACTGTTCTATTTTGAACTACTTCAAAATCTTGTCAAGGTATGTACTCATTGAAAAAAAAACTTATCAAGCGTCTTGATCTATCTCTATAGATCTTGATGTTCAATATGTCAGCAGCTTCACCGAGGTCTTTCTTTGGAAAATTCCTTTCAAAACACTCATTTATGCTTTGCAGAATAATTCTATATTATTTCCGATCAACAATATGTCATTCACATATACTTATCAGAAATGTTGTAGTGCTCCCACTCACTTTTTTGTAAATACAGGCTTCATCACAAGTCTGTATAAAACTATATGCTTTAATCAACTTATCAAAGCGTATATTCCAACTCTGAGATGCTTGCACCAGTCCATAGATGGATCGCTGGAGCTTGCATATTTTGTTAGCATCTTTAGGATTGACAAAACCTTCTGGTTGTATCATATACAACTCTTCCTTAATAAATCTATTAAGGAATGCAGTTTTGTTTATCCAATTTGCCAGATTTTATAAAATGCGGCAATTGCTAACATGATTCGGACAGATTTAAGCATAGATACGAGTGAGAAATTCTCATCGTAGTCAACACCTTGAACTTGTTGAAAACCTTTTGCGACAATTCTAGCTTTGTAGATAGTAACACTACTATCAGCGTCCGTCTTCCTCTTGAAGATCCATTTATTCTCAATTGCTTGCCGATCATCGGGCAAGTCAACCAAAATCCATACTTTGTTCTCATACATGGATCCCATCTTAGATTTCATGGCCTCAAGCCATTTTGCGGAATCTGGGCTCACCATCGCTTCTTCGTAGTTCGTAGGTTCGTTATGATCAAGTAGCATGACCTCCAGAACAGGATTACCGTACCACTCTGGTGCGGATCTCACTCTGGTTTACCTACGAGATTCGGTAGTAACTTGATCTGAAGTTACATGATCATCATCATTAGCTTCCTCACTAATTGGTGTAGTAGTCACAGGAACAGATTTCTGTGATGAACTACTTTCCAATAAGGGAGAAGGTACAATTACCTTATTAAGTTTTCTACTTTCCTCCCACTCATTTCTTTCGAGAGAAACTCCTTCTCTGGAAAGATTCTGAATTTAGCCACAAAAGTCTTGCCTTCGGATCTGTGATAGAAGGTGTACCCAACAGTCTCCTTTGGGTATCCTATGAAGACACATTTCTCCGATTTGGGTTTGAAACTTTTTCACATAAGCATCGTTGCCCCAAACTTTAAGAAACGATAACTTTGGTTTCTTGCCAAACCACAGTTCAGATTGTGTCGTCTCAGCGGACTTAGATGGTGCCCTTTTTAACGTGAATGCAGCTGTCTTTAATGCATAACCCCAAAACGATAGTGGTAAATCGGTAAGAAACATCATAGGTTGCACTATATCCAATAAAGTACGGTTATGACGTTCGGACACACCATTATGCTGAGGTGTTCCATGTGGCATGAGTTTGTGAAACTATTCCACATTATTTTAATTGAAGACCAAACTCGCAACTCAAATATTTGTCTCCTCGATCAGATCGTAGAAACTTTATTTTCTTGTCACGATGATTTTCCACTTCACTCTGAAATTCTTTGAACTTTTCAAATGTTTCAGACTTATGTTTCATCAAGTAAATATACCCATATCTGCTCAAATCATCTGTGAAGTTCAGAAAATAACGATACTTGCCGTGAGCCTTAACACTCATCGGACCGCATACATCAGTATGTATTATTTCTAATAAGTCAGTTGCTCGCTCCGGAGAATGGAGTCTTAGTCATCTTGCCCATGAGGCATGGTTTGCAAGCATCAAGTGATTCATAATCAAGTGATTCCAAAATCCCATCAGCATGGAGTTTCTTCATGCGCTTTACACCAATATGAACTAAACGACAGTGCTACAAATAAGTTGCACTATCATTATTAACTTTGCATCTTTTGGTTTCAATATTATGATTATGTGTATCACTACGATCGAGATCCAACGAACTATTTTCATTGGGTGTGTAACCATATAAGGTTTTATTCATGTAAACAGAACAACAATTTATTCTCTTATTTAAATGAATAACCGTATTACAATAAACATGATCAAATCATATTCATGCTTAACGCAAACACCAAATAACAGTTATTCAGGTTCAACACTAATCCCGAAAGTATAGGGAGTGTGCGATGATGATCATATCAATCTTGGAACCACTTCCAACACACATCGTCACTTCACCCTTAACTAGTCTCTGTTTATTCTGCAACTCCCGTTTCGAGTTACTAATCTTAGCAGCTGAACTAGTATCAAATACTGAGACCCTTAACTAGTCTCTGTTTATTCTGCAACTCCCGTTTCGAGTTACTAATCTTAGCAACTGAACTAGTATCAAATACTGAGGGGTTACTATAAACACTAGTAAAGTACACATCAATAACATGTATATCAAATATACTTATGTTCACTTTGCCATCCTTCTTATCTGCCAATCACTTGGGGTAGTTCCGCTTCAAGTGACCAGTCCCTTTGCAGTAGAAACACTTAGTCTCAGGCTTAGGACCAGACTTGGGCTTCTTCACTTGAGCAGCAACTTGCTTGCTGTTCTTCTTGAAGTTCCCCTTCTTCCCTCTGCCCTTTTCTTAAAACTAGTGGTCTTGTCTACCATCAACACTTGATGTTTTTCTTGATTTCTACCTTCGTCAATTTCCGCATTACGAAGAGCTTGGAAATCGTTTCCGTTATCCCTTGCATATCATAGTTCATCACGAAGTTCTACTAACTTGGTGATGTGACTAGAGAATTCTGTCAATCACTATCTTATCTGGAAGATTAACTCCCACTTGATTCAAGCGATTGTAGTACTCAGACAATCTGGGCACATGCTCACTAGTTGAGCGATTCTCCTCCATCTTTTAGCTATAGAACTTGTTGGAGACTTCATATCTCTCAACTCGGGTATTTGCTTGAAATATTAACTTCAACTCCTGGAACATCTCATATGCTCCATGACGTTCAAAACGTCTTTGAAGTCCCGATTCTAAGCCATTAAGCATGGTGCACTAAACTATCAAGTAGTCATCATATTGAGCTAGCCAAACGTTCATAACATCTGCATCTGCTCCTGCAATAGGTCCGTCACCTAGCGGTGCATCAAGGACATAATTCTTCTGTGCAGCAATGAGGATAAACCTCAGATCACGGATCCAATCTGCATCATTGTTACTAACATCTTTCAACACAATTTTCTCTAGGAACATATCAAAATAAACATAGGGAAGCAACAACGCGAGCTATTGATCTACAACATAATTTGCAAAATACTACCAGGACTAAGTTCATGATAAATTTAAGTTCAATTAATCATATTACTTAAGAACTCCCACTTAGATAGACATCCCTCTAATCCTTTAAGTGATTACGTAATCCAAATCAACTAAACCATGTCCGATCATCACGTGAGATGGAGTAGTTTCATTGGTGAACATCACTATGTTGATCATATCTACTATATGATTCACGCTCGACCTTTCGGTCTCCGTGTTCCGAGGCCATATCTATATATGCTTGGCTCGTCAAGTATAACCTGAGTATTCCGCGTGTGCAACTGTTTTGCACCCGTTGTATTTGAACGTAGAGCCTATCACACCCGATCATCACGTGGTGTCTCAGCACGAAGAACTTTCGCAATGGTGCATACTTAGGGAGAACACTTCTTGATAATTAGTGAGAGATCATCTTATAATGCTACCGTCAATCAAAGCAAGATAAGATGCATAAAAGATAAACATCACATGCAATCAATATAAGTGATATGATATGGCCATCATCATCTTGTGCTTGTGATCTCCATCTCCGAAGCACCGTCGTGATCACCATCGTCAACGGCGCGACACCTTGATCTCCATTGTAGCATCGTTGTCGTCTCGCCAATCTCATGCTTCCATGACTATCGCTACCGCTTAGTGATAAAGTAGAGCATTACAGCGCGATTGCATTGCATACAATAAAGCGACAACCATATGGCTCCTGCCAGTTGCCGATAACTTGGTTACAAAACATGATCATCTCATACAATAAAATTTAGCATCATGTCTTGACCATATCACATCACAACATGCCCTGCAAAAATAAGTTAGACGTCCTCTACTTTGTTGTTGCATGTTTTACGTGGCTGCTACGGGCTTAAGCAAGAACCAATCTTACCTACGCATCAAAACCACAATGATAGTTTGTCAAGTTGGTGCTGTTTTAACCTTCACAAGGACCGGGCGTAGCCACACTCGGTTCAACTAAAGTTGGAGAAACTGTCACCCGCAAGCCACCTATGTGCAAAGCACGTTGGGAGAACTGGTCTCGCGTAAGCGTACGCGTAATGTCGGTCCGGGCCGCTTCGTCCAACAATACCGCCGAACCAAAGTATGACATGTTGGTAAGCAGTATGACTTATATCGCCCACAACTCACTTGTGTTCTACTCGTGCATATAACATCAACATATAAAACCTAGGCTCGGATGCCACTGTTGGGGAACGTAGTAATTTCAAAAAAAATTCTACGCACACGCAAGATCATGGTGATGCATAGCAACGAGAGGGGGAGAGTGTGATCTACGTACCCTTGTAGATCGACAACGAAAGCGTTAACTTGGTTGATGTAGTCGTACGTCTTCACGGCCCGACCGATCAAGCACCGAAACTACGACACCTCCGAGTTCTAGCACACGTTCAGCTCGATGACGATCCCCGGACTCCGATCCAGCAAAGTGTCAGGGAAGAGTTCTGTCAGCACGACGGCGTGGTGACGATCTTGATGTACTACCGTCACAGGGCTTCGCCTAAGCACCGCTACAATATTATCGAGGACTATGGTGGAAGGGGGCACCGCACACGGCTAAGAATATGATCACGTGGATCAACTTGTGTCTCTAGGGGTGCCCCTGCCTCCGCATATAAAGGCTCAAGGGAGGAGGGCCGGCCGGCCAGGATATGCGCGCCAGGAGGAGTCCTACTCCTTCTAATTGGAATAGGATTCACGGAGGGGGAAAAAGAGGAGAGAGAGAGGAGGAAGGGGGGCCGGCCCCCTCTCCTTGTCCTATTCGGACCAAGGGGGGGAGGGGCATGCGGCCCATCTATGGCCACCTCTACTCTCTTCCACCAAGGCCCACTAAGGCCCATATACCTCCCAGGGGGGTTCCGGTAACCTCCCGGTACTCCGGTAAAATCCCGATTTCACCCGGAACACTTCCGATATCCAAACATAGGCTTCCAATATGTCAATCTTTATGTCTCGACCATTTCGAGACTCCTCGTCATGTCCGTGATCACATACGGGACTCCGAACAACCTACGGTACATCAAAATGCATAAACTCATAATATAACTGTCATCGTAACCTTAAGCATGCGGACCCTACGGGTTCGAGAAAATGTAGACATGACCGAGACACGTCTCCGGTCAATAACCAATAGCGGAACCTGGATGCACATATTGGCTCCTACATATTCTATGAAGATCTTTTATCGGTCAGACTGCATAACAACATACGTTGTTCCCTTTGTCATCGGTATGTTACTTGCCTGAGATTCGATCGTCGGTATCCTATACCTAGTTCAATCTCGTTACCGGCAAGTCTCTTTACTCGTTTTATAATACATCATCCCGCAACTAACTCATTAGTTGCAATGCTTGCAAGGCTTAAGTGATGTGCATTACCGAGAGGGCCCAGAGATACCTCTCCGACAATCGGAGTGACAAATCCTAATCTCGAAATACGCCAACCCAACATGTACCTTTGGAGACACCTGTAGAGCTCCTTTATAATCACCCAGTTACGTTGTGACGTTTGGTAGCACACAAAGTGTTCCTATGGCAAACGGGAGTTGCATAATCTCATAGTCATAGAAACATGTATAAGTCATGAAGAAAGCAATAGCAACATACTAAACGATCGGGTGCTAAGCTAATGGAATGGGTCATGTCAATCAGATCATTCACCTAATGATGTGATCCCGTTAATCAAATAACAACTCTTTGTCCATGGTTAGGAAACATAACCATCTTTGATTAACGAGCTAGTCAAGTAGAGGCATACTAGTGACACTCTGTTTGTCTATGTATTCACACATGTATTATGTTTCCGATTAATACAATTCTAGCATGAATAATAAACATTTATCATGATATAAGGAAATAAATAATAACTTTATTATTGCCTCTAGGGCATATTTCCTTCACTACTACGTCGAGAGGCTCTCCCACAACGCATTTGCGCTCGCGGTCATGGCGGATGTGGTGCACTGAAGGACGATGTTGTTGAGCGGATGGGTTGTGGTGTGGTGTGAGTTGGGTGTGCCCGCCTTTAAATAGTGAATGCCGATGAGGCCAAGCATCCGGGTGCGTCAATGCGGAGGCACCAGAGTTGGTTTCTCGGCTGGTGAGCATGTTTTAAAGGCGGCGGACTGACAGATGGGCGTTGAATGGGTGTGTAGATATTCATCCCATCTCGTGTCGTAAATGTCTCTCCAACATTTAACAGGCGCGGACACCGCAGATGCGCCACAGGCGGCGCCCTCGGCCGGCGAGCTTCTTCAATTCCGGCGTGAGTGAGAGGTCAAATTCGCTCTAGGCCAGCATAAATGCAGAGAAGCCGCTCTAGAGCGGCATGGATGCGGATAGATGGCTTCGGGCAGGAAATTTAGGGCTAGTGTGTGTGGGAGAGGGTTTGGGTGGGCAAGGTTTGCCGGACACTTGAGTGGCAGCGGTCCGGATGCCAGCGAAGCCTCCGGTTTGCAGGAAAAGTGACGTACTAAAAAGAGCTGACCGATACAGGACAACGTTGGATGGCAAAACACGTCCGGATGGTTGTAGGCCGGCGTTGGAGATGTCCTATAATATTAAAGCATCTACAGCCGAATACACAAAATCCGGCTCTCAAACGCCCATGAAACCTAGTCATTATTTTGTACAAACGCAGACCCTATGAAGCCAAGCACGCACACCCTACCCATATGAGCATCTTTAAAAGATTGAACCATCACATCATCTTCAGTTTGACAAAGTCGTCACAGATGCCTTCGTAGTTGACGGAAACGTCTCTTTCCACATCGCCGAAAGGCCTAATATAAATCCAGAAAAATACGATCACCAATGCCAATTTTAGGACTCAAACCCTGATGGATTGGTTCAATCATAAGAAATCTAACCATCTGAACTATGCTCAGTTCGCGTATTATTACCTAGTCACTACTTTGTTATTACAGGTGGTAGCGGTCTTGGCAACCTAAACAAATGGTATTTGTTAGCATGGTAATAAGTAATTTCAACAATATATCCGTGCGAGGGTAAAAGACATCTTCAACATGAACCCACAAACCGTCCGTATCCGTTCGTACCCAGCGGTCCGGACCCCGTAAGCCATCCAACATGATACTCCATCGGTCTGTGACCGGTCCAGACCTTGGTCTTTACACAATCTAAATTTACCATGCCATCAATCATCATGGATCACATCAAGACTGGAGGAAAGGATTGGATCTCCGCTAGGGCGAAACACTTGAGTTCTATCATGCCCTGATGGTTTTTTTCCATCTGTTGAGGAGTGTTGAACCTCGCCTAAAACCTTGTGAACTCTTCCTTTTTTTTTAATGAGATGAGGCAAATCTTGCATGTAAGCTTGGATGAATCTCTACACATACTAGCCATTGACGGGCCTGGATTCCTATCCAAGACCAAAACGTCCCGGGCATGAATATTGTTCTCCGCTATGCTACAATAGCTAGTAGCCTCAACTCTTGTGGCGTTGTTCCGTTCATGCAGACAAGCCACGGCAAAATTCGCTTTACGCTTACTTCACTCGCGTCTGTACTCCAAAAGTCACCTGGATAGCTCGTTGATTGCCCATTTGACTCCCGTCTCCGGCCAAATAACCAACACGTCTCCGCCTCCGCGTGACAGCCACTAACTACGGCGGGGCACGCATCAATCACCTGACCTCGCCGCTGCTCAGTGAAAAATGTTTCTGTTGTCACCTCTGCTTTGTACTCCCTCTGTTCCAAATTACTTGTCTTAAATTTGTCTAGATACAGAGATATATAGCACTAAAATGAGTCTAGATACGGATCCAAAACAAGTAATTCGGAACGGAGGGAGTAACCATCTGGATGCTCGATGCTGAGGCTTGCTAGCTGAAGCACACACATACATCTGGTAAATAAAGTTTACGAAGCCTTCCAGAAAATAGTGCGAATTTTACTCGATTCAGGTGCTGGCACTAGGAACATAGCATATTCGGAACGATTTGGGATGCAAGTGGTCTGCATGTTCGTGACCGTCCATGAACAGAACAAATAAACTAACATAATTATTAAAGTAATAAAAAATTGATGCAATTTTTGCTTCACGGACGGTCACGGACACGTAGACGCCGTCCACTTGCATCCCTAGGTCAAGGGTCTGTTGAGTGCCTTCGCCGGCCACCTCTCTGCAGCCAGGTATCCATCACCAGGTCACTCACTCATTACACATCCGAGTCTCAAACTTCTCGAAAACGATTCATCACACAAACCCATACGTATATTTGGCTAATAAACGGTCGCTTCAGTTAGGCTAATGAACCTTTTTTTGCGGGGGCTAATGAACCTATACGTGTGTTAATCCAACGCATATGGTTTATGGAGAAACCGAAACGCATACACCTAAAAGAAAATAACGAAGCCGTTGCTTCTGAAACTCTCGAAAAGATTCGCTTCGCTGCTGGCGACGTTATCTGCAACGCCCGGTGCGCGCGCCACCTGTTCGCCGGCCGGAGTGCCAACCGGAGGAGGAGCCATCAGCCATCAGCCATCAGGAGTGCCCGAGCAGCGCACTCAACTCCGCACGTGGCACGCCGGCGAAAGAGGCCGCCGCCGCGGCGCAGCACCGTCGGATGAGCCATCAGCAGCAGTGCTACTGGTACTTCCAGCGTCGATCGGTCCAGTCATTCTCGGAAAGAAACACACAACGGATCGAGTCGTTTCTCATTTCTCATCGGCTTTTCAACTGACATACGGTGAGTGATGTCGAGAGTCACGAGCAGAGACGGCAGTGTGAATGATCCCGAGTAGCGCCAAGGTCGGCAGCTGAGGCGTTCCTCATTTCTGGAACTCTGTAGGTCTGTTGAACGGTCAATAGACACACATGGATTTCTGAGGCTGCTGTTACTTGGCTCTGTAAAATATCAGCACTTCACAGGAAGATACACAGGGATTTTTTGGTTTTCTCTCTTATCTTGGACGCCGATCAATTGCTTTCACAATCTTTTACATGCGCAGCCTGCGTTTGACATACTCCTTCCGTTCCAAATTACTTGTCGCATGTATTGATGTATCTAGATGTATTTTAATTCTAGATACATTCATTTTTACGACGAGTAATTTGGAACGGGGGGAGTAGCTATGTGGGAACACAAACTGACCATCATTTTTTCAAACTTCCACTGCTACTCATCATAGACAAAAGTATCACTTGACAGTGACAAAACAAACAGCTTCCCAACCATGTGTACCAAACCTAAATAAAGGTCACTGCTAATTAAACGTGTGGCATACCCTAGTTGGGCATGCATTGTGTACTGTAGATGGGTCGATTTGGGGTGCACTGCAGCGCATACTGAAGGCTCTGTCCCCTCGATCTTCTTCCCTAATGTAGGAACTTAATTAATATGTGATGCTACGGCTGGGTGGTCCTGATTAGCAAGTTGATCTTCATAGGGGTTGCTGATCGTGTCAAGATTGGTAATAGGACATGTGAAGAATGCTTGGTTAGTTGGGTGTTCCGTGAAAGCCAAGCATATGGGTTTGGTGATTGATTCCGCTCCAAATATCTAGCAGATGCTCTGCTTTGCACTTTTCCTTATCTTGCACCTTTTGGCTGCATTGATTGCCAAAAAAGGTTGCAGCGCAGCACATGAATTCAGGACTACTGCATTATATTATGCGCGTAGTACGTGAGGTTCGGTCGCTATACACTTGGATTTTAAGTATCATATGTTTTTTCAAAAAAAAAGTATCATATGTAATATTATTCCGAAAGAGAATCACAAGTACTGGTACGGTAACACAACAAATACTATGATTATTTTGTACGCATCGATACCTCCCACATGTTCTAAGGAAACACTAGATGACTGCATACACTCAAAGATTTACGAGTATTTTAATCAGCATGCTGATGCTGAACTAGTACAAGAAGAGGTACAGGGTCTATCTGTAACGAAATTTCTTAGAACATCCAGAAGTGCATCTGAAAAATAGTCACATGATTTTGTATCTCAAGGATTTTGGAGTGGCGTAGAGTGCCGGGGTGCTGATCCACGGGCACCTATGGGACCGGCGGACCAGGTCCCTTTCGGTTCGGCGGGGGCGGAGATCGCGCAAAGAGCAGATCGAGGCGAAGCACGCGAGCGATTTACCCAGGTTCGGGCCGCACGGATGCGTAAAACCCTACTCCTGCTTTGTGGTTTTGTATTGATTTCTAGCTCGGGAGCGCGGAGTGCTACAGTACACACCGGCGGCTAGCAGGACCGAGCGTGAGTGTTCGAACTGGCTAACCCCCCCTCTACGTTGCACACGGGCCTCCTGTTACCGACAGGTGACAACGGAGGTAAAGGGCAAAAATGGAAAGGTGCTGTGGTAGGCACAGCCACCTGTTACAGTGTATCATACCTAACCCTGGCGGCAGGGGACAAGGGCATTAATTGCCCGTCTATGTCCCCTAAACAGTACCGAAAGGGACCGCTAGGGACGCCACCGTTTGCCACGATGGTTATCTTGTCAGCGCCTGCTTGCCACCGCGCACCCCTAGCTGCACGGCCTCCTGCCACGTGTGCTTGGGAGGGTCCTAGAGCGACACGTTGGCAGGTGTGCTGGAGCGCGGGCACGAAGTGGGGGTTTCCCGCGGCAAGCTCCTTGCCGCGGTCGTCGTCTTGTCGTGTTCGGGAGCTTGTCGCTCACCGGGCCTTGCCGGGACGCGTGGCGCGTCGCGGCAAGTTTTCTTGGTATGCCTTGAGTGGCCTTCCCGGCAAGCTTCTCTTGCCGGGGTCTTGTCTTCTTGACTTGGACACTTTGTTCTTGAATGGCTCCAAAGGAACCACGGAGGTCTTGGCGGTCACTCGGCAAGCCTTGCCGCGGGATGCTGCGACTGCCCGTGCACAAGTTCGGGATACTTGGGTACACCTACTCTAGTACACCGACAGGAGCCCCCGGGCCTGGGCCATACACGGTGCCGAGCGTTGTTGGCCACGCCCAAAACAGGGCACGGGCACGCGCGGCCTAGGTCACGCCGCATATCTCTCCGCTTCCACCGCGCACGCCCAGAACGGCACGCGTCAAACGCGGCGTCGTGGGTGACGTGGGCGGCGTGCGCGGGGCTAAGCCCCGCGAGCATGCGTCAGGCCATGATGAAGGGGACGGTTCACGCCCTCCTCCCTAAACGGAGGTAGGCGTGGGGGCGTGGTGCATTTACTGGACGGGGCCGGTGCGCGGTTTTCGAGGCGTCCACTCCCCGCGATCACGGGGTGGGGCGAGGCCGCCTCATCCGTCGCCTCGGCTCTGCATCCCTGCCACGCGGCTCCCATGCGCTTGGGGTCGCGGACGGTGGAAGCGGGAAGACTGGGCCGTCGCGAGCAGAGGCAGCGGGTCGGCCCCGACTCCCTGCTCTTCCCATGCCTTGATTCGCTGAGCGGGGCGGCCGAGCCCCCACCTCGCTCCTTTATAAAGAGCGGGAGGGGAGCACAGAAGCCCGCACTCTCTCATCTCCTCCTTTCTTCAGCTTCTGCTCCCCTTTCTCTCATTCGCCATGGAGAAAGGGAACCCTGGCCCTTCATCGGTGGCGGCGAGGGTCGCCGCCAGACAGCGCACCCCTCCCTCTCCCGCGCCCGTGGTGGCAGAGCCAGCCATAAGGGGAAGAGGGAGGGGGCGAGGTCGTGGATGAGGTCGAGGACGAGGTCGAGGCGCTCGGGGAAGAGGGGGACGGGGCGGCGCGCCAGCTTCGCTTCCGCCGGCGGTTCCTCTCCCCACGGCGGTCCATATAGGGGACGACCCTTGCGAGTTCTTCGTCAGGCTGCGCCGGGCGCCTCGTCGTCGCCTCCGGCTTCCAGCTCCGTTTGCGAGCGCGATGGAGTTGGACCCGCCCGAGACACTGAGGCTGCACATGAGGGGCTGTGGGATCAGCAGCACGTGAGTCCGTGTTGTATTCCCAGCCCCTAATGTGATGTATCTTGATCGAGGATGGAAGACGTTCGCCCGTATCCACAGCTTGATGGAGGGGTTTACCCTCTATTTTAAGTTGATGGAGGGCGATCTCCTCTCCGTCAAGGTCTTCGGGTGCTTCGGCACTCGGGCGAAGTGCTGCGTGGACAGCTCCTCCGATAGTGAAGGCTCCCCCTCGAGCAAGAGTGACGAGGAGGAGAGCGACAGCGACGATGAGGGTAGCGGGCGGCGGGATGGCGGGTCCGACTAGGTGTCGGGCGCCGCTTCGTGCGGCACCGGTGACCCCATCATCCGTGTCGCCGGCTCCTTGAACTCCCCGGGGTCGTCTCCTTGGGCGGCTAGCGTAGGGAGGCTGCGGAAGGGGAAGAGGGCTGGCGACAAGGTCGTCAAGCCGGAGTACGAGGACGTGGTGCCCTCGACAGCGTACTGACATCCTGCCGCCCCGTCTTCGAGTCCCGCTTCCGGCGCCGCCATCACCGTCCAGCCTTCGGACGGCCCCCGGGATGTTCTTTTGGTGTCTTCTGGCACCCGTAGCTCGCCTAGGCGCCCCTTTTGCCCTTTTCGCCTCCTTGACCTACCTCCTGAAGAGAGGGATAGGAAAGGGATTACGGGCATCTTATCTTTTTAATTTGTAAGCCTTCGGGCCTTAGCTGCATCTAAAACTTGTAATCCTCTCTTTCATGTTTTTCATCCTCTATGGACTGTACCTGAGTGGGATGTTTTTTAATGAAAAGGGGATGCTTGCCGGGTTATTTGTCTCGCGGGTTGAACCCACGCCAAGGAGCAAATCCTTTGTATCCCTCGGACAGACATTTTATCTCCCGGCAACAGGCCCTGCCGCCTTCCCACGTCGCTCGACCTTTCTCACGCCTTTGACGGAGGTGGGAACGAGGTGGGTGCGGCCTCCTCGTTTCATCCCTTTGCTGCCGCGACTACGACCAAACTTGGCCCCGAGAACGAGCCCCAGGGCCTAGAGTTGAGGGAGCACGGCAGTTTTCGGGAAGAAACGCGGTTTCGCATTCCCCAGTCCATAAGAGGATGCATGATGAGGGACGAAAGACTTATCTGATATCACGGCCCCCGGCAATTCTGGCTTGCCGTGGACGAATCTTGGTACTCGCAGCCCCCAGCAACACTGGCTTGCCGGGGCCCAGGTGCCGGCGCGCCCTTCTTCTTCTTTTCGTCCTCAAGCGGTCTGGCCAGGATATGCGAGCCCTGCGAACGAAAGAGAAGCAAAGGGACAGACACTCGACCTCTAAGCTAGGGGTTGCCGCTGTTAGGCACTATCAACCCTAACCAAGGACGAGACTCGACCTAGCATGCATGCTATAACCCCGGGGTGCCAGCGCTTCATTTACTTGTGCTCAGGGTCTGCGCCTGGCTTTGTACAAAGGATTACATGCAACAGCGGCAAGACTTGTACAAAAGGGTGGTTGCCGGACAGGGTCCGACAACCGCGCCTTACGGGTAAAACTTACGAAGACGCTCGATGTTCCAGGAGTTGCTCACTGCTACGCCATCTTCGGCCTCAAGGCGGACAGCGCCAGGCCTTGTGACTCGCTTCACCCGGTAAGGGCCTTCCCACTTCGGCGTCAACTTGTTGGAATTCTTGGCGGACTGAACGCGCCGAAGAACAAGGTCGCCTTCCTCGAGACTTCTGGCGTTAACTTTGCGGCTATGGTAGCGGCGCAAAGCTTGCTGGTAGCGAGCAGCTCGCACAGCAGCCTGAAGACGGTCTTCCTCAAGGAGCAGCGCGTCATCTTGTCGCAGCCGCTTTTGCTCGAGCTCATCATAAGCGAGCACTCGAGGTGACCCATATACGAGTTCCGTGGGGATAACTGCCTCTGCTCCATAGACTAGAGCAAAAGGTGTCTGTCAAGTGGCTCGATTTGGCGTCGTTTTGATCGACCAAAGAACCACCGGCAGCTCCTCGATCCAGTTTCTTCCGCACTTGTGCAGCCTGTCAAAAGTTCTGGTCTTGAGCCCGCGCAGCACTTCAGCATTTGCCCTCTCCGCTTGACCGTTGCTTCTCGGGTGAGCAACAGAAGCGAAGCAGACCTTGGCGCCAAGATCTTGGACGTACTGCGTGAAGGTGCGGCTCGTAAATTGCGTGCCATTGTCGGTGATTATCCTGTTAGGGATCCCGAAGCGGCAAACAATCGACCTGAAGAACTTGACTGCTGACTGTGTTGTCACCTTCCTCACTGGTTCCACTTCCGGCCACTTTGTGAACTTGTCGATTGCAACGTACAAGTACTCAAAGCCCCCGACAGCTCGGGGAAAGGGGCCGAGGATGTCGAGCCCCCAGACCGAAAATGACCAGGATAAAGGGATCGTCTGGAGAGCTTGAGCTGGTTGGTGTATCTGCTTGGAATGAAACTGACACGCTTCACACTTGGTTACTTGTGCAGTTGCATCCTGGAGGGCTGTTGGCCAGAAGAAACCTTGCCGGAAAGCTTTACCGACAAGTGCTCTTGCGCCAATGTGGTGACCACATATGCCTCCATGTATTTCTGCCAACAGCTTTGGCCATCTTCCCAGGGAATACACTTCAATTTCACACCGTTGAGTCTTCTTCTGTATAGTGTCTTGTCGACAAACTGGTACATACTTGACTGCCGGGCTACTCTCTCCGCTTCTTCTTGCTCTTCGGGAAGTCCTCCTGTCTGAAGGAAATGGACAATCTGCTGTGCCCATGCTGGAGCTTGTGGCTCGACAACAAGGACTAAAGGCAAATCTGCTGCTGCGGGAACATCCGCTTCCACGGCAAGAACATGCGGCTCTGCCGGAGCTTGACGTTCCCCGACAAGTTTGCCAGAGCAAAACTTGTCGGGAGCTTCTGCTTCAACGGAACAAACCCTAGGGCTTGCCGGAGCATCTTGCTCCTCAGCGCTCTTGGTGTTGATCTTGGAGACTGCTGCGGGAATATCCGCTTCTACGGCAAGAACCTGCTGCTCTGCCGGAGCGTGACGTTCCCCGGCAAGCTTGCTGGAGCAAAACTTGTCGGGAGCTCCTGCTTCAACGGAACCAACCCTAGGGTCTGCCGGAGCAGACTGCTCCTCAGCACTCTTGGCGTTGATCTTGGGGACCTTCTTGGCGGCGGCTTCGGGAAGCTCTGCCGGCAAATAGTCACCAGAAACCAACTTCCTCTTCTTGCTCTGTCCAGTTGATGGCGTTACGGACGGCTGAGTCAGCTTGAGCACAAAGATCCCTGGTTCCACAGGTAACTTAAGTGCGGCACACTTTGACAGGCCATCTGCAATGGCGTTCTGAGCTCTTGGAACATGCTCCATTTGTAGGCCGTCAAAGTGTTCTTCTAGCTTTCTCACTTCGTCGACGTAAGCTTCCATCAACGGACTCTGATAACTCTTGTTTACTTGGCGGACGACAAGCTGTGAGTCACCCCTGACAATGAGCTTCTTGATCCCAAGGTCTGCCGCGATCCGGAGACCGGCAAGCAAGCCCTCATATTCTGCAGTATTGTTCGTTGCTTGCTCCTTGGGGAAGTGCATCTGGACTACGTACTTGAGGTGCTCATCGGTGGGTGCGACAAGCAGCACGCCAGCGCCGGCGCCTTGCAGCGAAAAGGCACCATCAAAGTACATCAGCCACTCTTTGCTTGCTTCGTTGTCGGGGATTCTCGTTTCTGGAATTTCTTCATCTGGTGTTGGCGTCCATTCTGCTATAAATTATGCCAATGCTCTGCTCTGGATAGTTGAAGTGCTTTCAAACTTGAGGCCAAAGCTTGACAGTTCCAGTGCCCACTCAACAATCCTGCCTGTCGCTTCTGGATTCTGCAGTATCCTCTTCAGCGGAAAGCGAGTGACAACTGTGATCTCATGTGCTTGGAAGTAATGGCGCAGCTTTCTCGAGGCCATGAGAAGGCCGAAAAGCAATTTCTGCACACCAGAGTACCTTGACCTAGCCCCCTGTAGAAGGGAACTGACAAAGTAAACTGGGCGCTGCACCATCTTCTTGTGTATCTCGTCGTGTATCTGCGCAGATCCATCTTTATCGGGACCAGAGCTTGTCGGGGAAGCTCCCTGCTTGTCGCTGGATGCGCTTGCCGCGGTTGCTGGCTCATCATCTGCCTCCCTCTCTGCTACTAACGCAGCACTAACCACTTGATTGGTTGCCGCTATGTACAGCAGAAACTTCTCTTGTGGCTTAGGTGCGACAAGTATTGGAGGGGAGGACAGGTATCTCTTCAGGTCTTGCAGCGCAGCCTCCGCTTCCGGAGTCCATTTCATTGGACCTGCCTTTTTCAATAATTTGAAAAACGGCAGGGCACGCTCAGCAGACCGAGAGATAAACCTGCTGAGAGCAGCCACGCAACCGGCAAGTTTCTGTACATCCTTGACGCGCTTTGGTGCTTCAATCTGCTCAATGGCCTTGATCTTGTCGGGATTGGCTTCAATTCCCCGCTGAGACACGAAGAACCCGAGAAGCTTGCCGGAGGGAACTCCAAACACACACTTCTCTGGGTTGAGCTTGAGGCTGATCTTGCGCAGATTTGCAAAGGTCTCGTCTAAATCTTGAATCAGGGTTGCTCTGTCCTTGCTCTTGACCACTATATCATCCATGTAGGCTTCCACATTTCTGTGTATTTGTGGCTCAAGAGCAACATGGACTACTCTTGCAAATGTCGAACCAGCATTTTTTAATCCGAAAGGCATCCGTACAAAACAGTACGTGCCACATGAAGTAATAAATGCGGTCTTCTCCTCATCCTCTTCTGCCATGAAGATCTGATGATATCCTGAGTATGCGTCAAGAAATGAAAGCAAATCACATCCGGCTGTGGAGTCAACAATCTGGTCAATGCGCGGCAAAGGAAATGGGTCTTTGGGACATGCTTTGTTAACATTGGTAAAATCGATACAAAGTCTCCATTTCCCGTTTGCCTTGCGCACGACTACAGGATTGGCCAACCACGTGGGATGGAGCACTCCTCTGACAAGGCCTGCTGCTTCCAGTTTCTTGATCTCTTCTGCAATGAATTCTTGGCGCTCCACTGCCTGCTTCCTGACTTTCTGCTTGACGGGCCGCGCATGGGGACAAACGGCAAGGTGGTGCTCAATCACTTTTCTGGGAACACCGGGGATGTCAGACGGCTGCCATGCAAACACGTCGACATTCGCCCGCAGGAAAGTAACGAGCGTGCTTTCCTATTTAGGGTCGAGCGTGGCACTGATGGTGAAGGTACCACCAGTGCCGTCCTCCTTGGCGGATACCTTCTTCGTCTCTGGTGGAGCTGCCATCGTCTTCTTGCACTTGCCGGTGGAGCTCGATGGTGCGTCCTCGACGGCAGCGCAGCACTCCGAAGAGGTGCGCTTGCCGGAGTGGGCATCCGAACTCTTGCCGGACTTGGTCTTCTTCCCCCCGGGAGCTTCAGCGGCAAGTGGATTGCGATCTGCCGTGGCTGCTGCTTCCCGGTAGATCTTGTCGGCACAGATAAGAGCATCCTTCTTGTCGCCAGAGACAGAAATGATGCTTATCGGGCCTGGCATCTTCAGCATGTTATATGCGTAGTGAGAGGCTGCCATGAACTTGGCGAGTGCTGGACGGCCAAGTATCCCATTGTAAGGCAATGGAATATAGGCAACGTCGAATGTGACCTTCTCAGTCCTGAAGTTTAGCTCGCTGCCAAATGTTACCGGCAGCGTGACCTTCCCCTTCGGCTTGCTCCTTCCCGGGTTGATTCCTTGGAGTGTGCCGGTCTCTTCGAGCTCGCTGTCAGGGATTTGGAGTTTCTGGAGTACAGTGGAGGAGATCAGGTTCAAGCCGGCCCCGCCGTCAACTAACATCTTAGTGACCTTGAGGTTGCGGATAGTTGGTGAAACCAACATCGGCAAGCACCCGACCGCAGTTGTGCGATCTGGGTGGTCCTCAATGTCAAAGATGATAGGCGTGCTGGACCATTTCAGAAGTTTGCGCGATTCGACAGGTGGTTCCGCTGCATTGACTTCCCGCGCCCACTGCTTGAGTTGGCGGTGTGAAGTGTGCAGAGAAGCACCGCCGTCAACGCACAAGACCTCTGTGGCTTCTGAAACTCCTGTTCACTGGTCTCAACATCATCCATGTCTTCGTCGTCGTCATCTTCATCGTTGTCGCGGCCGCGGGGAGGCCTGTCTCCTTGCCGCTGCTTGGCCTTGCCGCGGCGTCCTCCCCGTCCGGCGCGCTTCTTGCCGGATTCTCCAGCACCCCCTTGGGCCATCTCCTTGTCGCGACGCTCGTACTCAGCTTTTTGCTGCTGGACAAGCTGCTCGACTTTCTTGCAGCTCTGGAGGTCATGGCCCTTGGTGCGGTGAATCTTGCAGTATTGGTTGTCGGAGCCGTCCTGCTTGTCGGCGGCTGCCACAGCCTGGCAGTTGGTGCATGCGGCAACCTCCTTGCCGGAGCTACTGACCTTGGCTCGCTTGGCGCCGCCGTCGCTGCCGGACTGCTCAACGACCAGCACCTCTTTGTTCTGCTTCTTCCTGTTGTTGCGCCGCCGGTTTTTCATTGCCGGGGCGGCATCCTCGCTGTCAGATTCCCCTGCTCCAGTGCTTTCTCCGGGGAATTTCCTCCCTTCCTCAGCGCGTGCACACTTGTCGGCCAGGGCATATAGCTCGCTGACGTCCCGAATCTTGCACATCGCCATCTCCTCCCGCATCCTGCGGTTTCGCACGTTCTGATGGAACGCGCTGATTACCGCGGCAGGGTGGATATTTGGGATGTTGTGTTGTACACGGCTGAACCTCTGGATATACTTGCGCAGGGGCTCTCCTTCCTTCTGGACGAGCAGATGAAGATCACTCTCTTGCCCATGAGGTTTGTGGCCGCCTGTGAAGGTGCCGACAAACTGATGGCATAGATCAGCCCAGGAGGATATGGAGTTATCTGGCAAGTGCATGAGCCAAGACCTGACGTTGGGCTTGAGCACCAACGGGAAGTAGTTGGCAAGGATCTTATCGTCCCGCCCCCAGCAGCCTGCACCGCGATGGTGTAGATGCTGAGGAACTTCGACGGATGCGACTTGCCGCCGTACTTCTCTGGTACATCTGGTTTGAAATTCTTCGTACTGGGCCACTGGACTTGCCGCAGCTCACGAGTGAACGCAGGGCAACCTACCGCGTACGGCAAGTCGCCTGGTTCCCCTGGCGCATGCATGTCAACAGAGGGCCCAGCGCGCTGGTCTGATTGACGCCGCACTTCTCTCCGGCGCTCGATGCGAGTACGAGCGTCTTCTTGTTGTCGTTCTTGAAGAACTTGGCGCTGATCGCGACGAGCTCGCGGATCTGATGACGCGGTGGAGTCGCTGTCGAGGTGGACCCGGCGAGTCGGCGATCTTGGCCTTCGGGGTGGAGAGTGCACAGTAGTTGCACCCCCACCAGTCTTGTCGTCTCTGGCTCGTGCCTGGCTGGCTTGCCGCGGCCGAGACGTGCTCGGCTGCCGTGGAGTGTCGCCGTTGGCGAAGCCGATGAGACTCTAGATAGTGGCTCTCCAGTCGTCGATCTTGTCCGCCGCTGGAGGGTAGTCTAGGAGCAGCTGAGCTCGCGCCAAAGCTTCTGCTGCGGTGGCGGGTGGCGGTGGCGAACGGTGCGAGGAGCGGGATATGCTCGGACTTCTAACTACGTTAGAAGGAGCAGTATCTCGTCCAGGCGACCGTGTCTCGCTCGCGCCAGCAGGTTGACGTGCATGGTGGTCCTGAGCGCTCCGAGATCCACCAGCTCGATCTTGATCTAGCGAACGCATGGTACCGTGAGTACCATGACGCTGCCGGTCCCGCGCCTCCTGAGATGGGCGCGGTGCATGCACGGACGCCGAGGTCTTGGAGTGTGCCCGGTCATTGTGGGAGCCGGCTACGCCGCCGATGGGCAGCGCAACCTTGTCCTGGGACCTGGCAGCACTGTGAGTTCCCTCGTCGACGCGTGTCCTTCCACCGGTGCCTGCCCCACCAACCGTTTGCTCCGGCGGTGGCTGGCTCGGCGCGGACGGAGCAGCTGCCTCCGAAACTTTCTTCTTCGGCGGCATGTTGGTAAAGATGATGAAGATCTAGCTCGCGAGAACGCCGGATCTGGTTCACACAACTTCGACGCCCCCTACCTGGCGCGCCAAAGATGCCGGGGTGCTGATCCACGGGCACCTATGGGACCGGCGGACCGGGTCCCTTTCGGTTCGGCGGGGGCGGAGGTCGCGCAAAGAGCAGATCGAGGCGAAGCACACGAGCGATTTACCCAGGTTCGGGCCGCACGGATGCGTAAAACCCTACTCCTGCTTTGTGGTTTTGTATTGATTTCTAGCTCGGGAGCGCGGAGTGCTACAGTACACACCGGCGGCTAGCAGGACCGAGCGTGAGTGTTCGAACTGGCTAACCCCCCCTCTACGTTGCACACGGGCCTCCTTTTATATGCTCAAGGGGTTACCGACAGGTGGCAACGGAGGTAAAGGGCAAAAATGGAAAGGTGCTGTGGTAGGCACAGCTACCTGTTACAGTGTATCATACCTAACCCTGGCGGCAGGGGACAAGGGCATTAATTGCCCGTCTGTGTCGCCTAAACAGTACCGAAAGGGACCGCTAGGGACGCCACCGTTTGCCACGATGGTTATCTTGTCAGCGCCTGCTTGCCACCGCGCACCCCTAGCTGCACGGCCTCCTGCCACGTGTGCTTGGGAGGGTCCTAGAGCGACACGTTGGCGGGTGTGCTGGAGCGCGGGCACGAAGTGGGGGTTTCCCGCGGCAAGCTCCTTGCCGCGGTCGTCGTCTTGTCGTGTTCGGGAGCTTGTCGCTCACCGGGCCTTGCCGGGACGCGTGGCGCGTCGCGGCAAGTTTTCTTAGTATGCCTTGAGTGGCCTTCCCGGCAAGCTCCTCTTGCCGGGGTCTTGTCTTCTTGACTTGGACACTTTGTTCTTGAATGGCTCCAAAGGAACCACGGGGGATCTTGGCGGTCACTCGGCAAGCCTTGCCGCGGGATGCTGCGACTGCCCGTGCACAAGTTCGGGATACTTGGGTATCCCTACTCTAGTACACCGACATAGAGGCGCCAGATACATATACATCCGGACATCCCTATCCCTTGTACCCGACACATTCTCTTGCCTCATTTTCCGTACAGAAACGTATGGGTCTATCCAGATGGCATCTACTCCTACTCATCTCTACATTTTTTACCTTCTACTTGGTCTCCAAGAAAAAAAATTACCACTTACAAAACCAATAGGCGAACCTCGTGACGTGGAGTATGTAGGGAGCGTGCGCACGTGTGGATTTAAACTACCACACGTCGACACGTCAGGCGTGACGTGGAGGGCAAGCTCATGGACGAAATGAGACTTCCGGTTACAACCTTCTCTCGTGACCCACAAAGGCACTCAAACCCTATGTTGATAGTCTTTTCAAATCTGTTCCAATTATGAGTGATGACATGATCCTCCATCGAGCTCCAAAAATATTGTAGAAAAGCGTGCTCTTATATTTAATTAATACGTTGATTTGTGTCGATAGTAAACAATTCGTCGTTCAAGTCTACACAGCGTTAACCAGACATGATTCCATCCGCTGGAAACTAGATCATGCATCTCTACTGAATATTCAACCAGCTCATGGTGTAGTCTTTTGTCTTGTTTTCCAGCGGGGTGGTTGCGGTTTGTTGGTCATGAGCAACCTTTTTGCCGAGCGAAAGTAAGGATGGAAATTGCATGGGCTGAAATATCTGGAAAAAAATCCACTTAGGAAAATCTTGCGATAAGGGGCCAGGTGTGTCTTGCCAGCAACAAACCGTTGCATACCTATGGCTATAAGGCTTGCCCCTTTCATGTCAAAGGTGCAGAAAAGCAGTCAATGCTGGGACATGTGTTGATTTTCGCTGACACCGATCGATCGCTATCTATAAATTCATGGGATAAATTTCCTTGCCGCCCCTTAGACTAGAAAGTGTGTTTTCCCGGAGAAATCCTCTGTTTTTTAGCCAACGAATGACCTACCATGAGGTGGCCCACCTAGCTAAGAAGAACATCCACGTGCATAAATCGTGTAGTTTTCTTTTGCGTGAGTTATGGGCCTGCCGTTTCGTGCGGATTTTCAGCCGAGCTCTGACAGAATTCCCGTGGGTTTCTCGAAAAAATATATGAAAAGCAACATCAAGCTTACTGAAACAGCTAGAAGGCAGTGTTGGACATCTTTTCCAACATGTTTCGTGGACAATCCGTTGCAATGCATAAACTAATGGTGGATGAATTTCTTGCGACCCCTCACACTAGAAAGCACACGTGTATAGCGGTTTTTTAGGTGGCACACCAAGCCTTGGCAAACATCCACATGCATATTTCATATAGTCTCCTTTTGCGTGAATAGTCGGCATGCCTTTTCATGCGGTTTTTCGGTTTAGCCCCACCAAAAAGCTTGTTGTAAAGTTCGTATTTCTGCCAGTTACTCCGGAAAAAAGCAACATCACACTTCCTAAAGTAGCCAAAAAGCGGTTAATGTTGCAACATGCCTCCCATTACCATTGGTGGTATATCCATCGCAATCTATTAATAAATGATGGGATGAATTCCCATAACTCCTGCCCCTTAGACTAGAAAGTGCATTTCTTCCCGAGCAACCGTTAATTTCTTCTTCTTCTTTTTTGTAAAAAATGACCTGTGACGAGGTGGCCCGCCTTGCCGGGTTTTCGGCTTAGCCTCGCAAAAAAAAGTTGATATCTATGAACAAACAGAATGCACAACTAAAAAAATAGAAAATAACATCAAACTTACTGAAGAAGCCAGCTGGTTAACTTCTCGATCAAGGAAGTTCAAAAAGGAGAACTTCTCGACCAAGGATATACAGCTCCTCTCTTCTACGTTGTGACTTGCACTAGAGTGCGGCCTAGAGACATAAATAAGCATTAATTAGCATTTACTTCGAATGATATTCAGATAGCAACAACAATAATTTGTAGGATACTCCCTCTGAAACAATTTTATATTTCTTTGTAAAGAGAGTATCATTTATCTCGATTTTTTTCGAAAAGGAGGATTACACCTGGCATCTGAATCGAGCAATGCACATGGCCATCTTTGTTGCATTATTCAACTAGATCTTACAGGATAAATACATAGATCAACCCAAAGGCACCTTCCTGGCAAAAACTGTTGGCCTACCTACAAGATTGATGATATGCTCTAACCGCGCGCCATGCACACCAAGAAACCCGGTCGCCCCACCAAGCCGCCCGCCGGCTATCTGGGAGCACCAACCGTTCGAGCAGACCATCAACGTGCACCGCATGCGCACGCTGTAAAATCCATCACCACCTTCTTCCGCATTCCCATCTTCAGGAGCAATCAATGGACTTATCTTTCACAGACCCATCTGTCGTCGACACCACGACGACGCCGAACAACGCCTGACTCCTATGCGCGCTCATCAAATGGTATCCAGCGCAGAGACCTCGCTCCACCTTGCCGGCAAGACTCGCCATCGTCGATACTGTACATGGCACACCGCTCCACCTTGATCACCACACGAGAAGCATACGGAGACACGCGCCCAACCACCAAGCCAAACACATAATCCTCTAGCCGGTGTACAACCCCAAAGATGATGCCCCATGGGGGTGACGACACATGAACCAAGCAATCATCCAATCCAGAAAAGCCCGAATATGTGGTTTCCCCCGGGGCACATAGGGAACACGAATCGCCTCACCCCTCCAACGAGGTAACGACGCCCGCGGGCGTCACCGTTGACGGTTCTGGCTGAGGCCGAACCAAGCTTTCGTTAGCAAATTCGTGCCCATCCCCAGCACACCCATGGCGATGTTTGCCGCCGGGCAACCGCACGACCAGAGCCGCACCACCGTCCGAAACTGTCGCCCGGCCTTGGTGGGCCATGAATGACGGAGGGGCCCTATCACCATTTCACCGCCAATGGCAGATGATGCACACATTTAGGACACCCACGCGGATATCTACCGCAACCGCGTCCGGAGCTCCGACAGAGGAAGGCCCCACCGCCACCATCATCCCCTGCCTGGTGAGGGCGGCGAGGAGAGCGGTGGCGGCGAGGGCTCGAAGCCCTAGATCGGATCGGGGAGGGGTGGGATCGGAAGGGAGGAGATCGGGATTCGGGAGGGAGGTGGTCGAGGAGAGGGGTGCCAGCGGGTCTAGGAGGGAGGACATTGGCAGCCCATGTCACTATCTCAGTTAACTCGATTGGGAGCCTAGGTCACTGTCTCAATTAACTCGATTGAGTAGTGTGCTTAGCTTAGCAGGCCGTAGTAATACTTCTGGAAGGGCAGGCACATTACCACGTTTAAGTACAATGAAAGAAACAAAATGGGTAACACCTCGTGCGTGTACGATTAACCGAGACCGAGGTGACCTCTGCTTGAAGCCAGCAAATCCTTGCTGTGTCCACCCCTCCCAGAGACGTAAACTTAACTAGCATCCAACCGTGTTTGACGACGGCCCGGAAGTGACAGTGCTGCCGAAAGCAAATCAACCAATAATCACTTCACAATTTCATTTACTCCATGATTAACATTGCAACGGATTCTCAAAAAACAAGGATTAACATTGCAACGGTTTCTCAAAAAACAAGGATTAACATTGCAATGATTAGTGTTGAAGTGTTGCGTGCTACCTGGCCACATGCATGCTCCTGTCTTCGACCAATAGCTAAGCCGTCGGCCATGCATGGTTCATTTCTCGGGTCGTATCTTCAAATTCGTAGGCACGCATGACACGACGATCTATCGATCTTGTCTCGTTCCCGCGCTAATAGACGACGGTGGATGTGATGTCCCGCACAGCGTGAGTTAATCATGCAAATAGCGCGGCTCACGAGCGATCGGGATCATGCCATTACATATTCTCTGACGGTGTCGTAAACCGGATATACGCAGGCAAACGTAGGGCCCCCGCAGAAAGTACAAGAGACGATCGATCACACATACTACACGTATGCAACCGGCCACGCACCGGTTCCCTGCAACGACCCATCTGTACCCTGCTGGACCGGACAAAAATGTCTCGTCATTTCACAAGGATGGCACGTGGAGCCGTTAATTATTGGATCCATGGATCAGAAAATCCGTTACTCATGGCTGAATCCAACTCTTAATCTCTGCATCTTTGGGGTGGTACAGTGCGTCTTTTGTCAGGTCAGGGGGCCCGGCTCACTCCAATCCTGCCGCTGAAAGCCCGCCGCCGTGTCACAGGCTCACAGCCGGGGAAGACGATACGCGTACGACGCAGCTGGCCGTCCACGGCCAGCCAGGTCCGGGGCCGGGGCCGCGGCCGAGGCGGTGCGCGCGCGGGCACGCCGCAGCGGAGCGGACGGCACAGCGCGCCGCCGCAAAGCAGCCCGGATGTGGTGTGAACGGAAAGCTACCGACCCCAAAGCTGTGACGCCATCCATCCGGCGGCGACGGCGACGCGGACAGACGGATAAAGACGCCAACGCCCAGCCAAGCTAGCCCATCTCTCTACCCACCCAACAACTGGCAAAGAAAAGGTCACGGTGAAAAAGATCCCGTTCTGTGCGCGCGAGGGCGGACGGAATATGCCGTTTCTCTAGCGAGCATGTGCCCCGCACATTGCCCCTATCCATCCACGGCAGCGCCCGGCGTCCGGCCGGCGAGGGATCGGTCGGTCGAACGGAAAGCGGAAGCGCGTGGGAGCACGCACGGCCAGCTAGCGGGCAGCAAGGACTGGTGTTTAATTGCTCCAAGTCTCCGAGGAAGTAGTACGACGAGAAGCATTCGCATTCCCATTGGGCCAATTAACCGCTGGGAAACGATTTGATTAGGGCTTATCTTTTTCGCGCGCGGGGGCATGCAAGTGGGCTCGATGACGACGACGGCCGGGCGGCCCGTGGCCTCGGAACGGACGGAGATGATTGGGTACACGCATGCACGCACGGGAAACCGTTGGATTCCTGCGCGCGAGCGCGACAGCCCGCTTCGGAGGCCGCGCCACAACACAACTAATCACGCCCATCCAACTGAGCCAACATATTTTGCATAAAAAAAAATCTAATTGAGCCAACAATTTTGTAAGAAATCCAATAGTATAAATTTTCGCCCGCGGATGAAGAACAAAGCCCAATCGAAGAAAGCCCTGTGGTGAAGGGTGAATTTACCATAAAAAATACACCACATGGTCACTAACCGCACGCGATTTGTATTCACAATCTTCAGCATGGAAATGGTTAGGGTTTTTTTCGGACGGAAATGATTACGCTTTGAAGTGAAGTGGAAACAAACATGAAGATTTTGCTAACACACTCGAATGGCTTCACACGGTTGTTCTATACCCCTACGGGTCACCGTTCCGAACCGTCCCGACCACTTGTTGCTATATTAAGGAAAATCAAACCCGTGGCCTATACAAGGAAATTGAAGGGGAGGGGTTGGAACAACCGCTGTGCTATGGCTTTGTGATTGGGAGCTTTAAAATCTTGAAGCAATTCCAGCATATTTTGCTTGGTAAACACATCTCACGGCCAGAACCATCCCGACCAATTCTTGCTATATTTAGAAAAATCAAACCCGCCACGTCAACAGGGGAAGGGGATAGAACTACAGTTGTACCATGGCATCGTGATTGTGCGCTTCAAAATCTTCAAGCAATCTTGGTATATTTTGCTTGGTAAGCACATCAATGCTGGATAGGGAAACACACGGTCATCGGACACAAAACCGTCCAGTACCCATGGCCCCAGAATCAACCATGACATATAAGATCAAACAACAATCAAATAAATAGAACATTCATCTAGAAGGGGAATAATTCATTTCCATCAACACACAATCAGATTCATCAATCAAACTCGGTCTCGGTATGATCTCTCACCCTCCAATTCACCCCCCTAATCACTGAACTGTATGACGGCAATCTGGTACCTATATATGTACAAACAAACTACAGATGCCTCCTAGCAGTTTGATATCTCACACCCTAATTAAGATTAATCAGCACTCGCTCGCTCACATGCCTTGCACGCATCAATAACAACACACGCGACGATCCTCCTCGAATCATCGCCGCGCGCCTAATTAACCCAATCCTTAATAACCAAAGTTAATGAAGCAACTAATCAATCCAAGAGCTAGCACCAACCAAATTAACCGTCTATGGCTACCAGCAAGCTGAGACGCTCCGGTCCATCGGAGAGATGGATGGATTCAATCAGATCTTCCACATGTTGGAGTAGTCCATGGGAGGCTCGCCCCGGCACAGCTCCTCCAGATCGAGGTACGACCGCGACGACGGTATCACGAACGAGGTGTCCCCGCCGGCGAGCGCCCCGGTGTCGAAGCCGAGCGAAGGGCTCAGCAGCGCCGACGAAGACGCCGCCTCCGGCTTGCAGTGCCTGCGGATCGCGCTCTGCTGCTCCCCCATGGCCTGGTAGGGCGAGTACGCGCCGCCGCCGTGGTTGCCGTTGGCCGTCGTCGCCGGCATGAAGAAGTAGTTGGGGCTCTGCATCTGCTGCTGCGGCACCGGCGGTTCCGTCTTGATGGAAAGGTGCTCCATGTCCGGCTCGAGCGGCACGGCGGCGCTGGAGGTGGAGCTCGAGGCGCCGGCGAAGTCGTCGGCGCCTGACGGGGAGTCCATGAGCATCGGCAGGTCGGGGTTGTTGAAGAAGTCGTCAACGTCGAGGAAGGCGTACGGGTCCTCCATGACCCCGACGGCCGCCGACGCCGTCTGGGGCGGCGCATTCTTCGCCGCCAAGTCCTTGTCGAACACCCGGCAAACAGCCCAATCGTTCTGCACGCGCGCACGCAACAGGCAAGGATGAGAAAACAACACGAGGAAAATAAGAAGCAAGAAACAAATCCGGAGCGCGACATGTGAGCGCGCGCGCGCCCGCGTGCGTGGTCCAGCCGGCGGCATCTCCGGACGCTCCGGCGGTTCGATAGACCGATCGATCGACACGGCCGGCCGGCCGGACCGGCGTGGACGGAAAAGCAAAATCGAATCTTGCGGGCGGGCGTACCCTGGCGGAGCGGGGGAGGCGGTGGGGGAGCTGGCCCTCGAGGCGGTACTCGTGCATCACGTACGGCGTCTTGTCCCCGCGGGGCGCTCGGCCGGTGTAGAAGACGAGCGTCTTCTTCATGCCGACGAGGACGGCGTCGCGGCCCTTGCCGCGGAAGATCTCCTTGTCCTTCCCCGTCGCCTTCCAGTACCCCTTCTCCGTGGCGCGGTTGGTGCGCGTCCCCGTCGGGTACTTGCGATCCTTGTGCACGAAGAAGTACCACTCCTTCTCCCCCATCTTCGCCTTCCCTGCACAAAACGAACCGCCGGCCATGAGCGAGCTGCAAATCGAACCGAACGGACGCTCCTCTCGCCTCGAGGAGGAGTAGTAGTACTCACCGGGGAGATCCCACGGCTCGGTCTTGTTGAGGTCGACGTCGGCGATCACGAGGCAGGAGAAGGCGTTGTTGACGGCCTTGGGGGTGAGGTAGTGGGTGACCACCTCCTCGTCGGTCGGATGAAACCGGAAGCCCGGCGGGAGCGAGAGCCGCGGCTCCTCCACCTCCAGATCCATCACCGCCGTCACGTCCGACATCGCCGCGCCCTCTCGACCGGATCTACTAGCCTTCTTCGCTATCTGAGGAAGAAGAACCAGATGACACGGGAGCTGAGGAGGAAGAAGAGCTGGGGAGATATGGAGGGACGATTTTCTGTGATTGATCGGACGCTTTGGGCTTGAGAACACTGGAATGGAGCGGCGGTCTGGGGGCGGCTTTATAGCTACGGACTGGCGTGCGGGGGAAGCCAACCTGCGGCCGGACCGGTGCCGCGGGCTCGGCGAGTTTTACCCACTTATTTACCGCACCCCCATGCTTAGCCCCTACTTAATGATGATTAATTGCTCCGCAGTGATCCAACGGCGGTAAATTAAAGCACTTCACCCTCTGGATGAGCATGTCCAAACGATTCGCTAATGATAGCATCCTGGATAATATTCCTCTCTGTAATCATCTGGTGTTAATCTGCTATAATCTTACAGAATTTTTTTACTTCGATCTCTCCAGCTAGTTTTTCATGCCAGACGGCGTGGATGGACCGAGACGACTTGCCACCAATGATTATCCACACGCGACGGCGAAGATTTCAACGGCTGAACCGGTTAGGTGGGTGGAAGTGATGGTGCCGGTGCTACGTACGTACGCTCTAACTACTAGTAGTACGCGTCAGTTTTCTCCGCTGTTTTTGTGTGTGACCAGGAGCGATCGAGCGGCCGATGACTCGTCCAAGAATTCGCCTTCTACTGTGGCCATGAAAGATACCAGTAACCACGAGCGAGGCCGTCCATACGCAGCCACACAAAATTCAGGAAAAAGTTCGACGAGTTCCGGCGCGAAAGCGTGCCGGTCTGCGCTGTCGAATCGAGGGTTAAATCGCAAGGTTCGGGCCGAGCTCGACCGATCCATCCTTGTCCTCTGTCAGTGTCACTGGCTGCCACGTACGTGCCGCTAGTGGACAACGCATAAAACGGCACGTGAAAATGCACTGTTTTTACGCAGTGAGTAACCTGGCCTGGTAGCTGGTAAATCCGCGGATTTATCGACGAGGCAGAATTTCTAACGGAGACTGTAGAAGCCTTGTGGTAAAATCCAAACCAAATGCTTGACTGTGCGGAGCAGTGTATTCCAATTGCATTGCGCGCCGAGGAAATGCGCTGCGACACCGCGAAATATCACCCATTGCTTAGCCACTAAGCACCAGCGGGCTGACGGTCCAACTGTGAAGAGGATAATCCCGCGGAATAATTATGGGTGCTTATGGAAATGTCGGGCTTATGGATCTGGACGCGTATGGTGCTCGGGTCGGCCGGGATGTACTCTTGTTTATGTGTGCAAAGACTAAATCTTTGAGTACATTGAATGCACTTGGGATTAATTTTTCCTAATATCTTATAATCAATTTGATTGAGGACTTGAGGTGCAGTGCGCGCCACGGAAAATGCAGGCATGACGCCGCGAGGGCGCGAAATGCTTAGGTCAGGCGTTGGCTGTGCTGCCCCGGAGTACCTGAACAATTGTGGATTTAATTCGGCAAATTGTGTCTTGAGTAAAGTAGATACAGTTGCAGCTTATGCAGTTTCCTTGACACTTCTTCGCCTGTCCATGAGCCAGCTGCTTTTCCCGGAATGCGTCCTAGATTGTCAGTACGAAATAGAAATGGTCGTCTGAATTTCGCAAGTGGAGTATTCAGCGTCGAAAATTCAGCACTAGTTCGTTACTTCGTTGGCACACAAAATCCAGCAGTTTCCTTTCCTCGCACACAGCAATTCAGAAACCGGTGGGTTCAGAAACAACAACGAAGAAGATAATGCTGTACATGCATGCGATCATCAGCTGATGCTCGGCAATTAGCAAGCTCTTTTGCGGCTAAAACTTCCATAATTGCTCACGGGTTTGTTGCCAGAAGCTGCGGGACGGGGAATCTCGATCCACAAATGTTATGCACGGTGTTGGTGGACCGGTTCATCGGTCAGAGTCGCATTATCAGTTTTCCGGAAGTAGACGAGTCTTCCTTATCATTCTTCGACAGCAACACTGTACCCGCTGCCATCTCTGGAGATCACGGATATGGATTGAGATGAAAGCTTCGTTGGCATTAAATTCTCCCAACGTGACATACAAAATGAGGGAGAGAGAGAGAGAGCGGAGAGAGATTCTGTGGAAATGTTTTACTCCAAAGCCGGCCGATTTTAAAACGTGAGTATAGTATTGCCGTGGTCGGCCATGATCGCAGGATCGGGCGATTTGCTTGGTCCCAAAGGGCAGAAACGAAACGCCAATGCATGGCGGATGAAAAACCCTTGTCACCTAAGCATCCGCTGCTGATCTAGTAGACTAGTGCCGTCCTTTTTGCTCGATTCTTCTTCCCTTTTCGTGGCGAAAAGTAATGGTATTTTGCTGCCCTTTTTGCTCTTTTTGTGCCGGCACGGCCGTGGTGCTATCTGTGCGTGAAGGGTGCAATCCACTGCCAGGAAACAGTTATGTTCGCTGGTGCTAGCATGGTAGCAGTAGTATGCGCTACTGCTGGTATATCTCCCGTAGGATATGTTTCCTGCTAGTGGCCTGCGGAAAGCAATTTTCGGTTGAGTGGCTCCTGGAAAGATTTCGGCGAGTTGATTTTGATCCAGCCCGTGGAAAGTAGCAACGGTCGCGGCCTTCCGTTGCGCGGCCGGTGTACGTGGGTCCCGTCCCGTCTTTCGTTTTGGACGGTGGGCGAGGGAGGAGGCACCGCCGTCGCCCGGGGCCGGGTCCAGCGCGATCCTGTGCCGCAGCGACGTCTATGACGGGGTTCCGTCGACACGCACGCGGCTCCCAGCTCACTCCAACGTGCCGCTGTCTCGCCGCCGTCGCCGCCCTTGGCAGGTGCCAGGATCTCGGCAGCGCGCGCGTCGCCGTCGGCCCCCGCCGTCGTAGGATAAGATGATTGTAAGCCTAATTAGGAAAGAGAAGGATGGGAAATGAAACGATGCGTAGATTAGAGAAACTAGGAAGAGTTTTGTCTATCAATCGCATTGGAGAAGTGTTTGAATTTTTTTTTGGAAATTGGAGAAGTGATCTTGATCCCAAGATTTTAATTGGGAGGGTTTGGAGTGTCAAGACAAGGCACTCGGACCGGACGGCTTTACGGGCGTTTAGAAATGTCCGGGCATTACTAAAGATGACGTTATGAAGGTCATTCTCACCTATTCAAGAACCTCCATATTTGGCCAGCTTTCGACGGCTTAATCCATAAATGTTACCTTATCCATCGTGGCCCTTTCTTGAGAAAAAAGGAGGAGAAAGGCATCACCGAGTATAGCGCTGGTAGTCTAATACACGCCATCGCAAAGATAAGTATCAAGATGTTTGCCGTATGGCTCGGGCCACATATGAACAACCTCATCTCGAGTGCCCAAAACGTGTTCAACAAGAGAAGCATACCCGACAAATGTGATGCACGTTAGAAACCTTGCACGAAGCCTTCTAAGAAACAAAATAGTCGGTGCGACGGGATTACGTTTCTTATCTTCTATAAAGGCGAGGGTTTTCGAGTGGTTTCCGTGATTCGGTTGCCACTTTGCTGTCCACGTGTTCCTCGAGGGTGCTCCCAAATGGTGTTCCCGATCATCCTATTAAGCATGTGCGAGATCTAAGACAAGGCATTGCCATATCCCTGCAATTATTTTGTCCTAGCCATCGACACATTGCCGCAGAGTCTTGACTCGACTACTCAACTTGAGCTCCTCCACAAAATACGGTTCCGTGAAACCATATTTCAGGTATCTCCCTATGTGGACGATGTAGCGGTTTATGTGGCACACATAAAACAATATTCAAAACCTTGAAATGTTTTTTCTTTGCTTCGTCGAGGAGAAGAGGCTACCAACCAACTTTGACAAGAGCTCATCTAATTCAGAAATTTCCCTGGTTGGGAACTCACATATTTTTTGCTTGGTTGTCCCTATACATTGTGGCCACCTTCAAAGTTTATTGACCATGCACAATTCTTTCCCTCTGAAAATGCTTTGCCTTCCTCAGTCGGTGTGGTAGCTAAAAAAGGGATTTTCAACATCTTGGGGATAAATGGCGATGAAACTCATGAACCTGGAAGGGATGAACATCATCATGGCTAGTCGGACCTCACTTGCCAATCTTGTCATCAACCCACAATCTTGATCTCCTCGTGTGCCGCCCAGGATTTGGCCCATGCCTCCTGGGCCTCTTGAAGGGCCTTGGCAAGGTCGGTCGCCTGGGTTTTCTCCTTCTCCTCTAGGGACTCGCACCTGCTGGCGGCATCCTTGAGCGCTTGCTCCACTTCGGTCACCCGCTCCTCGTATCGACGACGGATGACTTGCTCGGCTTCAAGCCCTCGGCCGCTTTATCAGCGGCCGCTTTGTTCACCCGGGCCTGCTCCTTGGCCTGGGCAAGTTCACCCCTAAGGGTCTCGACCGCAGCAGCACTGGCTGTAATCACACACATATCATTGCATGAGCTTTGACTCGGAATTTGCATATTAAATACAGGCACGAACGAGATATTCTGAAACATACCTTGCGCTTCGTCAAGCCTCTTGTTGATGCGGACGAAATCCTCATCGGCTAGCCTTAGCTTCCGCTTGAGCTCGGACACTTCTGCGGCCTGGGCGGTTGCCGCTAACAGTGAAGCCTGCTTCTCAAAATAGAAAAGTACATTATCTCCTGCAAGTATTATCGATCCTCTGTTTGGCTTCTTTTCAAAAGCCGAACAGAGTCTCAGGGGCTACTATCTATATACAGGCATATTTTATATGGAAAGCGGCCAAGAATATTACATCGCCTACCTCGAAGCCTGTTAGCAGGCTAGTGAAGGCTTCGTTCAGCCTGCTCTTGGCGGACTGAACCTTCTCAACCACCACACCGATTAGGATGCGGTGCGCCTCCACGATGGAAGCATGTTGCAGTGCCTCCATCAGTATGTTCGGCACCTCCGGATTAGTGGAAGTTGCCGCTGGAGTTGGCACCCCCCCTCCGAAGGGGGCCACTTATTTGGTTCCGGAGCCACTTGGGTTTTCGGAACGGTGTTCGGCTGGGGCCCGGACTGGTCAAGACTCCCAGTCTCCACAGGGGTGGTTCCCCTCGTGTTCTCAGCGACTGAGGTATTACCCTCTGGTGCCGTTTTGGTAGCTTCCTGTACCACCCCGTGCCCCGGAGAGGCCCTTCGGGACAACACCTCGGTGTCGTCCATGGCAAAAGGCGGGAAGGCTCGCAAAGGTGACCTACTCTCCATCATCCTTGGATCTAAAGAGTTCCCCTCCGATGATTGTTGGGGAAGATCGCGGGCCGGGCTACACCATACGGAAAACGTCAAATACCATAATCATCGAGATTGAACTTATGTACGGCATCTCCGGATACTTACGATTCGGCAAGGGGCTTTGGCCTGGGGCGCCACTTGGGGATGACCCCGACGTCCGAGTCCGAGCCGTCTGGGAGGGATATTTTCCCCCTTTTGGGCACCTTCGCCTCTGGATCTTCGGAGGCCGCCCTTTTCTTCTTCTTCCCCTTCGGGGAAAGGTTGCAATCGGCCTCCTCCTCCTCTTCATCCTCATCCTCCTCGGAGGAATGAGTTTCGGTCTCTCCGGACGTAGTACCTTTGCGGCGGAGGCCCTCTTTGGCTTCCTTCTTCTTCTTCTGGCCCTTTTTCTCTGGCGTCTGATAGGGCGCCGGGACTAGCATCCTCATTAGAAGAGGATCTGCTGGGTTTTCGGGCAATGGAGCTGGACATCTCATCCGTTCTGCCTTCTTTGTCCAACCCTGTTTTATAGGATAGAATTCTCAGTACACTCCCTCTTTTGATTAATGAACTATGTTATGTTCGGAAATGTAGCACTTACTAGGGAGGCTGGATGATTACAGTTGAGGCCGATGTCCTCGGACGTCCATGGCCATGACTTTTGAGTCTTGAAAAGCATCTTCCAGATCGCTTCGTGTGTCGTGCCAAAGAGTCGCTTCAGGATCCGGGGCCCTTTCGGATTGAACTCCCACATGTAGAGAGGCCGGCATTGGCAGGGAAGGGACCGGCGGACGAGACGAGCATTACCTGGATCACATCTGTGAGGCTGGAGCCCTTCTCTATGATATTTTGACGCGCTTCTTCAGCATCAGCACCTCGTCGGATGATCCCCAGTCCATACCCTTGTTGGTCCATGATGCAAGACGCACCAGGGGTCCAGATCGAAAGGAAGGGGCGGCCGCCCACTTGGTGCCACGGGGTTCGGTGATATAAAACCACTCCTGCTGCCATATCCCGACGGCCTCCAAAAAGACCCCTTTGGGCCAGATAACTTTGGGAAGTTTGCTCACCATGGCACCACCGCAATTCGCGTGTTTCCCATCAACCACCTTTGGCTTCAAGTTGAAAATATTGAGCCACAGACCGAAGTGTGGAGGGATGCGGAGGAATGTCTCACACACGACGATAAATGCCGAAATATGAAGGAAGGAGTTCGGGGGCAGATCGTGAAAATCCAACCCTTAGTAGAACATGAGAGCACGAACAAAGGGGTGGAGGGGAAACCCTAGCCCACGGAGAAAGTGAGGGAGGAACAAGACCCCCTCACCGGGCTCTAGAGTGGGGATGACTTGCTCCTTGGCCAGGAGTCTGTGTTTTACTTCCGCTGTCAAGTACCGCGTCTCCCGGAGCTCCTTGATGTCCTTCTCCGTCATGGAGGAGGCCGTCCACTTGCCTTGTGAGACGGATCCAGACATGGACAGAGTATTTGGTGGAGATGGGTAAGATTGGGACTTGGGCGCTGGAGCTCGAGGACGGATGGGCAGAGGAAGGAGAAGGCATGGGGGGAAGAGATGGATTCTTATCCACTTATATATAAAGGCCGTGAATATCCAGCGCCCCCCACAAGCCTTAAAACTCACCTATTCCCACAGGGTCGTGCAAAACAACACGGTTGGATTACCCAAACCCGTATTGATGAGAATTCCATAATAAGGGGACACGCTCTCTGCTTTGACAAGATGTGTCGATGAGGACCGTGCCTCGAAATGCGAAGCGGGAGGCTAAATAACGGTTCGAAATAATAATAAGGCCAGAACATAACGTCTCGCCGAAAAAGCTGTTAGTAGACACGGCTTATTTCGTTGAAGTATTTTGCCCTTGTGGTTCAGGATTGTGATGGTTATACAGAGCCGAACATAGTTCTTTTGACCAACTTCTTTGGAGTATTTGGAGGACGAAAAACCGCCTTGCAATGCTGAAGACAATCTACGCGTCGGACACATCGTCATTGAAGCCTGGTTCAGGGGCTACTGAGGGAGCCCTGGATTAGGGCATCCCTGGGCGTCCGGGCTACGTGATGTGGGCCGGACTAATGGGCCAAGAAGATACAAGATAGAAGGCCTTCCCCCGTGTCCAGATGGGACTCTCCTTTACGTGGATGGCAAGCTTGGCGTTCGGATGTGAAGAGTCCTTTCTTTGTAAACCGACTCTGTACAACCCTAGGCCCCTCCGGTGTCTATATAAACCGGAGGGTTTAGTCCGTACAGGCAATCATAATCATACAGGCTAGACATCTATGGTTTAGTCATTACGATCTCGAGGTAGATCAACTCTTGTAACCCTTATACTCATCAAAGTCAATCAAGCAGGAAATAGGATATTACCTCCATCAAGAGGGCCTGAACCTGGGTAAACATCGTGTCCCCTGCCTCCTGTTATCTTTGATCCTCAGACGCACAGTTCGGGACCCCCTACCCGAGATCGGTCGGTTTTGACACCGACAGAGGGCTCTTAATGCAAATGCTTTTCATAGGAAGAAAAAGAAGGAGCTGCTTGATAAACTAAATGAAATTGACAAAAATTCTGAAATCATGGGGCTTTCTACCCATGATAGGAATCTCCATAAACAAATGAGGAAAGAATTGAATGACCTTTTGAAGGGGTCATAATTCTAGATATTACCATGCTAAGGCGAATGGGAGGAGAAGAAAAAAAATAGGATTATCACACTAGAACAAGAGGGGCGGTTGATTGAGGGGGAAGACAATCTTATGAAATATATCACTAATTTATATTAAAAACTTTTTGGACAAGCTGAGAGATCTGATATCACTTTGAATATCTAGGATGCTAAATACATCTCACCCCAAGATGTAGATGACATTACTAAACCATTTTCTATAGATGAAGTGAAAAAAGTGGTATTATCTATGGAAAAGAATAAAAGTCCTGGACCTGATGGTTTCCCGATTGATTTCTACCAATACTTTTGGGAAAGGATCAAAGGAGATCTGATGGCCATGATTAATGACTTTCATAAAGGAAAGTTGGATATATCTAGAATTAACCATGGGGTTATTACTCTAATCCCTAAGACCAAGGATGCCAAACAAATACAAAAATTTAGACCAATTTGCCTATTAAATGTTAGTTTCAAAATTATTATAAAATTGCTAATGAACAGGCTCAACAAAATAGTCAATCCCATTATCTCACATGTCGAGACGGCCTTTATCACAGGGAGATACATGATGGAGGGTGTGCTGATACTACACGAGGCTCTAAATACTATCCATGTCAAAAAACAAAGTGCCCTTCTTTTTAAAGTGGATTTTGAAAAAGCCTTTGATAAAATCAAGTGGCCCTTTGTTTATAAAATGTTGAAACTGATAAATTTTCCTGACCAGTGGTGTGACTAGATTATGCAGACCTTGATGGGGGGACATGTGGGAGTTAAGGTCAATGACCAGATTGGTCTATATTTCGAAACTTATAAAGACGTGAGAGAGGGTGATTCTTTATCTCCCCTGTTATTTGATTTGGTTGTAGATGCTCTTGCTATTATCATGGATAATGCAAGAGGAGAGGGCTTTGTGAAAGGGGTTCTTAATGAGACGTATGAAATTGGGATTAACATGCTACAATATGTTGATGACACGATTTTCCTAGTACAAGATGATGAAAAGAGCGCTAGAAACCTAAAGTTTATTTTAACTGCCTTTGAGTAGATATCTGGATTAATTATCAACTTTCATAAGAGTGAGATTTACTTGTTGGGTGGGGATGTGGATAAAGCTGACATTTATCAGGAAATCTTTACATGTGCTTTGGGTAAACTACCCCTAAAATATCTAGGTCTACCTGTTTCAGATAAGCGAACTAAGAATAAAATGTGGGGAAATGTCATAGAGAAGATGTGCCTGCTGGCAGGGGAGGTTGCTAAATATTGCCGCGAGAATTATCTTGGTCCAATCATGCCTATCCAATATTCCTATGTATATTATGTCCTTTTACCCACTTCCAGCTGGAGTGATGAAAAAATGGACTTCTTTAGAGCCAGATTGCTCTGTCAGGCTGATGAACATAAGAATAAAAAATATCACTAAGTTAATTGGAATACTCGTTGTCTGCCCAAGATGCAAGGTCGTTCGGGGATTCTTAGCCTGGACTGTTTTAACAAGGCTCTGTTAGCTAAGTGCCTTTGGAAGATTGAGAATGAATCTGGATTGTGGCAAGATATTATGTCGAGAGAATACATAAAAGATAAATGCATTTCTGGGATCCAACACAAACCTGGGGACTCCCAATTCTGGTGTAACATCTTGGGGATTAGAGATATATACTACAGACACAATAAGAAAAAATCGGGGATGGTAAAAACACTAGATTCTGGGAAGATTGGTGGGTGGGGGATAAACCACTAAAAGAGGCTTGCCCAAACTTATATTTCATCAACATGAATCATAACATTTCGGTGGTTGAGGTGTGATGTCTACTACACAACCTTCTTCTTGTAGACGTTGTTGGGCCTCCAAGTGCAGAGGTTTGTAGGACAGTAGCAAATTTCCCTCAAGTGGATGACCTAGGTTTATCAATCCGTAGGAGGCGTATGATGAAGATGGTCTCTCTCAAGCAACCCTGCAACCAAATAACAAAGAGTCTCTTGTGTCCCCAACACACCCAATACAATGGTAAATTGTATAGGTGCACTAGTTCGGCGAAGAGATGGTGATACAAGTGCAAAATAGATAGTAGATATAGGTTTTTGTAAACTGAAAATATAAAAACAGCAAGGTAGCGAGTTGTAAAAGTGAGCGTAAACGGTATTGCAATGATAGGAAACAAGGCCTAGGGTTCATACTTTCACTAGTGCAAGTTCTCTCAACAATAATAACATAGATAGATCATATAACGAGCCCTCAACATGCAACAAAGAGTCACTCTGAAGCCACTAATAGCGGAGAACAAACGTAGAGATTATGGTAGGGTACGAAACCACCTCAAAGTTATTCTTTCAAATCAATCTGTTGGGCTATTCCTATAAGTGTCACAAACAACCCTGGAGTTTTTACTAGAATAACACCTTAAGATACAAATCAACCAAAACCCTAATGTCACCTAGATACTCCATTGTCACCTCAAGTATCCGTTGGCATGATTATACGATATGCATCACACAATCTCAGATTTATCCAACCAACATAAAAGTACTTCAAATAGTGCCCCAAAGTTTCTACCGGAGAATCAAGAATGTGTGCCAACCCCTATGCATAGGTTCATGGGCGGAACCCGCAAGTTGGTCACCAAAACATACATCAAGTGGCACATGATATCCCATTGTCACCACAGATAAGCATGACAAGACATACATCAAGTGTTCATAAAAGACTCAATCCGATAAGATAACTTCAAAGGGGAAACTCAATTCATCACAAGAGAGTAGAGGGGGAGAAGAAACATAAGATCCAACTACAATAGCAAAGCTCGGGATACATCAAGATCGTGCCATAGATGGAACACGAGAGAGAACACGAGAGAGAGATCAAACACATAGCTATTGGTACATACCCTTTGAAGGAAATATTCCCTAGAGGCAATAATAAAGTTATTATTTATTTCCTTATATCATGATAAATGTTTATTATTCATGCTAGAATTGTATTAACTGGAAACATAATACATGTGTGAATACATAGGCAAACTTAGTGTCACTAGTATGCCTCTACTTGACTAGCTCGTTAATCAAAGATGGTTATGTTTCCTAACCATGAACAAAGTGTTGTTATTTGATTAACGAGGTCACATCATTAGTTGAATGATCTGATTGACATGACCCATTCCATTAGCTTAGCACCCGATCGTTTAGTATGTTGCTATTGCTTTCTTCATGACTTATACATGTTCCTATGACTATGAGATTATGCAACTCCCGTTTGCCGGAGGAACACTTTGTGTGCTACCAAACGTCACAACGTAACTAAGTGATTATAAAGGAGCTCTACAGGTGTCTCCAATGGTAGATGTTGGGTTGGCGTATTTCGAGAATAGGATTTGTCACTCCGATTGTCGGAGAGGTATCTCTGGGCCCTCTCGGTAATGCACATCACATAAGCCTTGCAAGCTTTGCAACTAATGAGTTAGTTGCGGGATGATGTATTACGGAACGAGTAAAGAGACTTGCCAGTAACGAGATTGAACTAGGTATTGGATACCGACGATTGAATCTCGGGCAAGTAACATACTGATGACAAAGGGAACAATGTATGTTGTTATGCGGTCTGACCGATAAAGATCTTCGTTGAATATGTAGGAGCCAATATGGGCATCCAGGTCCCGCTATTGGTTATTGACCGGAGATGTGTCTCAGTCATGTCTACATTATTCTCGAACCGTAGGCTCCGCATGCTTAACGTTACAGTTATTATGAGTTTATGCATTTTGATGTACCGAAGTTAGTTTGGAGTCCCGGATGTGATCACGGACATGACGAGGAGTCTCGAAATGGTCGAGACATAAAGATTGATATATTGGAAGCCTATATTTGGACATCGGAAGTGTTCCGGGTGAAATCGGGATTTTACCGGAGTACCGGGAGGTTACCGGAACCCCCCGGGAGCCATATGGGCCTTAATGGGCTTTAGTGGAAAGGAGAAAGGGGCAGCCCAAGGTGGCCGCGCGCCTCCCCCCTCCCCTAGTCCTATTAGGACTAGGAGAGGTGGCCGGCCCCCCTCTCTCTCTTTCCCCCTCGGGGAATCCTAGTCCAACTAGGATTGGGGGGGGGGGGAGTCCTACTCCCGGTAGGAGCAGGACTCCTCCTGTGCCCTCCTCCTGGCCGGCGGCCCCCTCCCCCTTGGCTCCTTTATATACGGAGGTAGGGGGCACCTCTAGACACACAAGTTGATCCTTGAGATCGTTCCTTAGCCGTGTGCGGTGCCCCCTGCCACCATATTCCACCTCGATCATATTGTAGCGGTGCTTAGGCGAAGCCCTGCGATAGTAGAACATCAAGATCATCACCACGCCGTCGTGCTGACGGAACTCCTCCCCGACGCTTTGCTGGATCGGAGCCCGGGGATCGTCATCGAGCTGTACGTGTGCTAAGAACTCGGAGGTGCCGGATTAACCGTGCTTGGATCGGTCGGATCGGGAAGACGTACGACTACTAACTCTACGTTGCGTCAACGCTTCCGCAGTCGGTCTGCGTAGGTACGTAGACAACACTCTCCCCTCTCGTTGCTATGCATCACCATGATCTTGCGTGTGCGTAGGAATTTTTTTGAAATTACTGCGTTCCCCAACAGTGGCATCCGAGCCTAGGTTTTATATGTTGATGTTATATGCACGAGTAGAACACAAGTGACTTGTGGGCGATATAAGTCACACTGCCTACCAGCATGTCATACTTTGGTTCAGCGGTATTGTTGGACGAGACGACCCGGACCAACATTACGCGTACGCTTACGCGAGACCAGTTCCCCCGACGTGCTTTGCACATAGGTGGCTTGCGGGCGACTGTCTCTCCAACTTTAGTTGAACCGAGTGTTGCTACGCCCGGTCTTTGCGAAGGTTAAAACAGAGTCTATTTGACAAACTATCGTTGTGGTTTTGATGCGTAGGTGAGATTGGTTCTTGCTTAAGCCCGTAGCAGCCACGTAAAACTTGCAACAACAAAGTAGAGGACGTCTAACTTGTTTTTGCAGGGCATGTTGTGATGTGATATGGTCAAAATATGATGAGATATAAGTTGTTGTATGAGATGATCATGTTTTGTTAAAGTTATCGGCAACTGGCAAAAGCCTTATGGTTGTCTCTTTATTGCATAAGATGCAAGCGCCAAATAATTGCTTTACTTTATCACTATGCGATAGCAATAGCAATTGTTGGCGAGACGACCACGTGATGACACATTGATATAGATTAAGATGATGGAGATCATGGTGTCTTGCCGGTGACGATACAGATCATGACAGTACTTTGGAGATGGAGATCAAAGAAGCAAGATGATGATGGCCATATCATGTCACATATTTTGATTGCATATGATCTTTATCTTTTATACATCTTATTTTTGCTTTGATTGACGGTAGCATTATAAGATGATCTCTCACTAATTATCAAGAAGTGTTCTCCCTGAGTATGCACCGTTGCCAAAGTTCGTCGTTCCCAGACACCACGTGATGATCGGGTGTGATAAGCTCTACGTCCATCTACAACGGGTGCAAGCCAGTTTTGCACACGCAGAATACTCGGGTTAAACTTGACGAGCCTAGCATATGCAGATATGGCCTCGGAACACGGAGACCGAAAGGTCGAGCGTGAATCATATAGTAGATATGATCAACATAACGATGTTCACCATTGAAAACTACTCCATTTCACGTGATGATCGGTTATGGTTTAGTTGATTTGGATCACGTGATCACTTAGAGGATTAGAGGGATGTCTATCTAAGTGGGAGTTCTTTAAGTAATTTGATTAATTGAACTTAAATTTATCATGAACTTAGTCCTGGTAGTATTTTGCAAATTATGTTGTAGATCAATAGCTCGCGTTGTAGCTTTGATATGTTTATTTTGATATGTTCCTAGAGAAAATTGTGTTGAAAGATGTTAGTTGCAATGATGCGGATTGGATCCGTGATCTGAGGTTTATCCTCATTACTGCACAGAAGAATTATGTCCTTGATGCACCGCTAGGTGATAGACCTATTGCAGGAGCAGATGCAGACGTTATGAACGTTTGGCTAGCTCAATATGATGACTACTTGATAGTTTAGTGCACCATGCTTAATGGCTTAGAATCGGGACTTCAAAGACGATTTGAACGTCATGGACCATATGAGATGTTCCAGGAGTTGAAGTTAATATTTCAAGCAAATACCCGAGTTGAGAGATATGAAGTCCCCAACAAGTTCTATAGCTAAAAGATGGAGGAGAATCGCTCAACTAGTGAGCATGTGCTCAGATTGTCTGGGTACTACAATCGCTTGAATCAAGTGGGAGTTAATCTTCCAGATAAGATAGTGATTGACAGAATTCTCTAGTCACCATCACCAAGTTAGTAGAACTTCGTGATGAACTATAATATGCAAGGGATAACGGAAACAACTCCCAAGCTCTTCGTGATGCTGAAATCAACGAAGGTAGAAATCAAGAAAAACATCAAGTGTTGATGGTTGACAAGACCACTAGTTTCAAGAAAAGGGCAAAGGGAAGAAGGGGAACTTTAAGAAGAACGGCAAGCAAGTTGCTGCTCAAGTGAAGAAGCCCAAGTCTGATCCTAAGCCTAAGACTAAGTGCTTCTACTGCAAAGGGACTGGTCACTGGAAGCAGAACTACCCCAAGTGATTGGCGGATAAGAAGGATGGCAAAGTGAACATAAGTATATTTGATATACATGTTATTGATGTGTACTTTACTAGTGTTTATAGCAACCCCTCAGTATTTGATACTGGATCAGTTGCTAAGAGTAGTAACTCGAAACGGGAGTTGCAGAATGAACAGAGACTAGTTAAGGGTGAAGTGACGATGTGTGTTTGAAGTGGTTCCAAGATTGATATGATCATCATTGCACACTCCCTATACTTTCGGGATTAGTGTTGAACCTAAATAAGTGTTATTTGGTGTTTGCGTTGAGCATGAATATGATTTGATCATGTTTATTGTAATACGGTTATTCATTTAAGTAAAAGAATAAATTGTTGTTCTGTTTACATGAATAAAACCTTATATGGTTACACACCCAATGAAAATAGTTCATTGGATCTCGATCTTAATGATACACATATTCATAATATTGAAACCAAAAGATGCGAAGTTAATAATGATAGTGCAACTTATTTGTGGCACTGCCGTTTAGGTCATATTGGTGTAAAGCGCATGAAGAAACTCCATGCTGATGGGATTTTGGAATCACTTGATTATGAATCACTTGATGCTTGCGAACCATGTCTCTTGGGCAAGATGACTAAAACGCCGTTCTCCGGAACAATGGAGCAAGCAACAGATTTGTTGGAAATCATACATACTGATGTATGTGGTCCGATGAATATCAAGGCTTGCAGCGGGTATCATTATTTTCTGACCTTCACAGATGATTTGAGCAGATATGGGTATATCTACTTGATGAAACATAAGTCTGAAACATTTGAAAAGTTCAAAGAATTTCAGAGTGAAGTGGAAAATCATCGTGACAAGAAAATAAGGTTTCTATGATCTGATCGCGGAGACAAATATTTGAGTTACGAGTTTGGTCTTCAATTAAAACAATGTGGAATAGTTTCACAAACTCATGCCACCTGGAACACCACAACATAATGGTGTGTCCGAATATCATAACCGTACTTTATTAGATATGGTGCGATCTATGATGTCTCTTACCGATCTACCACTATCGTTTTGGGGTTATGCATTAGAGACAGCTGCATTCACGTTAAATAGGGCACCATCTAAGTCCGTTGAGACGACACAATCTGAACTGTGGTTTGGCAAGAAACCAAAGTTGTCGTTTCTTAAAGTTTGGGGTTGTGATGCTTATATGAAAAAGTTTCATCCTAATAAACTCAAACCCAAATCGGAGAAATATGTCCTCATAGGATACCCAAAGGAGACTGTTGGGTACACCTTCTATCACAAATCCGAAGGCAAGACTTTTGTTGCTAAATTCGGAGTTTTTCTAGAGAAGGAGTTTCTCTCGAAAGAAGTGAGTGGGAGGAAAGTAGAACTTGATGAGGTAACTGTACCTGCTCCCTTATTGGAAAGTAGTTCATCACAGAAATATGTTCCTGTGACTACTACACCAATTAGTGAGGAAGCTAATGATGATGATCATGTAACTTCAGATCAAGTTACTACCAAATCTCGTAGGTAAACCAGAGTAAGATCCGCACCAGAGTGGTACGGTAATCCTGTTCTGGAAGACATGTTACTAGACCATGACGAACTTGCGAACTATGAGGAAGCGATGATGAGCCCAGATTCCGCGAAATGGTTTGAGGCCATGAAATTTGAGATATGATCCATGTATGAGAACAAAGTATGGACTTTGGTTGACTTGCCCACTGATCGGCAAGCAATTGAGAATAAATGGATCTTCAAGAGGAAGACGGACGCTGATAGTAGTGTTACTATCTACAAAGCTAGAATTGTCGCAAAAAGGTTTTCGACAAGTTCAAGGTGTTGACTACGATGAGATTTTCTCACTCGTATCTATGCTTAAGTCTGTCCGAATCATGTTAGCAATTGCCGCATTTTATGAAATCTGGCAAATGGATAAACAAAACTGCATTCCTTAATGGATTTACTAAAGAAGAGTTGTATACGATGCAACTAGAAGGTTTTGTCGATCCTAAAGGTGTTAACTACATATGCAAGCTCCAGCGATCCATCTATGGACTGGTGCAAGAATCTCGGAGTTGGAATATACGCTTTGATAAGTTGATCAAGGCATATAGTTTTATACAGATTTGCGGTGAAGCCTGCATTTACAAGAAAGTGAGTGGGAGCACTACATCATTTCTGATAAGTATATGTGTATGACATATTGTTGATCGGAAATAATGTAGAATTATTCTACAAAGCATAAAGGAGCGTTTGAAAGGAGTTTTTCAAAGAAAGACTTCGGTAAAGCTGCTTACATATTGAGCTTCAAGATCTATAGAGATAGATCAAGACGCTTGATAAGTTTTTTCAATGAGTACATACCTTGACAAGATTTTGAAGTAGTTCAAAATGGACCAGTCAAAGAAAGAATTCTTGCCTGTATTACAAGGTGTGAAGTTGAGTAAGACTCAAAGCCCGACCACGGCAGAAGATAGAAAGAGAATGAAAGTCATTCCCTATGCCTTGGCCATAGGTTCTATAAAGTATGTCATGTTGTGTACCAGATCTATTGTATACCCTGCACTGATTTGGCAAGGGAGTACAATAGTGATCTAGGAGTAGATCACTGGACAGCGGTCAGAATTATCCTTAGTGAAATAAGGATATGTTTCTCGATTATGGACGTGACAAAAAGGTTCGTCGTAAAGGGTTACGTCGATGCAAGTTTTTGACACTGATCCAGATGATTCTAAATATCAATCTGGATACATACTGAAAGTGGGAGCAATTAGCTAGAGTAGCTCCGTGTAGAGCATTGTAGACATAGAATTTTGCAAAATACATACGGATCTGAATATGGCAGGCCCGTTGACTAAATTTCTCTCACAAGCAAAACATGATCACTCTTTGGGTGTTAATCACATAGCGATGTGAACTAGATTATTGAATCTAGTAAACCCTTTGGGTGTTAGTCACATGGAGATGTGAACCAATCACATAAAGATGTGAACTATTGGTGTTAATCACATAGCGATGTGAACTAGATTATTGACTCTAGTTCAAGTGGGAGACTGAAGGAAATATGCCCTAGAGGAAATAATAAAGTTATTATTTATTTCCTTATATCATGATAAATGTTTATTATTCATGCAAGAATTGTATTAACTGGAAACATAATACATGTGTGAATACATAGACAAACTTAGTGTCACTAGTATGCCTCTACTTGACTAGCTCGTTAATCAAAGATGGTTATGTTTCCTAACCATGAACAAAGTGTTGTTATTTGATTAACGAGGCCACATCATTAGTTGAATGATCTGATTGACATGACCCATTACATTAGCTTAGCACCCGATCGTTTAGTATGTTGCTATTGCTTTCTTCATGACTTATGCATGTTCCTATGACTATGAGATTATGCAACTCCCGTTTGCCGGAGGAACACTTTGTGTGCTACCAAACGTCACAACGTAACTGGGTGATTATAAAGGAGCTCTACAGGTGTCTCCAATGGTAGATGTTGGGTTGGCGTATTTCGAGAATAGGATTTGTCACTCCGATTGTCGGAGAGGTATCTCTAGGCCCTCTCGGTAATGCACATCACATAAGCCTTGCAAGCATTGCAACTAATGAGTTAGTTGCGGGATGATGTATTACGGAACGAGTAAAGAGACTTGCCAGTAACGAGATTGAACTAGGTATTGGATACCGACGATCGAATCTCGGGCAAGTAACATACCGATGACAAAGGGAACAACGTATGTTGTTATGCGGTCTGACCGATAAAGATCTTCGTTGAATATGTAGGAGCCAATATGGGCATCCAGGTCCCGCTATTGGTTATTGACCGGAGATGTGTCTCAGTCATGTCTACATTATTCTCGAACCGTAGGGTCCGCACACTTAACGTTACAGTTATTATGAGTTTATGCATTTTGATGTACCGAAGTTAGTTCGGAGTCCCGGATGTGATCACGGACATGACGAGGAGTCTCGAAATGGTCGAGACATAAAGATTGATATATTGGAGGCCTATATTTGGACATCGGAAGTGTTCCGGGTGAAATCGGGATTTTACCGGAGTACCGGGAGGTTACCGGAACCCCCCGGGAGCCATATGGGCCTTAATGGGCTTTAGTGGAAAGGAGAAAGGGGCAGCCCAAGGTGGCCGCATGCCTCCCCCCTCCCCTAGTCCTATTAGGACTAGGAGAGGTGGCCGCCCCCCCTCTCTCTCTTTCCCCCTCGGGGAATCCTAGTCCAACTAGGATTGGGGGGGGGAGTCCTACTCTCCTCCTGCGCCCTCCTCCTGGCCGGCGGCCCCCTCCCCCTTGGATCCTTTATATACGGAGGCAAGGGGCACCTCTAGACACACAAGTTGATCCTTGAGATCGTTCCTTAGCCGTGTGCGGTGCCCCCTGCCACCATATTCCACCTCGATCATATTGTAGCGGTGCTTAGGCGAAGCCCTGCGACAGTAGAACATCAAGATCGTCACCACGCCGTCGTGCTGACGGAACTCCTCCCCGACGCTTTGCTGGATCGGAGCCCGGGATCGTCATCGAGCTGTACGTGTGCTAAGAACTCGGAGGTGCCAGAGTAACGGTGCTTGGATCGGTCGGATCGGGAAGACGTACGACTACTTCCTCTACGTTGCGTCAACGCTTCCGCAGTCGGTCTGCGTAGGTACGTAGACAACACTCTCCCCTCTATGCATCACCATGATCTTGCGTGTGCGTAGGAATTTTTTTGAAATTACTGCGTTCCCCAACACCCTCAGCCCCAAGGGTGAACTACTCCCTCCTCGTCATGGATAGCGCCGGGATGATGAAGATGGCCACCGGAGATGGATCCCCCCTCCGGCAGGGTACCGGAAAGGGGTCCCGATTGGTTTTTCGTGGTTTTGGAGGCTTGCGGCGGCGGAACTCCCGATCTATCTTCTGTTCTTGAAGTTTTAGGATACGACAGTATATATGGGTGAAAGGAGTACGTTGGTGGAGCTACGGGGGCCCCACGAGGCAGGGGGCACGCCCAGGGGGGAGGGCGCGCCCCCCAACCTCGTGAGCACCTCCCGTATCTTCTGACATGGGGTCCAAGTCCATCAGGTGGGTTTCCTTCGAAAAATAACTTCTCCAGTTGATTTCGTTCCGTTTTGACTCCATCTGATATTCCTTTTCCTCGAAACACTGAAATAGGCATAAAACAACAAATCTGGGCTGGGTCTCCGGTTAATAGGTTAGTCCCAAAAATAATATAAAAGTGGAAAATAAAGCCCAATATTGCCTAAAACAGTAGATAATATAGCATGGAGCAATAAAAAATTATAGATACGTTGGAGACGTATCATGCATCGCCAAGCTTAATTCCTGCTCGTCCTCGAGTAGGTAAATGATAAAAAAGATAATTTTTGATGTGGAATGCTAGTTGGCATAATTTCATTGCAATTCTTCTTACTTGTGATATGAATATTCAGATCCGAAAGATTCAAGACAAAAGTTCATATTGACATAAAAATAATAATACTTCAAGCATACTAATAAAGCAATCATGTCTTCTCAAAATAACATGGCCAAAGAAAGTTATCCCTACAAAATCATATAGTCTGGCTATGCTCCATCTTCCCCACACAAAATATTTAAATCATGCACAACCCCGATGACAAGCCAAGCAATTGTTTCATACTTTAACATTTTCAAAACTTTTTCAATCTTCACGCAATACATGAGCGTGAGCCATGGATATAACACTATATGTGGAATAGAATGGTGGTTGTGGAGAAGACAAAAAGAGGGAAGATAGTCTCACATCAACTAGGCGTATCAACGGGCTATGAAGATGCCCATCAATAGATATCAATGTGAGTGAGTAGGGATTGCCATGCAACGGATGCACTAGAGCTATAAGTATGTGAAAGCTCAACAAAAGAAACTAAGTGGGTGTGCATCCAACTCGCTTGCTCAAGAAGACCTAGGGCATTTTGAGGAAGCCCATCATTGGAATATACAAGCCAAGTTCTATAATAAAAAATTCCCACTAGTATATGAAAGTGACAAAATGAGAGACTCTCTATCATGAAGATCATGGTGCTACTTTGAAGCACAAGTGTGGTAAAAGGATAGTAGCATTGTCCCTTCTCTCTTTTTCTCTCATTTTTTTATTTTTTTATTTTTTTGTTTGGGCCTTTTCTCTCTTTTTTATGGCCTCTTTTTTTCTATTTTTTATTTTTCGACCGGAGTCTCATCCCGACTTGTGGGGGAATCATAGTCTCCATCATCCTTTCCTCACTTGGGACAATGCTCTAATAATGATGATCATCACACTTTTATTTTTCTTACAACTCAACAATTACAACTCGCTACTTAGAACAAAATATGACTCTATATGAATGCCTCCGGTGGTGTACCGGGATATGCAATGACTCATGAGTGACATGTATGAAAGAATTATGAACGGTGGCTTTGCCACAAATACGATGTCAACTACATGATCATGCTAGCAATATGACAATGATGGAGCGTGTCATAATAAACGGAACGGTGGAAAGTTGCATGGCAATATATCTCGGAATGGCTATGGAAATGCCATAATAGGTAGGTATGGTGGCTGTTTTGAGGAAGGTATATGGTGGGTGTATGATACCGGCGAAAGGTGCGCGGTATTAGAGAGGCTAGCAATAGTGGAAGGATGGGAAAAAGTGCGTATAATCCATGGACTTAACATTAGTCATAAAGAACTCATATACTTATTGCAAAAATCTACAAGTTATCAAAGCAAAGTATTACGCGCATGCTCCTAGGGGGATAGATTGGTAGGAAAAGACCATCGCTCGTCCTCGATCGCCACTCATAAGGAAGACAATCAATAAATAAATCATGCTCCGAGTTCATCACATAACGGTTCACCATACGTGCATGCTACGGGAATCACAAACTTCAACACAAGTATTCTTTAAATTCACAACTAATCAACTAGCATGACTCTAATATTATCACCTCCATATCTCAAAACAATTATCAAGCATCAAACTTATCTTAGTATTCAACGCACTCAAAAGAAAGTTTCACATATCTTGAATACCAAGTATATTAACATTAAGCGAATTACCATGCTATTAATGACTCTCAAAATAATCTATGTGAAACATGAGAGTTCATCTATTTCTTAAAAATAAAACTACCACCATGCTCTAAAAGGTATAAGTGAAGCACTAGAGCAAACAATAAACTACTCCAAAAGATATAAGTGAAGATCAATGAGTAGTCGACTAATTATGTAACTATGTGAAGACTCTCTAACACTTAATAATTTCAGATCTTGGTAATTTATTCAAACAGCAAGCAAATCAAAATAAAATTACATCTAAGAATAGCAAACATCATGTGAAGAAAAAAAAACTTAGGATCAACCGGTACTAACCGATAGTTGTTGAAAAAGAAAGGTGGGATGCCAACCGGGGCATTCCCAAGCTTAGATGCTTGAGACTTCTTGAAATATTATCTTGGGGTGCCTTGGGCATCCCCAAGATTGAGCTTTTGTGTCTCCTTAATTCCTCTCATATCATGGTCTCCCTAAATCTCAAAAGCTTCATCCACACAAAACTCAACAAGGACTCGTGAGATAAGTTAGTATAAACCATTGCAAAACCCTTATCATACTCTACTGTAGCAAATCACTAAAATTATTATTCAACATTCCATACTAAATGCCTCTGCATATTTAATAGTCCTATCCTCAAATAGAATCATTAAAGAAGCAAACATATGCAAACAATGCAAACATAACAGCAATCTGCCTAAACAGGATAGTCTGTAAAGAATGCAGCAACATCCATACTTCCCTAGATCCAAAAATTATGAAAGAAAATTCCCAGTGTAGTAAATTTATCAGATCTTAATATGCAAAAGGTTTCAACATTTTATCACATTCTGAATTTTCTAGGGAATTATTGCAACAGCGGTAAACTTTCTGTTTTCAAACAGCAACATGTATACTTGTAACATAGGCATAGTAAAGCCTACCAATGCCACTTTTATTGAAATAAAATATGCAAAACATTGTTCTAAATAACATCAAGCAAATTCTAACAAAATAAATTGACGCTCCAAGCGAAACACATATCATGTGGCGAATAAAAATATAGCTCCAAGTAAAGTTACCGATGAACGAAGACGAAGGAGGGGATGCCTTCCGGGGCATCCCCAAGCTTAGGCTCTTGATTGTCCTTTAATATTATCTTGGGGTGCCTTGGGAATCCCCAAGCTTAGGATATTGCTACTCCTTATTCCATAGTCCATCGAATCCTTACCCAAAATTTGAAAACTTCACAACACAAAACTTAACAGAAAACTCGTAAGCTCCGTTAGTATCAGAAAACAAAAGACCACTTCAAGGTACTGTAATGAACTCATTATTTATTTATATTGGTGTTAAACCTACTGTATTCCAACTTCTCTATGGTTTATAAACTATTTTACTAGCCATAGATTCATTAAAATAAGCAAACAACACATCGAAAACAGAATTTGTCAAAAACAGAACAGTCTGTAGTAATCTGGATCAATCGTATACTTCTGGAACTCATAAAATTCTCAAATAAATTGCTGAACCTGAGGAATTTATCTATTAATCATCTGAAAAAATAATTAACTAAATATCACTCTCCAATAAAAATGGCAGCAATTCTCGTGAGCGGTAAAGTTTCTGTTTTTTACAGCATGATCAACAAGACTTTCCCAAAGTCTTCCCAAAGGTTCTACTTGGCACAAACACTAATTAAAAGCATAAAACCACATCTAAGAAGAGGCTAGATGAATTATTTATTACTAAACAGGAGCAAAAAGCAAGGAACAAAAATAAAATTGGGTTGCCTCCCAACAAGCGCTATCGTTTAATGCCCCTAGCTAGGCACGATGATTTCAATGATGCTCACATAGAAGATAAGAATTGAAACATAAAGAGAGCATAATGAAGAATATGACTAGCACATTTAAGTCTAACATACTTCCTATGCATAGGGATTTTGTGAGAAACAACTTATGGGGACAAGAATCAACTTGCATAGGAAGGTAAAAACAAGCATAACTTCAAAGTTTTAAGCACATAAAGAGGAAACTTGATATTATTGCAATTCCTACAAGCATATATCCCTCCCTCATAATAATTTTCAGTAGCATCATGAATGAATTCAACAATATAACCAGCACCTAAAGCATTCTTTTCATGATCTACAAGCATAGAAATTTTATTACTCTCCACATAAGCAAAATTCTTCTCATGAATAATAGTGGGAGCAAACTCAACAAAATAATTATCATGTGATTGGAAATTAAGATCAAGATGACAAGTTTCATGGTTATCATTATTCTTTAAAGCATACGTGTCATCACAATAGTCATCATAGATAGGAGACGTGCTTTCATCATAATAAATTTGCTCATCAAATCTTGGGGGACAAAAAATATCATCTTCATCGAACATAGCTTCCCCAAGCTTGTGGCTTTGCATATCATTAGCATCATGGATATTCAAGGAATTCATACTAACAACATTGCAATCATGCTCATCATTCAAATATTTAGTGCCAAACATTTTATAGATTTCTTCTTCTAGCACTTGAGCACAATTATCCTTTCCATCATACTCACGAAAGATATTAAAAAGGTGAAGCGTATGAGACAAACTCGATTCCATTTTTTTATAGTTTTCTTTTATAAACTAAACTAGTGCTAAAACAAGAAACAAAAATATTCGATTGCAAGATCTAAAGATATACCTTCACTTACCTAGCCTCCCCGGCAACGGCGCAAGAAAAGAGCTTGATGTCTACTACACAACCTTCTTCTTGTAGACGTTGTTGGGCCTCCAAGTGCAGAGGTTTGTAGGACAGTAGAAAATTTCCCTCAAGTGGATGACCTAAGGTTTATCAATCCATAGGAGGCATAGGATGAAGATGGTCTCTCTCAAGCAACCCTGCAACCAAATAACAAAGAATCTCTTGTGTCCCCAACACACCCAATACAATGGTAAATTGTATAGGTGCACTAGTTCGGCGAAGAGATGGTGATACAAGTGCAAAATAGATAGTAGATATAGGTTTTTGTAAACTGAAAATATAAAAACAGCAAGGTAGCGAGTGGTAAAAGTGAGCGTAAACGGTATTGCAATGATAGGAAACAAGGTCTAGGGTTCATACTTTCACTAGTGCAAGTTCTCTCAACAATAATAACATGGATAGATCATATAACGAGCCCTCAACATGCAACAAAGAGTAACTCCGAAGCCACTAATAGCGGAGAACAAACGTAGAGATTATGGTAGGGTACGAAACCACCTCAAAGTTATTCTTTCAAATCAATCCGTTGGTCTATTCCTATAAGTGTCACAAACAACCCTGGAGTTTTTACTAGAATAACACCTTAAGATACGAATCAACCAAAACCCTAATGTCACCTAGATACTCCATTGTCACTTCAAGTATCCGTGGGCATGATTATACGATATGCATCACACAATCTCAGATTTATCCAACCAACATAAAAGTACTTCAAATAGTGCCCCGAAGTTTCTACCGGAGAATCAAGTGTTGGGTTTCGTAGTAATTTAAAAAATTTCCTACGCACACGCAAGATCATGGTGATGCATAGCAACGCGAGGGGGAGAGTGTGATCTACGTACCCTTGTAGATCGACAACGGAAGCGTTAACTTGGTTGATGTAGTCGTACGTCTCCACGGCCCGACCGATCAAGCACCGAAACTACGGCACCTCCGAGTTCTAGCACACGTTCAGCTCGATGACAATCCCCGGACTCTGATCCAGCAAAGTGTCGGGGAAGAGTTCCGTCAGCACGACGGCGTGGTGACGATCTTGATGTACTACCGTCGCAGGGCTTCGCCTAAGCACTGCTACAATATTATCGAGGACTATGGTGGAAGGGGCACCGCACACGGCTAAGAATATGATCACGTGGATCAACTTGTGTCTCTAGGGGTGCCCCGTGCCTCCGTATATAAAGGCTCAAAGGGGGGGGGGGCTGGCCGGCCAAGAGGTGGCGCGCCAGGAGGAGTCCTACTCCTTCCGGGAGTAGGACTCCCCCCTTTCCTAGTTGGAATAGGATTCGCGGAGGGGGAAAAGAGGAGAGAGAGGAGGAAGGGGGGCCGGCCCCCTCTCCTTGTCCTATTCGGACCAAAGGGGGGGAGGGGCGCGCGGCCCATCTCTGGCCACCTCTCCTCTCTTCCACTAAGGCCCATATACCTCCCGGGGGGTTCCGGTAACCTCCCGGTACTCCGGTAAAATCCCGATTTCACCCGGAACACTTCCGATATCCAAACATAGGCTTCCAATATATCAATCTTTATGTCTCGACCATTTCGAGACTCCTCGTCATGTCCGTGATCACATCCGGGACTCCGAACAACCTTCGGTACATCAAAATGTATAAACTCATAATATAACTGTCATCGTAACCTTAAGCGTGCGGACCCTACGGGTTCGAGAACAATGTAGACATGACCGAGACACATCTCCGGTCAATAACCAATAGCGGAACCTGGATGCTCATATTGGCTCCTACATATTCTACGAAGATATTTTATCGGTCAGACCGCATAACAACATACGTTGTTCCCTTTGTCATCGGTATGTTACTTGCCCGTGATTCGATCGTCGGTATCCAATACCTAGTTCAATCTCGTTACCAGCAAGTCTCTTTACTCGTTCCGTAATACATCATCCTGCAACTAACTCATTAGTTGCAATGCTTGCAAGGCTTCAGTGATGTGCATTACCGAGAGGGCCCAGAGATACCTCTCCGACAATCGGAGTGACAAATCCTAATCTCGAAATACGCCAACCCAACATGTACCTTTGGAGACACCTGTAGAGCTCCTTTATAATCACCCAGTTACGTTGTGACGTTTGGTAGCACACAAAGTGTTCCTCCGGCAAAAGGGAGTTGCATAATCTCATAGTCATAGGAACATGTATGAGTCATGAAGAAAGCAATAGCAACATACTAAACGATCGGGTGCTAAGCTAATGGAATGGGTCATGTCAATCAGATCATTCAACTAATGATGTGATCCCGTTAATCAAATGACAACTCTTTGTCCATGGTTTAGGAAACATAACCATCTTTGATTAACGAGCTAGTCAAGTAGAGGCATACTAGTGACACTCTGTTTGTCTATGTATTCACACATGTATTATGTTTCCGGTTAATACAATTCTAGCATGAATAATAAACTTTTATCATGATATAAGGAAATAAATAATAACTTTATTATTGCCTCTAGGGCATATTTCCTTCAGTCTCCCACTTGCACTAGAGTCAATAATCTAGATTATACTGTAATGATTCTAACACCCATGGAGCCTTGGTGCTGATCATGTTTTGCTCGTGGAAGAGGCTTAGTCAACGGGTCTGCTACATTCAGATCCGTATGTATCTTGCAAATCTCTATGTCTCCCACCTGGACTAGATCCCGGATGGAATTGAAGCGTCTCTTGATGTGCTTGGTTCTCTTGTGAAATCTGGATTCCTTCGCCAAGGCAATTGCACCAGTATTGTCACAAAAGATTTTCATTGGACCCGATGCACTAGGTATGACACCTAGATCGGATATGAACTCCTTCATCCAGACTCCTTCGTTTGCTGCTTCCGAAGCAGCTATGTATTCTGCTTCACATGTAGATCCTGCCACGACGCTTTGTTTAGAACTGCACCAACTGACAGCTCCACCGTTTAATGTAAACACATATCCGGTTTGCGATTTAGAATCGTCCGGATCAGTGTCAAAGCTCGCATCAACGTAACCGTTTATGATGAGCTCTTTGTCACCTTCATATACGAGAAACATATCCTTAGTCCTTTTAAGGTACTTCAGGATGTTCTTGACCGCTGTCCAGTGATCCACTCCTGGATTACTTTGGTACCTCCCTGCTAGACTTATAGCAAGGCACACATCAGGTCTGGTACACAGCATTGCATACATGATAGAGCCTATGGCTGAAGCATAGGGAACATCTTTCATTTTCTCTCTATCTTCTGCAGTGGTCGGGCATTGAGTCTGACTCAACTTCACACCTTGTAACACAGGCAAGAACCCTTTCTTTGCTTGATCCATTTTGAACTTCTTCAAAACTTTGTCAAGGTATGTGCTTTGTGAAAGTCCAATTAAGCGTCTTGATCTATCTCTATAGATCTTAATGCCTAATATGTAAGCAGCTTCACCGAGGTCTTTCATTGAAAAACTCTTATTCAAGTATCCCTTTATGCTATCCAGAAATTCTATATCATTTCCAATCAGTAATATGTCATCCACATATAATATCAGAAATGCTACAGAGCTCCCACTCACTTTCTTGTAAATACAGGCTTCTCCGAAAGTCTGTATAAAACCAAATGCTTTGATCACACTATCAAAGCGTTTATTCCAACTCCGAGAGGCTTGCACCAGTCCATAAATGGATCGCTGGAGCTTGCACACTTTGTTAGCTCCCTTTGGATCGACAAAACCCTCTGGTTGCATCATATACAACTCTTCTTCCAGAAATCCATTCAGGAATGCAGTTTTTGACATCCATCTGCCAAATTTCATAATCATAAAATGCGGCAATTGCTAACATGATTCGGACAGAGATAAGCATCGCTACGGGTGAGAAGGTCTCATCGTAGTCAATCCCTTGAACTTGCCGAAACCCTTTTGTGACAAGTCGAGCTTTGTAGACAGTAACATTACCGTCGGCGCCAGTCTTCTTCTTGAAGATCCATTTATTCTCAATTGCTTGCCGATCATTGGGCAAGTCAACCAAAGTCCACACTTTGTTCTCATACATGGATCCCATCTCGGATTTCATGGCTTCAAGCCATTTTGCGGAATCTGGGCTCACCATCGCTTCTTCATAGTTCGTAGGTTCATCATGATCTAGTAGCATGACTTCCAGAACAGGATTACCGTACCACTCTGGCGCGGATCTTACTCTTGTTGATCTACGAGGTTTAGTAGTATCTTGTTCTGAAGTTTCATGATCATTATCATTAGCTTCCTCACTAATTGGTGTAGGTGTCATAGAAACAGTTTTCTGTGATGCACTACTTTCCAATAAGGGAGCAGGTACAGTTACCTCGTCAAGTTCTACTTTCCTCCCACTCACTTCTTTCGAGAGAAACTCCTTCTCCAGAAAGTTTCTGAACTTAGCAACAAAAGTCTTGCCTTCGGAACTGTGATAGAAGGTGTATCCAATAGTCTCCTTTGGATATCCTATGAAGACACATTTCTCCGATTTGGGTTCGAGCCTATCAGGTTGAAGCTTTTTCACATAAGCATCGCAACCCAAAATTTTCAGAAACGACAACTTTGGTTTCTTGCCAAACCATAGTTCATAAGGCGTTGTCTCAACGGATTTTGATGGTGCCCTATTTAACGTAAATGCGGCCGTCTCCAAAGCATAAACCCAAGGCGATAGCGGTAAATCAGTAAGAGACATCATAGATCGCACCATATCTAGTAAAGTACGATTACGACGTTCGGACACACCATTACGCTGTGGTGTTCCGGGTGGCGAGAGTTGCGAAACTATTCCGCATTGTTTCAAATGTACACCAAACTCGTAACTCAAATATTCTCCTCCACGATCAAATCGTAGAAACTTTATTTTCTTGTTACGATGATTTTCAAATTCACTCTGAAATTCTTTGAACTTTTCAAACGTTTCAGACTTATGTTTCATTAAGTAGATATACCCATATCTGCTTAAGTCATCTGTGAAGGTGAGAAAATAACGATATCCACCACGAGCCTCAATATTCATCGGACCACATACATCTGTATGTATGATTTCCAACAAATCTGTTGCTCTCTCCATAGTACCAGAGAACGGCGTTTTAGTCATCTTGTCCATGAGGCACGGTTCGCAAGTACCAAGTGATTCATAATCAAGTGGTTCCAAAAGTCCATCAGTATGGAGTTTCTTCATGCGCTTTACACCGATATGACCTAAACGGCAGTGCCACAAATAAGTTGCACTATCATTATCAACTCTACATCTTTTGGCTTCAACATTATGAATATGTGTGTCACTACTATCGAGATTCAATAAGAATAGACCATTCTTCAAGGGTGCATGACCATAAAAGATATTACTCATATAAATAGAACAACCATTATTCTCTGATTTAAATGAATAACCGTCTCGCATCAAACAAGATCCAGATATAATGTTCATGCTTAACGCTGGCACCAAATAACAATTATTTAGGTCTAATATTAACCCCGAAGGTAGATGTAGAGGTAGCGCGCCGACCGCGATCACATCGACTTTGGAACCGTTTCCCACGCGCATCGTCACCTCGTCCTTAGCCAATCTTCGCTTAATCCGTAGTCCTTGTTTCGAGTTGCAAATATTAGCAACAGAACCAGTATCAAATACCCAGGTGCTACTGCGAGCATTAGTAAGGTACACATCAATAACATGTATATCACATATACCTTTGTTCACCTTGCCATCCTTCTTATCCACCAAATACTTGGGGCAGTTCCGCTTCCAGTGACCAGTCTGCTTGCAGTAGAAGCAATCAGTTTCAGGCTTAGGTCCAGACTTGGGTTTCTTCTCTTGATCAGCAACTTGCTTGCTGTTCTTCTTGAAGTTCCCCTTCTTCTTCCCTTTGCCCTTTTTCTTGAAACTAGTGGTCTTGTTGACCATCAACACTTGATGCTCCTTCTTGATTTCTACCTCCGCAGCTTTCAGCATTGCGAAGAGCTCGGGAATAGTCTTATTCATCCCTTGCATATTATAGTTCATCACGAAGCTCTTGTAGCTTGGTGGAAGTGATTCGAGAATTCTGTCAATGACGCTATCATCCGGAAGATTAACTCCCAGTTGAATCAAGTGATTACAATACCCAGACATCTTGAGTATATGCTCACTGACAGAACTATTCTCTTCCATCTTGCAGCTATAGAACTTATTGGAGACTTCATATCTCTCAATCCGGGCATTTGCTTGAAATATTAACTTCAACTCCTGGAACATCTCATATGCCCCATGACGTTCAAAACGTCGTTGAAGTCCCGGTTTTAAGCCGTAAAGCATGGCACATTGAACTATCGAGTAGTCATCAGCTATGCTCTGCCAGACATTCATAACATCTGGTGTTGCTCCAGCAGCAGGCCTGGCACCCAGCGGTGCTTCCAGGACGTAATTCTTCTGTGCAGCAATGAGGATAATCCTCAAGTTACGGACCCAGTCCGTGTAATTGCTACCATCATCTTTCAACTTTGCTTTCTCAAGGAACGCATTAAAATTCAACGGAACAACAACACGGGCCATCTATCTACAATCAAACATACATAAGCAAGATACTATCAGGTACTAAGTTCATGATAAATTTAGGTTCAATTAATCATATTACTTAAAGAACTCCCACTTAGATAGACATCCCTCTAATCCTCTAAGTGATTACGTGATCCAAATCAACTAAACCATGTCTGATCATCACGTGAGATGGAGTACTTTCATTGGTGAACATCACTATGTTGATCATATCTACTATATGATTCACGCTCGACCTTTCGGTCTCCGTGTTCCGAGGCCATATCTGTATATGCTTGGCTCATCAAGTATAACCTGAGTATTCCGCGTGTGCAACTGTTTTGCACCCGTTGTATTTGAACGTAGAGCCTATCACACCCGATCATCACGTGGTGTGTCAGCACGAAGAACTTTCGCAACGGTGCATACTCAGGGAGAACACTTCTTGATAATTAGTGAGAGATCATCTTGTAATGCTATCGTCAATCAAAGCAAGATAAGATGCATAAAAGATAAACATCACATGCAATCAATATAAGTGATATGATATGGCCATCATCATCTTGTGCTTGTGATCTCCATCCTCGAAGCACCGTCATGATCACCATCGTCACCGGTGCGACACCTTGATCTCCATCGTAGCATCGTTGTCGTCTCGCCAATCTTATGCTTCCACGACTATCGCTACCGCTTAGTGATAAAGTAAAGCATTACAGCGCGATTGCATTGCATACAATAAAGTGACAACCATATGGCTCCTGCCAGTTGCCGATAACTCGGTTACAAAACATGATCATCTCATACAATAAAAATTTAGCATCATGTCTTGACCATATCACATCACAACATGCCCTACAAAAACAAGTTAGACGTCCTCTACTTTGTTGTTGCAAGTTTTACGTGGCTGTTACGGGCTTAAGCAAGAACCAATCTTACCTACGCATCAAAACCACAACGATAGTTTGTCAAGTTGGTGTTGTTTTAACCTTCGCAAGGACCGGGCGTAGCCACACTCGGTTCAACTAAAGTTGGAGAAACTGTCACCCGCTAGCCACCTTTGTGCAAAGCACGTCGGGAGAACCGGTCTCGCGTAAGCGCACGCGTAATGTCGGTCCGGGCCGCTTCGTCCAACAATACCGCCGAACCAAAGTATGACATGCTGGTAAGCAGTATGACTTATATCGCCCACAACTCACTTGTGTTCTACTCGTGCATATAACATCAACACATATAACCTAGGCTCGGATGCCACTGTTGGGTTTCGTAGTAATTTAAAAAATTTCCTACGCACACGCAAGATCATGGTGATGCATAGCAACGCGAGGGGGAGAGTGTGATCTACGTACCCTTGTAGATCGACAACGGAAGCGTTAACTTGGTTGATGTAGTCGTACGTCTCCACGGCCCGACCGATCAAGCACCGAAACTACGGCACCTCCGAGTTCTAGCACACGTTCAGCTCGATGACAATCCCCGGACTCTGATCCAGCAAAGTGTCGGGGAAGAGTTCCGTCAGCACGACGGCGTGGTGACGATCTTGATGTACTACCGTCGCAGGGCTTCGCCTAAGCACTGCTACAATATTATCGAGGACTATGGTGGAAGGGGCACCGCACACGGCTAAGAATATGATCACGTGGATCAACTTGTGTCTCTAGGGGTGCCCCGTGCCTCCGTATATAAAGGCTCAAAGGGGGGGGGGGCTGGCCGGCCAAGAGGTGGCGCGCCAGGAGGAGTCCTACTCCTTCCGGGAGTAGGACTCCCCCCTTTCCTAGTTGGAATAGGATTCGCGGAGGGGGAAAAGAGGAGAGAGAGGAGGAAGGGGGGCCGGCCCCCTCTCCTTGTCCTATTCGGACCAAAGGGGGGGAGGGGCACGCGGCCCATCTCTGGCCACCTCTCCTCTCTTCCACTAAGGCCCACTAAGGCCCATATACCTCCCGGGGGGTTCCGGTAACCTCCCGGTACTCCGGTAAAATCCCGATTTCACCCGGAACACTTCCGATATCCAAACATAGGCTTCCAATATATCAATCTTTATGTCTCGACCATTTTGAGACTCCTCGTCATGTCCGTGATCACATCCGGGACTCCGAACAACCTTCGGTACATCAAAATGTATAAACTCATAATATAACTGTCATCGTAACCTTAAGCGTGCGGACCCTACGGGTTCGAGAACAATGTAGACATGACCGAGACACGTCTCCGGTCAATAACCAATAGCGGAACCTGGATGCTCATATTGGCTCCTACATATTCTACGAAGATCTTTTATCGGTCAGACCGCATAACAACATACGTTGTTCCCTTTGTCATCGGTATGTTACTTGCCCGAGATTCGATCGTCGGTATCCAATACCTAGTTCAATCTCGTTACCAGCAAGTCTCTTTACTCGTTCCGTAATACATCATCCTGCAACTAACTCATTAGTTGCAATGCTTGCAAGGCTTCAGTGATGTGCATTACCGAGAGGGCCCAGAGATACCTCTCCGACAATCGGAGTGACAAATCCTAATCTCGAAATACGCCAACCCAACATGTACCTTTGGAGACACCTGTAGAGCTCCTTTATAATCACCCAGTTACGTTGTGACGTTTGGTAGCACACAAATTTTCCTCCGGCAAACGGGAGTTGCATAATCTCTGGCAAACACATAGCTACTGGTACATACCCTCAGCCCCGAGGGTGAACTACTCCCTCCTCGTCATGGATAGCGCCGGGATGATGAAGATGGCCACCGGAGATGGATCCCCCTCCGGCAGGGTACCGGAAAGGGGTCCCGATTGGTTTTTCGTGGTTCTGGAGGCTTGCGGCGACGGAACTCCCGATCTATCTTCTGTTCTGGAAGTTTTAGGGTACGACGGTATATATGGGTGAAAGGAGTACGTTGGTGGAGCTACGGGGGCCCCACGAGGCAGGGGGGCGGGCCCAGGGGGGAGGGCGCGCCCCCACCCTCGTGAGCACCTCCCGTATCTTCTGACGTGGGGTCCAAGTCCATCAGGTGGGTTTCCTTCTAAAAATAACTCCGTAGTTGATTTCGTTCCGTTTTGACTCCATCTGATATTCCTTTTCCTTGAAACACTGAAATAGGCATAAAACAGCAAATCTGGGCTGGGTCTCCGGTTAATAGGTTAGTCCCAAAAATAATATAAAAGTGGAAAATAAAGCCCAATATTGCCTAAAACAGTAGATAATATAGCATGGAGCAATAAAAAATTATAGATACGTTGGAGACGTATCAAGGTGCTGCTTAAAGGATGGCAGATCTTCTCTTTTTGAAGATCAATGAATGCTGAAGTTACTGACCTATCGGAAAACTTAAAATCAAGATGTGAAGATGTCAATGTATATGGGGGCAGAGATAGATCCATGTGGATGCTGAATGCAAACAGATTGTTTTCTGTCAAACCCTTTTATCTTTTCCAGATCAAAACCGAAATTTCCTTTCCTCAAAAATTTCTTTGGAAAGTTTAGGTGCCTGCTAAAATAAAGGTCTTCCTTTGGCTACTAAACAAAAAACTGTTTTAACCAGAGATAACCTTTTAGAGAGGGGCTGGAAGGGAGAAAAAATTGCATTTTTTGTGGGCATGATGAGACAATTGATCATTTATTCTTTTCCTCAGTGGCTAAGTTGATTTGGAATCTGCTTAGATGTTCTTTGGATTTTCATTCTATACCTGCTAACTTGGATGACTGTTTTGGAAAATGGGCTCGAACCTTTGCTAACTCAGATAGGGGATACCTGTGGGGGTTTCTGCATTATTATGGGCTATATTAAAATGTCGCAATGATATATTCTTTGAAAGAAAAAAAATTAATGATCCTCTGGGTATGGTGAAACTGATTTGCAATTGGATACTCGATTGGTCTACTTTGTGCTGGAATTTAGTCTATTTTGGGCAGCCCAATAACTATTACAGAAATTCCTAATAAATCCTAGAGGCCCACTTAGCCCATTTGTGCAAGGCAAGGGATACTACTAAAGTTTAGTCCCACATTGCTAGTTTAGTGGGAGTTGGACCTCCTTATAAGGGAGGTTCTTTCTCCACTTGTACGAGCATGAGAACAAGAGGGATATCCACGCGCGCTCCTCCTCCGCCGCCCGCCTCGCCACGCCACGCCTCGTCGCGCCGCGCCGCGCCGCGCCGCGCCGAGCCGCGGGTTGCGGGAATGAGTCGAGCCAATATCTAAATTTTTGCCACGCACTACGGGTATACGAAAGGTCACACAGAAGCTGAGAAGATTTTTGCGAAAGTGGAGTTCGAATGCGAACGGTGCTTCCCTTTGGCTACTCGCTGTTTGCTTCGTCTTTGTCTCTTCATTTCGCCTCCCATCGTCGCCCTCTCGCCTCCTTCTCTTGCGCCTATAAAATGGAGGTCGCTCCTCCCAGAGAGACGCACCAGAACCTCTTCCTCCTCTCGCCACAAGTTCCTGAGCACTGCGCTGCTGCTACGATCTTCCTCATCCCGGCATGCGGCGTGCACCGCAGGTCGGGACAGTAGGCCTCCGAAACCGCACCTCTTTGAGTCCTGTACGGGAGAAGGGTGATAAGGTTTTTGGGGAGCGCTCAGCGCGACTACTGGCTGTTTCAACACGGACGATCCGGTCACCGACGACTACTTCCCCGATGACGACTTCTTCCCCGACGTCCACGACCTCCTCGACGACATGGCAGGTGAGGACACCGACCCCAAGTCCAGCACCTCTGCTACTGCTGCCCCGTACGTGTTCTGCTCCTTTCTATTGGAGGTCTTGCTACAGTTCCTAGTTCTAGTATTTTCCCAAGATATGTTAGACTCTATTTCATATATGCAACTTGCTATACTGTCTGCTCTAGATATGTTTAGTTACAGTTCATATATGAAGATGTTGTTTACCTTCTCTTTGTCAAATTGCATGGCTTGTTTTATCACTACTATACTGGTCATGCTTTATCTAGTATTTATGTTAATAAAATCATTCGGTAAATTGCTCATATTTCCAACATTCCAAAAACCTTACCATAGACAATTTACCCCGAGTGGTTTTGCTGCTTCCATGAGACCTCCTATGTTTCAGGGTATCCACCATAAGAGGTGGCGCCTGAGAGCAGTTTTATGGTTTCAAACTATGAGTTGCTATGACGCCAATCTCGGCAAACCTGAAGGAGAGCTTGATGCTCAACAGGCACAAGCTTTTCAGAAAATGGATACTCTGTTTAAGGCTGCTCTCTTGAGTATTCTTGGTGAGAACATAGTTGATGCTTATGCGTCAACTGATAATGGAAAAGATATGTGGGATGCACTCGAGGCCAAGTTTGGGGTCTCGGATGCTGGCACTGAGCTGTACATCATGGAGCAATTCTATGATTACAGGATGACTAAAGAGCGCTCCGTGGTTGAGCAAGCTCATGAGATACAGTCATTTGCTAGAGAACTTGAGCACTTCGGTTGTATGCTACCGGACAAGTTTGTTGCCGGAGGTATCATCACTAAGCTTCCTCCTTCAGGGAGGAACTTTGCTACCTTGCTGAAGCATAAGAGGCAGGAGTTTTCCGTCCCGGATCTCATTGGCACTCTTGATGCGGAAGAAAAGGCGAGAGCAAAGGACACACGTGCTCGAGGTATTGAGGGAGGATCTAGTGCCAATGTGGTACAGAAGCTGAACTTCCAGCCCCACAAGTTCAAGAACAAGGGCAAGTTTGATGGAAAAGCAAAGTTTGATGGGAAGAACAAGGTTGTGCAACACACGAACTTCAAGAAGAAGAATGGCAAGAAGAAAGGTGCTTGTCATGTGTGTGGGGATCCTGATCATTGGGCTCCTAGTTGCCCTAATCGCTATGACAAGCGTCATCCTGGGAAAGGCGGCAAGACCGCTAATGTTGTCATTGGAGACACTAACATGAAGGATGCTGGGTATGGTATATTTCCCACTATTCTTTCAGTATGTCATTCTCCTGACTGGTTGATTGACACGGGTGCTAATGTGCATGTATGCAGTGATATTTCCATGTTTTCGTCTTATCAGCCTGCAGGGACTTCAACTGTGCTGATGGGCAACGATTCAAGTGCTTCTATTCATGGTGTTGGCACGGTCGATCTGAAATTTACTTCAGGGAAGATCGTGCGGCTGAAGAACGTGCATTATGTCCCCTCCGTCAATAAAAATCTTGTTAGCGGATCTCTTCTGTGTAGAGATGGCTACAAGCTTGTCTTTGAGTCGAATAAATTTGTAATATCCAAGTATGGAACCTTTGTTGGTAAAGGCTATGAGTCAGGAGGTCTGTTTCGTTTATCCTTATCAGATGTTTGCAATAAAGTTGTTAATCATATTTGCAACAATAGTGAATCCAATGTGTGGCATTCACGTGTTTGTCATGTTAAATTTGGTTGCATGTCGCGACTAGCGAAGTTGAACTTAATCCCTAGTTTCACCACTATCAAGGGATCTAAGTGTCAAGTGTGTGTGCAAGCTAAGCAACCTCGTAAGTCTCGCATGACTACGGAAACGAGAAATCTTGCACCACTAGAGCTCATACATTCAGATCTATGTGAAATGAATGGTGTTTTGACAAAAGGTGGAAAGAAATATTTCATGACGTTAATTGACGACTCCACTAGATACTGCCGTGTGTATCTTCTGAAATCTAAGGATGAAGCTTTGAACTTTTTCAAGATCTATAAAGCTGAAGTGGAAAACCAACTTGATAGAAAAATCAAGAGGCTTAGGTCCGACCGTGGTGGAGAGTATTTTTCCAATGAATTTGATGCTTTTTATGCGGAACATGATATAATCCATGAGAGGACGCCTCCCTATTCACCTCAGTCAAAATGGGGTGGCCAAAAGAAAGAACCGTACTCTAACTGATTTGGTGAACGCCATGTTAGACACATCGGGTCTCTCCAAGGCATGGTGGGGGGAGGCGATATTGACGGCATGTCATGTCCTAAACCGAGTTCCCACAAAGAACAAAGAGATAACTCCATTCGAGGAATGGGAGAAGAAAAGGTTAAAACTCTCTTATCTACGAACATGGGGTTGTTTGGTGAAAGTCAATGTTCCAATTCCAAAGAAGCGGAAGCTTGGACCAAAGACTGTGGATTGTGTTTTCCTGGGATATGCTTTTCATAGCATTGGCTATAGATTCTTGGTTGTAAAATCCTAGGTACCTGACATGCATGTCGGTACGGTCATGTAGTCGAATGATGCGAGTTTCTTTGAAGATATCTTTCCCATGAAGGATATGGCTAGCTCATCTAATCAGGAGATGCCTAGTTCATCGAATCAGGAACCAGTAACAATTACCGAACCTACAATTTCGATGGAACACTTTGAAAGTCCTATGGAGGAGAACAATGAAGTTCCTACTAGGAGCAAGAGACAGAGGACTGCAAAGTCTTTTGGTGATGATTTTCTTGTGTATCTCATAGATGACACTCCCAGTTCTATTTCAGAGGCCTATGCATCTGAAGATGCTGACTACTGGAAGGAAGCGGTTCGTAGCGAGATGGATTCCATCTTGGTGAATGAAACTTGGGAGATAACTGATCGTCCTTATGGGTGCAAACCTATAGGATGCAAATGGGTATTCAAAAAGAAGCTTAGGCCTGATGGTACTATAGAAAAGTACAAGGCTCGGCTCGTGGCTAAGGGTTATACCCAAAAGGAAGGTGAAGACTTCTTTGATACTTACTCACCTGTGGCTCGACTGACCACTATTCGAGTTCTGCTTTCACTAGCTGCCTCACATGGTCTTCTCGTTCATCAAATGGATGTTAAGACTGCTTTCCTAAATGGAGAGTTGGATGAGGAAATTTATATGGAACAACGAGATGTGTTTGTAATAGATGGTCAGGAAGGGAAAGTATGCAAGTTGCTGAAGTCTTTGTACGGACTTAAGCAAGCACCCAAACAGTGGCATGAGAAGTTTGAAAGAACTTTAACAGCTGCAGGCTTTGTTGTAAACGAAGCTGACAAATGTGTGTACTATCGCCATGGTGGGGGCGAGGGAGTTATCCTTTGCTTGTATGTTGATGACATACTGATTTTCGGAACAAATTTGAATGTTATTAAGGAGGTCAAAAATTTCCTATCTCGTAGTTTTGAGATGAAGGATTTAGGAGTGGCTGATGTCATTCTGAACATCAAGTTGTTGAGAGACGATGATGGTGGGATTACATTGCTTCAATCTCACTATGTGGAAAAGATCTTGAGTCGCTTTGGCTATAGTGACTGCAAGCCCTCTCCAACACCATATGATGCGAGTGTGTTACTTCGAAAGAATCGAAGAATTGCTAGAGATCAATTGAAATATTCTCAGATTATTGGCTCGCTTATGTACTTAACAAGTTCTACAAGACCTGACATCTCTTTTGCTGTTAGCAAACTGAGTCGTTTGTCTCAAAACCAGGAGATGTGCATTGGAAAGCTCTAGAGAGAGTTTTGCGTTATTTGAAAGGCACTGCAAATTATGGAATTCACTACACCGGGCATCCAAAGGTGCTTGAAGGGTATAGTGACTCAAACTGGATCTCAGATGCTGATGAGATAAATGTCACGAGCGGTTATGTATTCACTCATGGAGGTGGCACTGTTTCTTGGAAGTCTTGCAAGCAGACCATCTTAACGAGGTCAACAATGGAAGCAGAACTCACAGCACTAGATACAGCTACGGTTGAAGCAGATTGGCTTCACCGGCTCTTGAATGACTTGCCGGTTGTCGAGAAACCTGTACCAGGTATCCTTATGAACTGCGACAATCAAACTGTGATCACGAAAGTGAGCAGCTCAAAGGATAACATGAAGTCATCAAGACATGTTCAGAGAAGGTTAAAGTCTGACAGGAAAATGAAAAACTCCGGAGTTATGCATTGGATTATATCCAAACATCTAAAAATCTGGCAGATCCTTTTACTAAGGGTCTATCACGTAATGTGATAGATAATGCATCGAGGGAGATGGGTATGAGACCCACAATATGAGTTGTTCACAGTGGTAACCTATTCTTTGTGATCGGAGATCCCGTGAATTAGATGTGGAAGACAAGCTGTTGGTCAACTGAGAGGAGAGTATCCTTACTATTTACAATACCACTCCATGAAGATGCAATACTCTCCTAATCTGCATGGCAGGTGATGTATATCTTAATGTGTTCTAAGTGGCTTATTTAAGCAGAGATGTTATCCTGTAGAACATCTTTTGAAAAACACACCTATATGAGTCTGATTGTCAAACGTCGCAATATATGAGAGTAGGGTTCTCTCTAGTAAACTCATGAAAGGTCACGGAGTATGACGCATAACCTCCATCCGCGGGGAAGACCCACGGTAGCCACGTATCGGTCAAGGCTTTATGTGAAGCTAGATTCGCAGAAAACATGCAGTTCAAGGCCCAGTCCACTGTTCAAGTTGCTTACTAGTGTAGCATAGATTTCTAGGTGGAAGTTCAACTTAACAGTCTCCACTCCAGTACCAGTATATAAAACAGTGTTTTGGAACCAAAGGCAAATTTCTGTGTGCCTCTGGGATCTGGTGAGGGATTGCTGGAATTTAGTCTATTTTGGGCAGCCCAATAGCTATTTCAGAAATTCCTAATAAATCCTAGAGGCCCACTTAGCCCATTTGTGCAAGGCAAGGGATACTACTAAAGTTTAGTCCCACATTGCTAGTTTAGTGGGAGTTGGACCTCCTTATAAGGGAGGTTCTTTCCCCACTTGTACGAGCATGAGAACAAGAGGGATATCCACGCGCGCTCCTCCTCCGCCGCCCGCCTCGCCACGCCACGCCACGCCATGCCATGCCTCGTCGCGCCGCGCCGAGCCGCGGGTTGCGGGAATGAGCCGAGACAATATCTAAATTTTTGCCATGCACTACGGGTATACGAAAGGTCACACAGAAGCTGAGAAGATTTTTGCGAAAGTGGAGTTCGAATGCGAACGGTGCTGCCCTTCGGCTACTGGTTGTTCACTTCGTCTCTGTCTCTTCATTTCGCCTCCCGTCGTTTCCCTCTCGCCTCCTTCTCTTGCGCCTATAAAAGGGAGGTCGCTCCTCCCAGAGAGACGCACCAGAACCTCTTCCTCCTCTCGCCACAAGTTCCTGAGCACTACGCTACTGCTACGATCTTCCTCATCCCGGCTTGCGGTGTGCACCGCAGGTCGGGACAGTAGGCCTCCGAAACCGCACCTCTTTGAGTCCTGTACGGGAGAAGGGTGATAAGGTTTTTGGGGAGCGGTCAGCGCGACTACTGGCTGTTTCAACACGGACGATCCGGTCGCCGACGACTACTTCCCCGACGGCGACTTCTTCCCCGACGTCCACGACCTCCTCGACGACATGGCAGGCGAGGACACCGACCCCAGGTCCAGCACCTCTGCTACTGCTGTCCCGTACGTGTTCTTCTCCTTTCTATTAGAGGTCTTGCTACAGTTCCTAGTTCTAGTATTTGCCCTAGATATGTTAGACTCTATTTCATATATGCAACTTGCTATACCGTCTGCTCTAGATATGTTTAGTTACAGTTCATATATGAAGATGCTGTTTACCTTCTCTTTGTCAAATCGCATGGCTTGTTTTATCACTACTATACTGGTCATGCTTTATCTAGTATTTATGCTAATAAAATCATTCGGTAAATTGCTCATATTTCCAACATTCCAAAAACCTTACCATAGGCAATTTACCCCGAGTGGTTTTGCTGCTTCCATGAGACTTCCTATGTTTGAGGGTATCCACTATAAGAGGTGGCGCCTGAGAGCAGTTTTATGGTTTCAAACCATGAGTTGCTATGACGCCACTCTCGGCAAACCTGAAGGAGAGCTTTATGCTCAACAGGCACAAGCTTTTTAGAAAATGGATACTCTGTTTAAGGCTGCTCTCTTGAGTGTTATTGGTGAGAACATAGTTGATGCTTATGCGTCAATTGATAATGGAAAAGATATGTGGGATGCACTCGAGGCCAAGTTTGGGGTCTCGGATGCAGGCACTGAGCTGTACATCATGGAGCAATTCTATGATTACAGGATGACTAAAGAGCGCTCTGTGGTTGAGCAAGCTCATGAGATACAGTCATTTGCTAGAGAACTTGAGCACTTCGGTTGTATGCTACCGGACAAGTTTGTTGCCGGAGGTATCATCACTAAGCTTCCTCCTTCATGGAGGAACTTTGCTACCTTGCTGAAGCATAAGAGGCAGGAGTTTTCTGTCCCGGATCTCATTAGCACTCTTGATGCGGAAGAAAAGGCGAGAGCAAAGGACCCACGTGCTCGAGGTATTGAGGGAGGATCTAGTGCCAATGTGGTACAGAAGCAGAATTCCAGCCCCACAAGTTCAAGAACAAGGGCAAGTTTGATGGAAAAGCAAAGTTTGATGGGAAGAACAAGGCTGTGCAACACACGAACTTCAAGAAGAAGAATGGCAAGAAGAAAGGTGCTTGTCATGTGTGTGGGGATCCTGATCATTGGGCTCCTAGTTGCCCTAATCGCTATGACAAGCGTCATCCTGGGAAAGGCGGCAAGACCGCTAATGTTGTCATTGGAGACACTGACATGAAGGATGCTGGGTATGGTATATTTCCCACTATTCTTTCAGTATGTCATTCTCCTGACTGGTTGATTGACACGGGTGCTAATGTGCATGTATGCGGTGATATTTCCATGTTTTCGTCCTATCAGACCGCAAGGACTTCAACCGTGCTGATGGGCAACGATTCAAGTGCTTCTGTTCATGGTGTTGGCACGGTCGATCTGAAGTTTACTTCGGGGAAGCTCATGCTGCTGAAGAACGTGCATTATGTCCCCTCCGTCAACAAAAATCTTGTTAGCGGATCTCTTCTGTGTAGAGATGGCTACAAGCTTGTCTTTGAGTCGAATAAATTTGTAATATCCAAGTATGGAACCTTTGTTGGTAAAGGCTATGAGTCAGGAGGTCTGTTTCGTTTATCCTTATCAGACGTTTGCAATAAAGTTGTTAATCATATTTGCAACAATAGTGAATCCAATGTGTGGCATTCACGTCTTTGTCATGTTAAATTTGGTTGCATGTCGCGACTAGCGAAGTTGAACTTAATCCCTAGTTTCACCACTATCAAGGGATCTAAGTGTCAAGTGTGTGTGCAAGCTAAGCAACCTCGTAAGTCTCGCACGACTACGGAAACGAGAAATCTTGCACCATTAGAGCTCATACATTCAGATCTATGTGAAATGAATGGTGTTTTGACAAAAGGTGGAAAGAAATATTTCATGACGTTAATTGACGACTCCACTAGATACTGCCGTGTGTATCTTCTGAACTCTAAGGATGAAGCTTTGAACTTTTTCAAGATCTATAAAGCTGAAGTGGAAAACCAACTTGATAGAAAAATCAAGAGGCTTAGGTCCGACCGTGGTGGAGAGTATTTTTCCAATGAATTTGATGCTTTTTATGCGGAACATGATATAATCCATGAGAGGGCGCCTCCCTATTCACCTCAGTCAAAATGGGGTGGCCGAAAGAAAGAACCGTACTCTAACTGATTTGGTGAACGCCATGTTAGACACATCGGGTCTCTCCAAGGCATGGTGGAGGGAGGCGATATTGATGGCATGGCATGTCCTAAACCGAGTTCCCACAAAGAACAAAGAGATAACTCCATTCGAGGAATGGGAGAAGAAAAGGTTAAAACTCTCTTATCTACGAACATGGGGTTGTTTGGTGAAAGTCAATGTTCCAATTCCAAAGAAGCGGAAGCTTGGACCAAAGACTGTGGATTGTGTTTTCCTGGGATATGCTTTTCATAGCATTGGCTATAGATTCTTGGTTGTAAAATCCGAGGTACCTGACATGCATGTCGGTACGGTCATGGAGTCGAATGATGCGAATTTCTTTGAAGATATCTTTCCCATGAAGGATATGGCTACCTCATCTAATCAGGAGATGCCTAGTTCATCGAATCAGGAACTAGTAACAATTACCGAACCTACAATTTCGATGGAACACTTTGAAAGTCCTGTGGAGGAGAACAATGAAGTTCCTACTAGGAGCAAGAGACAGAGGACTGCAAAGTCTTTTGGTGATGATTTTCTTGTGTATCTCATAGATGACACTCCCAGTTCTATTTCAGAGGCCTATGGATCTGAAGATGCTGACTACTGGAAGGAAGCGGTTCGTAGCGAGATGGATTCCATCTTGGTGAATGAAACTTGGGAGATAACTGATCATCCTTATGGGTGCAAACCTATAGGATGCAAATGGGTATTCAAAAAGAAGCTTAGGCCTGATGGTACTATAGAAAAGTACAAGGCTCGGCTCGTGGCTAAGGGTTATACCCAAAAGGAAGGTGAAGACTTCTTTGATACTTACTCACCTGTGGCTCGACTGACCACTATTCGAGTTCTGCTTTCACTAGCTGCCTCACATGGTCTTCTCGTTCATCAAATGGATGTTAAGACTGCTTTCCTAAATGGAGAGTTGGATGAGGAAATTTATATGGAACAACGAGATGTGTTTGTAATAGATGGTCAGGAAGGGAAAGAATGCAAGTTGCTGAAGTCTTTGTACGGACTTAAGCAAGCACCCAAACAGTGGCATGAGAAGTTTGAAAGAACTTTAACAGCTGCAGGCTTTGTTGTAAACGAAGCTGACAAATGTGTGTACTATCGCCATGGTGGGGGCGAGGGAGTTATCCTTTGCTTGTATGTTGATGACATACTGATTTTCGGAACAAATTTGAATGTTATTAAGGAGGTCAAAAATTTCCTATCTCGTAGTTTTGAGATGAAGGATTTAGGAGTGGCTGATGTCATTCTGAACATCAAGTTGTTGAGAGACGATGATGGTGGGATTACATTGCTTCAATCTCACTATGTGGAAAAGATCTTGAGTCGCTTTGGCTATAGTGACTGCAAGCCCTCTCCAACACCATATGATGCGAGTGTGTTACTTCGAAAGAATCGAAGAATTGCTAGAGATCAATTGAAATATTCTTAGATTATTGGCTCGCTTATGTACTTAACAAGTTCTACAAGACCTGACATCTCTTTTGCTGTTAGCAAACTGAGTCGTTTGTCTCAAAACCAGGAGATGTGCATTGGAAAGCTCTAGAGAGGGTTTTGCGTTATTTGAAAGGCACTGCAAATTATGGAATTCATGTTGGAAATATGCACTAGAGGCAATAATAAATTGGTTATTATTATATTTCCTTGTTCATGATAATCGTTTATTGTCCATGCTAGAATTGTATTGATAGGAAACTCAGATACATGTTTGGATACATAAACAACACCATGTCCCTAGTAAGCCTCTAGTTGACTAGCTCGTTGATCAATAGATGGTTACGGTTTCCTGACCATGGACATTGAATGTCATTGATAACGGGATCACATCATTAGAAGAATGATGTGATGGACAAGACCCAATCCTAAGCCTAGCACAAAGATCATGTAGTTCGTATGCTAAAGCTTTTCTAATGTCAAGTATCATTTCCTTAGACCATGAGATTGTGCAACTCCCGGATACCGTAGGAGTGCTTTGGGTGTGCCAAACGTCACAACGTAACTGGGTGGCTATAAAGGTACACTACAGGTATCTCCGAAAGTGTCTGTTGGGTTGGCGCGAATCGAGACTGGGATTTGTCACTCCGTGTAAACGGAGAGGTATCTCTGGGCCCACTCGGTAGGACATCATCATAATGTGCACAATGTGATCAAGGAGTTGATCACGGGATGATGTGTTACCGAACGAGTAAAGAGACTTGCCGGTAACGAGATTGAACAAGGTATCGGGATACCGACGATCGAATCTCCGGCAAGTATCGTACCGATAGACAAAGGGAATTGTATACGGGATTGATTGAATCCTCGACATCGTGGTTCATCCGATGAGATCATCAAGGAGCATGTGGGAGCCAACATGGGTATCCAGATCCCGCTGTTGGTTATTGGCCGGAGAGTCGTCTCGGTCATGTCTACGTGTCTCCCGAACTCGTAGGGTCTACACACTTAAGGTTCGGTGACGCTAGGGTTATAGAGATATTAGTATGCGGTAACCCGAAAGTTGTTCGGAGTCCTGGATGAGATCCCGGACGTCACGAGGAGTTCCGGAATGGTCCAGAGGTAAAGATTTATATATGGGAAGTCTTGTTTTGGTCGCCGGAAAAGTTTCGCGCATTATCGGTATTGTACCGGGAGTGCCGAAAGGGGTCCGGGGGTCCACCAAGGGGGTCCACCTGCCCCGGGGGGCCACATGGGCTGTAGGGGTGTGCGCCTTGGCCTATATGGGCCAAGGGCACCAGCCCCAAGAGGCCCATGCTCCAAGAGATAAGGGAAAGGAAGTGTCCTAAAGGGGGAAGGCACCTCCTAGGTGCCTTGGGGAGGATGGACTCCTCCCTGGCCGCACCCTTCCTTGGAGGAAGGGCCAAGTCTGCGCCCCCCCTCTCCCTTGGCCCTATATATAGTGGGGGGAAGGGAGGGCAGCAGCACCTAAGCCCTGGCGCGTCCCTCTCCCTCCCATGACACATCTCCCTCCTCTCGCAGCGCTTGGCGAAGCCCTGTTGGAATCCCGCTACTTCCACCATCACGCCGTCGTGCTGCTAGATCTCCATCAACCTCTCCTCCCCCCTTGCTGGATCAAAAAGGAGGAGACGTCGCTGCTCCATACGTGTGTTGAACGTGGAGGTGCCGTCCGTTTGGCGCTAGGATCATCGGTGATTTGGATCACGACGAGTACGACTCCATCAACCCCGTTCTCTTGAACGCTTCCGCACGCGATCTACAAGGGTATGTAGATCCACTCCTCCCTCATTGCTAGATGACTCCATATATTGATCTTGGTGACACGTAGGAAAATTTTGAATTATTGCTACGTTCCCCAACAGTGGCATCATGAGCTAGGTCTATTGCGTAGATTCTATGCACGAGTAGAACTCAAAGTAGATGTGGGCGTTGATTTTGTTCAATATGCTTACCGTTACTAGTCCAATCTTGATTCGGTGGCATTGTGGGATGAAGCGGCCCGGACCAACCTTACACATACGCTTACGTGAGACCGGTTCTACCGACTAACATGCACTAGTTGCATAAGGTGGCTGGCGGGTGTCTGTCTCTCCCACTTTAGTCGGATCGGATTCGATGAAAAGGGTCCTTATGAAGGGTAAATAGCAATTGGCATATCACGTTGTGGTCTTTGCGTAAGTAAGAAACATTCTTGCTAGAAACCCATAGCAGCCATGTAAAACATGCAAACAACAATTAGAGGACGTCTAACTTGTTTTTGTAGGGTATGCCATGTGATGTGATATGGCCAAAAGGATGTGATGAATGATATATGTGATGTATGAGATTGATCATGTTCTTGTAATAGGAATCACGACTTGCATGTCGATGAGTATGACAACCGGAAGGAGCCATAGGAGTTGTCTTAACTTATTTATGACCTACGTGTCAACATAAACGTCATGTAATTACTTTACTTCATTGCTAACCGTTAGCTGTAGTAGTAGAAGTAATAGTTGGCGAGACAACTTCATGAAAACACGATGATGGAGATCATGGTGTCATGCCGGTGACAATGATGATCATGGAGCCCCGAAGATGGAGATCAAAAGGAGCAAAGTGATGATGGCCATATCATGTCACTATTTGATTGCATGTGATGTTTATCATGTTTATACATCTTATTTGCTTAGAACGACGGTAGTAAATAAGATGATCCCTCACTAAAATTTCAAGAAGGTGTTCCCCCTAACTGTGCACCGTTGCGAAAGTTCGTCGTTTCGAAGCACCACGTGATGATCGGGTGTGATAGATTCTTACGTTCGAATACAACGGGTGTTGACGAGCCTAGCATATACAGACATGGCCTCGGAACACATGCGAAACACTTAGGTTAACTTGACGAGCCTAGCATGTACAGACATGGCCTCGGAACACAAGAGACCGAAAGGTCGAGCATGAGTCGTATAGAAGATACGATCAACATGAAGATGTTCACCGATGTTGACTAGTCCGTCTCACGTGATGATCGGACACGGCCTAGTTGACTCGGATCATGTAATCACTTAGATGACTAGAGGGATGTCTATCTGAGTGGGAATTCATAAGATGAACTTAATTATCCTGAACATAGTCAAAAGGTCTTCGCAAATTATGTCGTAGCTCGCGCTTCAGTTCTACTGTTTAGTTATGTTCCTAGAGAAAATTTAGTTGAAAGTTGATAGTAGCAATTATGCGGACTAGGTCCGTAAACTGAGGATTGTCCTCATTGCTTCATAGAAGGCTTATGTCCTTAATGCACCGCTCAGTGTGCTAAACCTCGAACGTTGTTTGTGGATGTTGCGAACATCTGACATACACATTTTGATAACTACATGATAGTTTAGTTAAACGGTTTAGAGTTGAGGCACCGAAGACGTTTTTAAACGTCGCAAAACATATGAGATGTTTCGAGGGCTGAAATTGGGATTTCAGGCTCGTGCCCACGTCAAGAGGTATAAGACCTCCGACGATTTTCTTAGCCTGCAAACTAAGGGAGAAAAGCTCAATTGTTGAGCTAGTGCTCAGATTGTCTAAGTACAACAATCATTTTGAATCGAGTGGGAGTTGATCTTCCAGATGAGATAGTGATATTTCTCCGAAGTCATTACCACCAAGCTGCTAGAGCTTCGTGATGAACTATAATATATCAGGGACATATATGATGATCCTTGAGATATTCGTGATGTTTGACACCACAAAAGTAGAAATAAAGAAGGAGCATCAATTGTTGATGGTTAGTGAAACCACTAGTTTCAAGAAGGGCAAGGGCAAGAAGGGATACTTCATGAAATGGCAATTCAGCTGCTGCTCTAGTGGAGAAACCCAAGGTTGAACCCAAACTCGAGACTGAGTTCTTCTGTAATAAGGGAAACAGCCACTGGAGCAGAATTACCCTAGATACTTGGTAGATGAGAAGGCTGGCAAGGTCGATAGAAGTATATTGGATATACATTGTGTTGATGTGTACTTTACTAGTACTCCTAGTAGCACCAGGGTATTAGATACCGGTTCGGTTGCTAAGTGTTAGTAACTCGAAATAAAAGGCTATGGAATAAACGGAGACTAGCTAAAGGTGAGATGACAATATGTGTTGGAAGTGTTTCCAAGGTTGATGTGATCAAGCATCGCATGCTCCCTCTACCATCGAGATTGGTGTTTGCGTTGAGCATAGACATGATTGGATTATGTCTATCGCAATACGGTTATTCATTTAAGGAGAATAACGGTTACTCTGTTTATTTGAATAATACCTTCAATGGTCTTGCACCTAAAATGAATGGTTCATTGAATCTCGATCATAGTGATACACATGTTCATGCCAAAAGATATAAGATAGTAATGATAGTACCACCTACTTGTGGCACTGCCACTTAAGTCATATCGGTATAAAACGCATGAAGAGGCTCCATGTTGATGGATCTTTGGACTCACTCATTTTTGAAAAGTTTGAGACATGCGAACCATGTCTATTGGTGTATATGCATGAAGAAACTCCATGCAAATGGACCGTTTGGACTCACTTGATTTTGAATCACTTGAGACATGCAAATCATACCACATGGGCAAGATGACTGAAAGCCTCGTTTTCAGTAAAATGGAACTAGAAAGCAACTTGTTGGAAGAAATACATTTTGATGTGTGCAGTCCAATGAGTACTGAGGCGTGTAGTGGATATCGTTATGTTCTTACTTCACAGATGATTTGAGTAGATGTTGAGTACATTTACTTGATAAATCACGAGTCTGAATTATTGAAAGGTTCAAGTAATTTCAGGGTGAAGTTGAAAGATCGTCGTGACAAGAGGATAAAATATCTATTATATGATCATAGAGATGAATATCTGAATTATGAGTTTGGCACAGAATTAAGACATTGTGGAAATTGTTTCACAACTAATACAGCCTGGAACACCATAGTGTGATGGTGTGTCCGAACATCATAACTGCACCCTATTGGATATGATGCATACCATGATGTGTCTTATCGAATTACCACGATAGTTTATGGGTTAGGCATTAGAGACAACCACATTTACTTTAAATAGGGCACCACGTAATTCCGATGAGATGACACCGTATGAACTATGTTTTAGAGAAAACCTAAGCTGTCATTTCTTAAAAGTTTGGGGCTGCGACACTTATGTGAAAAAGTTTCAGGCTGATAAGCTCGAACCCAAAGCGGATAAATGCATCTTCATAGGACACCCAAAACAGTTGGGTATACCTCCTGTCTCAGATCCGAAGGCAATAAGGGATTGTTTCTAGAATCGGGTCCTTTCTCGAGGAAAAGTTTCTCTCGAAAGAATTGAGTGGGAGGATGGTGGAGACTTGATGAGGTTATTGAACCGTCTCTTCAACTAGTGTGTGACAGGGCACAGGGAGTTGTTCCTGTGGCACCTACACCAATTGAAGTGGAAGCTTATGATAGTGATCATGAAACTTCAGATCAAGTCACTACCAAACCTCGTGGGATGACAAGGATGCGTACTACTTCAGAGTGGTACGTAATCCTGTCTTGGAAGTCATGTTGCTAGACAACAATGAACCTACGAGCTATGGAGAAGCGATGGTGGGCCCGGATTCCGATAAATGGCTCGAGGCCATAAAATTCGAGAGAGGATCCATGTATGGGAACAAAGTGTAGACTTTGACAGAACAGCTCGATAGTCGTGAGGCTGTTGAGTACAGATGGATTTTAAAAGGAAGACGGACAATGATGGTAAATGTCACCATTAAGAAAGCTCGACTTGTCGTTAAGATGTTTTCCGACAGGTTCAAGGAGTTGACTACGATGAGACTTTCTCACTCGTAGGGATGCTAAGAGTCTGTTGGAATTATATTAGCGATTACTGCATTATTTATGAAATCTTGCAGATAGGATGTCAAAACATTGTTTCCTCACGATTTTCTTGAGGAAAGGTTGTATGTGATACACCCAGAAGGTTTTAACAATCCTGAAAGATGCTAACAAGTATGCAAAGCTCCAGCAATCCTTCTAAGGACTGGAGTAAGCATCTCGGAGTTGGAATGTATGCTTTGATGAGATGATCAAAGATTTTGGGTGTATACAAAGTTTATGAGAAACTTGTATTTCCAAACAAGTGAGTGGGAGCACTATAGAATTTCTGATGAATATATGTTATTGACATATTGTTGATTAGAAATGACATAGAATTTTTGGAAAGCATATAGGGTTATTTGAAAAGTGTTTTTCAATGTAAAACCTGGATTAGGCTACTTGAGTATTAAGCATTTAGATCTATAAGGATAGATCAAAACGCTTAATAGTAATTTCAAATGAATACATACCTTGACATGATCTTGAAGGTGTTCAAGATGGACCAGTCAAAGAAGGAGTTCTTGCCTGAGTTGTAAGGTATGAAGTTAAGACTTAAAGCTCGACCACGGCAGAAGAAAGAGGAAGGACGAAGGTCGTCCCCTATGCTTTTATCATAGGCTCTCTATAGTATGCTATGCTGTGTACCGCACCTGAAGTGTGCCTTGCCATGAGTCAGTCAAGGGGTACAAGAGTGATCCAAGAATGGATCACAGGACAGCGGTCAAAGTTATCCTTAGTAACTAGTGGACTAAGGAATTTTCTCGATTATGGAGGTGGAAAAAAAATCGTCATAAAGGGTTACGCCGATGCAAACTTTGACACTAATCCAGATTATTCTGAGTAGTAAACTGGATTCGTATAATAGAACAGTTGTTTGGAATAGCTCCAAATAGAACGTGGTAGCTGCATCTAGGAGATGACATAGAGATTTGTAAAGCACACACGGATCTAAAAGGTTCAGATCCGTTGACTATAACATCTCTCACAAGCATAACATGATCAAACCTAGAACTCATCGAGTGTTAATCACATGGTAATGTGAACTAGATTATTGACTCTAGTAGACTCTTTGGGTGTTAGTCACATGGGGATGTGACCTTGAGTGTTAATCACATATCGATGTGAACTGGATTATTGACTCTAGTGCAAGTGGGAGACTGTTGGAAATATGCCCTAGAGGCAATAATAAATTGGTTATTATTATATTTCCTTGTTCATGATAATCGTTTATTGTCCATGCTAGAATTGTATTGATAGGAAACTCAGATACATGTGTGGATACATAGACAACACCATGTCCCTAGTAAGCCTCTAGTTGACTAGCTCGTTGATCAATAGATGGTTACGGTTTCCTGACCATGGACATTGAATGTCATTGATAATGGGATCACATCATTAGAAGAATGATGTGATGGACAAGACCCAATCCTAAGCCTAGCACAAAGATCATGTAGTTCGTATGCTAAAGCTTTTCTAATGTCAAGTATCATTTCCTTAGACCATGAGATTGTGCAACTCCCGAATACCGTAGGAGTGCTTTGGGTGTGCCAAACGTCACAACGTAACTGGGTGGCTATAAAGGTACACTACAGGTATCTCCGAAAGTGTCTGTTGGGTTGGCGCGAATCGAGACTGGGATTTGTCACTCCGTGTAAACGGAGAGGTATCTCTGGGCCCACTCGGTAGGACATCATCATAATGTGCACTGTGTGATCAAGGAGTTGATCACGGGATGATGTGTTACGGAACGAGTAAAGAGACTTGCCGGTAACGAGATTGAACAAGGTATCGGGATACCGACGATCGAATCTCGGGCAAGTATCATACCGATAAACAAAGGGAATTGTATACGGGATTGATTGAATCCTCGACATCGTGGTTCATCCGATGAGATCATCGAGGAGCATGTGGGAGCCAACATGGGTATCCAGATCCCGCTGTTGGTTATTGGCCGGAGAGTCGTCTCGGTCATGTCTACGTGTCTCCCGAACCCATAGGGTCTACACACTTAAGGTTCGGTGACGCTAGGGTTATAGAGATATTAGTATGCGGTAACCCGAAAGTTGTTCGGAGTCCCGGATGAGATCTCGTATGTCATGAGGAGTTCCGGAATGGTCCGGAGGTAAATATTTATATATGGGAAGTCTTGTTTTGGTCGCCGGAAAAGTTCCGCGCATTATCGGTATTGTACCGGGAGTGCCGAAAGGGGTCCGGGGGTCCACCAAGGGGGTCCACCTGCCCCGGGGGGCCACATGGGCTGTAGGGGTGTGCGCCTTGGCCTATATGGGCCAAGGGCACCAGCCCCAAGAGGCCCATGCGCCAAGAGATAAGGGAAAGGAAGAGTCCTAAAGGGGGAAGGCACCTCCTAGGTGCCTTGGGGAGGATGGACTCCTCCCTGGCCGCACCCTTCCTTGGAGGAAGGGCCAAGGCTGCGCCCCCCTCTCCCTTGGCCCTATATATAGTGGGGGGAAGGGAGGGCAGCAGCACCTAAGCCCTGGCGCCTCCCTCTCCCTCCCATGACACATCTCCCTCCTCCGCAGCGCTTGGCGAAGCCCTGTTGGAATCCCGCTACTTCCACCATCACGCCGTCGTGCTGCTGGATCTCCATCAACCTCTCCTCCCCCTTGCTGGATCAAGAACGAGGAGACGTCGCTGCTCCGTACGTGTGTTGAACGCGGAGGTGCCGTCCGTTCGGCGCTAGGATCATCGGTGATTTGGATCACGACGAGTACGATTCCATCAACCCCGTTCTCTTGAATGCTTCCGCGCGCGATCTACAAGGGTATGTAGATCCACTCCTCCCTCGTTGCTAGATGACTCCATAGATTGATCTTGGTGACACGTAGGAAAATTTTGAATTATTGCTACGTTCCCCAACAATTCATTACACCGGGCATCCAAAGGTGCTTGAAGGGTATAGTGACTCAAACTGGATCTCAGATGCTGATGAGATAAAGGTCACGAGCGGTTATGCATTCACTCATGGAGGTGGCACTGTTTCTTGGAAGTCTTGCAAGCAGACCATCTTAACGAGGTCAACAATGGAAGCAGAACTCACAGCACTAGATACAGCTATGGTTGAAGCAGATTGGCTTCACCGGCTCTTGAATGACTTGCCGGTTGTTGAGAAACCTGTACCGGGTATCCTTATGAACTGCGACAATCAAACTGTGATCACGATAGTGAACAGCTCAAAGGATAACATGAAGTCATCAAGACATGTTCAGAGAAGGTTAAAGTCTGACAAGAAAATGAAAAACTCCGGAGTTATTGCATTGGATTATATCCAAACGTCTAAAAATCTGGCAGATCCTTTTACTAAGGGTCTATCACGTAATGTGATAGATAATGCATCGAGGGAGATGGGTATGAGACCCACAATATGAGTTGTTCACAGTGGTAACCTATTCTTTGTGATCGGAGATCCCGTGAATTAGATGTGGAAGACAAGCTGTTGGTCAACTGAGAGGAGAGTATCCTTACTATTTAAAATACCATTCCATGAAGATGCAATACTCTCCTAATCTGCATGGCAGGTTGATGTATATCTTAATGTGTTCTAAGTGGCTTATTTAAGCAGAGATGTTATCCTGTAGAACATCTTTTGAAAAACACACCTATATGAGTCTGATTGTCAAACGTCGCAATATATGAGAGTAGGGTTCTCTCTAGTAAACTCATGAAAGGTCACGGAGTATGACGCATAACCTCCATCCGCGGGGAAGACCCACGGTAGCCACGTATCGGTCAAGGCTTTATGTGAAGCTAGATTCACAGAAAACTTGCAGTTCAAGGCCCAGTCCACTGTTCAAGTTGCTTACTAGTGTACCATAGAGTTCTAGGTGGAAGTTCAACTTAACAGTCCCCACTGCAGTACCGGTATATAAAACAGTGTTTTGGAACCAAAGGCAAATTTCTGTGTGCCTCTGGGATCTGGTGAGGGATTGCTGGAATTTAGTCTATTTTGGGCAGCCCAATAGCTATTTCAGAAATTCCTAATAAATCCTAGAGGCCCACTTAGCCCATTTGTGCAAGGCAAGGGATACTACTAAAGTTTAGTCCCACATTGCTAGTTTAGTGGGAGTTGGACCTCCTTATAAGGGAGGTTCTTTCCCCACTTGTACGAGCATGAGAACAAGAGGGATATCCACGCGTGCTCCTCCTCCGCCGCCCGCCACGCCACGCCACGCCACGCCACGACGCGCCGCGGGTTGCGGGAATGAGCCGAGCTGATATCTAAATTTTTGCCACGCACTACGGGTGTACGAAAGGTCACACGGAAGCTGAGAAGATTTTTTGCGAAAGTGCAGTTCGAATGAGAACGGTGCAGCCCTTCGGCTGCTGGCTATTCGCTTCGTCTCTGTCTCTTTGTTTCGCCTCCCATCGTTGCCCTCTCGCCTCCTTCTCGTGCGCCTATAAAAGGGAGGTCGCTCCTCCCAGAGAGACGCACCAGAACCTCTTCCTCCTCTCGCCACAAGTTCCTGAGCACTACGCTGCTGCTACGATCTTCCTCATCCCGGCTTGCGGTGTGCACCGCGGGTCGGGACAGTAGGCCTCCGAAACCGCAACTCTTTGAGTCCTGTACGGGAGAAGGGTGATAAGGTTTTTGGGGAGCGGTCAGCGCGACTACTGGCTGTTTCAACACGGACGATCCGGTCGCCGACGACTACTTCCCCGACGGCGACTTCTTCCCCGACGTCCACGACCTCCTCGACGACATGGCAGGCGAGGACACCGACCCCAAGTCCAGCACCTCTGCTACTGCTGTCCCGTACGTGTTCTTCTCCTTTCTATTAGAGGTCTTGCTACAGTTCCTAGTTCTAGTATTTGCCCTAGATATGTTAGACTCTATTTCATATATGCAACTTGCTATACTGTCTGCTCTAAATATGTTTAGTTACAGTTCATATATGAAGATACTGTTTACCTTCTCTTTGTCAAATCGCATGGCTTGTTTTATCACTACTATACTGGTCATGCTTTATCTAGTATTTATGTTAATAAAATCATTCGGTAAATTGCTCATATTTCTAACATTTTGCATATCAAGAATCCAGAGAGAAGAATCTTGCAGCTGGGGGCAAAGGTGGTAGAACAGGTGGCAAGTGAGATCTTTAGAGCGTCGCAAGGATGGCGTCTGGGTGTACCGAGGCTGGAAAACTGAAGAAATGAACAAGCCGTCCGGATGATCTCTTAGTTATTGTTTGGCTAACGAATATTAGGATGGGTTTATAGGAAACTATTTTTTGGTTTTATCATAATTATCAGTTTGTGGGAAACTATGTTTGGGCAAGGGAAATGTAAAATCGAGTCTATCATGTTCCTTGTTTGGATATGATTCAATTCCTCTCCCACTTCCATCATCACGGCCATGGCTGCTGGGGCTACCATCAACAGGAGGTGGCTGCGCCCACCAGTGACCACATCGACGACTCGGTGCATGTGGACGATGCACCGGCATGACAAACATTTTCCGTCGACGTTGAGGCCGAGCAGCCGCCCGCACAGGCATGTGAAAGAGATTAGTTATATTCCCCGGCCACAGCTGCTTCTGGAGCTCAATATGCAGGTGTGCCGCCCCTCGACGACGGCCATGAAAACTTCAAACGAAGAGAGGCCTATCTGTTTCTGTTTCATGAGGAGAAACGAAGCAAGGATTGAAACCTGTACGGTGATGTCTTGAGTACTAGTGTTGTTGAGGAGAAAGGAGGCTACGAGGTTGTTGAGAAAAATCAGGAGATGCGAATTAGTTGCGATTCAGTATATGTCAAACATGTTTTCAGAAAAACGACCTAATACTTGTTTTTCCATAAACGCAAAATCTTGGTTTGCCGAGAACCGAGATTGCCATATACACGGATTGGCTAGAGGAGCCAAACAAGATTTTTGGCGGTTAGACCGTTTTGCAAATCCTTCCTATCCAAACAACTCCTTAGCAGATTTCGTTCCTGCCTCCTGCGCTTCACTTTCCCCCCATGTCTGCTTTTGTTCCCGTGATCAAACTAGTTTCATGTATGCTCCCTGGTTGAGCTGACTTGTACTGGTACCTTTTAATATTTAGCCTAGCTACCTTAGTTTCGTTGCCTGTCATGTTTAGGAGACTGCTACTACTAGAACTGCGTATCTTTATATGAAATCGGAGAGGGCAAGCCTCTCTTTTGCTAAAAAAAACTTGCCTCCATTAGTCTACGATGTACAGCTACACTAATCTTAACGGGCATGGCACAGGTCACTGAAAAAGAAGGTTACCGGTATAGAACCGTCACCAAGCCAGCTACTAGCAATTGATTAGATGGTTCAGAATTTCCATTTGCATATGTTATTTGTACGCGGGATCTCTGCTTGACTTTTGTACGTACACGCGGTGCAGTCTAATCGTATTTTACACGTGACTGGCTGTACCGTGGCGAGTTCCCTGGATTGCAGAAACACTATTGTTACCGATTAACCAGTCAATGGAAAGATAAAATTACGAATCGTTTGTGCACGGAACGGAGACGAGCGATGCGCGCATATAGGGTTTCGTGTGGTGTTTTTGACCTGGGCGGCAGTGAAATCGAACATATTCGCGCTGGTGCGGCCTGGGAAGCAGCGAAGCCGCAATATGGACCCGCGGATCCCGCGTTTGACAATGCGTGCGTGCGTGCGGTCTGGACGGTTTGGGATCGCGTGTAACAAGACAGACTACTCCTTTGCCTAGGTCTCGACGAGCCCAGGACTCTTGGGTTAGGTAGGTTGCCGCCCCGGCGTGCATGATTCCTGGAAGAACGAATCCAACTTGTCGTCAAGGCAGCTAGCGGTAGAATTCTTGTGCCGGCATCGATGGCTGCCAGGCTACCAGATGTCCAGATCACTGCGATGGGCCGCAGCGTCGGTACCGCGCGCCGCCCTTGGCACTCGGCAGCGTTTCCCGTGGCGGCACCACGGCCGGGCGCCGATCGCTGTCAGTCCGGCTGCGATGGATTGGATAAGGCGACGCACTCAGCGTAGCCTTATTTAGCAAGAAACGGATGATGAGGAAATGAGACAATACGGAAGCCTGATCTTGCCTCCTTGTCGTGGTCGTCTGGCTACGTAAACTGAACCGCATTGCCGTGTCGGTGAATTTGAGAGGTGGTTTTAGCTAGCTGGGAGGCGCCGGCCTATGTAGCTAGCTAGCCAAGTTGCCCAACTGGGAATGGTGTTGTTTCAGGGAAGGCAAGACCGTTAGACCCGTTGCTGGAGACGGAAATGAGCGAGCAAAAGTGGCAGGCTGGGTTTCGAGAGGACGGTGTGGACCGGGTGCTTGGAGTCCAGGAGGAAGATCGGCTCCGTTGCAACGGACCCAACCAACCAACCAACCGTGCACCCGCCGTCCACAAGATGAACATGTATGACCCCGAAAAGAAAAAAACAAGATGCACTTAGTTCGATCAGGCTTGCTATGTTTGTTCAGACTTCAGAGTGTCCTTTTCTCTATGTCAAGAACTGGAACTAGTCATTTTTAGCACTGATGATATGATTTTGGCTCTCTCTGTTTGGTTGTTTCCTCGCCTTTTTCCTTTTTGTCAAAGTGGTGACTTTTGAGAAAGATAAAGCAGCCAGTGTTATCCTCACTATGCTTATTATTCTTGATGTGAGAGTGCCTCGAGTCAATGGTTTAGTAGGTGACCCAAGTACGTACGTGCATAGCGAGAGGGAACAAGTGTGTAATCTTCTCTGAATATAGCGGTCCGTGACGGGAGGTTCGGACTTTTTCCGACAGGTAACGAAACGAGACCATGAAGCACTCTACTCACGGACTCCATATTCTATCTCATCTCTTGGCCTAATCGCCAAAAGACAAAACCCAATAATAGCGACGTTAATCATCTCGATAGTACTACATGGATCAAGTAACGAGGCTGGAGCTCGGAGAAGAGCCTACCGGAACCTCATGCGGGATGTCTCAGACGCACGCCGGTGCACCAATTATAGCCTTCTTAATCATTCAGAGTTTAACTTGTTTACCAATTACTATTTCAGTTGTCTTTGTTAGCAGGTGTAAGCGGGTAGTAAATTCAACGCACGCGCTGGCCGTGCGGCGGCGGTAATTTCCGGGCACCGTCGTGGCACTGCCATGCCGCCGAAAGAACCCGTACGGCGCGGCGCCGAGAGCACGGCCGGCCGGCACATGCCATGACCTGATAACTCAGAAAGATCGAAAATGATAGACTTACGGACGCATCTCACGAAAAGAGATCTACGAGAGTATGTGTTAGCACATAATTCATCTGCAAATCAATCTGTGGTTGAGTTGGTTAGGTGAACAGTGGTATCCCCAACCCATCAGGGTTCAAATCCTGGTGCTCGCATTATTCCTAAATTTATTTCAGGATTTCCGGCGATGCGCTTTCAGTGGGAGAAGACGTTTCCGTCGACGACGAGGCGCCTACGGTGACTTCGTAAATCTCAAGATGATATGCCGGCTCAGTCTTTCGAAGGTGCTCATAAAGATAGGGTGTGCGTGTATGCGCGTGTATATGAGCGCTTGTGTTTGTACTGATGCTCAAAAAAAAAGAGCACATAATTCATCTTCTCCCCCCTGATTTTCAAGGTGGGGCCTTTCTCTTCCCAACCTATTAATGACAACTATGCCCGTAGCATCCAATCCGAGGAAAAATGCCCGTAGCTGTAGCATTGTTGCAGAAAGATCGACCGATAAATTAGCTTGGAAAAGGACACTCGGGTTTGCAGACAGAATAGGAAGGCATTAACCTCGGGATCGATCGCACGCGCTTAATTAATTTGGATAATCGCAAACGGCGTTTACATCGTCGACGGTCAGGTCAATGATTTGCTTGGAGCGGATTGGTGAAGGTGCTGATGTATTACGTTATCACTGACGGTATCAAAGAAACAGAATTGGATCAAATGTGGCTTAATACAAGTTCATCGAAGTGTTTACGGCGTTCGGAACACTTTGCCGGCAGCTAAGCAGGACGTGATTAGACGCATGACAGAAAGGGATCTGTTGCCCGTGCGTGGCTTGGTTAACTTCTTCACCTACTTACTTGGAGTTTTCTTTGCTCTTTCTGTTTGTCAAGAGGACGGGAGGCATCTATCTATCTATCTATCTATACTTTCTTTCACAGATTATTCATTGCAGGTTTGATCGAGTCATACGTACATGTAAGACTTCGAATGCCAGATTGCTCGATCGATACACGACGGGCTCGCCAACTACTTCTGCATCTTTCTTCTCCAAAGTCCAAACGAAAGGACTCGACCTTAACTCAACACGTGTCAACCAAGTCCCAATAATCAATCTGCACTTTTCTCTTTCTTCTGTGCAGCTAGCTGGTAGTAGATGCATGTACACGGCAACACTGTCGTCCACATCCACATGACCACATGGCACGCCCGTCACGTTTCACGGCCAAGGCAAAAGGCACAGGAGTATGGACCTCTCCAATGATCGATCATACTCCAAGGTTCCATGACTACTGTAGCACACTACTAGCACGCAGCATGTCGGCAGCAGAGAATATGACGTTCTGATCGATCCTTTGGCACACATGCATCATGCATGCATGCATGCATGCATGCTTGAAGCAATAACGATCAGTTTTGGATGCTAGCATTCCATCATGGACGGAAGAGATCGACGGCAGCAATAAATGCAATCATCGTCCTAGATCGATCTTTGTCCAGACGTCTTGATTGCCAACGTACCTACGCGCTCCCATCATGTGCACATCAGCGCATGGTCGAGGGATTGTCCACGTACGAACATTGCAACTGTGCTTACTAGAAGTAGAACTCACCTCATGCACTGTAGCTTAGAGGTCATTGTTTTCTTCTCTCTCGGCGCGCATACTTCATGCATGATGCAGCTCAGCATTTGAGCGAAGCGGATTTAGATGCAGAGTTGCGTGGGAATAATGCAACGTTGGCTATGCGCCGAGACTTCGTCGGACAGATTTCGCCGTCCATCGCGCGCGCCCGCTCGCATGCAGCTACCGGTGGCCGGGTGCAGCCTAGCTAACACCTCGCACGCCATGACGCCAACGACATGAGATGTTGCAGCACGCACAAGCCTCCCCTCCCTGGCCACATGTCCGTGCCACGCGGCCTGCTGGCCGCACGTTAGGCCGGTTAATTAATAAACCACTAATTAACTAACCATGTCGTCATCATGGGCACTATATATGAATAGTATCACCCAGGATGCAGAATAAATTATTTTTCATCCAAGGTAATCTTACGGTCATTTCATAATTGAATTACGTTTAGAATTCAAATAGTTGATTCACTGTGTAAAATTTGGCATAAGAAAATAAAAATATAGGTCATAAGACAAGAAAATTTACAGTTTATGTGTATTTTACACGATATTTTTATGTTTTTAGTTTTACATAACATAAAATACGACGATTATATATTTTCTTACGGTCTCTTTTTACGTCGGCCAACACAATTATATATTTTTTAATTTTACATAACTTAAAATATATATTGTTGGCGCTTCACCAACACAATGAAGCAACCAACAGCCAACACGAGAAGCCAACCCCGCGGGGATGACGCATGCATGCACCACCGTGTACATCTCACTGCATCTACATGCATCTAGCGCTACAAATAGATACTACTAATCTAATAGACAATTTATTTTCTGAACCAGATAATCTGATAGACAATTGGCAATGGCGACAGCACCGCTGCTTGGCGCCGAGCTGTACTGGATCAACTTGGAGTATTTGTGTGTACAACAGGGTAACACCAGCTGTCATACGTACCAGAACTTGAGAGCCACGTACAGTAGATGCATGGAGGGCGATCATACACGTACGCGTGCTAGCTGCTTACTGCGTGCACATATATCTCCGGAGAAAACGTCGCCCGGCCTGCCCTTCAATTTCAAAATGGAGAGACCCCGTCGGTTCAGGACATTCGAGAATCGAGCTGATGCGGGCAGAGGCATGGGAGATGAGCAGTGAGTCTACGAGGATGTCTATATCAGCGCATTATTGAGCAGCAATATTCAAAGCACGACGCGACGACGACTTGGGCGAGGAAATTTAAGAGGAAACAAACAACAAGGAGTATCACGCAATTGTAAATGAACATGTGGGCAAGCTCCGCTCTCAACCACAATCTGCAAATAAGGACATGTAGGATACTGCAAACAACGATGTGTTTAATTCGCAGCGTATATTCCAGCAGTATAATACTTACTCATAGGTTCTTCTGTGTTCATGTGCCAAGAATCCAGTGGTGCATCTTTTCTTTGGTATTCTTCTACATTATACTCCCTCTCTATCTTAATGTAAGATGTTTTTGTAGTTCAATTTTACTGTCTCGCCCCTTTCCATCATCAAAATAAGCACTACATATGTGATGTGTTAGTAGGTCTAGTACTTTCGAGGCATTGACACCAGATCCTATTTCCAAACCAGCGTGTCATTGTCACGATGTATGCTTTGATACAAGTAGTGGTATAAGTTACTCAAGACATGTACAAATGTCGCGTGGGTGCAGTGGTGCCGTCAACTTGCAAATAGACAACATACTTACCTGTATTAATCTACTATCTACAACTATACTAATCTTGAACACAATAGTTAAACGTCAGTCGCCTGAAAATTTGATTTGGGCCAGTCGATTTTCGATAGAAGAAAGGAGGTGTCGGAGGGAAGGAAGAAACATCCGCGGGGGGGGGGGGGGGGGGGGGGGCTCGCTGGAGAAGCTTCCCCATGATCTATCTTAGGGTGGGGTGTGGAAGAACAACAATGGTGGTGCAAGTTTGACGGAGAAAAAACCGGCGAGGCCCGGGGCTAGAGGGCTGGTCGAGGGCGGCGGCAAGACTGGCGGCGGGGGAGGTTGAGGGGAGGGCGGTCTCAGAGCGCCGCCGGCCGATGGCAGCAGGCGGCGGGAGGAGGAAAAAGATGCAATCTGAAAAACACATGGAGGAAGAAGACATAATCTGGGCCGTCCGTTTTCGATCTAGCACTTCAAATTGATCAAAGCCAAATTAACTGACCCAAATCAAAATTCTAGTCAATTGACTCCTAGCCATTCAATCTTGAACGGGTATGGCACATGTCACTGAAAAAGTAGGTTACTCGTACAGACATGTCACCAACCTAGCAAGATTGATTAGATGGCTCAGAATTTCCACTGTAAGAAATATGGAAGCGTTCCTACTTCCTCATAAGGGAGCCGCATTGGGTTTTATTGATCGAGGCAGAAGCCCTGCCATGGCATACAAGAGAAGGATTTGATCCAGTCGATTACAGGAAGGAGATTCAAACTACTACAGGAGAGAGAGATAGAATAGGGTTGAGATTACATGTGGAGATAAACATAAACTCTAACACTCTCCCTTAATCTCAACTATCCTACATTCAAATTCCTCTTGAACTCGTCAAACGGTTGTAACACCCTCGATGCGACTATAGCTCCCACGTGTCGAGGCACGACTTAGAGACATAATCGCATTGAAGGCATATGTCGCAAGTTAGGCAATCTTCACAACATCCCATGTAATATAACGATAAAAGGGGAGATAACATAGTTGGCTTACACTCGCCACGTCAATCAAGTACATAAATAACATTACATCAACCAAACACTCATGGCCCGACTACGGCGCCAAAATAAAAAAGAACCCAACATGCGACAACGGTCCCAATCACCCCCAACTGGGCACCACTACTGATCATCGGGAAAGGAGACATAGTATCGTTGAGAGTCTTCGTCGAACTCCCACTTGAGCTCATACGCGTCTCCTGGAGCGGAATCATAAGGCCCTGCATCTGGTGTAATAGTAATCTTTGAGCCACAGGGACTCAGCAATCTCGCACCCTCGCGATCAAGACTATTTAAGCTTATAGGCATGGTAAGGAAAAAATATGAGTGGAGCTGCAGCAAGCGACTAGTAAGTATGGTGACTAACTTATTCGCAAAAGAGAGCGAGAAGAGGAGGCAAAGCGCGAGCGAGAAACTAGAGAACAACCTGCGCAAACATTACTCCAACACCGTGTCCACTTCCCGGACTCCGCCGAGAAGAGGCCATCACGGTAACACACTCAATTGATTCATTTTAATTTATTAAGGTTCAAGTTATCTACAACCGGACATTAACAAATTCCCATCTGCCCATAACCGTGGGCACGGCTTTCGAAAGATCAATCCCTGCAGAGGAGTCCCAACTTAGCCCATGACAAGCTCTCACGCTCAACGAAGGAATAGACCTCCTCCCAAGACGTTCTGATCAGACTCGGTATCTCGGTAACTCAAGACACTTCGACAGGTTAAAACAAGACCAGCAACACCGCCCGAATGTGGCGACAAATCCCGATAGGAGCTGCACATATCTCTTTCTCAGGGCACACTCAGATGAGACATCCTACGAGTAAAACCAACCCTCGAGTTGCCCCGAGGTGGCCGCGCAGTCTACTCGGTCGGACCAACACTCAGAGGAGCACTGGCCCGGGGGGGGGGGGGTTAAAATAAGATGACTCTTGGGCTCCGGTAACCCAAGGGAAAAAAGGCTAGGTGGCGAATGGTAAGACCAATGTTGGGCCTTGCTGGAAAAGCTTTAATCAAGGCGAACTATCAAGGGGTTCCCATTATAACCCAACCGCGTAAGGAACGTAAAATCCGGGAACATAACACCGATATGACGGAAACTAGGGCGGCAAGAGTGGAACAAAACACTAGGCAAGAGGCCGAGCCTTCCACCCTTTACCAAGTATATAGATGCATTAAGATAACATAGCAATATAATGATATCCCAACAAGTAAATAAAAGATGTTCCAACAAGGAACGACCTCCAATCTTCACCTGCAACTAGCAACGCTATAAGAGGGGCTGAGCAAAGCGGTAACATAGCCAATCAACGGTTTGCTAGGACATGGTGGGTTAGAAGTTTGACATGGCAATTTGGGAGGCTTGCAAGAAAGTGGTAGGCATCGTAGCAATGGCATAGCAAAAGAGCGAGAAAACTAGCATAGCAAAAGAGCGAGCAAACTAGCATAGCAAAGATAGTAGTGATTTCGAGGGTAGGATCATCTTGCCTGCACAGTTGTCAGAGTTGACTGGATCCTCAAAAGCAAACTCAACGCGCTCCTCGTTAGCGAACTCGTCTCCCGGCTCTACCCAAACAAGACAAACAGAAACAAGGATACAATCAACCACGTGCAAGACCAATCAATATGATGAAATGATGATATGCTATGCGGGATGCAAAAATGCAAGATATGACAGGAAATGCATGAACCTGGCCTCAACTTGGAATTCCAAGGGTTCCACTGGAAAGATGAGATGAAATCTCTTGAAAACGATATAAAGAACGCCGGAATCGGAGTTACGGTTTGGAAATGGCAAGCGATTCAAAAATGACACCGGTCTGCAATTTACAGCAAGTAGGCATCTAAATGCAAAGAGATGAACATGCTATAGCCACCAAAAATGACAACAAAATACATGGCAGGGATGCACACAAGATGCTTAACAAAAGGCTAGCACTGAGCTACGGCCAAATCATCCATTAACAGGTTCAAACAAGCATGGCAAAAACGCAAACGGAAAACAGATTTCAGACTTAGTGAAATTAACACTTGTCTGGAATTTCAGATCATATAGCCCTCTTCGGAGCATCAAAACAACATGCTACAGGACCTGAACATGACAAAGAAATACATGGCATGGAGCTACTCAACAAGCTTAACAAAAGTCCCTTAGTGACCTTGAGCCAAAAGGGGTCACAAAATATACTAACAAGCACACTAACATAGCAAAAACATAATCAGTTTTCAGACTTAGTGAAAACTGGGACATGCTGAAACATAACTCACGAAGGCATGTTTACGAGCTCGACGCACTCACTACGGTGCAAGTCATGGCAAGACAAGTATACATCCCTAAAGAAGGCACAAAATACAAGCTAGAAATGGCAAAAACAATGGCATAGAATGCACGGATCAACTACAATAACATCGGCAACATCGCAAACAAGTTGATGATCTGCCCAGATTCACAACGAAGTAAAAGTAGAGCTCGATTGACTCAAGCTAGGGTGATCCATAATTGCAAACAAATACATGGATGGATAGAGCATAACAAGATTAACAAAACTCCTTTACTGATCATCCTCAAAAGAGGCACGGATCACTAGGAAATAGCATGAACATATGGCATCATGAACTAAATAATCCCAGACTTTGTGAAAACTACCAAGTCCCAGAAAACAGATTTACCGGGTGCCTCACTTTGCAAGCTTGCACAAGTCACCACACACATCACAAAAATGCATGGGTTGCACCTCTGGAAAGATAACAAAATCCTTAACAAAACATATGAAGGACTCACAGGCATATCATGCACACAATAATCATGGCAAAAATGACAAAAGTCTAAGATGAACTAGCAGATCTGACAATTAACTCACGAAGCCCTCTTCTAACATCATTTCGGGCATCAAGATGAGCTCGAATGAAAATGATGAAATGGAATGAAATGATGTACTCATCGAGACGAACATTTTGATATGCTATACGCCCAAATCGGAGCTACGGATGGGAAGATATAGCCGGTCAAAGTTTGCATAAAATTAGGGTTTCGGGAGGAGAAAGTCAACCGATCCAAAATATCTCAGATCTGCACGGAAAACGAGGCACGGCTAGATCCGAGCTCGCCGGAGCTATAGACGGTCGGAGTTGGAGGGGGCGGCCGGATCCGGGCTCCGGTCGCCGGAGAGGAGCGGGCGGCGGGGCGGCGGCGGCGGCTGCGGCGGCCCGTGGTGGCGGCCCGGCGAGGTGGCGGCGGCAGCCGGGCGAGGCGGCGGTGGCGGAGGACGGCGGGAGGCGGCGGAGGACGGCGGCGTGGGGCGCAGCGGAGGACGACGGCGTGGGGCGCGGCCCGCGGTGGCGGCGTCGGGGGCCGGCCTTGGGCCTTCGGGCCCGTGGCGGTGGGAGGTGGCCGGTTGCCACGTGGCGGCGGTGGATAGGGCGAGGGGGGCGGCGGCGGACGTGTCCGGCGCGCGGAGATGAAATTAGGGTTTCGGGGAGAGGGAGAGATCCGAAATTCAGGGGGGGGGTCTATTTATAGGCATAAGTGGAGTTAGGAGAGTCCAAATGAGGTGCGGTTTTCGGCCACGCGATCGTGATCGAACGCTCTAGGATATGGAGCAGAGTTTGGAGGGTTTTGGGCCAAATTGGAGGGGTGTTGGGCTGCAACACACACGAGGCCTTTTCGGTCCCTCGGTTAACCGTTGGAGTACCAAACGAAGTCCAAATGGTACGAAACATGACAGGCGGTCTACCGGTAGTAAACCAATGCTGCTTGGCAAGTCTCGGTCCAATCCGGAAATGTTTAATCCCCACACACGAAAGAAAGCTAGAAATGACCACCGGAGGAGAACGGAGCGTCGGAATGCAAAACGGACGACGGGGAAAAAGCTCGAATGCATGAGATGAACACGTATGCAAATGCAATGCACATGATGACATGATATGAGATGCATGACAACGACAACAACACACGGAGACAAAGACCCGAACCCGAGGAAATAAATATAACTTAACGCCGGAAACGGCAAGAGTTGGAGTACAAATTGGGAAAGTTACATCCGGGGTGTTACAACACTCCACCACTACGAAAGGATCTCGTCCCGAGATCTAGGACTGAAAGAACGCCGGGTACTCAGAACGGAGGTGATCCTCGCATTCCCAGGTAGCTTCACGGTCGGAATGGTGTGACCACTTGACTTTGAGAAATTTGATTGACTTGTTGCGAGTCTTGCGTTCAGTCTCTTCGAGAATAGCAACTGGGTGCTCATGATAAGAGAGATCTTCTTGGAGCACAATGTCCTCGAAGTTAACGGTGCGGTCAGGAGTCTTGAAGCACTTTCGAAGCTGAGAGACATGGAACACGTCATGAACATTTGCAAAGTTTGAAGGAAGCTCGAGTTGATAGGCGAGGTCGCCTCTCTTGCTGACAATCTTGAAAGGTCCCACGTATCTAGGGGCAAGCTTCCCTTTGATACCGAAGAGACGAGTACCTTTCATAGGACAGACATGGAGGTAAACATGATCTCCGATCTCAAAAGCCAAATCACGGTGCTTACTAACATAGTAGCTCTTCTGGCGGGATTGGGCTGCTTTGAGGTTATCACGAATGAGTTCGCACATTTCTTCTGCTTCTGTGATTAAGTCATTACCCAAAAGCTGACGTTCACCGGTTTCAGACCAGTTGAGAGGGGTACGGCACTTCCTGCCATACAGAATTTCAAAAGGGGCCTTGCCCGAACTTGCTTGAAAACTGTTGTTGTAGGAGAATTCAGCATAAGGAAGACAATCCTCCCACTTCATGCCGAAGGAGATCACACAAGCCCTGAGCATATCTTCAAGAATCTGGTTGACACGCTCGACTTGACCGCTTGTTTGAGGATGGAAAGCTGTGCTGAAGCGGATGTTAGTGCCCATGGCCTTCTGGAAAGAATCCCAAAACTTCGAGGTAAAGATGCTGCCACGGTCTGAAGAGATCAGTTGAGGAATACCATGCAGAGAGACAATACGAGAGGTATAAAGTTCCGCCAATTGAGCTGCAGTGATCGACTCTTTGATAGGCAGAAAATGAGCCACTTTGGTGAGCTTGTCGATGACAATGAATATAGCATCATTGCCACGCTTGGACTTTGGAAACCCAGTCACGAAGTCCATTTCAATGTGGTCAAACTTCCATTCTGGAATGGCAAGAGGTTGGAGGAGACCTGCTGGCCTTTGGTGTTCTGCATTCACTCTTCTGCAGACATCACATTCATTCACGAATTGAGCGATCTCGCGCTTCATTCGAGTCCAGCAATAAGCTTGCTTAAGGTCCTGATACATCTTCGTGCTCCCAGGGTGGATGGAGAGGACAGAATTGTGAGCCTTGTTCATGATCACTTTACGAAGTTCACCTTTGGGTACAACAATTCGATCCTCGAAGAAGAGAGTGTCCTTGTCATCAAGGCGGTAGCACTTGTACTTGGACTGACTCTTGGCAATCCCAATCTTCACCTTTTTCACCATAGCATCAAGAAGCTGAGCTTGGCGAATCTGGTCTTCTAAGGTAGGAGAGACTTGAAGGTTGGCGAGGAAACCTTGAGGAACAACTTGCAAATTAAGTTTGCGGAAAGCTTCACAAAGCTCGGGTTGATAAGGCTTGAGAATCAGACTGTTGCAGTAGGCCTTCCTGCTCAAAGCGTCAGCAATCACATTGGCCTTGCCTGGAGTATACTCAATACTCGGATTATACTCTTGAATCATTTTGACCCAACGAGTTTGCCTGAGGTTGAGATTAGGCTGAGTGAAGATGTACTTGAGACTCTTGTGATCAGTGAAAATGTCCACTTTTCTTCCCAATAGAAGATGTCTCCAAGTCAAAAGAGCATGCACAACTGCCGCCAACTCGAGATCATGAGTGGGGTAGTTCTTCTCATTAGGCTTCAACTGGCGAGATGTATAAGCAACAACTTTCTTCTCTTGCATCAATACTGCGCCAAGACCTTGGAGAGAGGCATCACAAAAGACCTCGTACAGCTTGGATTCATCAGGTGGAGTCAGAACTGGAGCAGTGATCAACTTCTCTTTCAAAGTGTTGAAAGCAATATCACACTCCGGAGACCAAACGTACTTGACGTGCTTCTGAAGAAGATTTGAGAGAGGCTTCGCGATCTTAGAAAAGTTTTCAACGAATCTTCGGCAATAGCTTGCGAGACCGAGGAAGCTACGGAGCTGCTTCACATTCTGAGGAGGTTCCCAATTCACAATTGCAGACACCTTTTCAGGATTCACGGCAATGCCCTTGGCAGAGATGATATGACCAAGATAAAGAACCTCATCAAGCCAAAATTCACACTTGGAGAACTTGGCGTAGAACTGATGTTCTCTTAGCTTATCAAGAACCAAACGCAAGTGCTTGGCATGATCTTCCTTGTTCTTGGAGAAAACCAGAATGTTGTCGAGATAGACCAAAACGAAGTCATTGGTGTAGGCGTTGAAGATGAAGTTCATCATGCGAGAGAACGTCGGAGGAGCGTTGGCGAGGCCAAAAGACATGACAGTGTATTCATATGAACCAAAGCTTGTTCTGAAAGCTGTCTTGGGAATATCTTCTTCACGAATGCAAATCTGGTGATAACCCATACGGAGATCAAGCTTGGAGAATACTTGGGCACCTTTGAGTTTTTCAAACAGCTCATTGATGTTGGGAAGTGGGTATTTGTTCTTGATGGTCTTCTTGTTCACTGGACGGTAATCAACACAAAGTCGGTCCATTCCATCCTTCTTCTTCACAAAAAGAACACCACAACCCCACGGAGAAGAACTAGGCCGGATGAGACCCATTTTCTCTTGCATATCGAGTTGCTTCTTCAGCTCCTTCAACTCTTCAGGTCCGAGCTTGTAAGGACGCTTGCACACAGGTTCCGTACCAGGCTCAAGATCAATAACGAATTCAACTGGCCGGTGCGGAGGCATTCCTGAAAGCTCTCCTGGAAAGACGTCTTGATATTCTCAAACGACTGGAATTTGAGAGATGGCATCCAATTCACCCTTCTCATTGAGAGAAAACAGACGGATAGTGTGACGCCCCCGATTTGACCGTACACTAATCATGCACGCAAATGTGTACGATCAAGATCAAGGACTCACGGGAAGATATCATAACACAACTCTACAAATAACATAAGTCATACAAGCATCATATTACAAGCCAGGGGCCTCGAGGGCTCAAATACAAGAGCTCGGTCATAGACGAGTCAGCGGAAGCAACAATATCTGAGTACAGACATAAGTTAAACAAGTTTGCCTTAAGAAGGCTAGCATAAACTGGGATACAGATCGAAGGAGGCGCAGGCCTCCTGCCTGGGATCCTCCCAACTACTCCTGGTCGTCGTCAGCGGGCAGCACATAGTAGTAGGCACCTCTGGTGTAGTAGGAGTTGTCGTCGAAGGTGGCGTCTGGCTCCCGGGCTCCAACATCTGGTTGCGACAACCAGGTAGAAGGGATAGGGGGAAAAGAGGGAGAAAGCAACCGTGAGTACTCATCCAAAGTACTCGCAAGCAAGGAGCTATACTACATATGTATGCATTGGTATCAACTGGAATAAGGCTATTATATGTGGACTGAACTGCAGAAAGCCGGGATAAGGGGGAATAGCTAGTCCTTTTGAAGACTACGCTTCTGGCAGCCTCCATCTTGCAGCATGTAGAAGAGAGTAGACTGTAGTCCTCCAAGTAGCATCGCACAGCATAATCCTAACCGATGATCCTCCCCTCGCCGCCCTGTGAGAGATTGACCACCGGTTGTATCTGGCACTTTGAAGGGCGTATTTTATTAAGTATCCGGTTCTAGTTGTCATAAGGCCAAGGTACAACTCCAAGTCGTCCTGTTACCGAAGATCACGGCTATTCGAATAGATTAACTTCCCTGCAGGGGTGCACCACATAACCCAACACGCTCGATCCCATTTGGCCGGACACACTTTCCTGGGTCATGCCCTGCCTCGGAAGATCAACACGTCGCAGCCCTACCTAGGCACAACAGAGAGGTCAGCACGTCGGTCTAAATCCTATGGCGCAGGGGTCTGGGCCCATCGCCCATTGCACACCTGCACGTTGCGTACACGGCCGGAAGCAGAACTAGCCCCCTTAATACAAGAGCAGGCTTACGGTCCAATCCGGCGCGCGCCACTCAGTCGCTGACGTCACGAAGGCTTCGGCTGATACCACGACGTCGAGTGCCCATAACTGTCCCCGCGTAGATGGTTAGTGCGTATAGGCCAGTAGCCAGACTCAGATCAAATACCAAGATCTCGTTAAACGTGTCAAGTATCCACGAACACCGACCAGGGCCAGGCCCACCTCTCTCCTAGGTGGTCACAACCTGCCCTGTCGCTCCGCCATGAAGTAACAGTCGGGGCCGTCGGGAACCCAGGCCCACCTCTACCGGGATGGAGCCACCTGCCCCTTCAGCCCCCATCTCCGAACAGTATCATAAGTAATGTAACAGTATAAGTATATATCATATGCCCGTGATCACCCCCGAAGTGATCACGGCCCAGTAGTACAGCATGGCAGACGGACAAGAGTGTATGGCCACTGATGGAACGCTAGCATCCTATACTAAGCAGTAGGATAGCAGGTAATGGTAACAACAGTAGTAGCAAGGACATGCTATGCATCAGGATAGGAATAACGGAAAGCAGTAACATGCTACACTACTCTAATGCAAGCAGTATAGAGAAGAGTAGGCGATATCTGGTGATCAAAGGGGGGGCTTGCCTGGTTGCTCTGGCAAGAGAGAGGGGTCGTCAACACCGTAGTCGTACTGGGTCGCAGCGGCATCGGTCTCGGTGTCTAGCGAGAGAAGAGGGGGAAGAAACAATAACTATAATGCAAACAATTGCATGATGATGCATGACATGACAAAGCGTGATGCTAGGTGTGCCCTAACGCGGTACGAGGTGGTACCGGTGAAGGGGGGAAACATCCGAGAAATTATCCCCGATGTTCTGCGTTTTCGGACAAACGAACCGGAGGGGGAAAGTTGCGTGTTTGCTATGCTAGGGATGCGTGGCGGACGAACGGGCTGCGTATCCGGATTCGTCTCGTCGTCCTGAGCAACTTTCATGTACAAAGTTTTTCCATCCGAGTTACGGGTTAAAAGATACGATTTTTAAAAGAATTTATTAATTTCTAGAATTTAATTAATTATTTAATTTAATTCGAAATTGGATTTATGACAGCAGCATGATGTCATGCTGACGTCAGCAGTCAACAGGGGTTGACTGGGTCAAACTGACGCGTGGGCCCCACTGGTCATTGACTTAGTTAACTAAACAAGATTAGTTAATTTAATTTAAGTGATTAGGTTAATTAATTAGGCTTAATTAGATTAATTAACAAGATTAATTAAGTAAACTAATTATCTTAATTAATTAATCACATTATTATTATATATTTTTATTCTTTCTCTTTTTTTTCATTTCTTTCTGGGGCTGGGCCCCACATGTCATAGCCCCAAGGGGCTGGCGGATCGGGCGTTCGGGTGCGGGCGTGCGGGCGTGGGCGCCCGTTTGCGTGCACCGCGGCACCCAGAGGGGCGCCGGCGGGCACGACGCCGGTCGGGGTAGGGCGAGGTCGGGCCAGGGTACTGGAGGCAGCGGGCGTCCGCCGGCGAAGCTGCGGGCGGGCCAGGGGGCGCGCGAGGCCGGCGCGGGGGCGCGTGACCAGGAGGTAGGGCGTGGCCCGACGCACTAGGGGGTCGGGGTGAGCGCGTGCAGGAGCGAGCCACCAGCGTGGCCATGGCGAGCGGTTGCAGGCGGCATCGGCGGGTGATGGGGAGCGGCCAGCGCGGGTGCGCGAGGCGTAGGCGTGCGTGCAGGATGGGTTGCGGCCGCAGCAGCAGCTAGGCGCAGCGCGGGGGCGACAGGCGCAGCCGGACGCGGCCACCGCGCGTGTGAGGCGATGCGGTGTGAGCAAGGCGCGTGTGCGGATCGTGGCCGGTGGGAGCAGCAGCACGGGGGAAAGGGGAGGAGAGGGGGAGCTCACGAGGGCCATAGGGAAAAGGCCGCGGGCTCGGGGTCGGCCGGTGAGGAGACCGTGGACGGGGCGGCGCCGGCGTGGTCGACGGCGGCAGGGACGACGAGGTTCGGTGGAGGCCGCTGAGGAGGAAGGTGAGGACGGTCCGGCGAGGGGGTCGGGGAGGCACCGGGAGGCGCAGCGACGTTGTTCCGGGCGGCGAGGCACTCCAGGCGGCGGCGATGGGTGCCCGATCCAATCGGGATCGGGAGAGAGGGAGAGTGGGGGCGTGAGTGGGGGGAGTGGGTGCGTGGGTGGTTAGGGTTTCGGGGGTGGGGAGGGGATAAGGGAGGCGGGGTGGGCCTCCTGGTGGCCTGGGTGTGTGGCCGAATGGGCCGGCCTGCTGGGCCGAGGCCCAGGGGGCAGGGGGTTTCTTTTTTTTCTTTTGTTGTTTTGTCTTTTCCTTTTATTTATTTTTTTCCTGCTTTATTTTAGTTGCATTCTATTTTAGTAAAATATACACTTAGTATCTAAATTAGTAGTACAACTTAGCCCATAGTCACAAAAAGTCTAGACCCCAATTAACTTAGTTTGACATTTTATTAAATAAAAAAGGTATTTAAATAATCCTTTTTGCTACTGTTTTATTCATCTCATAGTATTTAAACATTTTATAAATGTGTGGTTTTTCCACCATAATTATCTATGCAATATTTGGTTCACTCAGAACATTTTAGTTTTCATATTTGAAAACTTTTATTGTTTGCCTGTTTTTTTGAATTTAAAGTTGAACCGGTTTCGAACTAACTTGAGATTAGCAACTATAAACGAGGTGATGTGGCATCATTAGCAGAGGATCACTGTAGCTTAATTACCCGGGCGTCACAATTCTCCTCCACTACAAGAAATCTCGTCCCGAGATTTAAGAGGGGAGTAAGGGAAAGATGTGGCTACGAAATTCTATCGAGACTTCTCGGTCTTGGTTGCTCTTCTCGGAGAGGTCGATCCATTACATCGATGCCTTCATTCCTCTGCTTCAGGTCATCATGAGGGGGTCATCATCCTTTTCTTCGGGAACTCCAACATACTTACGAATAGGTAAGGGGCAGCTCGGCTACGACAACATGCTTATGAGGGAAACAATCTGGGGTTAACCATGAATGAGCATAAGATTATCTCTCGAGTTGAACATATAAAATACATCGAGAGTATGATACGAAGGTACAATGAAAGGGTCCAAGCGGATAGATAGCTGCTCAAAGTCTGAACCAGAGTGAGAAAGGGATTCAGAGTGGCGAGAGTAAGCATTGCGTCTGATACCAGAATAGAGCAGTAGGAAGGTGGCTCGCGAATTACCTACGAAGCCAAGCGTAAGGGATAACTTTGGCAACAGGGTGTATAGGAGAGTCAGGTTTCGATCCTGTGAAACTGTGGGTTATGGGCCCACCATGTGGTTCTTTTTTTTAATAAGAGCAGTGACATCTTGCACGGTCATGATAGCAAGGCATGTCAGGGAGTACCATGTCAGCTATGTCGGCAACAACGTTGGTACCAAGGGCGAGGGATGAAGAGAACCATTTCCCTGCTCGTTGAACAAGGCGGGCCAATAGGCAAGGTTCCCGTCCATCGGTGGCTACCGAAATGTCATCAACAACAGTAACAGGGTCTTGCTGACAGAATTGTACACCGAGGTATATACATAAGCAGGAGAATATTACTCCTTAGATCATATAGATCACAAGAAAGGTTAAACCAAATAATGGAAAGGAAAATGTGTTTAAACACATATATCAGGGGTATATCCTCCCCAAGGACAAGCAGAGCATGATATCCTTGGCAGGATATAATAAAAACTCTTTAGGAAAGGGGAAAGAAATTTCATGACATTACCCATGCAACGGTGTTTGGTTAATTGAGCAGGTAACATTTAGCATTATGCTTCAAATGTTTTTTTATTGAAAATCGAAGTACCACAGACATGCTTCGAGATAGCATCGACATGGTCTTCAAGCAAAGATCGGACTTTGGATATGCAGAGGATCCATCAGGAACAACTCATAGAATAAGTCTTACAATTTCCTCGTGGAAGAATGGCTAACCTTGCTGAAAAGGAATCTATAACAATAGGTCCTCCGGCCCGGTGCGCTAGGCATGACATCACCTTACCGGTCAAATAAAGACCAATGTTATAACTCTTGGAAATATATCCCAACCATCATATCTGACCGAGATTCAGATCTGATTGGTGTCAGGATATGTCAGACTCAGGATGTCTGAGAAGAAAAGGTGTAACACAATTGACGGGATGACATTGTAAGATTCTCGGGAAATGAACTATAGAAGCAAGTTTCGAAACAATAGTTCATCATTAACCAAGGAGAAGATGAGGATGTGGATGATGGACTCAGCGACCATTCATCGAGAATTCCAAAAAGATGGATTTCCACAATTATGTGTACAAGGAGATAATCATTTGGCGGATCAAATGATATAATGTTGTATGCTCGAGGGAAACATACACAACTGAACAATGATAGAAGGGTGCACCCAGGAATCTGGACTAGGTAGCACGATCAATGTTCGAATGATGATTCAATAAGCAATAAACTTAGAATGAAACTGTAGACCAATAACTTCAAAGCAATAGGGTTGCTAGAAGTTTAGAATTTACACCTCACAGACCATTTGTCGGTTTTCCGGTTAGAAACAACACGAGGACCAAGGAAAGAATGGTGATGTTAATAAGTATCACTTGTGTCAAGAATTCTTAAGGGTGGTGAATTTCTTGCCACACTCTTGACATATAAAGGGTAATACTCCAAGGTAAAGAAGAACAGATGCTGGATAGCAAGGAACTCAAGGTATAACACAAAACACGACAAGTTTGTGTTGGAGGGAAGTCAATAAAGTGGTCGATGATAATACAGATCATCGAGGGCAAGGATGGTATTTCTCATCATGAACTCAATTGACACCCTGGAAGAGCTCAGAATGCCGATGATGATCACGACACAACTGTTGAGAGATTTCATGAAGATGTAATCGGACGACGATGACATCAAGCCAAAGGAATGATGAAGCGAAAGGTTACTGAAACCAAGGGTATGACACAAACTCGAAACAAGCTCGTAGTTCAAGGTGAAGTGTTATGACGAGGAAGATCGACGTAAGCTTAGCTCATCATCGAAAATTTTGCTCCGGGAAGAAGGACCAGGTAGCACCGTTAAATTTTTGCACGATAATGATATGGCCAATCAGGCTAGGAATGACTTGAAGGGTTATTAAACTCGTAAGTAATGAAAATTACTTAGGAGTTATTGAATCGGAGTACAAACTCGATTCACTATTCCGTGTTCTCGGTTGATGACAACCCAGAACCCAAGAAAAATTGGATTAGGGGAGAAATAACATTTGATGAAGAACCCATAAGAAGTTATGTAGTACCATGACATTATCAAGATATCATAGTGTAATACTCGACGGTAGATCAAAGTAAAGGTTGGACAAATGCAATGATCTGCACAAGACAAGTACTTCAACTTGTCCGAGAAATGGTATTAAGGAGAAAATATGGTTGGAACCATGATTGTAAAGGACCAAACATAGATACAGGACGAACTTATAACAAGGGATTATTATCATTTACAAGAAGCTTCAAAGAAAAGTTCCACATTGGGTCCATGGGCATGAACGCAAGGGCTCAAGGTCGACTCCCACTTCTTCAATGCATAATCTTTCATTTTACTTCTCGCTTTTGATGAGGCTGTAGTGTAGAAATTCTATCTGGCGGAGCAACAGAAGAGTATGACTCGCGAAAACTTTCGGGTTCATACCGTTTGGGGAAGGCATAGGTTCAACCCATCAGGGCATCTTAGGAGTATTTACCACAAATTTCAAGAATAAATAACACAAGCTCGATAGTAGAGCATGCTTGAGAAAGCAGAGGATACAATTTACCAAAGGCATTATGTATCCGAGGAAAGGCTCACAGACTTATTGAATATGAAGGACGCTGTCGGATAAAATCCAACAAAGGATCTGGTGGTCCTCAAGGGATCTGGTGTGAGCATCGGTACTCAACCAGAGGGAGAAACAATGCAAGGAGATCAGACTTTAGAAACAACTGACTAATTCAAGGCTCAAATGCAAAGGAATTATCAATTCCAAGACAAGGGATCAGAAGCAATGCTCAGATCAGGGATGGATAAGTTGAATAGCCTTAGAGGTACGATCGATGGTCAATTGATTGGTCGAGATCCAGCTCATGTTTAAACTGGCGTCTGAGCCGGAAGGATGAATTCTAGGATCCGACTGATGATTGCGTGCATTCGCACTCATGTTGAATCAATAGGATCAAAATGACGGTGGCAAAGAATGCCAATAAGATTACTATACTTATGGGATTAACCATAATGCAAGCAAGCAAAGAATTTCAAAAGCAATAAGTTGCTGAGGATTTTCGGAAGATCGAATAGTACTTCGAAGACCATTGTGAAACACATGAACAACTGGGGGGTGAGCGGATACTCGATAAGTGCGAGAATTATCCATAGGGGTATTCAGGTGACAAGGAACAGCAAGGCAGTAAGCTCAAAGGATTATCGAAACAACGACAAGTATTACGGGGTATCTTGTAATAACAAGACCAACTGGGGATGAATGTAAGAATAACAACTGCAAGTAGTTATCCATAAGGGTTGACGATGGAAGGGGAATTGCAAACGCGATGAACACAAGTTCTCGGGTTAACAGCGGAGAGTATCTTCAGAGTCTTCACGTACAACAGACGATCATCAGTAATAAGGGGCTCTCCGGGTTAAAGTGATAACGAGATCCTAATGTTAGATTTAGCAAAATTCATTTAACCCGAATAGAAGAGAGTTCAAAGTCCCAGAGTAAGGATCGAGGTGTAAAAGATCCTAATACCACCCAGATGGCGACGTGGGCCCGTAAGGCACACAACCATGTTAGTAAAAGTTTTGTAATGTCTAGACTCGACTTCGGCCAAGGAGTGTCGAAGGGGATTCCTACAGGCAGTTGGCTCTGATACCAACTTGTGACGCCCCCGATTTGACCGTATACTAATCATGCACGCAAATGTGTACGATCAAGATCAAGGACTCACGGGAAGATATCATAACACAACTCTACAAATAACATAAGTCATACAAGCATCATATTACAAGCCATGGACCTCGAGGGCTCGAATACAAGAGCTCGATCATAGACGAGTGGAAGCAACAATATCTGAGTATAGACATAAGTTAAACAAGTTTGCCTTAAGAAGGCTAGCACAAACTGGGATACAGATCGAAGGAGGCGCAGGCCTCCTGCCTGGGATCCTCCCAACTACTCCTGGTCGTCGTCAGCGGGCAGCACATAGTAGTAGGCACCTCCGGTGTAGTAGGAGTTGTCGTCGAAGGTGGCGTCTGGCTCCCGGGCTCCAACATCTGGTTGCGACAACCAGGTAGAAGGGATAGGGGGAAAAGAGGGAGAAAGCAACCGTGAGTACTCATCCAAAGTACTCGCAAGCAAGGAGCTATACTACATATGTATGCATTGGTATCAACTGGAATAAGGCTATTATATGTGGACTGAACTGCAGAAAGCCGGGATAAGGGGGAATAGCTAGTCCTTTCAAAGACTACGCTTCTGGCAGCCTCCATCTTGCAACATGTAGAAGAGAGTAGACTGTAGTCCTCCAAGTAGCATCGCACAGCATAATCCTAACCGATGATCCTCCCCTCGTCGCCTTGTGAGAGATTGACCACCGGTTGTATCTGGCACTTTGAAGGGTGTATTTTATTAAGTATCCGGTTCTAGTTGTCATAAGGTCAAGGTACAACTCCAAGTCATCCTGTTACCGAAGATCACGACTATTCGAATAGATTAACTTCCCTGCAGGGGTGCACCACATAACCCAACACGCTCGATCCCATTTGGCCGGACACACTTTCCTGGGTCATGCCCGGCCTCGGAAGATCAACACGTCGCAGCCCTACCTAGGCACAACAGAGAGGTCAGCACGCCGGTCTAAATCCTATGGCGCAGGGGTCTGGGCCCATCGCCCATTGCACACCTGCACGTTGCGTACGCAGCCGGAAGCAGAACTAGCCCCCTTAATACAAGAGCAGGCTTACGGTCCAATCCGGCGCGCACCACTCAGTCGCTGACGTCACGAAGGCTTCGGCTGATACCACGACGTCGAGTGCCCATAACTGTCCCCGCGTAGATGGTTAGTGCGTATAGGCCAGTAGCCAGACTCAGATCAAATACCAAGATCTCGTTAAACGTGTTAAGTATCCGCGAACACCGACCAGGGCCAGGCCCACCTCTCTCCTAGGTGGTCACAACCTGCCCTGTCGCTCCGCCATGAAGTAACAGTCGGGGGCCGTCGGGAACCCAGGCCCACCTCTACCGGGATGGAGCCACCTGCCCCTTCAGCCCCCATCTCCGAACAGTATCATAAGTAATGTAACAGTATAACTATATATCATATGCCCGTGATCACCCCCGAAGTGATCACGGCCCAGTAGTATACCATGGCAGACGGACAAGAGTGTAGGGCCACTGATGGAACACTAGCATCCTATACTAAGCGGTAGGATAGCAGGTAATGGTAACAATAGTAGTAGCAAGGACAGGCTATGCATCAGGATAGGAATAACGGAAAGCAGTAACATGCTACACTACTCTAATGCAAGCAGTATAGAGAAGAGTAGGCGATATCTGGTGATCAAAGGGGGGGCTTGCCTGGTTGCTCTGGCAAGAGAGAGGGGTCGTCAACACCGTAGTCGTACTGGGTAGCAGCGGCGTCGGTCTCGGTGTCTAGCGAGAGAAGAGGGGGAAGAAACAATAAATATAATGCAAACAATTGCATGACGATGCATGACATGACAAAGCGTGATGCTAGGTGTGCCCTAACGCGGTACGAGGTGGTACCGGTGAAGGGGGGAAACATCCGGGAAATTATCCCCGATGTTCTGCGTTTTCGGACAAACGAATCGGAGGGGGAAAGTTGCGTGTTTGCTATGCTAGGGATGCGTGGCGGACGAACGGGCTGCGTATCCGGATTCGTCTCGTCATCCTGAGCAACTTTCATGTACAAAGTTTTTCCATCCGAGTTACGGGTTAAAAGATATGATTTTTAAAAGAATTTATTAATTTCTAGAATTTAATTAATTATTTAATTTAATTAGAAATTGGATTTATGACAGCAGCATGATGTCATGCTGACGTCAGCAGTCAACAGGGGTTGACTGGGTCAAACTGACGCGTGGGCCCCACTGGTCATTGACTTAGTTAACTAAACAAGATTAGTTAATTTAATTTAAGTGATTAGGTTAATTAATTAGGCTTAATTAGATTAATTAACAAGATTAATTAAGTAAACTAATTATCTTAATTAATTAATCACATTATTATTATTTATTTTTATTCTTTCTCTTTTTTTTCCATTTCTTTCTGGGGCTGGGCCCCACATGTCATAGCCCCAAGAGGCTGGCGGATCGGGCGTTCGGGTGCGGGCGTGCGGGCGTGGGCGCCCGTTCGCGTGCACCGCGGCACCCAGAGGGGCGCCGGCGGGCACGACGCCGGTCGGGGTAGGGCGAGGTCGGGCCAGGGTACTGGAGGCAGCGGGCGTCCGCCGGCGAAGCTGCGGGCGGGCCAGGGGGCGCGCGAGGCCGGCGCGTGGGCGCGTGACCAGGAGGTAGGGCGTGGCCCGACGCACTAGGGGGTCGGGGTGAGCGCGTGCAGGAGCGAGCCACCAGCGTGGCCATGGCGAGCGGTTGCAGGCGGCATCGGCGGGTGATGGGGAGCGGCCAGCGCGGGTGCGCGAGGCGTAGGCGTGCGTGCAGGATGGGTTGCGGCCGCAGCAGCAGCTAGGCGCAGCGCGGGGCGACGGGCGCAGCCGAACGCGGCCACCGCGCGTGTGAGGCGATGCGGTGTGAGCAAGGCGCGTGTGCGGGTCGTGGCCGGTGGGAGCAGCAGCACGGGGGAAAGGGGAGGAGAGGGGGAGCTCACAAGGGCCGTAGGGAAAAGGCCGCGGGCTCGGGGTCGGCCGGTGAGGAGACCGTGGACGGGGCGGCGCCGGCGTGGTCGACGGCGGCAGGGACGACGAGGTTCGGTGGAGGCCGCTGCGGAGGAAGGCGAGGACGGTCCGGCGAGGGGGTCGGGGTGGCAACAGGAGGCGCGGCGACGTTGTTCCGGGCGGCGAGGCACTCCAGGCGGCGGCGATGGGTGCCCGATCCAATCGGGATCGGGAGAGAGGGAGAGCGGGGGCGTGAGTGGGGGGAGTGGGTGCGTGGGTGGTTAGGGTTTCGGGGGTGGGGAGGGGTAAGGGAGGCGGGGTGGGCCTTCTGGTGGCCTGGGTGTGTGGCCGAATGGGCCGGCCTGCTGGGCCGAGGCCCAGGGGGCAGGGGGTTTCTTTTTTTTCTTTTGTTGTTTTGTCTTTTCCTTTTATTTATTTTTTTCCTGCTTTATTTTAGTTGCATTCTATTTTAGTAAAATATACACTTAGTATCTAAATTAGTAGTACAACTTAGCCCATAGTCACAAAAAGTCTAGACCCCAATTAAGTTAGTTTGACATTTTATTAAATAAAAAAAGGTATTTAAATAATCATTTTTGCTACTGTTTTATTCATCTCATAGTATTTAAGCATTTTATAAATGTGTGGTTTTTCCACCATAATTATCTATGCAATATTTGGTTCACTCAGAACATTTTAGTTTTAATATTTGAAAACTTTTATTGTTTGCCTGTTTTTTTGAATTTAAAGTTGAACCGGTTACGAACTAACTCGAGATTAGCAACTATAAACGAGGTGACGTGGCATCATTAGCAGAGGATCACTGTAGCTTAATTACCCGGGCGTCACAGATAGTATCATCACGAGCGGCAAATACAATTACATCCTCAGACGAATGAGTCAATTGAATCTGCCTGGCTCCACAATCAAGCTGAGCCTTGTGCTTAGAAAGCCAATCCATCCTGAGAATAAGATCAAGATCCGAGTTACCAAGAACCACCGGAGAAGAGAGAAACTTGTAATCACCCAATGTGATAGAGATATCGGGAGCAACCAAACTAGAAGTCAAAAGCTTGCCGGGAGAAACAACTTGCATGACTTTGGGCATAATCTCGGTATCAACATTGTGCTTCGATGCAAAAGGGCATGACAAAAAGGAATGCGATGCACCAGTGTCAAAAAGAACTTTTGCAGGAACATCGTTAACAGGAAGGTTACCCATGATCACATCTGACGAGTCCTCTGCCTGAGCTGCATTCATCAAATTGACCTTGGGATGCTTGGGGTTATGCTTGACCACAGCTGTACTTGTCGATCTCACAGGAGGAGGAGGGGGAAGACGCCTCTGGTTGAGACACTTGTTGGCATAGTGACCCTTCTGTTGGCACTTGTTGCACGTGACCTCTGAAAGCGGACGGTGATACGGAGCACTCGATCTTGGAGCTTGAGACGAAGTCTTGTTCTGTAAGCCAGGGTTGGGTGGGTGGGAAGAACCACTGCCACCTTTGCTCTTCTGCTGATACGGCTGACGGAACGGAGGAGGAGGAAGCCAAAACTTCTGCTGCTTGGCCACTTGAGTAGAGGAAGAAGGAGTAACATCTCTGACTCGCTTCTTGGAAGCATCACACCTCAACTGAGCAGCCTCTTGCTTCAGTGCCATGTTGTAGAACTCATCGTAACTCAAGGGCTCAAAGAGGACAAGAGCGAGCTGAATTTCTTCTCTGAGACCACCCCTGAACTGATATATCATGCTCTTCTCATCAGGCACGTCCTGCTTGGCAAAGCGGGCAAGCTTCTGGAACAACTTGTTGTAGTCATAGACAGACAAAGAGCCTTGCTTCAGATTGCGGAATTCCTCACGCTTGCTTTCAACCACGCTCTGCGGAATATGATGAGCTCGGAAATCTCGACGGAAATCATCCCAAGTGATAACACGTCCACCTCTGGAGTCCTTGTACTGCGGGAACCATTCTGCAGCTTGATCTTTGAGTTGGAAGGAAGCGAACTTGACAAAGTCCTCAGGCCTGACGTTACTGCACTCGAAATGCTTACACAGATCCACAAGCCAATCGTCAGCATCGGTTGCCTCAACACAATTTCTGAAAGTGTTTGGCCCATTAGCAAGGAACTGGTTGAGTGTAGCAAAGTGACTCTGATTGTTGCCTTGATTCCCATGACTGCCTTGATTGCGCTCTTGAAGAATTTGCATGATCAGTTGTGTGTTTGCATTGGTTGCGGCCATCACAGCTTGCCATGCCTCCGGAGGAGGTGGAGGTGGTGGCGGATCAGGATTCGGAGTCATGCGCGTTGGAGGAGCCATCCTGAAGAGGTTGACCACCATTAGCACATTGATAGATAAATATTGAAGCTGAATCCAACGGAATGAAAATTGCAACATATAGTCTTCACATTCGAACAAAATGAACGAATGCATTCCTCTTGAAATGGTCACATATCCATAAATTGAGAAGCCACGTAGAATTAAGGTAGAGAAATAAATCAACAAGGTACGGATCAGGAACGAATAATCGGTAAGAAATCCCAATCTCAAACCAATATCCGTGGAACAAGAACTAGAGCTACTAGAATTCCCACCTATGAAACTCCCGAACCTTTCCGGTTATGCAATTAGGTGTTGGGGATACAGGGGAAGCATAATATCTCACCCAAACTAGCAATTCCTACATCCAGCTGTATCCATCCTTCAACACATAACCAAGAAACCTTCGGAAACCATCTACCTCAACCTTCGAAAAGCATCCGTTATACAAGTTATGGCGATACTCCTGAACTCCCGCCCCAGTACTGGGTGGCGTCGAGGTTATCTCACCAACGAACTGCATAAAAGAGATTCTCGATGTCGGCGAAAATATCTCAAGTATTCCAGAATTGCAACGATAAAATTATGATGACAACACCTCAGAGCTCAATTCCCCGGGACACTTCCACTAAACCCCTGACAGGAGGCACCAAGACAATGTTCTCATCATAAGCCATCAGAACGATTCCAAGATACTCGCATGATCCTAAATTTTTTTTAGTGAAATTTGAGAAGAGAAGAGTCAAAACTCTACGTCAGGAAGCCTTACCAGAGCGATGAGGAGACATGGAAGTAAAAAGAATTCCTAATCTCTCCGATATATAATTCCTAAAGACTCAAAACATTTTTTTCTAGACACAACTCGGCCGCTAAAAACGATCAAGCAATGGGGCTCCTAAGGTCGGGGAAGGCTCTGATTACCAACTTGTAACACCCTCGATGCGACTATAGCTCCCACGTGTCGAGGCACGACTTAGAGACATAATCGTATTGAAGGCATATGTCGCAAGTTAGGCAATCTTCACAACATCCCATGTAATATAACGATAAAAGGGGAGATAACATAGTTGGCTTACACTCGCCACGTCAATCAAGTACATAAATAACATTACATCAACCAAACACTCATGGCCCGACTACGGCGCCAAAATAAAAGAGAACCCAACATGCGACAATGGTCCCAATCACCCCCAACTGGGCACCACTACTGATCATCGGGAAAGGAAACATAGTATCGTTGAGAGTCTTCGTCGAACTCCCACTTGAGCTCATACGCGTCTCCTGGAGCGGAATCATCAGGCCCTGCATCTGGTGTAATAGTAATCTGTGAGCCACAGGGACTCAGCAATCTCGCACCCTCGTGATCAAGACTATTTAAGCTTATAGGCATGGTAAGGAAAAAATATGAGTGGAGCTACAGCAAGCGACTAGCAAGTATGGTGACTAACTTATTCGCAAAGGAGAGCGAGAAGAGGAGGCAAAGCGCGAGCGAGAAACTAGAGAACAACCTGCGCAAACATTACTCCAACACCGTGTCCACTTCCCGGACTCCGCCGAGAAGAGGCCATCACGGTAACACACTCAATTGATTCATTTTAATTTATTAAGGTTCAAGTTATCTACAACCGGACATTAACAAATTCCCATCTGCCCATAACCGCGGGCACAGCTTTCGAAAGATCAATCCCTGCAGGGGAGTCCCAACTTTGCCCATGACAAGCTCTCATGGTCAACGAAGGAATAGACCTCCTCCCAAGACGTTCCGATCAGACTCGGTATCTCGGTAACTCAAGACACTTCGACAGGTTAAAACAAGACCAGCAACACCGCCCGAATGTGCCGACAAATCCCGATAGGAGCTGCACATATCTCTTTCTCAGGGCACACTCAGATGAGACATCCTACGAGTAAAACCAACCCTCGAGTTGCCCCGAGGTGGCCCCGCAGTCTACTCGGTCGGACCAACACTCAGAGGAGCACTGGCCCGGGGGGGGGGGTTAAAATAAGATGACCCTTGGGCTCCGGTAACCCAAGGGAAAAAAGGCTAGGTGGCGAATGGTAAGACCAATGTTGGGCATTGCTGGAAAAGCTTTAATCAAGGCGAACTATCAAGGGGTTCCCATTATAACCCAACCGCGTAAGGAACGCAAAATCCGGGAACATAACACCGATATGACGGAAACTAGGGCGGCAAGAGTGGAACAAAACACTAGGCAAGAGGCCGAGCCTTCCACCCTTTACCAAGTATATAGATGCATTAAGATAACATAGCAATATAATGATATCCCAACAAGTAAATAAAAGATGTTCCAACAAGGAACGACCTCCAATCTTCACCTGCAACTAGCAACGCTATAAGAGGGGCTGAGCAAAGCGGTAACATAGCCAATCAACGGTTTGCTAGGACATGGTGGGTTAGAGGTTTGACATGGCAATTTGGGAAGCTTGCAAGCAAGTGGTAGGCATCGTAGCAATGGCATAGCAAAAGAGCGAGCAAACTAGCATAGCAAAGATAGTAGTGATTTCGAGGGTAGGACCATCTTGCCTGCACAGTTGTCAGAGTTGACTGGATCCTCAAAAGCAAACTCAACGGGCTCCTCGTTAGCGAACTCGTCTCCCAGCTCTACCCAAACAAGACAAACAGCAACAAGGATATAATCAACCACGTGCAAGACCAATCAATATGATGAAATGATGATATGCTATGCGGGATGCGACGCGGGATGCAAAAATGCAAGATATGACAGGAAATGCATGAACCTGGCCTCAACTTGGAATTCCAAGGGTGCCACTGGAAAGATGAGATGAAATCGCTTGAAAACGATATAAGGAACGCCGGAATCGGAGTTACGTTTGGAAATGGCAACTGATTCAAAAATGACACCGGTCTGCAATTTACAGCAAGTAGGCATCTAAATGCAAAGAGATGAACATGCTACAGCCACCAAAAATGACAACAATATACATGGCAGGGATGCACACAAGATGCTTAACAAAAGGCTAGCACTGAGCTACGGCCAAATCATCCATTAACAGGTTCAAACAAGCATGGCAAAAACGCAAACGAAAAACAGATTTCAGACTTAGTGAAATTAACACTTGTCTGGAATTTCAGATCATATAGCCCTCTTCGGAGCATCAAAACAACATGCTACAGGACCTGAACATGACAAATAAAGACATGCCATGGAGCTACTCAACAAGCTTAACAAAAGTCCCTTAGTGACCTTGAGCCAAAAGGGATCACAAAATATACTAACAAGCACACGAACATAGCAAAAACATAATCAGTTTTCAGACTTAGTGAAAACTGGGACATGCTGAAACATAACTCACGAAGGCATGTTTACGAGCTCGACGCACTCACTACGGTGCAAGTCATGGCAATACAAGTATACATCCCTAAAGAAGGCACAAAATACAAGCTAGACATGGCAAGAACAATGGCATAGCATGCACGGATCAACTACAATAACATCGGCAACATCGCAAACAAGTTGACGATCTGCCCAGATTCACAACGAAGCAAAAGTAGAGCTCGATTGACTCAAGCTAGGTTGATCCATAATTGCAAACAAAGACATGGATGGATAGAGCATAACAAGATTAACAAAACTCCTTTACTGATCATCCTCAAAAGAGGCACAGATCACTAGGAAATAGCATGAACATATGGCATCATGAACTAAATAATCCCAGACTTTGTGAAAACTACCAAGTCCCAGAAAACAGATTTACCGGGTGCCTCACTTTGCAAGCTTGCACAAGTCACCACACACATCACAAAAATGCATGGGTTGCACCTCTGGAAAGATAACAAAATCCTTAACAAAACATATGAAGGACTCACAGGCATATCATGCACACAATAATCATGGAAAAAATGACAAAAGTCTAAGATGAACTAGCAGATCTGACAATTATATTTTCATGAGGCACAATAGTAATAGGAGCAGCATTATTTGGGAGAGATATCTTTTTACCTCTCTTCCTTTTTCTTTTCTTCTTCTTCACCACATCAGGTGTGGGTTCAATTCTCCTTTTGGAGCTCCTTATTAATGAGATTGGTTGAATAGGAGGCTCCTCCTCGTTACCTGATTCATCATAAGAAATAATAGGAGGATATTGGGAAGTCTCTTCCCTTTCATTAGTATTCTCTTCATCTTCTATTTGTTTTCTTTTCTTTATGTAATTGGCAATATAAGGATTTTCAATGCAATTCACCGCACAATACATATAAATATTTTCTAGATCAAAATCAAGAACTCTATCAAGATTAAACTTTGGAATACCCTCAGTTATATGTTTCATTTCTTTATAACCCAAAAGAAGGCTAAGATCTTTATGATGCTCAAGGGTAATCAAATTATCACAATGTTTGGACATGACTTGATGATGAAAGAAATAGCATTGGAGCTTTAAATGACCATGTTCATTGCAAAGTTCACAAGGGGCACGAAAAATATTGAACCTTTCACCACATTCATCTAGGCTTTCTTGCAACGATTTGGTTTCTAAGTACTTATGCCTCTTGCAATATCTATCTTCCCTGTTTGGTGTGTACTTGCAAACCCAGTCTACTCCACAAAAATTGACATGTTTATAGGAGTCATTTTCATCATAACTAGTGCAATCATCATTAGCATCATGGATATTCAAAGAATTCGTACTAACAACATTGCAATCATGCTCATCATTCAAAGATTTAGTGCCAAACATTTTATGGATTTCTTCTTCTAGCACTTGAGCACAATTATTCTTTCCATCATACTCACGAAAGATATTAAAAAGGTGAAGCGTATGAGACAAACTCAATTCCATATTTTATAGTTTTCTTTTATAAACTAAACTAGTGATAAAACAAGAAACTAAAAGACTTGATTGCAAGATCTAAAGATATACCTTCAAGCACTCACCTCCCCGGCAACGGCGCCAGAAAAGAGCTTGATATCTACTACACAACCTTCTTCTTGTAGACGTTGTTAGGCCTCCAAGTGCAGAGGTTTGTAGGACAGTAGCAAATTTCCCTCAAGTGGATGACCTAAGGTTTATCAATCCGTAGGAGGCGTAGGATGAAGATGGTCTCTCTCAAGCAACCATGCAACCAAATAACAAATAGTCTCTTGTGTCCCCAACACACCCAATACAATGGTAAATTGTATTGGTGCACTAGTTCGGCGAAGAGATGGTGAAACAAGTGGTATATGGATACTAGATAAAGGTATTTGTAATCTGAAATAATAAAAACAGCAAGGTAACAAGTGATAAAAGTGAGCGTAAACGGTATTGCAATGATAGGAAATAAGGCCTAGGGTTCATACTTTCGCTAGTGTAAGTTCCCTCAACAATACTAACATAATTGGATCACATAACTATCCCTCAACATGCAACAAAGAGTCACTCCAAAGTCACAAATAGCGGAGAAGAAACGAAGAGATTATGTTGCGTTCTGGAAGTTTTAGGTCACGTGGGTATATATGGGTGCAGGGAGGACGTTGAAGGATCCACGGGGGTCCCGCGAGACAGGGGGCATGCCCTAGGGGGTGCCCCCACCCTCGTGAGCACCTCGTGTCTCCCCTGACGTGGGGTCCAAGCTCATCACGTGTGTTTCCTTCCAAAAATAACTTCTCTAGTTGATTTCGTTCCGTTTCGACTCTGTCTGATATTCCTTTTCTTCAAAACACTGAAATAGGCATAAAACAGCAAATCTGGGTTGGGCCTCCGGTTAATAGGTTAGTCCCAAAAGTAATATAAAAGTGGATAATAAAGCCCAATATTGCCCAAAACAGTAGATAATATAGCATGGAGCAATCAAAAATTATAGATACGTTGGAGACGTATTAGTGGCCATGAGGTAGGGCAGTGCGCCCAAGGGGGCCAGGCGCGCCCCCACCCTCATGGGCCCCTCGCAGCTCCACCGACCTACTTCTTTCGCCTATATATACTCTTATACCCTGAACATCCAAAGGAGCCATGAAACCACTTTTCCACCGCCGCAACCTTCTGTACCCGTGAGATCCCATCTGGGGACCTTTTCCGGCGATCTGCCGGAGGGGGATTCGATCACGGAGGGCTTCTACATTAACACCATAACCTCTCCGATGATGTGTGAGTATTTTACCACAGACCTTCGGGTCCATAGTTATTAGCTAGATGGCTTATTCTCTCTCTTTGTATCTCAATACAAAGTTCTCCTTGATGTGCTTGGAGATCTATTCGATGTAATTCTTTTTGCGGTGTGTTTGCCGAGATCCGATGAATTGTGGGGTTATGATTAAGATTATCTATGAACAATATTTGATTCTTCCTTAAATTCTTATATGCATGATTTGATATCTTTGCAAGTCTCTTTGAATTATCAGTTTGGTTTGGCCTACTAGATTGATCTTTCTTTCAATGGGAGAAGTGCTTAGCTTTGGGTTCAATCTTGCGGTGTCCTTTCCCAGTGACAGCAGGGGCAGTGATAACCCACAAGTATAGGGGATCGCAACAGCTTTTGAGGGTAGAGTATTCAACCCAAATTTATTGATTTGACACAAGGGGGGCCAAAGAATATTCTCAAGTATTAGCAGCTGAGTTGTCAATTGAACCACAGCTGGAAACTTAGTATCTGCAGCAAAGTGTTTAGTAGCAAAGTAATATGATAGTGATGGTAACGGTAACAAAAGAGTAACGAAAGCAAAGTAATGTTTTTGGTATTTTGTAGTGATTGTAACAATAGCAACGGGAAAGTAAATAAGAGTAAACCAGTATATGGAAAGCTCGTAGGCATTGGATCAGTAATGGATAATTATGCCGGATGCGGTTCGTCATGTATACGTCATAACATAGGGTGACACAGAACTAGCTCCAATTCATCAATGTAATGTAGGCATGTATTCTGAATATAGTCATACGTGCTTATGGAAAAAACTTGCATGACATCTGTTGTCCTACCCTCCCGTGGCAGCAGGGTCCTAATCTTATATTTATTAATCGGAGGCACCATACGAAGCTCCACGTTAATCCTCATAATTAAAAAAATCATCCATTGGATCAAGGTATTAACTATGTACAGTCGTCGGATGAGATTCCAAGAGTCCTGACCCAATGTCCCACCTCCCACGACCTCCTCTCTGTAAAAAAAACAGTGAACAATCTTTTTCTCGCCCAATGTCCCACCTCCTCGCTTAGGAATAGATGCAACATCCATGTGTAGCCTGTTTCTGCTCCGTCCATGCTCCACCTCCCGTCCCTTCTCCACTCTTTAGGCAGCAATCGTCTAAAGCGATCCATGGATCCTCTCCTCTATCTCTTTCTCTACTTTTGGAGGATTTTGATGTTAGTTTCTAACTCGCAAGTACAATCTAGATTTCCCTTTTGGGGGGATTTGATGATTCCCTTCATCGCAGTCATGAGCTCCTCGATCTAAACTCCCCCCATCTCCTCCTATCAAGCGTGGCAGTCTTGAATCAAGGAAAAAGCCCAGCTTGACAGATCCCTGTGAAAAGTATCTCCCTGAGTCCTTCCTTCGTCGATCCCTAGGGCTCCTACTCCTGTCACTTCTCCAGTCTTCACGCACAGCAGGGTAGGTTGGATTGAGCTTGAGTAAGGAGGAGCTTGGGTACTCCAGCCTGCAGCTGCTAATGGGAAGGGACAACAGAGAATGAAGCTGCCATGAGGTGGCTGCAGATCTCTTCATAAAACTTCTCCGCAACTCCTTCCTCACCGATCCCCAACACTGCTCCTCATGTCCCTTCTCCAGTCTTCACGTACAAGCATCTAATCTAAATTAAACGTTCCAAGTTTCTTGATTCCCTTTCTCTACAACCTTTGAATTTGTTATCCACTAATCCCAACATGCTGCAATCCATCTTGGCTAAGGAGGATGTCTTTCCAGCTTTCATGCCACGTACGACCAAACAACAATATATACCATGGAAGCAACGGACATGTGCCAGAGTACCCAATGCAACAAATGCAGTTTCTTTTAGATTGGACAGTCGGCAATATTAGTGAAGCTGTAGAGGTGAGGAACTATGTCAGGCTTATTGCAGGTATGCAAGAAGCAACGACAGAGTTGGTTTTTGCTTTTGGGGATTTTTATGTTGTGTGTCCTGGAATTTCAGGCTTGGTCTCTATTATAATGAGCAAGTGCAGCCTAGGGTTGCGTTATGGGGGCTGGCCATGATGTGTGTTCTTCAATTTTAGACAAGTATAGATACATATCGAAGTAGTGAATTCAATTCACCGCACAATGAACTAGAGCATCTCTTCTGGAAAGTAGATACGTTGTTTTAGATCATTACATGTTATGTCCAGTTTACATCTCTATTTATTTCAAGAAAAAACTAGGTGTTTGCTTACTTGGACCTGCTCCATGTTATGCTCACCTAATGATGCAGTAGGATATGTGCTTTTTAGAAACTCAAATTATACTTTGTTCTGATGGAATTTTTTGATAGTGTTGTTTTTGCAGACATGGAGTGTACATGCATTCAAGAATTCAAGAAGGCGTGGTCCTGAGCAGTATTTATTTGCAGCAACGTGGGAGATCAAAAAATGATGCTCAAGTTAACCTCTCGGTATATATTAGTGGCGAAGCTATTCACCTCCTCGACACCGAAATCGCCAGTCTCTCCCATACCCTGACTCAACAGGCAAAGTAGCTCTACATCCCGATGCATGTTGTGTGCAGTCAGGAAAAGGTAGTATAACTAATGTTAATCAGTTACTTAATGGAATATATACAAAAGGAAAGAGTCATGTTATACGTTTCAGATTAATGTTGAAAGTGTGTAACCTCTTTGCCACAATTCTTCCTTCTCACACAATATGAAAAGAAGGACTTTACCGAAAGGGGCGCTCACTGAGCGCGTCATTGCGGATTACCTGACCGAAGCCCAAGCGATGAAGATGATAATCAGGCCAAGAGCCCTCAGCGAGGACGTATAATGGCTGCCTGAGCTTCTCATCCACACTTTGCCTGCATCCCATGTCACCAGGTGTAGGTTCATACAGTTCTATTTATGTACATAGATATAGGACTACATGTTTAATTATTAGGACAATTTTTCATCGGTACTTTACACCTTTTCTCATGGTGCATTGATGGTGAGCTCATATAACTTTGGTCTTTGGAACATGGATAATATAATTAGTTGCAGCGGGGCTAAGCTCAGATAGGATTACTGATGCCTACACACACACACACTGCCACACACGGTGTGTTAATGGTATGTATGGTATATGATATATGTTTTTATTTTGAGCCTATATGAAAGAGAGCAAAATCATACCAAAATCAGTAGGAGTGAAGTACGTCTATTCATTAATCCATCATTTGTTGTAGTAATGTAAGGGGAAACAATTAAGCTACATCTATGAATCACGCAAGAAAAATATATCTTATACATCACTATGTATAGCATATATATGATATGCGTACATATGCATTTGTTAAGTCTTACAATGGAAGTTTCATTGGGAAACTCGTCAACATAAATGGACTAGAAATCCAGGTTGCCTGCCTCGCGTTATATAGTGTTAAAAAATATAGACAGGAAGGATCGTCTTTTTTTTGTTATCTGATATGAAAAACCAGTTATTTCTTTTGTGTTATCTATATAACATTCCAATGAATTTGTCGTATATCACCAAAACAAAATAAATGTCCTTCTTTTAGGTGTTCATCCCGCATACATGAGCCAAAATGCCTCTTTTTGCAGAAATATAGATATCTGGAATAAGTTGTTTCTTCCAATTTTAATTTTCATGGTTATATAAATATGAACATAATGACGAGCTATTTATGTTATAATACAAATAGCGATGCTATGATTAAGACAAGACAGAATAATTTCACTATTACATGTCCTTCATGTCGAAGAGAACGATATTTATCATTTATAATGTCCTTGATATATAATAACCATGCATGATTCCATATTGTATTTTTGGGAATATATGTTCCGCCAAACTAACTAGGTACAAAATCTCATGACCTCAAATATTCCTTCCATTATTCTATTTTGAGTTTCCAGTTTTATGGTCCTAAAGTGGCCATCTTTTTTATTCTAAATCTATGCCATTCAAGGATCAGTTGAAAGATGTTCGAAACTTAATACTCTAATTACTATTACATTACCATAGAGTTATTCGTTGTTTTAAATAATGTTGGGTTTACAAAATCTCTAGCCCGTGCGTTCGCACGGGGTTGATGACTAGTGGAAACTAAGGGATATTAAGCCTCCTTTTAATAGAGAACCGGAGCAAAGCATTAGCACATAGTGAATACATGAACTCCTCAAACTACGGTCATCACCGGTAAGTATCCCGATTATTGTTACTTCGGGGTTAACGGATCATAACACATAATAGGTGACTATAGAATTGCAAGATAGGATCAAGAACTCTCATATATTGATGAAAACATAACAGGTTCAGATCTGAAATCATGGAACTCGGGCCCTAGTGACAAGCATTAAGCATAGCAAAGTCATAGCAACATCAATCTCAGAACATAGTGGATACTAGGGATCAAACCCTAACAAAACTAACTCGATTACATGATAAATCTCATCCAACCCATCACCGTCCAGCAAGCCTACGATGGAATTACTCACGCACGGCGGTGAGCATCATGAAATTGGTGATGGAGGATGGTTGATGATGACGATGGTGACGGATTCCCCTCTCCAGATCCCCAAACAGATTCCAGATCAGCCCTCCCGAGAGGTTTTAGGGCTTGGCGGCGGCTCCGTATCGTAAAACGCGATGATTTCTTCTCTCCTATTTTTTTCTCCCCGAAAGGAGATATATAGAGTTGGAGTTGGAGTCGGGAGGTCTCCAGGGGGCCCACGAGGTAGGGGGCGCGCCGTAGGGGGGGGGGCGCCCCCCACCCTCGTGAGCAGGGTGTGGGCCCCCTGGTCTTCATCTTTGGTGAGGATTTTTTATTATTTATTGTAAGATATTTCGTGGAGTTTCAGGTCATTCCGAGAACTTTTGTTCTCTGCACATAAAACAACATCATGGCAATTCTGTTGAAAACAACGTCAGTCCGGGTTAGTTCCATTCAAATCATACAAGTTAGAGTCCAAAACAAGGGCAAAAGTGTTTGGAAAAGTAGATACGACGGAGACATATCAACTCCCCCAAGCTTAAACCCTTGCTTGTCCTCAAGCAATTCAGTTGAGAAACTGAAAGAAATAAAGAAAACTTTTACAAACTCTGTTTGCTCTTGTTGTTGTAAATATGTCAAGCTAGCATTCAAGTTTTTAGCAAAGATTATAACTAACCACATTTGTAATAATTCTCAGATCTTATAATTACCAATATCAATAGCATAATCAACTAGCAAGCCATAATAATAAATCTCGGATGACAACACTTTCTCAAAACAATCATAATATGATATAACAAGATGGTATCTCGCTAGCCCTTTCTGAGACCGCAAAACATAAATGCAGAGCACCTTTAAAGATCAAGGACTGACTAGACATTGTAATTCATGGTAAAAGAGATCCAATCATAGTCACACCCAATATAAATTAACAGTGATGAATGCAAATGACAGTGGTGCTCTCCATCTAGTGCTTTTAATAAGAGGGTGATGACTCAACATAAAAGTAAATGGATAGGCCCTTCGCAGAGGGAAGCAGGGATTGATAGAGGTGCCAGAGCTCGGTTTTGAAATAGAGATAATTAACATTTTGAGCGATATACTTTCATTGTCAACATAACAACCAAGAGATGGCGATATCTTCCATGCTACACACAATATAGGCGGTTCCCAAACAGAATGGTAAAGTTTATGCTCCCCCTCCACCAACAAACATCAATCCATGGCTTGCTCGAAGCAACGAGTGCCTCAAACTAACAACAGTCCCAGTGGGAGTTTTGTTTTGCAATTATTTTGATTTAGTTTGCATAAAGCATGGGACTGGGCATCCCGGTGACCAGCCATTTTCTCATGAGTGAGGAGCAGAGTCCACTCCTCTTGAGAATAACCCGCCTAGCATGGAAGATGCAGGCAGCCCTAGTTAATACATGAGCTATTCGAGCATACAAAACAGGATATTTATTTGAAGGTTTAGAGTTTGGCACATACAAATTTACTTGGAACGGCAGGTAGATACCGCATATAAGAAGGTATAGTGGACTCATCTGGAATAACTTTGGGGTTTAAGGGATTGGATGCACAAGCAGTATTCCCGCTTAGTACAGGTGAAGGCTTGCAAAAGATTGGGAAGCGACCAACTAGAGAGCGACAACAGCCATGTGCATGCATTAAAATTAATAAACATTGGATGCAAGCATGAGTAGGATATAATCCACCATGAACATAAATATCGTGAAGGCTATGTTGATTTGTTTCAACTACATGCGTGAACATGTGCCAAGTCAAGTCACTTAGATCATTCAAAGGAGGATACCACCCCATCATACCACATCATAACCATCTCAATAGCATGTTGTCATGCAAGGTAAACCATTATAACTCATAGCTAATCAAGCATGGCACAAGCAACTATGCTCTCTAATTGTCATTCCAAACATGTTTATTCATAACAAGCTGAATCAAGAACGATGAACTCATCATATTTACAAAAACAAAAGAGGTCAAGTTCATACCAGCTTTTCTCATCTCAGTCAGTCCATCATATATCATCATAATTGCCTTTCACTTGCACGACCGAATGATGTGTATAACAATAAGAGTGCACGTGCATTGGACTAAGCTGGAATCTGCGAGCATTCAATAAACAGGAGAAGACAAAGCAATATGGGCTGTTTTGTCAGATCAACAATAATGCATATAAGAGCAACTTCAACAATTTAATTATGGTCTTCTCCTATCGACCCCCAAAGAAAAGAAATAAAACTATTTACACGGGAAAGCTCCCAACAAGCAAAAGAAGAACAGGAAATATTTTTGGGTTTTCTTTTTAATTACTACTACAAGCATGGAAAGTAAATTACTACTTTTTTTGGTTTTTCTTAAGGTTTATGAAACACACAAGAAGAAAGCATAAAAAGGAAAATAAACTAGCATGGATGATACAATGAAAAAGTATGAGCACCGACATCTAGCAATGAGTGTGTGTGAACATAAATGTAATGTCGGTGAGAAATACGTACTCCCCCAAGCTTAGGCTTTTGGCCTAAGTTGGTCTATGGCCACGGCCGGCCTGGCTGATATCCGTAATAAAAGTTGGGGTCGTACTGAGATCCAGCGGCTATCGCCTCCTGAGCTGCAGTGTGGCAACGAGCGGCCTCCGCTCTCCGCTCTCCTCTCGTACTCATCTGCCTCCTCTCTGGTAATAGTATATCCTCCTCTTGCCTGATAATCAAAGAAAGCAGGAGCAGGGAGAGTAATATGGACAGCACGACGTCTGTCAAAGATTAGTCGTTACTGGAGAGGTGATTCGTTCCTCTCGACAAAATGGTGGTGAACCATAGCATTAAAATCTAGATAGGCAGGAGGTAATTCAATATCATCTTCGCGTACATCTATACCAAGAAAATTAGCTACGCCGGTTGCATAAATTCCTCAAAAGAAATCTCCATTATATCTATTATGATGCAACCTACGAGCTGCTATGGCTCCCAAATGATAAGATTGGTCTCCTGACACAACACTCTTGAGAATGCTAAGGTCAGGAACACACATGTGACATGCTTCATCCTTAGCATTTATGCACCTACCTATGAAGAGAGCAAAATAATGTATAGCAGGAAAGTGAATGCTCCCTATGATAGCTTGCGTTATATCTCTAGATTCCCCTACAGTTATACTAGCAAGAAAGTTTCTAAATTCAGATTTAGGGGGATCCCTAACACTACTGAAGGAAATATGCCCTAGAGGCAATAATAAAGTTATTATTTATTTCCTTATTTCATGATAAATGTTTATTATTCATGCTAGAATTGTATTAACCGGAAACTTAATACATGTGTGAATACATAGACAAACAAAGTGTCACTAGTATGCCTCTACTTGACTAGCTCGTTAATCAAAGATGGTTATGTTTCCTGACCATGGACAAAGAGTTGTTATTTGATTAACGGGATCACATCATTAGGTGAATGATCTGATTGACATGACCCATTCCATTAGCTTAGCACCCGATCATTTAGTGTGTTGCTATTGCTTTCTTCATGACTTATACATGTTCCTATGACTATGAGATTATGCAACTCCCGTTTGCCGGAGGAACACTTTGTGTGCTACCAAACGTCACAACGTAACTGGGTGATTATAAAGGAGCTCTACAGGTGTCTCCAAAGGTACATGTTGGGTTGGCGTATTTCGAGATTAGGATTTGTCACTCCGATTGTCGGAGAGGTATCTCTGGGCCCTCTCGGTAATGCACATCACTTAAGCCTTGCAAGCATTGCAACTAATGAGTTAGTTGCGGGATGATGTATTACAGAACGAGTAAAGAGACTTGCCGGTAACGAGATTGAACTAGGTATTGGATACCGACGATCGAATCTCGGGCAAGTAACATACCGATGACAAAGGGAACAACGTGTGTTGTTATGCGGTCTGACCGATAAAGATCTTCGTAGAATATGTAGGAGCCAATATGGGCATCCAGGTCCCGCTATTGGTTATTGACCGGAGACGTGTCTCGGTCATGTCTACATTGTTCTCGAACCCGTAGGGTCCGCACGCTTAAGGTTACGATGACAGTTATATTATGAGTTTATGCATTTTGATGTACCGAAGTTTGTTCGGAGTCCCGGATGTGATCACGGACATGACGAGGAGTCTTGAAATGGTCGAGACATAAAGATTGATATATTGGAAGCCTATGTTTGGATATCGGAAGTGTTCCGGGTGAAATCGGGATTTTACCGGAGTACCGGGAGGTTACCGGAACCCCCCGGGAGCTAGATGGGCCATAGTGGGCCTTAGTGGAAAAGAGAAAGGGCTGCCCAAAGTGGGCTGTGCGCCCCTCCCCTCCCTTGGTCCGAATAGGACAAGGAGAAGGGGGCCGGCCACCCTCTCTCTCTTCCCCCCTCCGCGAATCCTATTCCAACTAGGATTGGGGGGGGGGGGCAATCCTACTCCCAGAGGGAGTAGGACTCTCCTGGCGTGCCTCTCCTAGATCGGCCGCACCCCCCCCTTTAGTCCTTTATATACGGAGGCAGGGGCACCCCAGAAACACACAAGTTGATCCACGTGATCATATTCTTAACCGTGTGCGGTGCCCCCTTCCACCATAGTCCTCGATAATATTGTAGCGGAGTTTAGGCGAAGCCCTGCTGCAGTAGTACATCAAGATCGTCACCACGCCGTCGTGCTGACGGAACTCTTCCCCGACACTTTGCTGGATCGGAGTCCGGGGATCGTCATCGAGCTGAACGTGTGCTAAAACTCGGAGGTGCCGTAGTTTCGTTGCTTGATCGGTCGGGCCGTGAAGACGTACGACTACATCAACCAAACACTTCCGTTGTCGATCTACTAGGTATGTAGATCACACTCTTCCCTCTCGTTGCTATGCATCACCATGATCTTACGTGTGCGTAGGAATTTTTTTGAAATTACTACGTTCCCCAACAACTACCCCATTGTGGAAGTTTGCATGCAGTGGTAAAATCCTCTAACTCCATGGTATAAGATTTATCATAAAGATCAAACAGGACAGTTGGAGAGTTACGTGAAGTGAAAAATTCAAACCTCCTCACAAAGGAACTAGTGAGGTTATGATACTGACTGCACTTCTCTTCCTCTAAGCTCACAAGATCAGCGTTACGTAAATATGCGTTGAATTCTTCTTTTATTCCCGCTCGATCCATAAAATTTTCAGAAGGCCACTCACAAGGACGCACTGGAGCGTCTCTTGGTGGCTCTTCGTCAGCACCACGCATTGCGAGCCTGGGTCCTTGCTTCTTTGAAGAACCACCTTGGAACATTTTCCTAAACATTTTCTTCCTCTGAAAAATTCTGAAATTTTTTAGTAACTTCAAAATAAAAGTAAACCAAACTCAATAATATTGATAGCAACTACTCCTACAAGTGCCTAGAGCCTATATCATGCATCAAAACTACTTTTGACAATATAAATTTGACATGCAAGCTCAAGAACAGGGTCACCTAAGCAGCAAAAATTTGCAATGAATAAAGCACTAGAACAAAAACTAATTGGACCAATGGAGGAGTCACATACCAAGGAACAATCTCCCCAAGCAGTTTTGTGAGAGGTGCTTTGAGCAAGGAGATCGAAAATGGCAGCAAAGAGGGCTGGAACTCGTGCTTGAGTTGGTTTTTCGTGTTTGTGGGAGGAAGAAGAAGAGGATGGGTGCAGGAATAAGTGGAGGAGAGCCACTGTGGGCCCACGAGGCAGGGGGCGCGCCCTCCACCCTCATGGCAAGGTGGTTGGCCCCCCTGGTGTGTTCTTTGTTCCATAAATCCTCAAATATTCTAGAAAAAATCATATTTAATTTTTAGGGCATTTGGAGAACTTTTATTTTCGAGGTATTTTTATATTGCATGGATAATCAGATAACAGAGAGAAAATTATTTATTTTTACTTTATTTCAACTAAATAACAGAAAGTATAGAGAGGGTACAGAAGGTTGTGCTTCTAGTTTCATCCATCTCATGATCATCAAAAGGAATCCACTAACAAGGTTGATCAAGTCTTGTTAACGAACTCATTCTAAATAACATGGAACCAGAGAAATTTCGAATAACACTATGTTACCTCAACGGGGATGTGCGCATCCCCAATAATAAGAATATCATATTTCTTCTTGACAGTTGGAAGAGGAAATTCAAAACCTCCAAATATAATCGATGGAATTTTTCCAATAGAGTTGATACTATGAACTTGAGGTTGTTTCCTCAGAAAGTGTATCTTGTGCTCATTACCATTAACATGAAAAGTGACATTACCTTTAGTGCAATCAATGACAACCCCTGTAGTATTCAAAAAGGGTCTTCCAAGAATAATAGACATACTATCGTCTTCGGGAATATCAAGAATAACAAAGTCTGTTAAAATAGTAACATTTGCAACTACAACAGGCACATCCTCACAAGTACCGACAGGTATAGTAGTTGCTTTATCAGCCATTTGCAAAGATATTTCAGTAGGTGTCAACTTATTCAAATCAAGTCTATGATATAAAGAGAGGCATAACACTAACACTCGCTCCAAGATCACATAAAGCAGTTTTAACATAATTTCTTTTAATAGAGCATGGTATAGTGGGTACTCCTAGATCTCCAAGTTTCTTTGGTATTCCACCCTTGAAAGTATAATTAGCAAGCATGGTGGAAATTCCAGCTTCCGGTATCTTTCTTTTATTTGTAATAATATCTTTCATGTACTTAGCATAAGGATTGGTTTTGAGCATATCAGTTAATCGCATACACAAAAAGATAGGTCTAATCATTTCAGCAAAGCGCTCAAAATCCTCATCATCCTTTTTCTTGGATGGTTTGGGACGAAAAGGCATGGGTTTCTGAACCCAAGGCTCTCTTTCTTTACCATGTTTCCTAGCAACAAAGTCTTTCTTATCATAACGTTGATTCTTTGATTGTGGGTTATCAAGATCAACAGCAGGTTCAATTTCTACATCATTATCATTACTAGGTTGAGCATCATTATGAACATCATCATTAACGTTTTCATTAGGTTCATGTTCATTGCCAGATTGTGTTTAAGCATCAAACATACATATATCATTTGGATTATCAGGTGGTTCAGCAATAGGTTCACTAGAAGTTTGCACAGTTCTATCATTTTTCTTTTTCTTCTTTTTAGAAGAACTATGTGCATCAATTTTATTTCTCTGAGAATCTTGCTCAATTCTCTTAGGGTGGCCTTCAGGATACAAAGGTTCCTGAGTCATTCTACCAGTTCTAGTAGCCACTTTAACAGCATAATCATTTTTCTTACTATTCATTTCATTGAGCAATTCTTTTTGAGCTTTAAGTACTTGTTCTACTTGAGTGGTAACCATAGAAGCATGTTTGCTAAAAAGTTTAAGTTCACCTTTAACATTAGCCATATAATCACCCAAGTGTCCAAGCATATTTGAATTGTATTTTAATTGTCTACCAAAATAAGCAATAAAGTCTTCTTGCTTAGCCATAAATTTATCAAACTCATCTAAGCATGGGCTAGCAATTTTAGTAAATGGGATTACAGCTTTATCATATCTATAGAGAGAATTTACCTTTACTACCTTTGTCGGGTTATCAGGGTCAGGAGGTTCTTCAATAAATAAAGGATTAAGATCATATGTTTCTTTGACAGGCGGTAAATTAAGACCATGTATTTCTTCAAGAGGAGGTAAATTCTTAACATCTTCAGCTTTAATACCTTTTTCTTTCATAGATTTCTTTGCATCTTGCATATCTTCAGGACTGAGAAATAGAATACCTCCCTTCTTTGGAGTTGGTTTAGGAATAGGCTCATTAATTGGAGCAGGAGCTGGCTCAGGAGATGGCTCGGGAGGTGCCCAATTATTTTCATTTGTCAAAATATTGTTCAATAGGATTTCAGCTTCGTTCGGTGTTCTTTCCCTGAAAAGAGAACCATCACAACTATCCAGGTAATCTCTGGAAGCATCGGTTAGTCCATTATAAAAGATATCAAGTATTTCATTTTTCTTAAGAGGATGATCAGGCAAAGCATTAAGTAACTTGAGAAGCCTCCCCCAAGCTTGTAGGAGACTCTCTTCTTTAATTTGCACAAAGTTGTATATTTCCTTTAAAGCAGCGTGTTTTTTATGAGCAGGGAAATATTTAGCAGAGAAGTAGTAAATCGTATCCTGGGGACTACGCACACAACCAGGATCAAGAGAATTAAACCATATCTTAGCATCACCCTTTAGTGAGAATGGAAATATTTTGAGGATATAAAAGTAGCGAGATCTCTCATCATTAGTGAACAGGGTGGCTATATCATTTAATTTAGTAAGATGTGCCATAACAGTTTCAGATTCATAACCATGAAAAGGATCAGATTCAACCAAAGTAATTATATCAGGATCAACAGAGAATTCATAATCCTTATCAGCAACACAGATAGGTGAAGTAGCAAAAGCAGGGCCAGGTTTCATCCTAGCATTTAGAGATTGCTTATTCCATTTAGCTAATAACCTTTTGATTTCATATCTATCTTTGCAAGCTAAAATAGCAAAATAAGCTTCTTGATCAAATAAATAACCCTCAGGAATAACAGGTGATTCTTCATCATCACTTTCATCATCATAATCAGATTCCATATTTTCAATTTCTATAGCCATAGCAAGTTGTTCATCGAGAAAATCACTAAGTGGCATAGTAGTATCAGGCATAGAGGTAGTTTCATCATAAGTATCATGCATAGCAGAAGTGGCATCAGCAATAACATGTGACATATCAGAACGAATAGCAGAAGCAGGTGTAGGTGTTGCAAATTTACTCATAATAGAAGGTGAATCAAGTGCGGAGCTAGATGGCAGTTCCTTACCTCTCCCCTCATAGTTGAGGGATAGATCTTGGTTTTTGGATCTCTCAAGTTCTTCATAGTGTCCAGCAGATATAAATCCCAAGTGACTCAAAGAATAGAGCTATGCTCCCCGGCAACGGTGCCAGAAATTAGTCTTGATAACCCACAAGTATAGGGGATCGCAACAGCTTTCGAGGGTAGAGTATTCAACCCAAATTTATTGATTCAACACAAGGGGAGCCAAAGAATATTCTCAAGTATTAGCAGCTGAGTTGTCAATTCAACCACACCTGGAAACTTAGTATCTGCAAGAAAGTGTTTAGTAGCAAAGTAATATGATAGTGATGGTAACGGTAACAAAAGAGTAATGAAAGCAAAGTAATGTTTTTGGTATTTTGTAGTGATTGTAACAATAGCAACGGGAAAGTAAATAAGAGTAAACCAGTATATGGAAAGCTCGTAGGCATCGGATCAGTAATGGATAATTTTTCCGGATGCAGTTCGTCATGTAACAGTCATAACATAGGGTGACACAGAACTAGCTCCAATTCATCAATGCAATGTAGGCATGTATTCCGAATATAGGCATAAGTGCTTATGGAAAAGAACTTGCATGGCATCTTTTGTCCTACCCTCCCATGGTAGCGGGGTCCTAATGGAAACTAAGGGATATTAAGGCCTCCTTTTAATAGAGAACCGGAACAAAGCATTAGCACATAGTGAATACATGAACTCCTCAAACTACGGTAATCATCGGTTAGTATCCCGATTATTGTCACTTCGGGGTTAACGGATGATAACACATAATAGGTGACTATAGACTTGCAAGATAGGATCAAGAACTCTCATATATTGATGAAAACATAATAGGTTCAGACCTAAAATCATGGCACTTGGGCCCTAGTGACAAGCATTAAGCATAGCAAAGTCATAGCAACATCAATCTCAGAACATAGTGGATACTATGGATCAAACCCTAACAAAACTAACTCGATTACATGATAAATCTCATCCAACCCATCACCGTCCAGCAAGCCTACGATGGAATTACTCACGCACGGTGGTGAGCATCATGAAATTGGTGATGGAGGATGGTTGATGATGACGATGGCGACGGATTCCCCTCTCCGGAGCCCTGAACGGACTCCAGATCAGCCCTCCCAAGAGGTTTTAGGGCTTGGCGGCGGCTCCGTATCGTAAAACATGATGATTTCTTCTCTCCTATTTTTTTCTCCCCGAAAGCAGATATATAGAGTTGGAGTTGGATTTGGGAGGTCTCCAGGGGGCCCACGAGGTAGGGGGGGGGCGCCCCCACCCTCGTGAGAAGGGTGTGGGCCCCCTGGTCTTCATCTTTGGCGAGGACTTTTTATTATTTATTGTAAGATATTCCGTGGAGTGTTAGGTCATTCCGAGAGCTTTTGTTTTCTACACATAAAACAACATCATGGCAATTCTACTGAAAACAACGTCAGTCTGGGTTAGTTCCATTCAAATCATACAAGTTAGAGTCCAAAACAAGGGCAAAAGTGTTTGGAAAAGTAGATACGACGGAGACGTATCAGGCAGCAAGGCATGTATTGTATTGTTGTCATCGAGGATAAAAAGATGTGGTTTATATCATATTGCTTGAGTTTATCCCTCTACATCATGTCATCTTGCCTAATGCGTTACTCTGTTCTTTTGAACTCAATACTCTAGATGCATGCTGTATAGCGGTCGATGTGTGGTGTAATAGTAGTAGCTGCAGAATCGTTTCGGTCTACTTGACACAGACGTGATGCCTATGTTCATGATCATGCCTAGATATCATCATAACTATGCGATTTTCTATCAATTGCTCAGCAGTAATTTGTTCACCCACCGTAATTTATGCTATCTTGAGAGAAGCCACTAGTGAAACCTATGGCCCCCGGGTCTACTTTACATCATATAAGTTTCCGATCTACAATTCTACTTTACTATTTATTTTGCAATCTTTACTTTTCAATCTATACAACAAAAATACCAAAAATGTTTATCTTATTATCTCTATCAGATCTCACTTTTGCAAGTGACCATGAAGGGATTGACAACCCCTTTATCGCATTGGTTGTGAGGTTCTTGTTAGTTTGTGCATGTACTAGGTGACTTGCGTGTAGTCTCCTACTGGATTGATACCTTGGTTCTCAAAAACTGAGGGAAATACTTACGCTACTTTGCTGCATCACCCTTTCCTCTTCAAGGGAAAACCAACGCATGCTCAAGAGGTAGCACACCTGCATTTTGATGAAGTGATGCAAAAGGGAACACGGATTCATCAAAAACAACATCTCGGGAGACGTAGACCTTGCCGGTAGGAACATCTAAGCATTTTACCCCTTTATGCATAGGGCTATAGCCTAAGAAGACACACTGATTTGAGCGAAAGGCAAGTTTACGTGTGTTGTAGGGTCGAAGATTTGGCCAACATGCACAACCAAAGATACGAAGAGATGTGTAATTAGGTGTTACCCCAAGAAGCCATGTGATGGGTGTTTCAAGCTTAATGACTTTGCTTGGAAGCAAGTTGATGAGATAGGTAGCAGTTAAAAAGGCTTCGTCCCAAAACTTGAGTGGCATAGATGCATTTGCTAGCAACGCAAGTCCTACATCAACAATGTGACAGTGCTTTCTTTTAGCTGATCCATTCTGTTGGTGAGCATGAGGGCAAGAGACATGATGTGAGATGCCAAGTTTTGAAAAAAGGAGTTAAGTTTCTCATACTCACCACCCCAGTCAGTTTGCATAGCGATGATCTTAGAATTCAGTTTGCCTTCAACAAGATTTTGAAAGTTGATAAAAACTTGGAAAACATCAGACCGCTTCTTTAATAAGTAAATCCAAGTAAATTTACTATAGTAATCAATGAAGCTTACATAATAGGAAAATCTACCCACTGAAGTGGGGGCTAGCCCCCATACATCTGAGAATATAAGTTGTAGTGGAGCATTGGATACACGGGTAGAAATAGGATAGGGTAACTGATGACTTTTGACCTGTTGACAGGGACTACAAACAGACTCAACACTGGACTCATATGAGAGTTTATTTTTACTAAGAATATAACTAACAATTACTGAGGATGGATGACCCAAACGACTATGCCACTTTGCTGAAGATGGCTTGGTGACGACATATGCTTGTTTGTTGAACCAGGATGATGATGATGATATGAGTGGGTAGAGGCCTCCCACGCATCGTCCTCTAAGAATGATTCTCCTTGTTGTTAGGTCCTTAACCAAGAAAAAGTGAGGGTAAAACTCTATAAGAACATTGTTGTCAAGAGTGAATCTATGGACGGAAATAAGATTTTTGGATGTTTCAGGAACATGTAAGACATCTTTCAAGTATAATTTTTTACGGGTTTTTAACAATTGTACTTCCAATATGTGTGATCTCCATACCTGAACCACTTGCCGTGTGAATTTGATCGCCTTCATTGTACCTTTCACGCATTGTCAGCTTGTCAAGTTCGCCGGTGATGTGGTTTGTAGCTCCGGTGTCGGCATACCAATTTGTATCCACACCGTAGGAGATAGCATGTGCCCCCTTCTCCTCCTGGTCGTTTTCTTCATAGCACCACCAGCATGAGCGTGCACCCCCTGGATGATGCTTAAGGAAGATCTGACATTCAGGGTAGTCATGCTGCTGTTGATCGCGCCCGTGCTGCTGCTGTTGTCGAGGGCATCCTCTGTTGCCACCGCCTCCACCAGCAGGAGAATGCTGTCGGTCGCCATGACCACGCCCCCTTCCTCCTCGCCCACGGTAGGATCTCCCACGAGCTTGGCCATGGACTCTGTATGCCGCATTAGCAGAAGTGTGGAAGCTGCCTGATGATGAATCGCCAAGAATCTCCATCCTCTGATCAAAGGCGAAGATTTGCGCAAAAAGATCGTCTAGGGTGATCTGATTTTTGACAGCACCAATCGCCGCAACCACTATATCATAGTCACGGTCTAGTCCTGCCAGAATATAGTCCACCATCTCTGGATCTGACACCGGACGACCAGTAGTAGCTAGCTCATCTGCAAGATTTTTCATCTTCGCCATGAAAGCAGAGCTTGACATGGAGCCCTTCTTGGTTGTGGTGATCTCAATCCTCAAGTTTGTGATCCTAGACTGCGACGGGAAGCGAAGATAGTTGTCACGGACCTTCTATACCCGTCAGATCCCATCTGAGGACCTTTTCCGGCAATCTGTCAGAGGGGGATTCGATCATGGAGGGCTTCTACATCAACGCCATAGCCTCTCCGATGATGTGTGAGTAGTTTACCACAGACCATCGGGTCCATAGTTATTAGCTAGATGGCTTCTTATCTCTCTTTTGATCTCAATACAAAGTTCTCCTCATTGTTCATGGAGATCTATTCGATGTAATTCTTTTTGCGATGTGTTTGCCGAGATCTGATGAATTGTGGGTTTATGATTAAGATTATCTATGAACAATATTTGATTCTTCTCTGAATTCTTATATGAATGATTTGATATCTTTGCAAGTCTCTTCGTATTATCAGTTTGGTTTGGCCTACTAGATTGATCTTTCTTGCAATGGGAGAAGTGCTTAGCTTTGGGTTCAATCTTACGATGTCCTTTCCCAGTGACAGCAGGGGCAGCAAGGCACGTATTGTATTTTTGCCATCGAGGATAAAAATATGGGGTTTATATCATATTGCTTGAGTTTATCCCTCTACATTATGTCATCTTGCCTAATGCATTACTCTGTTCTTTTGAACTTAATACCAAAAATGTTTATCTTATTATCTCTATCAGATCTCACTTTTGCATGTGACCATGAAGGGATTGACAACCCCTTTATCGCATTGGTTGTGAGGTTCTTGTTAGTTTGTGCATGTACTAGGTGACTTGCGTGTAGTCTCCTACTGGATTGATACCTTGGTTCTCAAAAACTGAGGGAAATACTTACGCTAGCTAGTTTGCTGCATCACCCTTTCCTCTTCAAGGGAAAACCAACGCATGCTTAAGAGGTAGCAAGAAGGATTTCTGGTGCGTTGCCGGGGAGATCTACGCCAAGTCAAGACATACCAAGTACCCATCACAAATTCTTATCCCTCGCATTACATTATTTTCCAATTGCCTCTCGTTTTCCTCTCCCCCACTTCACCCTTGCCATTTTATTCGCCATTTTTCCGTTCATCTCCTTTCGCTTGCCTTTTGTGTGTTCGTTCTAGTTCATTTAGTTGCCACCATGTCTGAAACTGGGGAGGTTATCATTGGAAAGGATAGTAGTAACGAAGGGGGAAACGTTTATGCCTTTGATTATCCTCATGAAGAACTAACTATTTTACACACTAAAAAGTTTCGGATTGGTAGTGGTAATATTATTGGAAAAGGAGTTATTCAAGATTTCTTTACTTGTGCCGGTGCTTTGCCCACCATGAGCGGGTCTGTTCTTCATAAAACTAGTAGTCTTGCGGATGCTATATCTTTGTTCGTGGTTGAACTTGAAAGACAATTTGTCCATATGCATCCATGCATACAGAGGATTTTTCTAGAATTTTCTAATATTGAGCATTATTTTGTTAAGCAAGCAGCTACCATCTTTTTAGCTCATGAGTTCAGATTTATAATAAAAAGGCCAATGAAATTTTTGCGCATTATAGGGTGGATGCCGGCCGTCCTCCCATAGAAGCAATCCTTTTTTACCAAGAGGACATAATGCGCTTACGATTTTTAGATCATGTTGCTTTTAATGAAAACCTTAGAAAAAAGGTTCCTACTAATGTTCTTATTGATAGGATTTTTGAACTTAATGATAATTTTGCTATCCAGAACAATGGGTTAGGTTTTCCCCTTGAACAAAGGCTCATGACTTTTTTCCAAGAGAATGCTTATAATGATGAATTGGTTGTGCAATATGAGAGGCCCAAGGAGGAACCAATACCTCCCGAGCTTGACCTTGGGGACTTTTGTCCCAATAAATTTAGCCCTTTTGAATACCTTTGCTTGCCACAAAGAAAGCTTGCTACTGAACGTAGGGAGTATGAGATGAGTTTTCGCGATTTACCTTATCATTATCATGGCAATACCTAGATCTATTCTTGCTTTTATGCCTAGCTAGGGGCGTTAAACGATAGCGCTTGTTGGAAGGCAACCCAATTTTATTTTTGTTTCTTGCTTTTTGTTCCTGTTTAGTAATAAATAAATCATCTATCCTCTGTTATGATTGTGTTTTTATGTTTTAATTAGTGTTTGTGCCAAGTAAAGCCTTTAGGATCTTCTTGTATGATTGTTATTTAATCTTGCTGAAAAAAACAGAAAGTATGCGCTCACAAGAATAATTTTCATTTTGAACCAGAGAGCGATAAAATACTGATTCCAACTGCTGTAGATCAATATACAAATTATTTAGGATTTCCTAATTTATCAGGATTTTTGGAGTTACAAAAGTATTCGAAACCTACAGATTAGTACAGACTGTTCTGTTTTTGACAGATTCTGTTTCTTGTGTGTTGTTTGCTTATTTTTATGAATCTATGGCTAGTATCGGGGGGTATGAACCATAGAGAAGTTAGGATACAGTAGTTTTAACACCAATATAAATAAATAATGAGTTTATTACAGTACCTTAAGGTGGTGATTTGTTTTCTTATACTAACGGGGCTCATGAGATTTTCTGTTGAGTTTTGTGTTGTGAAGTTTTCAAGTTTTTGGGTAAAGATTTGATGGATTTCGAAACAAGGAGTGGCAAGAGCCTAAGCTTGGGGATGCCCAAGGCACCCCAAGGTAAAATTCAAGGACAACCAAAATCCTAAGCTTTTGGATGCCCCGGAAGGCATCTCCTCTTTCGTCTTCATCTATCGGCAACTTTACTTGAAGCTATATTTTTATTCACCACATGATATGTGTTTTGCTTGGAGCGTCTTGTATGATTTGAGTCTTTGCTTTTTAGTTTAGCACAATCATCCTTGCTTTACACACCTTTTGGGAGAGACACACATGAATCGGAATTTATTAGAATACTCTATGTGCTTCACTTATATCTTTTGAGCTAGATAATTTTGCTCTAATGCTTCACTTATATCTTTTTAGAGCACGGTTGTGGTTTTATTTTATAGAAATTATTGATCTCCCATGCTTCACTTATATTATTTTGAGAGCCTTTTATAATAGCATGGTAATTTACTTTGGTTATGAAATTAGTCCTAATATGATAGACATTCGAGATGAGTATAATAAAAACTTTCATATAAGAGTGCATTAAATTTTATGAGAAGTTTGGTTCTTAATAGTTGTTTGGAGATATAAAGGTGGTAATATTATAGTTGTGCTAGTTGAGTAATTATGTAAATGAGAAATACTTGTGTTGAAGTTGGCAAGTCCCGTAGCATGCACGTATGGTAAAAGTTGTGTGACAAATTTGAAGCATGGGGTGTTCTTTGATTGCTTTACTTATGAGTAGCGGTTGGGGACGAGCGATGGTCTTTTCCTACCAATCTATCCCCCTAGGAGCATGCACGTAGTACTTTGTTTTGATGACTTGTAGATTTTTGCAATAAGTATGTGAGTTCTTTATGACTAATGTTGAGTCCATGGATTATACACACTCTCACCCTTCCATCATTGCTAGCCTCTTCGCTACCGTGCATTGCCATTTCTCACCTCGAGAGTTGGTGTAAACTTCGCCGGTGCATCCAAACTCCATGATATGATACGCTCTATCACACATAAGCCTCCTTATATCTTCCTCAAAACAGCCACCATACCTACCTATTATGGCATTTCCATAGCCATTCCGAGATATATTGCCATGCAACTTTCCACCATTCCGTTTATTATGACATGCTCCATCATTGTCGTATTGCCTTGCATGATCATGTAGTTGACATCGTATTTGTGGCAAAGCCACTTTCATAATTCTTTCATGCATGTCACTCTTGATTCATTACATATCCCGGTACACCGCCGGAGGCATTCACATAGAGTCATATTTTGTTCTAAGTATCGAGTTGTAATTCTTGAGTTGTAAAGTAAATAAAAGTGTGATGATTTTCATTATTAGAGAACTGTCCCATGTGAGGAAAGTTCTTCGAAAAAAGAGAAAAAAGAGAGAAAGGCCATAAAAAATAGGCCCAGAAAAAATGAGAGAAAAAGAGAGAAAGGGCAATGTTACTATCCTTTTTCCACACATGTGCTTCAAAGTAGCACCATGATCTTCATGATAGAGAGTCTCTTATGTTGTCACTTTCATATACTAGTGGGAATTTTTCATTATAAAACTTGGCTTGTATATTCCAACAATGGGCTTCCTCAAATGCCCTAGGTCTTCGTGAGCAAGCAAGTTGGATGCACACCCACTTAGATTCTTTTGTTGAGCTTTCATATATCCATAGCTCTAGTGCATCCGTTGCTTGGAAATACCTACTCCTTGCATTGACATCAATTGATGGGCATCTCCATAGCCCGTTGATTAGACGCGTCAATGTGAGACTTTCTCCCTTTTTGTCTTCTCACACAACCTCCATCATCATATTCAATTCCACCCATAGTGCTATATCCATGGCTCGCGCTCATATATTGCGTGCAAGTTGAAAAAGTTTGAAAAGGCTAAAGTATGAAACAATTGCTTGGCTTGTCATCGGGGTTGTGCATGATGGGAGCATTTTGTGTGACGAAAATGAAGCATGGCCAAAATATATGATTTTGTAGGGATAATCTTTCTTTGGATATGTTATTTTGATAAGACATGATTGCTTGGTTAGCATTGCTTGAAGTATTATTATTTTTATGTCAATATTAAACTTCTGTCTAGAATCTTTCGTATCTAAACATTCATGCCGCAATGAAAAGAATACATTGAAAATTATGTTAGGTAGCATTCCACATCAAAAATTCTATTTTTATCATTTACCTACTCGAGGACGAGCAGGAATTAAGCTTGGGGGTGCTTGATACGTCTCCAACGTATCTATATTTTTTATTGTTCCATGCTATTATATTATATGTTTTTGATGTTTATGGGCTTTATTACGCACTTTTATATTATTTTGGGACTAACCTATTAACCGAAATCCCAGTGCAAATTGCTGTTTTTTTGCCTATTTCAGTGCTTCGTAGAAAAGGAATATCAAACGGAATCCAAACGGAATGAAACCTTCACGAGGATCTTTTTTCGAACAAACGCAATCCAGGAGACTTTGAGTGGTGATGTCTACTACACAACCTTCTTCTTGTAGATGTTGTTGGGCCTCCAAGTGCAGAGGTTTGTAGGACAGTAGCAAATTTCCCTCAAGTGGATGACCTAAGGTTTATCAATCCGTGGGAGGCGTAGGATGAAGATGGTCTCTCTCAAACAACCCTGAAACCAAATAACAAAGAGTCTCTTGTGTCCCCAACACACACAATAAAATGGTAAATTGTATAGGTACACTAGTTCGGCAAAGAGATGATGATACAAGTGCAATATGGATGGTAGAAACAGGTTTTTGTAATCTGAAAATATAAAAACAGCAAGGTAACTAATGATAAAAGTGAGCATAAACGGTGTTGCAATGCTTCGAAACAAGGCTGAGGGTTCATACTTTCTGAGGGAGTCCTGGATTAGGGGGTCTCTGGACAGCCGGACTATATCCTTTGGCTGGACTGTCGGACTATGAAGATATAAGGTTGAAGACTTCGTCCCATGTCCGGATGGAACTCTACTTGGCGTGGAAGGCAAGCTAGGCAATACGGATATGTATATCTCCTCCTTTGTAACCGACCTTGTGTAACCCTAGCCCCCTCCGGTGTCTATATAAACTGGAGGGTTTTAGTCCGTAGAACAACATACAATCATACCATAGGCTAGCTTCTAGGGTTTAGCCTCTCCGATCTCATGGTAGATCAACTCTTGTACTACTCATATCATCAAGAATAAATCAAGCAGGGCGTAGGGTTTTACCTCCATCAAGAGGGCCCGAACCTGGGTAAAACATCGTGTCCCCTGCCTCCTGTTACCATCCGCCTTAGACGCATAGTTCGGGACCCCCTACCCGAGATCCGCCGGTTTTGACACCGACATTGGTGCTTTCATTGAGAGTTCCTCTGTGTCATCGCCACTAGGCTTGATGGCTCCTTCAATCATCGATGGCGATGCAGTCCGGGGTGAGACTTTTCTCCCCGGACAGATCTTTGTATTCGGCGGCTTCACACTGTGGGCCAACGCGCTTGGCCATCTGGAGCAGATCGAAAGTTACGCCCCTGTCCACCAGGTCAGGTTTGGAAGCTTAAACTACACGGCCGATATCCGCAGAGACTCGATCTTCGATGGATTCGAGCCCCTGCCGAGTGCGCCACACGGACTCGATGAGCATGATTTAGCTCTACCATCGGACAATGTTTAGGAGATCGCACTGGCAACTGCTCCGACCCTCAATTCGGAGCCAATCGCGCCATCCATGGACGGGTGGATAGAACCTGCCACGGAGGCCGTACTCTTAGCGGCGATCGAGCCGAGGATCGACCTTACCCTTCACGGGAGTCGTGACGCCGAACTACCGGATTCTTCCCTGGCCACGGACTCCGAACCGCCTGCGCCCGTGCCTATCAAATCCGACTGGGCGCCGATCATGGAGTTTACCTCCGTGGATATCTTTCAGCACTCGCACTTCGGCGCCATAATGAACTCACTAAGGTCTCTCTCCTTGTCAGGAGAGGCCTGGCCAAACTATGTCCGGCAGGATTGGGACGCGGATGATGAAGAAATTCGCCGCCCACCCACCACCCACTTAGTAGCCACTGTCGACGATTTAACCGACATGCTCGACTTCGACTTCGAAGACATCGACGGCATGGACGACGATGCAGGAGGCGAACAAGAACCACTGCCCACAGGGCATTGGACAGCGACCTCATCATATGATATATATATATATGGTGGACACACCCAAAGAAGGCAATGGCGATGGGACAAAGGAGGATGACCCCTCCAAGAAGCAGCCCAAGCGCCGACGTCAGCGGCGCCGCTCTAAGTCCCGCCAAGGCAAAAGTGGTGATACCGGCACAGGAGATAATAGAACCCCGGACAGTGCCGAAGACGGCAACAATCCCCTCTAGCAAGATTTAGGGCAGGAGGATGGAGAAGCCAGCCCTCTCGTGAGAGCGGCAGATAGAGAGGCGGAGGATGATAATTACATGCCTCCCTCTGAATACGAGGCAAGCCTCGACGATGACGAATTCGTCGTGCCTGAGGATCCCAACGAACAAGAGCGCTTCAAGCGCCGTCTTATAGCCATGGCAAATAGCCTTAAGAAAAAGCAACAACGGCTTCAAGCTGATCAAGATTTCCTAGCCGACAGATGGACTGAAGTCCTTGCGGCCGAGGAATATAAACTCGAACGTCCCTCCAAGAGTTACCCAAAGCGCAGATTGCTACCCCAACTGAAGGAGGAGGCACCAAAACCTACATCTCCAGCGTCTGACGCGGCTGGTCAGCCACCTCGTGGCTGCGACAGAGAGGCATTCCAGCCAAAAGCTCACCCCGCACCCCGACACCATTCAAATAAAAATATTAAGGCATGGGGAAATATGCCAGACCTGCGAGACATATTGGAGGACAAAGCAAAACATGCAAGATCAATCTACGGATCACGAAGGCGCGCCACTATGCGAAACGATAACTGACACGCCAGATACAGTAAAAGTAAATCCGGCTGGGCCGAACACAGTGGACAAGACTCATTTGAGTTGCGTCGCGATATAGCCCAGTATAGAGGCGCCGCACACCCCCTATGCTTCACAGATGAAGTAATGGATCACCAAATCCCAGAGGGTTTCAAACCCATAAATATCGAATCAATACGACAGCACAACAGATCCTGCGGTATGGATCGAGGACTTCCTCTTGCACATCCACATGGCCCGCGGTGACGATCTACACGCCATCAAATACCTCCCACTCAAGCTCAAAGGACTAGCTCGGCATTGGCTCAATAGCCTGCCAGCAGAATCCATCGGTTGTTGGGAAGATCTGGAAGCCGCATTCCTCGACAACTTCCAGGGCACTTATGTGCGACCACCAGATGCCGATGACTTGAGCCACATAATTCAGCAGCCAGAGGAATCGGCCAAGCAATTCTGGACACGGTTCCTAACAAATAAAAATCAAATCATCGATTGTCCGGATGCAGAGGCCCTAGCAGCTTTTAAGCACAACATCCGCGACGAGTGGCTCGCCCGGCACCTTGGCCAGGAAAAGCCGAAATCTATGGCAGCCCTCACGACACTCATGACCCGCTTTTGTGTGGGAGAAGACAGCTGGCTGGCTCACAACAATAACATATCAAAGAACCATGGTACTTCGGATACCATGGACGGCAATGGCAGGGCACGTCGCAACAAACATAAGCGCCGCATCAACAACGACAATACCGAGGATACGGCAGTCAATGCCGGATTCAAAGGCTCTAAACCTGGTCAGCGGAAAAAGCCATTCAAAAGAAGCACTCCGGGCTTGTCCAGTTTGGACCGTATACTCGATCGCTCGTGTCAAATACACGGCACCCCCGACAAGCCAGCCAACCACACCAACAGGGATTGTTGGGTGTTCAAGCAGGCCGGCAAGTTAAATGCTGAAATCAAAGATAAGGGGTCACATAGCGATGATGAGGAGGAGCCCCGGCAGCCGAACACCGGAGGACAAAAGAGGTTCCCCCCACAAGTGCGGACGGTGAACATGATATACGCAACCCACATCCCCAAGAGGGAGCGGAAGCGTGCGCTCAGGGACGTATATGCGTTGGAGCCAGTCGCCCCAAAATTCAACCCATGGTCCTCCTGTCCGATCACCTTCGATCGCAGGGACCACCCCACTAGTATTCGTCATGGAGGATTCACCGCACTGGTTCTAGACCCAATCATCGACGGATTTCACCTTACTTGAGTCCTTATGGATGGCGGCAGCAGTCTGAACCTTCTTTATCAGGACACAGTGCGCAAAATGGGCATAGACCCCTCAAGGATCAAACCCACAAAAATGACCTTCAAAGGCGTCATACCAGGTGTAGAGGCCCATTGCATAGGCTCAGTCACACTAGAAGTGGTCTTCGGATCCCCGGATAACTTCCGAAGCGAGGAGTTAATCTTTGATATAGTCCTGTTCCGCAGTGGCTATCATGCACTGCTCGGGCGAACCGCATTTGCGAGATTCAATGCGGTACCGCACTATGCATATCTCAAGCTCAAGATGCCAGGACCTCGGGGGGTCATCACAGTCAATGGAAACACAGAGCGCTCTCTCCGCACGGAGGAGCACACTGCGGCCCTCGTAGCAGAAGCGCAAAGCAGCCTCTTAAGGCAACCCACCAATTCGGCAATTCAAGACCCGGACACCTTCAAGCGCGCCCGGAGAAATCGGCAACAAGACCGCCTGGCATGTTCCGAGCTCATGTAGCAATGCGGCCCCCACCCCAGTCCCAGCCAAACGGCTAAATCTGTGCCCCGCGTACATAATTATGCATTGAAAATACCATGGGCATAGGTGGGGAGAGTGGCACGACTACGACATGCCCCAAGACGCGGCTCAACCGCACTAGGGGCTTCCCGCCTTATTATTTTTTCTCTCTTTCATGACTTTACTCTCTGGAAACACCGTCCGACATTATGTTTGCCGGACACACGATACAAGAACCAAGGAGGCAGAAAGCTACGTCGCATCATGGAATTCCCAGGTGGTCTATGATAATGAGTGAAATACCTGCTTTCAATAACATTCCTCAGCTTTCCCTTGGAGGGGACATGTCAAATAGTCCCACTTTTGGCTTATCGCACTACTTGTATCATTTTGCTTTAACGCACCTTTTTGAATAAACAATGCATAGCACTAGACTATTATCACATTCTCTATTCTTCTTTTTTATATACATATATGTTCATTCATGACATTCAGCACCCGTACACTCTGGTATGGCCAATACGCCAGGGGCTTAAGCGTACCCCATAATACGACGTTAGAAGTCCGAACACTTTCGACAGTGCGGCACCCCGAACTTATAGCATTATATGCATCAGCTCCGAATCATGTCTTGGGTCAATAGTTGGGTTTGCCCAACTCCCATGTTCTGGTACCTTACGTTCCGCTATATCGGCTAAGGTAGCACTGGGAGAACTACTGCGATTGTGCCCCGGTTCAGCTGGGCTAAGCACCTTAGTAGCGAAAGCTAAAACTGACTGTCATGATAAGGCGAGAGACTAGTTGTTGTTCGAGAGGTTTCGAGTCCCTAAAGACTTATGCCGCTTAGAGCGAGGAGTCGGCTTTGTCCGGCTTCAGGCGTGTATAGCGCCCCGAATTCGGCCTTCCGAATACTAGGGGCTTCGCCAAAATTTAAAATTATAGAATTCTATGGCTAAGTGAGAGTGATAAAGCATCATAGTCCGATTGCCTTGTTCGTTGTGCTGAGCACCTCCCTCGAAGGACCCAAAAATGGGAAAAAGAGTGCTCAGGTTTATCCCAAACACCCCAGCACTCGTGGCATGGGAGCGGAAGCCGACGACTAGCCATCTCTTAGATTTGATAAACAGCCGAACAGAAGGTAATATTTTAAATTCAAACAGGCGTTGCATAGCGCATATGAACAAGTTTTCATAATACAGGATCACACGAGCAAGTTCATTCAAATATTACATTTTTCGCACACTCGTCCACTACAAGATGGGCACCCTTCAGGACACCCTCACAATACATCTCGGGGTGGCGATGCTCCTTGCCCTGCGGCGGCCCCTCCTTCACTAGCCTCTCGGCGTCCATCTTGGCCCAGTGCACCTTTGCACGGGCGAAAGCCCGGCGGGCACCTTCGATACAGACGGACCGCTTGATGACTTCTAGCCGTGGGCAGGCATCTACAAGCCGCCGCACCAGGTCGAAGTAGCTATTGGGGAGGGAGTCGCCAGGCCACATCTGGACTATAAAGCCCTTCATGGCCTGTTCGGCCGCCTTGTGTAGCTCGACCAGTTGCTTCAGTTGGTCTCTCATAGGCATCAGGTGTTCGGTCCCAGTATACTGGGACCAGAACAACTTCTCCATCGAGCTTCCCTCCTCGGCCTGGTAAAATTTTGCGGCATCTGACACGCTGCAGGGCAAATCTGCGAATGCTCCTAGAGAGCTCCGGATTCGGGTAAGTAACAAGTAATTTACTCTCACATGCTTGCTTTGCACATTGAATGCCTTACCCGCCGCTATCTTCATCATCGCCTCAATATCCTGGAGGGCCTTTTGGGCTTCAGCCTTTGCATTCTTTGCGCTCTCGAGGGCCGCGGCAAGCTCGGACTCTCGTGTCTTGGAGTCAAGCTCCAAAGCCTCGTGTTTCTTCACGAGAGCCTGGAGCTCTTGCTGCACCTCGCCCACCCGTGCCTCTTGCATTTCCCGCTCGTTGCGCTCCTTGGCCGCTTTGTTTTCGGCCTCGGATAATGCTTGCTTCAGGGTCGCCACTTCGGTCGTGGCCCCTGGCACATTCATGATGATCCTGTCATTTCGCAATCGCATCTTTTTTGTATATATATATATATAGACAAGGTATTACTTACCTTTGTTCTCCTCGAGCTGCCTCTTGGCAAGGCCGAGCTCTTTCTCGGACCCCTCGAGGTCCTGCTTCAGTGCGGCGACCTCCGCAGTCAGTGCGGCAGAGGTCAGCAGCGAAGCCTGCATACGCATATAGACATACTTATATTAGACCCCTGCAGATATTATTTGATCCTCTATTCGGCTTTTCTTTGTGAACACCAAACAGAGCATCAGGGGCTACTGTCTATGCGGTAATATTTTTCCTATATTTTAAATACTTACCTCAAAGCCTGTTAGAAAGCTGGCATAGGCTTTAGTCAGTCCGCTCTTGGCGGACTAAACCTTCTTGATCACCGCACTCATAATAGTGCGGTGCTCTTCGTCGATGGAAGCGCCGCGAAGCGCTCCCAGCAGGTTGTCCGGTGCCTCTGGATGGATAGAGGTCACCGGCACGGGCGTCTTGCCCCTTTTGGAAGGGGGCCGCCCGCCCGAGTCTGGAACCACTGGAGGTTCCGGCGCAGTGATCAGCTGAGGGCCGAACTCTGAGCCCCCGGGAGCTTTACTCCCTTTGCTCCCGGAGTCTGGAAGGTCGCCTTGAGGCGCCTCCGGGACTTCTCTCCTCGGCCCGGTGCCTCTTGAGACAATACCTCGGCATTGTCCGTAGGGCAAGGAGAGGAGGCGGTCAAAAGTGGATCGCTATACATATCCGACGAGTCCAAGGAACCGTCCGACGAGGATACGTCGATACAGGCTTGGGGCGGTCTGCATAATCGTGTTCGGCATTAGGAGAAGCAGTGCGACAAAGGTATGCTATGAGTTACTCTGGTATCCGAATACTTACGACTTCGCCAGGGGCTTGGCCCTGAGCAGCCACTCGTCTTCGCCGTCGGCGGCGCTGGTGGAGCAGTCCGGAAGGAGAGTCCTTCCCTTCTTGGACCCTTCGGCCTCGCCGGTTGGGGCGGCCTTCCTTTTCTTGTCTCCCCCGGATGGGGGGGCATCTTCTTCTTCCTCCTCCTCATTGTCATGGGAGGAGTGTGTCGCGGAGTTATTGGACAATGAGTCTGATACCACCTGGTTTCGGGAACTCTTTCGGGTTCCCTTGGCCTTCTTCTTGGTCTTCTCCGGCACCTTATAAGGAGCCGAAGTCAGCATCTCCGTCAGGAGAGCGTCCGAAGTGTCTTCGGGCAGAGGGGCCGGACAGTTAATCTACTCTGATGTCTCCACCCAGTCCTGTCAAAGGCATGGGAGCTCAGATCCCACACATAGTTAAACTATGGGAAATAAATATCCTACCAGATGTATAGAACTCACCGAATTCGCAGGGCGCTTCGCGCTTAGCCCGCGGTCCTCGGTAAGAGAAGGAGGGACGTCGACGCCCTTGAACAACACCCTCCAGACGTCCTTGTGCGTCGTGTCGAAGAGCTCGCTTAGAGTCTGGTGCTGGGCCGGGTCGAACTCCCATAAGTTGAAATCCCATTGTTGACACGGGAGGATCCGGCGGAAGAGCATGACCTAGACTATGTTGACAAGCTTAAGCTTCTTGCTTATCATATTCTGGATACATTTCTGGAGTCCGTCCAGCTCCACCGATGAACCCCAGGACATGCCCTTCTCTTTCCAGGAAGTGAGCCACGTGGGAAATCTGGATCGAAACTCGGGGGTCGCCGCCCAGTTGGTGTCGCGCGGCTCGGTTATGTAGAACCACCCCGATTGCCACCCCTTTACGGTCTCCACGAAGGAGCCCTCGAGCCATATAACGTTGGGCATTTTGCCCATCATGGCTCTGCCGCATTCCGCTTGTTGGCCGCCCACCACCTTCGGCTTGATATCGTAGGTCTTCAGCCACAGGTCGAAGTGGGGCCGGATGCGGAGGAAAGCCTCGCACACGACGATGAACGCCGACATGTTGAGGTTGAAATTTGGGGCCAGATCATGAAAGTCCAACCCATAATAGAACATGAGGCCGCAGACGAATGGATGGAGGGGAAACCCCAGTCCGTGGACGAAGTGGGGGAGAAAAACCACCCTTTCGTGAGGTTCCGGGGTAGGGACGACCTGCCCCGCGGCTGGCAGCCGGTGCGCGATGTCCGCGGCTAAGTATCCGGCTCCACATAGCTTTTTGATGTGTCCCTCCGTAACGGAGGAAGCCATCCACTTGCCTCCCGCTCCGGACATGTTTGGAGAAGGTTGAGGAGAAGGATGTGGACTTGGGCGTTGGAGCTTGAGTGCGCAAGAATGGATGAGCAAGGAGGAAGAAGGCGTGGGTAGAAAAAGGTGAGATCTTATCCCTTTATAAGGGCGGACGAAATTATGCGCCCCCACTAGCCTGGTAAAACTCGCTTATCCCCCCAAGCGCCGTAATTGGTGGCGTGGTTGGGTTACCCACGTCCGTATTGATGAGAATCCCGTAGTAAGGGGAACACGATCTCTGCTTTGACAAGACGTGTCAAGAAACCGCCTCGCGTTAAGGGCGGGGCTGGTTAGAGAAAAACGGTTTGAATAATTACCGGGCCATGACGTGATGTCGTGCTGCCGAAACGTGTCAGCAGATTGGATTTGTGGAAATATTATTCTCTCTACGGTAGTATGTGGAACTTATTTTGCAGGGTCGGACACTATCCTTGTATTCAAATTCTTCTGTGGTGTATTCGGAGGAGGAACCCGCCTTGCAATGCCGAAGACAACATTGTGCGCCAGACTCATCATCATTGAAGCCTGGTTCAGGGGCTACTGAGGGAGTCCTGGATTAGGGGGTCTCCGGACAGCTGGACTATATCCTTTGGCCGGACTGTTGGACTACAAAGATACAAGATTGAAGACTTCGTCCCGTATCCGGATGGAACTCTACTTGGCGTGGAAGGCAAGCTAGGAAATACGGATATGTATATCTCCTCCTTTGTAACCGACCTTGTATAACCCTAGCCCCCTCCGGTGTCTATATAAACTGGAGGGTATTAGTCCGTAGAACAACATACAATCATACCATAGGCTAGCTTCTAGGGTTTAGCCTCTCCGATCTCGTGGTAGATCAACTCTTGTACTACTCATATCATCAAGAATAAATCAAGCAGGACGTAGGGTTTTACCTCCATCAAGAGGGCTCGAACCTGGGTAAAACATCGTGTCCCCTGCCTCCTGTTACCATCCGCCTTAGACGCATAGTTCGGAACACCCTACCCGAGATCCGCCGGTTTTGACACCGACACTTTCACTAGTGCAAGTCCTCTCAACAATAATGACATAATTGGATCATATAACTATCCCTCAACATGCAACAAAGAGTCACTCCAAAGTCAATAATAGCGGAGAACGAACGAAGAGATTATGGTAGGGTACGAAACCACCTCAAAGTTATTCTTTCTGATCGATCTATTCAAGAGTTCATACTAGAATAACACCTTAAGACACAAATCAACCAAAACCCTAATGTCACCTAGATACTCCAATGTCACCTCAAGTATCCGTGGGTATGATTATACAATATGCATCACACAATCTCAGATTCATCTATTCAGCCAACACAAAGAACTTCAAAGAGTGCCCCAAATTTTCTACCAGAGAGTCAAGACGAAAACATGTGCCAACCCCTATTCATAACTTCGTGAGGTCACGGAAATCGCAAGTTGATCACTAAAACATACATCAAGTGGATCACGTGATATCCCATTGTCACCACAGATAAGCACATGCAAGACATACATCAAGTGTTCTCAAATCCTTAAAACTCAATCCGATAAGATAACTTCAAAGGGAAAACTCAATTCATCACAAGAGAGTAGAGGGGGGAAACATCATAAGATCCAAATATAATAGCAAAGCTCGCGATACATCAAGATCGTGCCGACTCAAGAACACGAGAGAGAGAGAGATCAAACACATAGCTACTGGTACATACCCTCAGCCCCGAGGGAGAACTACTCCCTCCTCGTCATGGAGAGCACCGGGATGATGAAGATGGCCACTGGAGAGGGATTCCCCCCTCCGGCAGGGTGCCAAAACGGGTCTAGATTGGTTTTCGGTGGCTATGGAGGCTTCTGGCGGTGGAACTCCCGATCTAGGTTTCTTTCTGGAAGTTTTGGGTTATATAAGAGGTGTTGGAGTCGGGAACAAGGCAGGGGGGTCTCCGAGTTGTCCATGAGGCAGGGGGCGCGCCCAGTGGGGTGGGCGCGCCCCCCACCCTCGTGGGCAGCCCGAGACTCTTGTGGCCCAATTATTTTACTTCCTAGCCTTCTTCTGGTCCAAAAATAAGTTCCATGAAGTTTCAGGTCAATTGGACTCCGTTTGGTTTTCCTTTTCTGCGATACTCAAAAACAACAACAAAAAACAGAAACTGGCACTGGGCTCTAGGTTAATAGGTTACTCCCAAAAATCATATAAAATCGCATATAAATGCATATAAAACATCCAAGGTTGATAATATAATAGCATGGAACAATCAAAAATTATAGATACGTTGGAGATGTATCAAGCATCCCCAAGCTTAATTCCTGCTCGTCCTCGAGTAGGTAAATGATAAAAACAGAATTTTTGATGTGGAATGCTTTCTAGCATGTTCTTCAATGTATTTTTCTCTATTGTGGCATGAATGTTCAAATCCGAAAGATTCAAGATAAAAGTTTACTGTTGACATAAAAATGGTAATACTCCAAGTATGCTAATCAAGCAATTATGTCTTGTCAAAATAACATAGCAAAAGAAAAACTTATCCCTACAAAATCATATAGTTTGGCCATGCTTCATTTTTGTCACACAAATTGCTCTCATCATGCACAACCCCGATGACAAGCCAAGCAATTGTTTCATACTTAGCCTTTTCAAACTCTTTCAGCTTTTATGCAATATATGAGCGCGAGCCATGGACATAGCACTATGGGTGGAATAGAATATGATGATTGAGGTTGTGTGAGAAGACAAAAAGGAGAAAGTCTCACATTGACGCGGATAATCAATGGGCTATGGAGATGCCCACCGATTGATGCCAATGCAAGGAGTAGGGATTGCCATGCAACGGATGCACTAGAGCTATAAATATATGAAAGCTAATCAAAGAAACTAAGTGGGTGTGCATCCAACTTGCTTGCTCACGAAGACCTAGGGCATTTGAGGAAGCCCATCATTGGAATATACAAGCCAAGTTCCATAATGAAAAGTTCCCACTAGTATATGAAATTGACAAAATAAGAGACTCTCTATCATGAAGATCATGGTGCTACTTTGAAGCACAAGTGTGGAAAAAGGATAGTAACATTGCCCCTTCTCTCTTTTTCTCTCATTTTTTTTGTTTTTTGGTTTTTTTGGGCCTTCTCTTTTTTTATGGCCTCTTTTTTTCGTCCGGTGTCTTATCCCGACTTGTGGGGGAATCATAGTCTCCGTCATCCTTTCCTCACATGGGACAATGCTCTAATGATGACCATCACACTTCTATTTACTTACAACTCAAGAATTACAATTCGATACTTAGAACAAAATATGACTCTACGTGAATGCCTCCAGCGGTGTACCGGGATTGCGATGAGTCAAGAGTGACATGTATGAAATTAAGCTTGGTGGCTTTGCCACAAATATGATGTCAACTACATGATCATGCAAAGCAATATGACAATGATGATGCGTGTCATAATAAATGGAACGCTGGAAAGTTGCATGGCAATATATCTTGGAATGGCTATGAAAATGCCATAATGGGTAGGTATGGTGGCTATTTTGAGGAAGATATAAGGAGGCTTATGTGTGATTGAGTGTATCATATCAAGGGGTTTGGATGCACCGACGAAGTTTGCACCAACTCTCAAGGTGAGAAAGAGAAATGCACGGTACCGAAGAGGCTAGCAATGATGGAAGGGTGAGAGTGTGTATAATCCATGGACTCAACATTAGTCATAAAGAACTCACATACTTATTGCAAAAATCTACAAGTCATCAAAACCAAGCACTACGCGCATGCTCCTAGGGGGATAGATTGGTAGGAAAAGACCATCGCTCGTCCCGGACCGCCACTCATAAGGAAAGCAATCAAAGAACACCCCATGCTTCAAATTTGTCACACAACGTTTACCATACGTGCATGCTATGGGACTTGCCAACTTCAATACAAGTATTCGTCAATTTCAGAATTACTCAACTAGCACACCTCTAATATTACCACCTTTATATCTCAAAACAACTATCAAGCATCCAACTTCTCTTAGCATTTAAAATTTATAACCAAAGTAAACTACCATGTTGTTCTAAAGGACTCTCAAAATGATATAAGTGAAGCATGAGAGATCAATTATTTCTATAACATAGAAACACCGCCGTGCTCTAAAAGATATAAGCGAAGCACTAGAGCAAATGACAAACTACTCCGAAAGATATAAGTGAAGATCAATGAGTAGTCAAATAATTATGAAACTATGTGAAGACTCTCTAACATTTAAGAATTTCAGATCTTGGTATTTTATTAAAACAGCAAGCAAAACAAAAGAAAATAAAATGACGCTCCAAGCAAAACACATATCATGTGGTGAATAAAAATATAGCTCCAAGTAAAGTTACCGATGAACGAAGACGAAAGAGGGGATGCCTTCCGGGGCATCCCCAAGCTTAGGCCCTTGGTTGTCCTTGAATATTACCCTGGGGTGACTTGGGCATCCCCAAGCTTAGGCTCTTGCCGCTCCTTATTCCATACTCCATCGAATCTTTACCCAAAACTAGAAAACTTCACAACACAAAACTTAACAGAAAACTCGTAAGCTCCGTTAGTATAAGAAAATAAACCACCACTTAAGGTACTGTAATGAACTCATTATTTATTTATATTGGTGTGATATCTACTGTATTCCAACTCATCTATGGTTCATACCCTCTGATACTACTCATAGATTCATCAAAATAAGCAAACAACACAATGAAAACAGAATCTGTCAAAAACAGAACAGTCTGTATTAATCTGTATCAAACGTATACTTCTGGAACCCCAAAAATTCTAAAATAAATTTTTGAACGTGAGGAATTTATCTATTTATTATCTTCAAAAAGAATCAACTAGGTAGCACTCTCCAGTAAAACATAGCAGCAAATCTCGTGAGCGCTAAAGTTTCTGTTTTTTACAGCAAGATTGCAAAGACTCTCCCCAAGTCTTCCCAAAGGTTCCACTTGGCACAAACACTAATTAAAACATAAAAACTCAATCATAACAGAGGCTAGATAAATTGTTGGGTTGCCTCCCAACAAGCGCTATCATTTAACGCCCCTAGCTAGGCATGATGGTTTCAATGATGCTCACATACAAGATAAGAATTGTAACATAAAGAGAGCATCATTAAGAATATGACTAGCACATTTAAGTCTAACCCACTTCCTATGCATAGGGATTTTTTGAGCAAACAACTTGTGGGAACAAGAATCAACTTGCATAGGAGCAAAACAAGCACAACTTCATGATTTTAGGCACATAGAGAGGAAACTTGATATTATTACAATTCCTACGAGCATATATTACTCCCTCATAATAATTTTCAGTAGCATCATGAATGAATTCAACAATATAACCATCACATAAAGCATTCTTTTCATGATCTACAAGTATGCAAAGTTGACACTCTTCCAAAATAGTGGGATTAACATTAACTAAAGTCATGACCTCTCCAAACCCACTTTCATAATTATCACAATAAGATTCAACACCCTCCAAAATAGTGGGATCATTACTTCCTAAAGTTGACACTATTCCAAACCCGCTTTCATCAATATAAACATCATAAATAGAAGGCATGCTATCATCAAAATAAATTTGCTCATCAAAACTTGGGGGACAAAAATATCATCTTCATCAAACATAGCATCCCCAAGCTTGTGGCTTTGCATATCATTTGCATCGTAGATATTCAAAGAATTCATACTAACAACATTGCAATCATGCTCATCATTCACATATTTTATGCCAAGCATTCTATGTAATTTTTCTTCTAGTACTTGAGCACAATTTTCCTTCCCATCATTTTCACGAAAGACATTAAAAAGATGGAGCATATTAGGCAACCTTAATTCCATTTTTTGTAGTTTTCTTTTATAAACTAAAATAGTGATAAAAGAAAAAATAAAAAGATTCGATTGCAAGAACTAAAGATATGCCTTCAAGCGCTAACCTCCCCGACAATGGCGCCAGAAAAGAGCTTGGTGTCTACTACACAACCTTCTTCTTGTAGACGTTATTGGGCCTCCAAGTGTAGAGGTCTGTAGGACAGTAGCAAATTTCCCTCAAGTGGATGACCTAAGGTTTATCAATCCGTGAGAGGCATAGGATGAAGATGGTCTCTCTCAAACAACCCTGCAACCAAATAACAAAGAGTCTCTTGTGTCCCCAACACATCCAATACAATGGTAAATTATATAGGTGCACTAGTTCGGCGAAGAGATTATGATACAAGTGCAATATGGATGGTAGAAAAAAGTTTTTGTAATCTGAAAATATAAGAAAGCAAGGTAACTAATGATAAAAGTGAGCGTAAACGGTGTTGCAATGCTTTGAAACAAGGCCTAGGGTTCATACTTTCATTAGTGCAAGTCCTCTCAACAATAATAACATAATTGGATCATATAACTATCCCTCAACATGCAACAAAGAGTCACTCCAAAGTCACTAATATCGGAGAACGAACGAAGAGATTATGGTAGGGCACTACAAAAAACCTGTTAATGCATGACAGTTTTCTGGTGACGTTGTTGAAAACTGTCACAAATAATGACTATTTATCAGGTTCGTCACAAAATCCGTCATGTATTAGCAACATGAGGATGGCCCTCCAACCCGGTAGCCCCATTATGACAAATAAAGAGGGGCCATCACGGATACCGTCATGGGTGGCCTATATTTTCTGTTCTTATACACCATTCGGGCCGTCATGAATGGATGACACTGATGTGGCAATCCAACATGAGGGAAAACTCGTATCGTGATTGGCTGAGCTAGCCGTCCCACGGATCGCAAATCCAGACCGTCTCCTCTTCTGTGATCCAACGGCAAGCAATCAACTCCATCCTCCCCGACTCCCCTGTAGATATCCAGCGGCTTCTTCCTTCTTCTTTGTCGGTGCCGCCCCCTGATCTCATTGTTTCCAGATCCCCAACTCTCCCCATCCACGGCGGCCACCACCTCCCCTTCCATGGCCATCTTCCAGGGGGCAGATCCCGCAACTGCCACGACAATAAAACTTGTTCCCGGAGGCGGCGACGCCTCTGAAGGCGAACCTAGTGCATGCGGCGCCGGTGCCGTTAATGCGGGTCAGGCGGCGGTCAGATCCGCCACAGCCACAACCGGTGTCCTCTCCCTCTCTATCCATATTCCTCCCATGACCGAGAAGATGGCTTCGTCAAGGATACCACGATGGAGGTCAACATCGGAGGCTGCTTCCTCCCCTCCTAGATCGACCGTCTGTCGATGGAGGATACGAGAGCTGAGTGAGCACACACATGGTTGCGCTTCAAGGTCAGTCCTTGCCCATCTTTTCTATTGGATTTGATTTGATCTCCTTCCCTAATTTCCTTCGCCACGCAGCTGCAGCTCAATAGATGCAGTGACGCCACAATGGAGCAAGTAAGCCCTCCGTTCTCCCACGGTTTCTTCAGATCCTCCACGACCAGCCACATCCGGCGCCCCTGCACCACCGCGGTGGTAAGACAAAGACCCTTCCTTTTTGCAGCATTTTAGTTTACCTCCCACTGCCCATTGGCGGAGCCTCTTGGAGGCCAAATGGGGTCGTGGCCCCCTTCCAAGAGTGCAATTTTCTTTGAGCTATGAATACTAAGCGTTCTAGCGCGCCTCATCACATACGTGCATAGCGCTTGATTGATTTTGTATGCGTGTACTTCCAGTACGTGAAGCTCTGTCGGTCAAAAATCTCCACAGCTTGCCTCCATGCTTTTCATCTATGATAATTTGATTACTAAGTAATCCATGCTATTCCTCAATCTTGTTTCTCCCTTTTTTGGTTTGAACTGCTAACCGCCGCACGACCGCCGAGCCGGCGTCGCACGCTGTTGCACGCCAACGACTGTTGATGAGCCGAGCTGCCATGTATATTTTGCTCTTATTCTGAAATTTAACCCCCTATTGATTTTTTCACTCTGCGCCACTGCCCCTGCCTAACTAGCAAACTAGTTTGCTTTGGTCCTATCTGATCCTATCCTATCCATGGAGTAGCTTGGACTTGGTTTCAGTTTAGTTTCTACATGCATGGGTGGTTGGTTTCAGAGAGAGAGAGAGATGGATGGCCCGGCCCTATTTTTGTTTTGTTTTAGCTGTAACAAATTTATCAACGGAGCTAGCTTTCAAGTTTTTTACCACGGTTTTGGGTTGGTATTGCTTAGGCCAAATTGATCTATTTGCTTGGTTCAATTTATATACAGCTCTCCATGCCCAAGTATGAAAAAATCTTGATGCCAATCTGATTCCACAATATGTGTCATTTTTACTGTTATATAATATTACGTGTGCCACTGAACATTGAACCTTTAACCATTACTTATGTAAAACTAGATTTCTTCTATTGTGAATGGAGTGTTAATAATTCATTCATGGCTCATTTGACATGTGCAAGCAATGTGTACAAACTGCATTTAGATTCCAGCCCAACTAGATTTTAGTTGAAGCATTTGTCTAAGCCATCTTGGTTTGCTGCATTTTCGCCTTACTAGCTTTTTATTCTTCTTCAGGTTTTGAAGGGGGTTGTTTAGGATAGCCATGAAGTAGAAAGAACAAACATGCCAGTTCAGCAAGAGCGTCATGATCCTGATACTCTTATCATTTTGTTAACAACATACGTCTCCTTTCCATGCTTGCTGGACGCTAGTCCTACTGGGTAGTATAGCTAATTCTTTGCGCTTCAGAACATTTAAGAGCTCTTTAGTCCTACCAAAAAAGGTTTTATGTTTACCTTACACAAAATATTCATATTTCTCACTTTTTAACACATCTAGCTCACCGGCCACTGCCCAAAATTGCTGCTGGATACGGACTGTTTGGTTAGTGCTCCCTTTCTTGGCGGGCTAAACATATTTGTTTGTTTGTTCGATTTGGAGTAGCAGATGCTCTACATCGACGACCGGGACCCCATGCCTAAGTTGTTGATTGCCTCATTTCATACACCTTCACCATATATTCATTTGATTGCCTGCTACATCTTCACTTAAATACTCAGAATGCTCATCTCCAGATTTTGTTAAATTGGACTGACTAGATATCTTTTCTTGTTATTTTTTTGGTGAGAAATAAATATTGAAATTTATGTCTTATATTTTCCTTCAACTTGGGTACAGGTTCTCAAGGTCTCAGGGAATTGGGTACAGGTGCGGCTATGTGCTCTTGATCGCCATCCAATGCTACGCACCCAAGGTACAATAGTGGCACCAAAGCTCCCACTTTCTCCCTATCGATAAATGTTTGATCTGACTGGCGGTTACATGATTGTTTTCTATGTAATCATCTCAACTCAATAGGGAACTCGCTATATTAGGATCGATTTTCTTTTTGTCCATCATTGGATTTCACTATGGTCTTAATCAGATCCAATTTTATCATTTTATGTTGTTTTCATGAACATCTCAGATCTTATAATACTATATGCATCATTGGCAGGCCGCTTATTCTTCTTCTTATTTTTTCACATGATTGTACTTTATGAATTACTAGCTAACTGACTGGACCCTTTTGCATTGACTGGCCCTTTTTTACCAACCTATATGTAGAACCAAACCATGGAATTGATTTGCTCTTTATTGCGATCGTATGTGTGTTGTGAAATTAAGAAAGGGAAAGAATATATGTACCAGGATCATTATCATACATTTCCGTGCTTCCATTTCTTTTGTTGTTTGATATTTCAAACATGATGTTATGTTATCCTGAAAATGTTGTTGGTTGCTAGCTTGTGCTGCATTGTCGTCACAGTAAAAATACCATTATTCGAAGCTGACATGCATGGTTCACTTTACCTTTGGTACAGTTTTGTGTAAGGATGAAAACCCATGCTTAAACCCATACTTTTGAGTTAGTTTTATTGTTCGTCTATGTGCAGGAAATGTCATGCTGGTCCTCGGGAGCATAGGTTGAGACGATATGGTGGCTTCCTTCGATGATGTCGGCAGGGATGGCTGGATCCGTGTCCGGGAAGGCATGGGAATGACCCCTGGTTGCTGTCTGTTGAGCGTTGGGACGCAGTGGATGCAAAGTAGTATAGGATGTTCTCTAGCACTTGTGTAGCACTTGTTTGTAGACTGAAGTTTCTTGTGTTTTTGCTCCTCCACATGGTATCGTCTGGACATGTCTGTAATTTTCTGTTTTTGTGGTGTTTTTCCTTTTTCATAAATTGTTATTTTCTGGTGAATTCCTTTTATTTAATCACATAGCATGTATTTTCTAAAAAACTATTGTCTTAAAATAAAAAAAATCATGGACCAAGAGAAAATGCGAGATGGGCTAATCTATAGAGGTGAACTTGGACCGATCTAAAATTTAATGGGCTGAAATTTCAATTGGGCTGAGTACTACATGGGTGGTAGGTAGTGAAATATAATGGGCTGAAATTACAATTGGGCTGCTTAGTTCATGGGCTGCCACGTCAGATCCATGTCAAGTGATGATGTGGCAGACAAGTTAACGCCGTTATGAGCATGGCAGTTAAGTGCCATCCATGACGGTCTAAAACTGTCATGAATCCATGATGGTTTCGCAGATCCGTCAAGGATTGCATTGTGCTCAAATTATGATGCGATATACATGACAGATTTCAGATCCGTCATGCATGCCCTTCCTTGGTGGTTTAACACTAGTCCATGACGGATTTATACCGTCACGTATTAACATGATTCTTGTAGTGGGGTACGAAACCACCTCAAAGTTATTCTTTCTGATCGATCTATTCAAGAGTTCGTACTAGAATAACACCTTAAGACACAAATCAACCAAAACCCTAATGTCACCTAGATACTCCAATGTCACCTCAAGTATCCGTGGGTATGATTATACGATATGCATCACACAATCTCAGATTCATCTATTCAACCACTATGCATAAGTTCACGAGGTCACGGAACTTCAAAGAGTGCCCCAAAGTTTCTACTGGAGAGTCAAGATGAAAACGCGTGCCAACCCCTATGCATAAGTTCACGAGGTCACGGAACTCGCAAGTTGATCACTAAAACATACATCAAGTGGATCACGTGATATCCCATTGTCACCACAGATAAGCACATGCAAGACATACATCAAGTGTTCTCAAATCCTTAAAGACTCAATCCGATAAGATAACTTCAAAGGGAAAACTCAATTCATCACAAGAGAGTAGAGGGGGGAAACATCATAAGATCCAAATATAATAGCAAAGCTCACGATACATCAAGATCGTGCTGACTCAAGAACACGAGAGAGAGAGAGAGAGATCAAACACATAGCTACTGGTACATACCCTCAGCCCCGAGGGAGAACTACTCCCTCCTTGTCATGGAGAGTGCCGGGATGATGAATATGGCCACCAAAGAGGGATTCCTCCCTTCGGCAGGGTGCCAAAAACGGGTCTAGATTGGTTTTTGGTGGCTACGAAGGCTTCTGGAGGCGGAACTCCCGATCTAGATTTCTTTCTGGAAGTTTTGGGGTTATATAAGAGGTGTTGGAGTCGGGAACAAGGCAAGGGGTCTCCGAGCTGTCCACGAGGCAGGGGGCGCGCCCAGGGGGTGGGTGCGCCCCCCACCCTCATGGGCAGCCTGAGACTCTTCTCACCCAATTCTTTTACCTCCTAGCCTTCTTCTGGTCCAAAAATAAGTTCCGTGAAGTTTGAGGTCAATTGGACTCCGTTTGGTTTTCCTTTTCTGCGATACTCAAAAATAATGAAAAATAGAAACAGAAACTGGCACTGGCTCTAGGTTAATAGGTTAGTCCCAAAAATCATATAAAATAGCATATAAATGCATATAAAACATCCAAGGTTGATAATATAATAGCATGGAACAACCAAAAATTATAGATACGTTGGAGACGTATCAGTGGACGTCAAGGAAGCAGCGAGGCGACCACGAGGTAGGGCGGCGCGCCCCCACCCTCGTGGGCCCCTCGCAGCTCCAACGACCTACTTCTTTCGCCTATATATACTCTTATACCCTGAAAACATCCAAAGGAGGCACGAAACCACTTTTCCACCGCCGCAACCTTCTATACCCGTGAGATCCCATCTAGGGACCTTTTCCGACAATCTGCCGGAGGGGGATTCGATCATGGAGGGCCTCTACATCAACACCATAGCCTCTGCGATGATGTGTGAGTAGTTTACCAAAGACCATCGGGTAAATAGTTATTAGCTAGATGGCTTCTTCTCTCTCTTTGGATCTCAATACAAAGTTCTCCTCGTTGTTCTTGAAGATCTATTCGATGTAATTATTTTTGCGATGTGTTTGCCGAGATCCGATGAATTGTGGGTTTATGATTAAGATTATCTATGAACAATATTTGATTCTTCTCTGAATTCTTATATGAATGATTTGATATCTTTGCAAGTCTCTTCGAATTATCAGTTTGGTTTGGCCTACTAGATTGATCTTTCTTGCAATGGGAGAAGTGGTTAGCTTTGGGTTCAATCTTGCAGTGTCCTTTCCCAGTGACAGCAGGGGCAGCAAGGCACGTATTGTATTGTTGCCATCGAGGATAAAAAGATGGGGTTTATATCATATTGCTTGAGTTTATCCCTCTACATCATGTCATCTTGCCTAATGGGTTACTCTATTCTTTTGAACTTAATACTCTAGATGCATGCTGGATAGTGGTCGATGTGTGGAGTAATAGTAGTAGATGCAGAATCGTTTCGGTCTACTTGACACGAACGTGATGCCTATGTTCATGATCATGCCTAGATATCATCATAACTATGCGATTTTCTATCAATTGCTCGGCAGTAATTTGTTCACCCACCGTAATTTATGCTATCTTGAGAGAAGCCACTAGTGAAACCTATGGCCCCCGGGTCTACTTTACATCATATAAGTTTCCGATCTACAATTCTAGTTTACTATTTATTTTGCAATCTTTACTTTTCAATCTATATAACAAATATACCAAAAATGTTTATCTTATTATCTCTATCAGATCTCACTTTCGTAAGTGACCATGAAGGGATTGACAACCCCTTTATCGCATTGGTTGTGAGGTTCTTATTTGTTTGTGCATGTACTAGGTGACTTGCGTGTAGTGTCCTACTGGATTGATACCTTGGTTCTCATAAAACTGAGGGAAATACTTACGCTACTTTGCTGCATCACCCTTTCCTCTTCAAGGGAAAACCAACGCATGCTCAAGAGGTAGCACACCTGCATTTTGATGAAGTGATGCAAAAGGGAACACGGATTCATCAAAAACAGCATCTCGGGAGACGTAGATCCTGCCGGTAGGAACATCTAAGCATTTTACCCCTTTATGCATAGGGCTATAGCCTAAGAAGACACACTGTTTTGAGCGAAAGGCAAGTTTACGTGTGTTGTAGGGTCGAAGATTTGGCCAACATGCACAACCAAAGATACGAAGAGATGTGTAATTAGGTGTTACCCCAAGAAGCCGTGTGATGGGTGTTTCAAGCTTAATGACTTTGCTTGGAAGCAAGTTGATGAGATAGGTAGCAGTTAAAAAGGCTTCGTCCCAAAACTTGAGTGGCATAGATGCATTTGCTAGCAATGCAAGTCCTACATCAACAATGTGACGGTGCTTTCTTTTAGCTGATCCATTCTGTTGGTGAGCATGAGGGCAAGAGACATGATGTGAGATGCCAAGTTTTTGAAAAAAGGAGTTAAGTTTCTCATATTCACCACCCAGTCGGTTTGCATAGCGATGATCTTAGAATTCAGTTTGCGTTCAACAAGATTTTGAAAGTTGATAAAAACTTGGAAAACATCAGACCGCTTCTTTAATAAGTAAATCCAAGTAAATTTACTATAGTCATCAATGAAGCTTACATAATAGGAAAATCTACCAACTGAAGTGGGGGCTAGCCCCCATACATCTGAGAATATAAGTTGTAGTGGAGCATTGGATACACTGGTAGAAATAGGATAGGGTAACCGATGACTTTTGGCCTATTGACAGGGACCACAAACTGACTCAACACTGGACTCATATGAGAGTTTATTTTTACTAAGAATATAACTAACAATTACTGAGGATGGATGACCCAAACGACTATGCCACTTTGCTGAAGATGGCTTGGTGACGACATATGCTTGTTTGTTGAACCAGGATGATGATGATGATATGAGTGGGTAGAGGCCTCCCACGCGTCGTCCTCTAAGAATGATTCTCCTTGTTGTTAGGTCCTTAACCAAGAAAAAGTGAGGGTAAAACTCTATAAGAACATTGTTGTCAAGAGTGAATCTATGGACGGAAATAAGATTTTTGGATGTTTCAGGAACATGCAAGACATCTTTCAAGTATATTTTTTTACGGGTTTTTTAACAATTGTACTTCCAATATGTGTGATCTTCATACCTGAACCACTTGCCGTGTGAATTTGATCGTCTACATTGTACCTTTCCCGCATTGTCAGCTTGTCAAGTTCGCCGGTGATGTGGTTTGTAGCTCCGGTGTCGGCATACCAATTTGTATCCACACCGTAGGAGACAGCATGTGCCCCCTTCCCCTCCTGGTCATTTTCTTCATAGCGCCACCAGCATGAGCATGCACCCCCTGGATGATGCTTAAGGCAGATCTGACATTCAGGGTAGTCATGCTGCTGTTGATCGCGCCCGTGCTGTTGCTGTTGTCGAGGGCATCCTCTATTACCACCGCCTCCACCAGCAGGAGAGGGCTGTCGGTCGCCATGACCGCGCCCCCTTCCTCCTCGCCCACGGTAGGATCTCCCACAAGCTTGGCCATGGACTCTGTATGCCGCATTAGCAGAAATGTGGAAGCTGCCTGATGATGAATCACCGAGCATCTTCATCCTCTGATCAAAGGCGGAGATTTGCGCAAAAAGATCATCTGGGGTGATTTGATTTTTGACAGTACCAATCGCCGCAACCACTCGATCATAGTCATGGTCTAGTCCTGCCAGAATATAGTTCACCATCTCTGGATCTGACACCGGACGGCCAGCAGCAGCTAGCTCATCTGCAAGATTCTTCATCTTCGCCATGAAAGCAGAGCTTGACATGGAGCCCTTCTGTTGGAAATATGCCCTAGAGGCAATAATAAATTAGTTATTAATATATTTCCTTGTTCATGATAATTGTTTATTATCCATGCTATAATTGTATTGATAGGAAACTCAGATACATGTGTGGATACATAGACAACACCATGTCCCTAGTAAGCCTCTAGTTGACTAGCTCGTTGATCAATAGATGGTTACGGTTTCCTGACCATGGACATTGGATGTCATTGATAACGGGATCACATCATTAGGAGAATGATGTGATGGACAAGACCCAATCCTAAGCCTAGCACAAGATCATGTAGTTCATATGCTAAAGCTTTTCTAATGTCAAGTATCATTTCCTTAGACCATGAGATTGTGCAACTCCCAGATACCGTAGGAGTGCTTTGGGTGTACCAAACGTCACAACGTAACTGGGTGACTATAAAGGTGCACTACGGGTATCTCCGAAAGTGTCTGTTGGGTTGGCACGAATCAACACTGGGATTTGTCACTCCGTGTAAACGGAGAGGTATCTCTGGGCCCACTCGGTAGGACATCATCATAATGTGCACAATGTGATCAAGGAGTTGATCACGGGATGATGTGTTACGGAATGAGTAAAAGAGACTTGCCGGTAGCGAGATTGAACAAGGTATCGGGATACCGACGATCGAATCTCGGGCAAGTATCGTACCGCTAGACAAAGGGAATTGTATACGGGATTGATTAAGTCCTTGACATCGTGGTTCATCCGATGAGATCATTGTGGAACATGTGGGAGCCAACATGGGTATCCAGATCCCGCTGTTGGTTATTGACCGGAGAGTCATCTCGGTCATGTCTGCATGTCTCCTGAACCCGTAGGGTCTACACACTTAAGGTTCGGTGACGCTAGGGTTATAGAGATATTAGTATGCGGTAACCCGAAAGTTGTTCGGAGTCCCGGATGAGATCCCGGACATCACGAGGAGTTCCGGAATGGTCCGGAGGTAAAGAATTATATATATGAAGTGCTATTTCGGCCATCGGGACAAGTTTCGGGGTCACCTGTATTGTACCGGGACCACCAGAAGGGTCCCGGGGGTCCACCGGGTGGGGCCACCTGCCCCGGGGGGCCACATGGGCTGTAGGGGGTGCACCTTGGCCTATATGGGCCAAGGGCACCAGCCCCAAGAGGCCCATGCGCCAAGAATCAAGGGAAAGGAAGAGTCCTAAAGGGGGAAGGCACCTCCGAGGTGCCTTGGGGAGGAGGGACTCCTCCCTGGCCGCACCCTTCCTTGGAGGAAGGGCCAAGGCTGCGCCCCCCCCTCTCCCTTGGCCCTATATATAGTGGGGGAAAGGGAGGGCAATCTAACCTAAGCCCTGGCGCCTCCCTCTCCCTCCCATGACACATGTCCCTCCTCCCGCAGCGCTTGGCGAAGCCCTGTTGGAATCCCGCTACTTCCACCACCACGCCGTCGTGCTGCTGGATCTCCATCAACCTCTCCTCCCCCCTTGCTGGATCAAGAAGGAGGAGACGTCGCTGCTCCGTACGTGTGTTGAACGCGTAGGTGCCGTCCATTCGGCTCTAGGATCATCGGTGATTTGGATCACGACGAGTACGACTCCATCAACCCCGTTCTCTTGAACGCTTCCATGCGCGATCTACAAGGGTATGTAGATCCACTCCTCCCTCGTTGCTAGATGACTCCATAGATTGATCTTGGTGACACGTAGGAAAATTTTGAATTTATGCTACGTTCCCCAACAGTGGCATCATGAGCTAGGTCTATGCGTAGTTTCTATGCACGAGTAGAACACAAAGTAGTTGTCGGCGTTGATTTTGTTCAATATGCTTGCCGTTACTAGTCTTATCTTGATTCGGCGGCATCGTGGGATGAAGCGGCCCAGACCAACCTTACACGTATGCTTACGTGAGACCGGTTCCACCGACTGACATGCACTAGTTGCATTAGGTGGCTGGCGGGTGTCTGTCTCTCCCACTTTAGTCGGATCGGATTCGATGAAAAAGGTCCTTATGAAGGGTAAGTAGCAATTGGCATATCACGTTGTGGTTTTTGCGTAGGGAAGAAACGTTCTTGATAGAAACCCATAACAGCCACGTAAAACATGCAAACAACAATTAGAGGACGTCTAACTTGTTTTTGCAGGGTATGCTATGTGATGTGATATGGCCAAAAGGATGTGATGAATGATATATGTGATGTATGAGATTGATCATGTTCTTGTAATAGGAATCACGACTTGCATGTCGATGAGTATGACAACCGGCAGGAGCCATAGGAGTTGTCTTAATTTATTTATGACCTGCGTGTCAACATAAACGTCATGTAATTACTTTACTTTATTGCTAACCGTTAGCTGTAGTAGTAGAAGTAATAGATGACGTGACAAATTCATGGAGACACGATGATGGAGATCATGATGATGGAGATCATGGTGTCATGCCGGTGACAAGATGATCATGGAGCCCCAAGATGGAGATCAAAGGAGCTATATGATATTGGCCATATCATGTCACTATTATTTGATTGCATGTGATGTTTATCATGTTTATACATCTTGTTTACTTAGAACGACGGTAGTAAATAAGATGATCCCTCATTAAAAATTTCAAGAAAGTGTTCCCCCTAACTGTGCACCGTTGCGACAGTTCGTTGTTTCGAAGCACCACGTGATGATCGGGTGTGATAGATTCTAACGTTCACATACAACGGGTGTAAGACAGATTTACACACGCAAAACACTTAGGTTGACTTGACGAGACTAGCATGTGTACAGACATGGCCTCGGAACACAGAAGACCGAAAGGTCGAGCATGAGTCGTATGGTAGATACGATCAACATGAAGATGTTCACCGATGACGACTAGTCCGTCTCACGTGATGATCGGACACGGCCTAGTTGACTCGGATCATGTAATCACTTAGATGACTAGAGGGATGTCTATCTGAGTGGGAGTTCATAAGATGAACTTAATTATCCTGAACATAGTCAAAAGGTCTTCGCAAATTATGTCGTAGCTCGCGCTTCAGTTCTACTGTTTAGATATGTTCCTAGAGAAAATTTAGTTGAAAGTTGATAGTAGCAATTATGCGGACTAGGTCCGTAAACTGAGGATTGTCCTCATCGCTTCATAGAAGGCTTATGTCCTTAATGCACCGCTCAGTGTGCTGAACCTAGAACGTTGTCTGTGGATGTTGCGAACATCTGACATACACATTTTGATAACTACGTGATAGTTCAGTTAAACGGTTTAGAGTTGAGTCACCGAAGACGTTTTGAAACATCGCGAAACATATGAGATGTTTCGAGGGCTGAAATTGGGATTTCAGGCTCGTGCCCACGTCAAGAGGTATAAGACCTCCGACGATTTTCTTAGCCTGCAAACTAAGGAAAAAAGCTCAATTGTTGTGCTTGTGCTCAGATTGTCTGAGTACAACAATCGCTTGAATCGAGTGGGAGTTGATCTTCCAGATGAAATAGTGATGGTTCTCCGAAGTCATTCCCACCAAGCTGCTAGAGCTTCGTGATGAACTATGATATATCAGGGACATATATGGTGATCCTTGAGATATTCGCGATGTTTGACACTGCGAAAGTAGAAATCAAGAAGGAGCATCAATTGTTGATGGTTGGTGAAACCACTAGTTTCAAGAAGGGCAAGGGAACAAAGGGATACTTCATGAAACGGCAATTCAGCTGCTGCTCTAGTGAAGAAACCCAAGGTTGAACCCAAACCCGAGACTGAGTGCTTCTGTAATAAGGGGAACGGCCACTGGAGCAGAATTACCCTAGATACTTGGTAGATGAGAAGGCTGGCAAGGTCGATAGAAGTATATTGGATATACATTGTGTTAATGTGTGCTTTACTAGTACTCCTAGTAGCACCAGGGTATTAGATACCGGTTCAGTTGCTAAGTGTTAGTAACTCGAAATAAAAGCTACGGAATAAACGGAGACTAGCTAAAGGTGAGATGACGATATGTGTTGAAAGTATTTCCAAGGTTGATCAAATATCGTACGCTCCCTCTACCATCGAGATTGGTATTAAAACCTAAATAATTGTTATTTGGTGTTTGCGTTGAGCATAGACATGACTGGATTATGTCTATCGCAATACGGTTATTCATTTAAGGAGAATAATGGTTACTCTGTTTATTTGAATAATACCTTCAATGGTCTTGCACCTAAAATGAATGGTTCATTGAATCTCGATCATAGTGATACACATGTTCATGCCAAAAGATATAAGATAGTAATGATAGTACCACCTACTTGTGGCACTGCCACGTAAGTCATATCGCTATAAAACGCATGAAGAAGCTCCATGTTGATGGATCTTTGGGCTCACTCATTTTTGAAAAGTTTGAGGCATGCGAACCATGTCTATTGGTGTATATGCATGAAGAAACTCCATGCAAATGGAGCATTTGGACTCACTTGATTTTGAATCACTTGAGACATGCAAATCATACCACATGGGCAAGATGACTGAAAGCCTTGTTTTCAGTAAAATGGAACTAGAAAGCAACTTGTTGGAAGTAATACATTTTGATGTGTGCAGTCCAATGAGTGCTGAGGCATGTAGTGGATATCGTTATGTTCTTACTTCACAGATGATTTGAGTAGATGTTGAGTATATTTACTTGATAAATCACGAGTCTGAATTATTGAAAGGTTCAAGTAATTTCAGGGTGAAGTTGAAAGATCGTCGTGACAAGAGGATAAAATATCTATGATATGATCATAGAGATGAATATCTGAATTATGAGTTTGGCACAGAATTAAGACATTGTGGAAATTGTTTCACAACTAATACAGCCTGGAACACCATAGTGTGATGGTGTGTCCGAACATCAAAACTGCACCCTATTGGATATGATGCATACCATGATGTCTCTTATCGAATTACCGCGATAGTTTATGGGTTAGGCATTAGAGACAACCACATTCACTTTAAATAGGGCACCACGTAATTCCGATGAGATGACACCGTATGAACTATGGTTTAGAGAAACCTAAGTTGTCATTTCTTAAAAGTTTGGGGCTGCGACGCTTATGTGAAAAAGTTTCAGGCTGATAAGCTCGAACCCAAAGCGGATAAATGCATCTTCATAGGACACCCAAAACAGTTGGGTATACCTCCTGTCTCAGATCCAAAAGCAATAAGGGATTGTTTCTAGAATCAGGTCCTTTCACGAGGAAAAGTTTCTCTCGAAAGAATTGAGTGGGAGGATGGTGGAGACTTGATGAGGTTATTGAACCGTCTCTTCAACTAGTGTGTGGCAGAGCATAGGGAGTTGTTCCTGTGGCACCTACACCAATTGAAGTGGAAGCTTATGATAGTGATCATGAAACTTCAGATCAAGTCACTACCAAACCTTGTGGGATGACAAGGATGCGTACTACTTCAGAGTGGTACGTAATCCTGTCTTGGAAGTCATGTTGCTAGACAACAATGAACCTACGAGCTATGGAGAAGCGATGGTGGGCCCGGATTCCGATAAATGGCTCAAGGCCATAAAATCCGAGAGAGGATCCATGTATGAAAACAAAGTGTAGACTTTGGCAGAACAGCTCGATGGTCGTAAGGCTGTTGAGTGCAGATGGATTTTAAAAGGAAGACGGACAATGATGGTAAATGTCACCATTAAGAAAGCTCGACTTGTCGTTAAGATGTTTTCCGACAAGTTCAAGGAGTTGACTGCGATGAGACTTTCTCACTCATGGCGATGCTAAGAGTCTGTTGGAATTATATTAGCAATTACTGCATTATTTGTGAAATCTTGCAGATAGGATGTCAAAAAAAACATTGTTTCCTCGACGATTTTGAGGAAAGGTTGTATGTGATACAACCGGAAGGTTTTGTCAATCCTGAAAGATGCTAACAAGTATGCAAAGCTCCAGCAATCCTTCTAAGGACTGGAGTAAGCATCTCGGAGTTGGAATGTATGCTTTGATGAGATGATCAAAGATTTTGGGTGTATACAAAGTTTATGAGAAACTTGTATTTCCAAAGAAGTGAGTGGGAGCACTATAGAATTTCTGATGAGTATATGTTGTTGACACATTGTTGATCAGAAATGATGTAGAATTTCTGGAAAGCATATAGGGTTATTTGGAAAGTGTTTTTCAATGGAAAGCCTGGATTAAGCTACTTGAACATTGAGCATCAAGATCTATAAGGATAGATCAAGACGCTTAATGGTACTTTCAAATGAGCACATACCTTGACATGATCTTGAAGGTGTTCAAGATGGACCAGTCAAAGAAGGAGTTCTTGCCTGAGTTGTAAGGTATGAAGTTAAGACTTAAAGCTCGACCACGGCAGAAGAAAGAGGAAGGACGAAGGTCGTCCCCTATGCTTTTGTCATAGGCTCTATACGGTATGCCATGCTGAGTACCGCACCTGATGTGTGCCTTGCCACATATCTGGCAGGAGGGTACAAAGGTAATCTAGGAGTAGATCACCAGATAGCGGTCTAAATTATCCTTAGAGGAATAAGGATATGTTTCTCGGTTATGGAGGTGATAAAGAGTTCGACGTAAAGAGTTACGTCGATGCAAGCTTAACACCTATCCGGATAGCTCTGAGTAGAGATACCGGATACGTATAATGGAGCAACAATTTAGAATAGCTCCAAGTAGAACAGTTATTTGAAATGGCTCCAAATATAGCGTAGTAGCTGCATCTACAAGATGACATAGAGATTTGCGAAGTACATACGGATCTGAAAGATTCAGACCCGTTGACTATAACATCTCTCACAAGCTTAACATGTTCAAACCCAGAACTCATCGAGTGTTAATCACATGGTAATGTGAACTAGATTATTGACTCTAGTAAACTCTTTGGGTGTTAGTCACATGGGGATGTGACCTTGAGTGTTAATCACATATCGATGTGAACTGGATTATTGACTCTAGTGCAAGTGGGAGACTGTTGGAAATATGCCCTAGAGGCAATAATAAATTAGTTATTATTATATTTCCTTGTTCATGATAATCGTTTATTATCCATGCTATAATTGTATTGATAGGAAACTCAGATACATGTGTGAATACATAGACAACACCATGTCCCTAGTAAGCCTCTAGTTGACTAGCTCGTTGATCAATAGATGGTTACGGTTTCCTGACCATGGACATTGGATGTCATTGATAACGGGATCACATCATTAGGAGAATGATGTGATGGACAAGACCCAATCCTAAGCCTAGCACAAGATCATGTAGTTCATATGCTAAAGCTTTTCTAATGTCAAGTATCATTTCCTTAGACCATGAGATTGTGCAACTCCCGGATACCGTAGGAGTGCTTTGGGTGTACCAAACGTCACAACGTAACTGGGTGACTATAAAGGTGCACTACAGGTATCTCCGAAAGTGTCTGTTGGGTTGGCACGAATCGAGACTGGGATTTGTCACTCCGTGTAAACGGAGAGGTATCTCTGGGCCCACTCGGTAGGACATCATCATAATGTGCACAATGTGATCAAGGGATGATGTGTTACGGAACGAGTAAAAGAGACTTGCCGGTAACGAGATTGAACAAGGTATCGGGATACCGACGATCGAATCTCGGGCAAGTATCGTACTGCTAGACAAAGGGAATTGTATACGGGATTGATTAAGTCCTTGACATCGTGGTTCATCCGATGAGATCATCGTGGAACATGTGGGAGCCAACATGGGTATCCAGATCCCGCTGTTGGTTATTGACCGGAGAGTCATCTCGGTCATGTCTGCATGTCTCCCGAACCCTTAGGGTCTACACACTTAAGGTTCGGTGACGCTAGGGTTATAGAGATATTAGTATGCGGTAACCCGAAAGTTGTTCGGAGTCCCGGATGAGATCCCGGACGTCACGAGGAGTTCCGGAATGGTCCGGAGGTAAAGAATTATATATATGAAGTGCTATTTCGGCCATCGAGACAAGTTTCGGGGTCACCGGTATTGTACCGGGACCACCGGAAGGGTCCCGGGGGTCCACCGGGTGGGGCCACCTGCCCCGGGGGCCACATGGGCTGTAGGGGGTGCACCTTGGCCTATATGGGCCAAGGGAACCAGCCCCAAGAGGCCCATGCGCCAAGAATCAAGGGAAAGGAAGAGTCCTAAAGGGGGAAGGCACCTCCGAGGTGCCTTGGGGAGGAGGGACTCCTCCCTGGCCGCACCCTTCCTTGGAGGAAGGGCCAAGGCTGCGCCCCCCTCTCCCTTGGCCCTATATATAGTGGGGGAAAGGGAGGGCAATCTAACCTAAGCCCTGGCGCCTCCCTCTCCCTCCCATGACACATCTCCCTCCTCCCGCAGCGCTTGGCGAAGCCCTGTTGGAATCCCGCTACTTCCACCACCACGCCGTCGTGCTGCTGGATCTCCATCAACCTCTCCTCCCCCCTTGCTGGATCAAGAAGGAGGAGACGTCGCTGCTTCGTACGTGTGTTGAACGCGGAGGTGCCGTCCGTTCGGCGCTAGGATCATTGGTGATTTGGATCACGACGAGTATGACTCCATCAACCCCGTTCTCTTGAACGCTTCCGTGCGCGATCTACAAGGGTATGTAGATCCACTCCTCCCTCGTTGCTAGATGACTCCATAGATTGATCTTGGTGACACGTAGGAAAATTTTGAATTTATGCTACGTTCCCCAACACCTTCTTGGTTGTGGTGATCGCAATCCTCAAGTTTGTGATCCTAGACTGCGACTGGGAAGCAAAGATAGTTGTCACGGTTGTCCATAGCTCGAAGGTGGATTCCTTCCCAACAACCTGTCCAAGAATTTCTGGTGTCATAGAGTTTAGCAAATATGAGAGGACATTTTGATCCTTGGCGATCCATGGCCCATACAGCGGGTTCGGCTCCATGGCCGAAGTCTTGTCCGCCTTGGTGATCTCCACGGTCTTGGGTAGAGCGACATCGAAATTGTCCAAGAGTCCTGCACCTGCGCTCCTCGCAGGGCAGGCAAGAGTTGCACCTTCCAGAGGATGAAATTTCCTCTCGCAAGCTTCTCTGATGGAGGCGTGCCAAGGTTGAGGGTGACTCCTGTTGATGAGGACATGATGACGACGCCGACGTGTTTGAGGTGTGATTTTTGTGGCTAGATGTATATGGAAGAGGATGCTCTGATTACCATGTAACAAATATGGAAGCGTTCCTACTCTCTCGTAAGCAGGCAAGAGTTGCACCTTCCAGAGGATGAAATTTCCTCTCGCAAGCTTCTCTGATGGAGGCGTGCCAAGGTTGAGGGTGACTCCTGTTGATGAGGACATGATGACGACGCCGACGTGTTTGAGGTGTGATTTTTGTGGCTAGATGTATATGGAAGAGGATGCTCTGATTACCATGTAAGAAATATGGAAGCGTTCCTACTCTCTCGTAAGAGAGCCACATTGGGTTTTATTGATCGAGGCAGAAGCCCTGCCGTGGTGTACAAGAAAAGGACTTGATCCAGTCGATTACAGGAAGGAGATTCAACCTACTACGGGAGAGAGAGAGAGAGAGAGAGATAGAATATGGTTGAGATTACATGTGGAGATAAACATAAACTCTAACATCCACAACATATTGTTTTTTGTTGAAGGACACGGCATTTTCTGCTTGACTTTGGTCCGTGCATACGTACATGTCGTGCACTCTTGTATTTTATACGCGATTCTACCGTTGATACTACATGCAGATATACTTCTAGCCATGACTGTTTCCTTTAAGGCAAGTTGCTGACCTGCACGCCATACCCTGGATTTTACCGAAATATTAGCAACGCAAATTAACCAGTCAATCGAAAGATAAAATCAGCAAATTACTTATACGCAGAGACGCGATACAATTTGGACATAGATTTTCGTGTAGCGGTTTCACCTGGGCGGTAGTAAAATTAGCCACAATGGGTAGTAATATAGATTAGTAACATGCCCATGTTACTATATTTATAGTGGGAAGTAACATATGTGTGGTAACATGGAGCACTTCATTTATTAGGCTGTAGACACACCTTGCCTTGATATGTGTGGTGTTACTAATACTAGTAGTAACTAGCTATGTTACCACTTTCACATCTTTCTTCATTTATTGCATGCCACATCATCTATTTAACCTAGATATGCGTGATGTTACTATCTATGTTACTCCCATTGTGGGTAGTCTAAGAAGTTTGGAATTTTCGTGCCCGTGTGGTCCGGACATGGAGCCTTGAATCCTGCGTTTGACCGTGCGTGCGGTCCGGACTGTTTGGGATCGTGTGTAATAAGATACAGATCAGATAAATCGGTCCATGCTTCGACTCTTTAATTCGACCACAGCGGCTGAATTCCTTTCGCCTCAGGTTCAATGGACCCAGGATTTTTGGGTTGGGTTTGCCGCCCCGGTGCGCATGATTCCTGGAAGAAGACGACGATGGAAGAGGCAAGAAACCAATCCAAATTCTTGTCGTCTCCCCCTTAGCGTCGGTATCGCGCGCCGCCCATGGGACTTGGCACGGTCACCTCCCCATGGCGGCACCATGGCCGCACGCCGATCACTGTGGCCCGACTACGATGTATCGGATAAGACATAAGACAACGCACTCAATGTAGCCTTATTTAGCGAACGGATGATGAGGAAATGAGACGATACCTCCACCTCATTTTGCCTCCCTGTCGTGGTCGCCCGCCTACGTGAACTGAACCACATTGTTGCATAGGTGAATCGGAGAGGTGGTTTTAGCTACTCCCTACAAGGTTAGTATAAAGTTGGATTATCTATTTTGGAACAGAGGGAGTAGCTGGGAGGCGTCGGCCTAGCCAACCAAGTTGCCCAACTGGGAATGGTGTTGTTTCAGGGAAGCATACCTTTTTTACCACATATATTATATTAAACAATAATACGGAGTACACTTCCATACATACATGCGGAAACTACCAGAAATAGCGGGATATGAAAAGTGTCCGGAAAACTTTACAGAAAGAAACTCGCACAAAAGACTATTTGTAGCGACCCGACCTCAAACGATCAAGTCTCTGTGCTTTAGTGTCATCCCTGGATCGGTAATGCTGACACACACAGTACTCGAGGATTTATAAAAAAGTGGCAATCACACAGTTATTACATCGAATGTCTCAAGAGAGAACTTATTACAATAAATATGGCTTAGGGCCATCTAATACGATAACAACGGAAGCTTGGAAGAAGAAGTGAGTCCATCAACTCCAACGGCATAGCTGAGTGCATGACAAACGACCTATCGCATCTTACTCCTCGTCTAAAAAGTCTGCAACATGATACGTTGTAGCCCGAAAATGGGTCAGCACATGGAATATGCTGGCAAAAGTAACACAGGAGAGTAATGAACAGATAAATGCTATCACTACATGCATATATGGCTGGTGGAGGCTGTACGGTTAATATGTTTTGCGAAAAGCCAATTTTTCCCTACAACAAAGGTATATATTTTATTTAACTATCATGGTAGTTGAACAATATTGAGAAGATTCCTCCAACTCAATCTCAAATAAAGTAATTATCAACCCCACAAAATTTATTTAGAGTGATGAGATCCATATGATAATCCAAGAACCAAATACTCAAGATGTCCATAACCGGGGACACGGCTAACCATGATTAGTTTATACACTTTGCAGAGGTTTGCGCACTTTTCCCCACAAGACTCGATCTCCTTCGTTGGATTTCTCGCACTACAGGGTGTTTGAGAAACGGATGACCGAGACACAATCTTTCAGAAGCATCTGCTCTCTACTTTGGGCGGACCGGTACACCTACAATCCCCTACATCTGCTAGTCCACCTCTTCAAGAGCTTACACAACTTACTCAACTATGCCAGAGCCCATAATGGCTTGTGGCTGCACACGGAAGTTTCTAGCATGAATAGTCTTGTGATCCCTTTGAGCCTGGGTGGCGGACCGTAGGATGATCACACGGGTACTCCGGGATATCCTAGGACAACACTGGATTCTCTAGGTGCCCACAAGCAATCCACCCAGATGTGTATTAAAGTTGCCACCTTAAGTTGAACCATTAATTAACAACTCACATCTGTCATGGATACACTCAAACCCAAACCACGTCTACAAGCATAACATGGAAATATAAGCATAACGTAGAAGTAACTCCCAAGGGTTTGATAATAAAACAGGTAATAGGTTCTACCTCATCACCTACTTCCCAAACCCACATGTTAATCAGATCCCAACCATGCAATGTTTGAAGGTTGAAACTAATGCATAAAAACTAGGTGATAAAGGGGTATGATCAAAGTGTTACTTGCCTTGCTGACGATCTGCAAATCCTAAAGACTCGTAGTAGCACGCTTCGCACTCCGGGTGTTCTATCGCAAACAAACAATAGCATACATAAGCAATCAAGCAAGGATGCACGGGTGAAACTCAAATAAAAAGATCTAACCAGCAGGTTCAACTGACTAACTCTGGTTTGCAAAAAGAATCAAATCAAACGGAGCAACGAAACTCAAACTGCGAAAGAAACAAGATCCGATTACTAATCTAGACTAAAGTCAAATTTTACAGTACCAAAATCTTGTTCAAGTTGGTTAAATAGAAAGAGGCCTTCGAGACGAAGATCCAGGTGCTTGAATCGCCTGATTCCGACTAACGAGCGAAAAGATAAACTAAAACTAAGATCCGAGTAGAAATCACGATCGAAAATAATCGCGGAAAACCCTGGAAAAAGAAAAAACTGACGAACAGGCTAACGAACGAATGTTTGCTGTCTGTGACTAACGGATGAACGGCGTTCGTTAAAACGAACGTACGGACGAACGTCCGCAAAATAAATAAACCGACGGAAAAACCGATCTAATAGAAAAAAACGAGATCTAGGGTTTTGAAAGAAAACCGAATGGTTTTCTCACGAAAACCGGCGGCGGCTATGTCCGGCGGTGGACGGCGAGGCGGCGGCGGGACGTCGGTGTGGCGGTGGCGCGGATCCGGCGGGTCGGGCACGGGGCGGCAAGGCGGCGTGGCGGCGAGCGGGGTCGGCGGCAGCGCGGCGGGAGGTGGGCAGTCGGCGCGCGGCGTTGGCGGCGGCTGGCGGGCGGGGGGCGCTAGGATTTCGGGGGCTGGGGCGACTTGGGCCTCGAGCCTCGGGGCATGGCTTATAAAGCCCCGGGCTAAGTGTCCTAGCCGGACACGGCCCGGTAAGTCGGTTCGCACTTTTTTTTAAAAAAACCCGACACGCAGAAAAACGAAGAAAAGAAATACTAAACGGACTCCAAAAATCCTGCAATAAATTTTCCCCGTCCTCTAAAAATACGCCGGACAAGGTGAACATTTATTTGGGCCTCTAATGCAATTTTGAAAAACGCATATTTTTCCTAATCCAAAAAAAATAGCGATAAAACCCAAAATAAAAAATAGAAATTGATTTTAATATTTTTCCTCCAACATTTCATTTATTTTGGAGAAGTCATATTATCTCCTCTCATATAATTTTAATATGAAATATTTTCGGGGAGAAAAATAATTAAAACCAAAGTGATCCTTGCTTCAATATTTGAGAAAAGTTCAAATATGAGAACTAGGAAAATCCCTAACTCTCTCCGAGGGTCCTTGAGTTGCTTAGGATTTTGAGGATCCCAAAATGAAATGCAATAAAATATGATATGGATGAATGACCTATGTATAATATTCCAAATTGAAAATTTGGGATGTTACAAACCTACCCCCTTAAGATGAATCTCGCCCTCAAGATTCGGGTTGGCTAGAAAATAGGTGTGGGTGGTCTTTGCGTAGATCATCCTCTCTTTCCCATGGTGGCTTCTTCCTCGGTATGGTGGCTCCACTGTAATTTGCAAAACTTGATAACCTTGTTGCGGGTAACTCGACTGGCAAATTCGAGAACCCTGACTGGTTTCTCCTCATATGTAAAATCACTGTCTAACTGAATTGCTTCCAGGGGTACTGTATCTCTTAGAGGAATATCGTCCATCTCAACATGGCACTTTATCAACTGGGAAACATGAAACACATCATGCACTCCGGACAGTCCTTTAGGTAACTCCAACTTGTAAGCAACCTCTCCCATGCGTTCCAAAACGCGGTACGGTCCTACAAATCTTGGGGCTAACTTTCCCTTAACTCTGAAACGCTTAACTCCTCGCAAAGGTGACGCTCGCAGATATGCTCTGTCTCCGATTTCATAGACTACCTCCTTGCGTTTCGAGTCTGCATAACTCTTCTGTCTGGACTGAGCTACTTTCAGTCTATCTCGGATCAGCTTAACCTTCTCCTCGGACTCCTTAATCAAATCCGATCCAAACAACTGGCAGTCTCCAACTTCATCCCACATCAACGGTGTTCGGCTTCTTCTTCCGTACAGGGCTTCAAACGGCGCCATCTTCAAACTGGCATGGTAGCTTTTGTTGTACGAGAACTCCGCGTAGGGTAAATTATCATCCCAACTAGACCCGTAGTCTAGTGCACAAGCTCTCAACATGTCCTCCAGAATCTGATTAACTCTCTTAGTCTATCCATCTGTCTGTGGGTGAACAGTTGTACTGAACTCCAGCCTGGTTCCCAAAGTCTGGTGCAGTTGGTGCCAAAACTTTGAAGTAAACTGTGTTCCTCTGTCTGATACAATGGTCCTTGGAACTCCATGCAGACATATGATCCTGGTCATATATATCTTGGCCAACTTCGCACTTGTATATGTGGTTTTCACTGGGATAAAGTGAGCTACTTTGGTCAAGCGGTCCACTACTACCCAGATAGAATCATATCCCAATCGGGTCCTGGGTAATCCGGTGATAAAGTCCATGCCGAGCTTATCCCACTTCCATTCGGGTATCGGCATAGGCTGCAGTAATCCTGCTGGCTTCTGATGTTCTGCCTTCACTCTCTGACATACATCACATACGGCTACATACTCGACAATATCCTTCCTCATTCCAGTCCACCAGAAACGCTCATTCAAATCCAAATACATCTTGGTGTTTCCGGGGTGTATCGAGTATGGTGAATCGTGAGCTTCATGTAACATCAACTTCCTGATCTCGGCCTTATTGGGCACAAATACACGATCCTCAAACCACAAGGTGTCGTGCTCATCCTCACGAAACCTTTGGCTTTGCCTTCACTCATCTTCTCCTTTATCTCGACAATTTCTTTGTCATCCTTCTAGGCTTCTCGAATCTTTCCCAACAAGGTTGACTGAACTTCCATGGTTTTAACAAAACCTCTAGGAACAATCGCTAAACGTAGCTCCCTGAAATATTCTGCTAACTCCCTTGGCAAACCTCATGTTACTAAGGTATTGGCATAACTCTTTCGGCTCAAAGCGTCTGCTACGACATTGGCCTTTCTCGGATGATAGTGCAACCTCATATCATAATCCTTTATAAGCTCCAACCATCTCCTTTGCCTGAGGTTCAACTCCTTCTGTGTGAAAATGTACTTCAAACTCTTATGATCCGTGTACACATCAAAATTGTTCCCAATAAGAAAATCTCTCCAGGTCTTGAGTGCATGCACTACGGCTGCCAACTCCAAGTCATGTGTGGCATAATTCAACTCATGCGGTCGAAATTGTCGTGAGGAATATGAAACAACTCTTCCGTCTTTCATAAGTACTCCTCCAAGTCCTAAGCGAGAGGCGTCACAATACACCTGGAAATCCTTGCGTATATCTGGCAGAATCAGCACTGGGGCTGTAGTCAAACGTTTCTTCAACTTCTGGAAACTTGCTTCACATTCCTCAGTCCAATGGAACTTGGTGTCCTTCTTCAACAAGGTCATCATAGGCTTCGCAATCTTAGAGAAATTTTCAATGAATCTCCGATAGTATCCCGCGAGTCCAAGAAAACTGGGGATCTCTCCAACTGAGGTGGGTGCCAACCACTCAGTGATCGACTGAACTTTGATGGGGTCTACTGCTATACCTTCTCCTGATATAACATGTCCAAGAAATCCAACTTCCTTCAACCAAAACTCACATTTTCTGAATTCGGCATACAACTGATGTTCCCCGAGTTTCTCGAGAACTAGACGCAAATGCTCCTTATGTTCCTCTTCATCCTTGAGTATACTAAAATATCATCAATGAACACCACGACAAACTTATCCAAGAACTCCATGAACACCTTATTCATCATACTCATGAAATAGGCAGGGTAGTTAGTCAATCCAAATGACATAACCGTATACTCATAAAGCCCATACCTTGTGGTAAAAGCTGTCCTAGGTATATCCTTTTCTTGAATCTTCAGCTAGTGGTAACCTGATCGCGGGTCGAGCTTCGAAAAAACTTTAGCTCCTTGCAGCTGGTCAAACAGATCATTGATCATCGGCAGTGGGTACTTGTTCTTGATTGTCAGTTCATTCAATGCCCGATAATCAACAACCATTCTCAAAGACTTATCCTTCTTCTCAACCAATAGCACTGGGGCTCCCCATGGTGATGAACTCCGTCGGGTGTAACATTTCTCCAATAACTCCTTAATTTGTTTCTTGATCTCCTCCAGATCATTCGCGGGCATCCGGTATGGTCCCTTTGATATAGGCCCGGTGCCTGGCAACAACTCTATCAAAAACTCGATGTCTCGATCTGGCGGCATGCCTGGTAACTCCTATGGAAATACATCTGGGTAATCCTTCACAACAGGCACTTCCTCCTGAACAACTCCCGTGAGAGAATGTACTTGTGTTCTCCTTGGCGCATGCCTATATACTGTTGGGGAACATAGTAATTTCAAAAGAATTCCTACGCACACGCAAGATCATTGTGATGCATAGCAACGAGAGGGGAGAGTGTGATCTACGTACCCATGTAGACCGACAGCGGAAGGATTGTGACAACGCGGTTGATGTAGTCGTACGTCTTCATGATCCGACCGATCAAGCACCGAAACTACGGCACCTCCGAGTTCTAGCACACGTTCAGCTCGATGACGATCCCCGGACTTCGATCCAGCAAAGTGTCGGGGAAGGGTTCCGTCAGCACGACGGTGTGGTGACGATCTTGATGTTCTACTGTCGCCGGGCTTCGCCTAAGCACCGCTACAATATTATCGAGGACTATGGTGGAAGGGGGCACCGCACACGGCTAAGAATATGATCACGTGGATCAACTTGTGTCCATGGGGTGCCTCTTGCCTCCGTATATAATGGATCCAAGGGGGGGTGCGGCCGGCCCTAGTAGGAGGCGCGCAGGAGGAGTCCTACGCCTACCGGGAGTAGGACTCCCCTCCCTTTCCTTGTCCAATTAGGAGAGGGGGAAGGAAGGGAGAGAAGAGAGGGGGCGCTGCCCCTCCCTCCTTGTCCAATTCGGACTAGGGGGAGAGGGGGCGCGCGGCCTGCCCTGGCAGCCCCTCCTCTTCTCCACTTTAGGCCCATGAGGCCCATTAACCCCCCGGGGGGTTTCGGTAACGCCCCGGTGCTCCAGTTTTATCCGAAACTTCCCCGGAACACTTCCGGTGTCCGAATATAGCCGTCCAATATATCAATCTTTATGTCTCGACCATTTCGAGACTCCTCGTCATGTCCGTGATCACATCCGGGACTCCGAACTAACTTCGGTACATCAAAACTCATAAACTCATAATATAACTGTCATCGAAACTTTAAGCGTGCGGACCCTACAGGTTCGAGAATAATGTAGACATGACCGAGACACGTCTCCGGTCAATAACCAATAGCGGAACCTGGATGCTCATATTGGCTCCTACATATTCTACGAAGATCTTTATCAGTCAGACCGCATAACAACATACGTTGTTCCCTTTGTCATCGGTATGTTACTTGCCCGAGATTCGATCGTCGGTATCTCAATACCTAGTTCAATCTCGTTACCGGCAAGTCTCTTTACTCGTTCCGTAATACATCATCTCGCAACTAACTCATTAGTTGCAATGCTTGCAAGGCTTATGTGATGTGCATTACCGAGAGGGCCCAGAGATACCTCTCCGACAATCGAAGTGACAAATCCTAATCTCGAAATACGCCAACCCAACATGTACCTTTGGAGACACCTATAGAGCTCCTTTATAATCACCCAGTTACGTTGTGACGTTTGGTAGCACACAAAGTGTTCCTCCGGCAAACGGGAGTTGCATAATCTCATAGTCATAGGAACATGTATAAGTCATGAAGAAAGCAATAGCAACATACTAAACGATCGGGTGCTAAGCTAATGGAATGGGTCATGTCAATCACATCATTCTCCTAATGATGTGATCCCGTTAATTAAATAACAACTCTTTTGTTTATGGTTAGGAAACATAACCATCTTCGATTAACGAGCTAGTCAAGTAGAGGCATACTAGTGACACTCTGTTTGTCTATGTATTCACACATGTATTATGTTTCCGGTTAATACAATTCTAGCATGAATAATAAACATTTATCATGATATAAGGAAATAAATAATGACTTTATTATTGCCTCTAGGGCATATTTCCTTCAGTCTCCCACTTGCACTAGAGTCAATAATCTAGTTCACATCGCCATGTGATTCAACACTAAGAGTTCACATCACCATGTGATTAACACCCATAGTTCACATCGTCATGTGACCTATACCCAAAGGGTTTACTAGAGTCAATAATCTAGTTCACATCATTTATGTGATTAACACCCAAAGAGTACTAAGGTGTTATCATGTTTTGCTTGTGAGATAATTTTAGTCAACGGGTCTGTCACATACAGATTCATAAGTATTTTGCGAATTCTATGTCTACAATGCTCTGCACGGAGCTACTTTAGCTAATTGCTCCCACTTTCAATATGTATCTAGATCGAGACTTAGAGTCATCCAGATCTGTGTCAAAACTTGCATCGACGTAACTTTTTACGACGAACCTTTTGTCACCTCCATAATCGAGAAATATTTCCTTATTCCACTAAGGATAATTTTGACCAATGTCCATTGATCTACTCTTAGATCACTATTGTACTCCCTTGCTTAACACAGTGTAGGGTATACAATAGATCTGGTACACATCATGGCATACTTTATAGAACCTATGGCTGAGGCATAGGTAATGACTTTCATTCTCTTTCTATCTTCTGCCGTGGTCGGGCTTTGAATCTTACTCAATTTCATACCTTGTAACACAGCCAAGAACTCTTTCTTTGACTGTTCCATTTTTGAACTACTTCAAAATATTGTCAAGGTATGTACTCATTGAAAAAAACTTATCAAGCGTCTTGGTCTATCTCTATAGATTTTGATGCTTAATATGTAAGCAGCTTCACCAAGGTCTTTCTTTGAAAAACTTCTTTAAAAACACTCCTTTATGCTTTGCAGAATAATTCTGCATTATTTCCGATCAACAATATGTCATTCACATATACTTATCAAAAATGCTGTAGTGCTCCCACTCACTTTCTTGTAAATACAGGCTTCACCGCAAGTCTGTATAAAACTATATGCTTTGATCATACTATCAAAGCGTTTATTCCAACTCCGAGAGGCTTGCACCAGTCCATAAATGGATCGCTGGAGCTTGCACACTTTGTTAGCTCCTTTTGGATCGAAAAAACCTTCCGGCTGCATCATATATAACTCTTCTTCCAGAAATCCATTCAGGAATGCAGTTTTGACATCCATTTGCTGGATTTCATAAAATGCGGCATTTCCTAACATGATTCAGACAGACTTAAGCATAGATACGAGTGAGAAACTCTCATCATAGTCAACACCTTGAACTTGTCGAAAACCTTTTTGCGACAATTCTAGCTTTGTAGATAGTAACACTACTATCAGCGTTCGTCTTCCTCTTGAAGATCCATTTATTTTCTATGGATTGCCGATCATCGGGCAAATCCATCAAAGTCCATACTTTGTTCTCATACATGGATCATATCTCAGATTTCATGGCCTCAAACCATTTCACGGAATCTGGGCTCATCATCGCTTCCTCATAGTTTGCAAGTTCGTCATGGTCTAGTAACATGACTTCCAGAACAGGATCATCGTACCACTCGGGTGCGGATCTCACTCTGATTTACCTACGAGATTCGGTAGTAACTTGATCTGAAGTTACATGATCATCATCATTAGCTTCCTCACTAATTGGTGTAGTAGTCACAAGAACAGATTTCTGTGATGAACTACTTTCCAATAAGGGAGAAGGTACAATTACCTTATCAAGTTTTCTACTTTCCTCCCACTCACTTCTTTCGAGAGAAACTCCTTCTCTAGAAAGGATCCATTCTTAGCAACGAATGTCTTGCCTTCGGATCTGTGATAGAAGGTGTACCCAAGAGTCTCCTTTGGGTATCCTATGAAGACATATTTCTCCGATTTGGGTTTGAGCTTATTAGGATGAAACTTTTTCACATAAGCATCACAACCCAAAACTTTAAGAAACGACAACTTTGGTTTCTTGCCAAACCATAATTCAGATTGTGTCGTCTCAACGGATTTAGATGGTGCCCTTTTTAACGTGAATGCAGCTGTCTCTAATGCATAACCCCAAAACGATAGTGGTAGATCGGTAAGAGACATCATAGATTGCACTATATCCAATAAAGTACGGTTATGATGATCGGACACACCAGCTGTGGTGTTCCAGATTGCATGAGTTTGTGAAACTATTCCACAATGTTTCAATTGAAGGTCAAACTCGTAACTCAAATATTTTACTTCTGCGATCATATCGTAGAAACTTTTTATTTTTGTTACGATGATTCTCCACTTCACTCTGAAATTCTTTGAACTTTTCAAATGTTTCAGACTTGTGTTTCATCAAGTAGATATACCCATATCTGCTCAAATCATCTGTGAAGGTCAGAAAATAACGATACCTGCCGCGAGCCTCAACACTCATCGGATCACATACATCAGTATGTATTATTTCCAATAAGTCAGTTGCTCGCTCCATTGTTCCGGAGAACGTAGTCTTAGTCATCTTGCCCATAAGGTATGGTTCGCAAGCATCAAGTGATTCCAAAATCCCGTCAGCATGGAGTTTCTTCATGCGCTTTACACCAATATGACCTAAACGGCAGTGCCACAAATAAGTTGCACTATCATTATTAACTTTGCACCTTTTGTCTTCAATATTATGAATATGTGTATCACTACGATCGAGATCCAATGAACCATTTTCATTGGGTGTGTAACCATATAAGGTTTTATTCATGTAAACAGAATAACAATTATTCTCTAACTTAAATGAATAACCGTATTGCAATAAACATGATCAAATCATATTCATGCTCAACGCAAACACCAAATAACACTTATTTAGGTTCAACACTAATCCCGAAAGTATAGGGAGTGTGCGATGATGATCATATCAATCTTGGAACTACTTCCAACACACATCATCACTTCACCCTTAACTAGTTTCTGTTCATTCTGCAACTCCCGTTCGAGTTACTACTCTTAGCAACTGAACCAGTATCAAATACCGAGGGGTTGCTACGAACACTAGTAAAATACACATCAATAATCTGTATATCAAATATACCTTTGTTCACTTTACCGTCCTTCTTATCCGCCAAATACTTGGGGCAGTTCCGCTTCCAGTGACCAGTCCCTTTGCAGTAGAAGCACTTAGTCTCAGGCTTAGGACCAGACTTGGGCTTCTTCACTTGAGCAGCAACTTGCTTGCTGTTCTTCTTGAAGATCCCCTTCTTCCCTTTGCCCTTTTATTGAAACTAGTGGTCTTGTCTACCATCAACACTTGACTCTCTTTCTTGATTTCTACCTTCATCGATTTCATCATCATGAAAAGCTCGGGAGTCGTTTTCGTCATCCCTTGCATACTATAGTTCATCACGAAGTTCTACTAACTTGGTGATGGTGACTAGAGAATTCTGTCAATCACTATCTTATCTGGAAGATTAACTCCCACTTGATTCAAGTGATCGTAGTACTCAGACAATCTGAGCACATGCTCACTAGTTGAGCGATTCTCCTCCATCTTTTAACTATAGAACTTGTTGGAGACTTCATATCTCTCAACTAGGGTATTTGCTTGAAATATTAACTTCAAATCCTGGAACATCTCATATGCTCCATGACGTTCAAAACGTCTTTGAAGTCCCGATTCTAAGCCATTAAGCATGGTGCACTAAACTATCAAGTAGTCATCATATTGAGCTAGCCAAACGTTCATAACATCTGTATCTGCTCCTGCAATAGGTCTGTCACCTAGCGGTGCATCAAGGACATAATTCTTCTGTGCAGCAATGAGGATAAACCTCAGATCACAGATCCAATCCGCATCATTGCTACTAACATCTTTCAACACAATTTTCTCTAGGAACATATCAAAATAAACACAGGGAAGCAACAACGCGAGCTATTGATCTACAACATAATTTGCAAAATACTACCAGGACTAAGTTCATGATAAATTTAAGTTCAATTTAATCATATTACTTAAGAACTCCCACTTAGATAGACATCCCTCTAATCCTCTAAGTGATTACGTGATCCAAATCAACTAAACCATGTCCGATCATCACGTGAGATGGAGTAGTTTCATTGTTGAACATCACTATGTTGATCATATCTACTATATGATTCACGCTCGACCTTTCGGTCTCCGTGTTCCGAGGCCATGTCTGTATATGCTTGGCTCGTCAAGTATAACCTGAGTATTCCGCGTGTGCAAATGTTTTGCACCTGTTGTATTTGAACGTAGAGCCTATCACACCCGATCATCACGTGTTGTCTCAGCACGAAGAACTTTCGCAACGGTGCATACTCAGGGAGAACACTTCTTGATAATTAGTGAGAGATCATCTTATAATGCTACCGTCAATCTAAGCAAGATAAGATGCATAAAAGATAAACATCACATGCAATCAATATAAGTGATATGATATGGACATCATCATCTTGTGTTTGTGATCTCCATCTTCGAAGCACCGTCATGATCACCATCGTCATCGGTGCGACACCTTGATCTCCATCGTAGCATCGTTGTCGTCTCGCCAATCTTATGCTTCCACGACTATCGCTACCGCTTAGTGATAAAGTAAAGCATTATAGCGCGATTGCATTGCATACAATAAAGCGACAACCATATGGCTCCTGCCAGTTGCCGATAACTCGGTTACAAAACATGATCATCTCATACAATAAAATTTAGCATCATGTCTTGACCATATCACATCACAACATGCCCTGCAAAAACAAGTTAGACGTCCTCTACTTTGTTGTTGCAAGTTTTACGTGGCTGCTACGGGCTTAAGCAAGAACCAATCTTACCTACGCATCAAAACCACAACGATAGTTTGTCAAGTTGGTGCTGTTTTAACCTTCGCAAGGACCGGGCGTAGCCACACTCGGTTCAACTAAAGTTGGAGAAACTGTCACCCGCTAGCCACCTTTGTGCAAAGCACGTCGGGAGAACCGGTCTCGCGTAAGCGTACGCGTAATGTCGGTCCGGGCCGCTTCGTCCAACAATACCGCCGAACCAAAGCATGACATGCAGGTAAGCAGTATGACTTATATCGCCCACAACTCACTTGTATTCTACTCGTGCATATATCATCAACACATAAAACCTAGGCTCGGATGCCACTGTTGGGGAACGTAGTAATTTCAAAAAAATTCCTACGCACACGCAAGATCATGGTGATGCATAGCAACGAGAGGGGAGAGTGTGATCTACGTACCCTTGTAGACCGACAGCGGAAGCGTTGTGACAATGCGGTTGATGTAGTCGTACGTCTTCACGATCCGACCGATCAAGCACCGAAACTACGGCACCTCTGAGTTCTAGCACACGTTCAACTCGATGACGATCCCCGGACTCCGGTCCAGCAAAGTGTCGGGGAAGAGTTCCGTCAGCACGATGGCGTGGTGACGATCTTGATGTTCTACTATCGCAGGGCTTCGCCTAAGCACTGCTACAATATTATCAAGGACTGTGGTGGAAGGGGGCACCGCACACAGCTAAGAATATGATCACGTGGATCAACTTGTGTCTATGGGGTGCCTCTTGCCTCCGTATATAAAGGATCCAAGGGGGGGTGCGGCCGGCCCTAGTAGGAGGCGCGCAGGAGGAATCCTACTCCTACCGGGAGTAGGACTCCCCTCCCTTTCCTTGTCCAATTAGGAGAGGGGGAAGGAAGGGAGAGAGGAGAGAGGGGCGCCGCCCCTCCCTCCTAGTCCAATTCGGACAAGGGGGAGAGGGGGCGCGTGGCCTGCCCTGGCAGCCCCTCCTCTTCTACACTTTAGGCCCATGAGGCCCATTAACCCCCCGGGGGGTTCCGGTAACCCCCCGGTGCTCCGGTTTTATCCGAAACTTCCCCGGAACACTTCTGGTGTCCGAATATAGCCGTCCAATATATCAATCTTTATGTCTCGACCATTTCGAGACTCCTCGTCATGTCCGTGATCACATCCAAGACTCCGAACTAACTTCGGTACATCAAAACTCATAAACTCATAATATAACTGTCATCGAAACCTTAAGCGTGCGGACCCTACGGGTTCGAGAATAATGTAGACATGACCGAGACACATCTCTGGTCAATAACCAATAGCGGAACCTGGATGCTCATATTGGCTCCTACATATTCTACGAAGATCTTTATCGGTCAGACCGCATAACAACATACGTTGTTCCCTTTGTCATCGGTATGTTACTTGCCCGAGATTCGGTCGTCGGTATCTCAATACCTAGTTCAATCTCGTTACCGGCAAGTCTGTTTACTCGTTCTGTAATACATCATCTCGCAACTAACTCATTAGTTGCAATGCTTGCAAGGCTTATGTGATGTGCATTACCGAGAGGGCCTAGAGATACCTCTCCGACAATCGGAGTGACAAATCCTAATCTCGAAATACGCCAACCCAACATGTACCTTTGGAGACACCTGTAGAGCTCCTTTATAATCACCCAGTTACGTTGTGACGTTTGGTAGCACACAAAGTGTTCCTCCGGCAAACGGGAGTTGCATAATCTCATAGTCATAGGAACATGTATAAGTCATGAAGAAAGCAATAGCAACATACTAAACGATCGGGTGCTAAGCTAATGGAATGGGTCATGTCAATCACATCATTCTCCTAATGATGTGATCCCGTTAATCAAATAACAACTCTTTTGTTTATGGTTAGGAAACATAACCATCTTCGATTAACGAGCTAGTCAAGTAGAGGCATACTAGTGACACTCTGTTTGTCTATGTATTCACACATGTATTATGTTTCCGGTTAATACAATTCTAGCATGAATAATAAACATTTATCATGATATAAGGAAATAAATAATAACTTTATTATTGCCTCTAGGGCATATTTCCTTCAGATACATACTTGATCCTTTTTCCCTCCGGGGTAGTAAGCAGAATTGACTTACTGGCGCAATCGATGTTTCCTCCATACATCGACAGCCAATACATTCCTAGTATCACATCCAATCCTTGCGCCTCCAGAATTATCAAGTCAGAGGGGAAAACATGACTACCTATGGTTAATGGTATCTGAAAACATCCACTGCTTGCCATATACTCGGCTCCGGGTGAGGTTACTAGCATAGGTGTCTTAAGAACTTTAGTGGTCAACTTATACTTAGCCACAAATCCCCTTGATATGTATGAATGCGATGCACCAGTATCAAAAAGAACGATTGCAGTAAACGACTTAACTAAAAACTTACCGATAACTGCATCTGGTTGCTCTTCAACCTCCTCCACGTTCACGTGGTTCACTTGTCCTTTGTTAAATGGATTGAGCTTCTTCCCAGAGCTTCCATTACCATTTCCGTTCTTCGCTTCAGGGCACTCAGTGGCATAGTGTCCAGTCTTCCTGCACTTGAAACAAGTAATGTGGCTTAGGTCCCTCTTGGCGGGTGTGGCTGGGTTGGAACGGTTCTGATTGCTGCTTGCTCCATTCCCATTCCCATTTTTTGGGCCATAATGATTATGGGAACTTCCTCCATTGTGAGTGTGGCCTCCATGGTTACGGGTAAGCCCTCCCAAGTTCGGGGTAAAACGAGGCTTCTGCTGAGCTCCTGAATTGTACTTCCCTTTTCCATATTTCCTCTTGCGGCTCTCTATCTGCTACTGCTTCCCTTTGATTATGAGAGCTTTATCTACCAACTCCTGGTAGTTGTTACATGTTGCCACCATTAACTGCATACTCATCTCATCATTCAACCCTTCCATAAACTTCTCCTGCTTCGCGGCATCTGTGGCCACATCATCTGGAGCATAGCGGGATAACATACTAAACTCCTCCATGAACTGGCATACAGTACGGTTCCCTTGGCGTAAGTTGCGAAACTCACGCTTCTTCATGCTCATAGCTCCAGTGGATACATGGGCTGTGCGGAATGCTTGCTGAAACTGCTCCCAGGTGACATTGGCTATAGGAAAAGTGGTTGTGTAATTCTCCCACCATGCGGCTACGGGTCCATCCAATTGGTGTGCGGCAAAACGCACCTTCTTAGCATCTGTGCAACCTGCGGTGGTCAAGTCCCTTCCAATCCTGCATAGCCAATCATCAGCAACTATTGGCTCAGTGCTACTGGAAAACACCGGCGGCTGCAGCCTCAGAAAACGGGCTAAGTTGTCAACTGGGGTGGTGGCGGTGGGTTGTTGTTGTTGTTGTTGTTGTTGCCTTGGTTCTGAACTAACAACTGCATCAAGGCATTATGCTGCTGGATCAACTGAGTGAGCTCTGATGGGAAAGCAAAACCGGAGTCACGTCTCGGAGGCATCTGATGGGTTTAGAGGGAAGAGATTAGAATAGAATGAGGTCTAATGAGAAAACACTACCCATATGCACATGAGACAAACACAATCATATCATATCACTCAATCAATCAAGCAAGGGCATACAATCGGTCTAACTATCATTACAGTGCTCGGACTACTAATATTTACATGGGGGCTGTACTACTAATAGTATGGTGGTCTACTAGAAATTTTGATCGATGGAAGACTCCATGATATCCGCTCCAGCTTCGTCTTCATAGTCATCATCACTACTATCCAGGTCAGAGTCGGTGTCGTCGATGATGATGTAATCTTCAGAACGAATCTCCTTGGGTTCGTCGTCTTCTCCTCCTGGCACGGGGTCTCCCATAAAAACTCCTAGCTTCCTGGTCATGTCGTCATTCCTCTCCACAAGTATCATCATTTCCTCCTCATATCCATTGCGTGTAGACTTAAGCTCCTCTTCTAGCTCCGTGATCCTGATCATCGCCTTCTTCAAATCTATCATGCTTGCGCACATCTGGTTCTCCTAGCGACGAATGTGATGGTTTAATTCCTAGATGTATGTTGCAATGGACCTGTCCTTCCTGGTGTTGATCATCTCCCACTGCTCATCTCGGCGCCCACATATCTGGTAGATAGTGTCCTTAAGCTCCTTGTGGTAAACTTCGCCGATGCGTCCCATAGAAATGTGGGCTACCATACTCTTGCCTAGACTCCAAGTTGGTGCATCAAAGGAAAACTATATGGGTTTAGTGACGGGCGAGAACGTCCTTCCTAGAACTTGAACTCGAATCATCCAGCGCTCCTCTTCTGGTAAAGTGGCGGTATAGGTCCCGGTGTCGTCCTTCAAGTGTCGTCCAAAAGGTGTGTCTTCATCCGGTTGTGCAAACTTGTTCCTCGAGTCCGCCATCCTAAAGAGTAGAAAATGGAGAGGACTCAGAAATAAGTAGAGGAGAGTGGCCTATGGTTTTTCTTAGTGGTCGTGTCCTACATTCAGCGTGTGCTCTGATACCATCTTGTAGCGACCCGACCTCAAACGGTCAAGTCTCTGTGCTTCAGTGTCATCCCTGGATCGGTAATGCTGACACACACAGTACTCGAAGGATTTATAACAGAGTGGCAATCACACACTTATTATATCGAATGTCTCAAGAAAGAACTTATTACAATAAATATGGCTTAAGGCCATCTAATACGATAACAGCGGAAGGCTTGGAAGATGAAGCGAGTCCATCAACCCCAACGGCATAGCTGAGTGCATGAAAAATGACCTATCGCATCTTACTCCTCGTCTGAAAAGTCTGCAACATGATATGTTGCAGCCCAAAAATGGGTCAGCACATGGAATATGCTGGCAATGTAACATAGGAGAGTAATGAACAGATAAATGCTATCACTCCATGCATATATGGCTGGTGGAGGCTGTACGGTTAATATGTTTTGCGAAAAGCAAATGTTTCCCTACAACAAAGGAATATATTTTATTTAACTATCATGGTAGTTGAACAATATTGAGAAGATTCCTCCAACTCAATCCCAAATAAAGTAATTATCAACCCAACAAAATTTATTTAGAGTGATGAGATCCATATGATAATCCAAGAACCAGATACTCAAGATGTCCATAACCGAGGACACGGCTAACCATGATTAGTTTATACACTCTGCAGAGGTTTGCGCACTTTTCCCCACAAGACTCGATCTCCTCCGTTGGATTTCTCGCACTACAGGGTGTTTGAGAAACGGATGACCGAGACACAATCTTTCAGAAGCATTTGCTCTCTACTCCGGGCAGACCGGTACACCTACAATCCCCTACATCTGCTAGTCCACCTCTTCAAGAGCTTACGCAACTTACTCAACTATGCCGGAGCCCATAATGGCTTTTGGCTGCACGCGGAAGTTTCTAGCATAAATAGTCTTATGATCCCTTTGAGTCAGGGTGGCGGACTGTAGGATGATCACACGGGTACTCCGGGATATCCTAGGACAACACTGGATTCTCCAGTTGCCCACAAGCAATCCACCCAGATGTGTATTAAAGTTGCCACCTTAAGTTGAACCATTAATTAACAACTCACATCTGTCATGGATACACTCAAACCTAAACCACGTCTGGACTAAAGTCAAACTGGTAACGTAGAAGTAACTCCCAAGGGTTTGATAACAAAACAGGTAATAGGTTCTACCTCATCATCTACTTCCCAGACCCACATGTTAATCAGATCCTAACCATGCAATGTTTGAAGGTTGAAACTAATGCATAAAAACTGGGTGATATAGGGGTATGATCAAAGTGTTACTTGCCTTGCTGGCGATCTGCAAATCCTAAAGACTCGTAGTAGCACGCTTCGCACTCCGGGTGTTCTATCGCAAACAAACAATAGCATACATAAGCAATCAAGCAAGGATGCACGGGTAAAACTCAAATAAGAAGATCTAACCAGAAGGTTCAACTGAAGAACTCCGGTTTGCAAAAAGAATCAAATCAAACGGAGCAACGAAACTCAAACTACGAAAGAAACAAGATCCGATTACTAATCTAGACTAAAGTCAAATTTTATACTACCAAAATCTTATTCAAGTTGGTTAAACGGAAAGAGGGCTTTGAGACGAAGATTCAGGCGCTTGAATCGCCTGATTCTGACTAACGAGCGAAAAGATAAACTAAAACTAAGATCCGGGCAGAAATCGCGATCGAAAATAATCACGAAAAACCCTGGAAAAGGAAAAACTAACGAACGGGCTAACGAACGAACGTTCGCTGTCTGTGACTAACGGATGAACAGCCTTCGTTAAAACGAACATACGGACGAACGTCTGCAAAATAAATAAACCGACGAAAAAACCGATCTAATAGAAAAAAACGAGATCTAGGGTTTCGAAAGAAAATCGAACGGTTTTCTCGCGAAAACCAGCGGCGGCGGACGGCGAGGTGGCGGTGGGACGTCGGTGCGCCGGCAGCGCGGCTCCGGCGGGTCGGGCGCGGGGCGGCAAGGCGGCAAGGTAGGCGACGATGGTGGCGAGCGGGGTCGGCGGCGGTGCGGTGGGAGGCGAGCGGTCGACGCGCGGCGCGGGCGGCGACGGTGGGCGGGCGGCGCTAGGGTTTTGGGGGCTGGGGCGACTTGGGCCTCGGGCCTCGGGGGCGCGGCTTAAAGCCCTGGGCTAGGTGTCCTAGCCGGACACGACCCAGTAAGTCGGTTCGCACTTTTTAAAAAAAAATTCCGACGCGCAGAAAAACAAAGAAAAGAAATACTGAACGGACTTCAAAAATCTTGAAATAAAATTTCCCAGTCCTCTAAAAATACGCCGGATAAGGTGAACATTTATTTGGGCCTCTAATACAATTTTGAAAAAAAGCATATTTTTCCTAATCCAAACAAAATAGCGATAAAACCCCAAATAAAAAAATACAAATTGATTTAATATTTTTCCTCCAACATTTTATTTAGTTTGAAGAAGTCATATTATCTCATCTCATACAATTTTAATATGAAATATTTTCGGGGAGAAAAATAATTAAAACCAAAGTGATCCTTGTTTCGATATTTGAGAAAAGTTCAAATATGAGAACTAGGAAAATCCCCAAGTCTCTTCGAGGATTCTTGAGTTGCTTAGGATTTCGAGGATCGCAAAACGAAATGCAATAAAATATGATATGCATGAATGACCTATGTATAACATTCCAAATTGAAAATTTGGGATGTTACACTATTACAATTAAGCCCATTGGAGTTCCTGCAAACAACCAAATCTGAAACCACCATCGATCGCCAGCATCGCCTAGGCGCACACTAAGTGAAGAGGTAGAGAACCAACAAACCAAAATCCAGGCTAGCGCCATAGCCTTGTAGGAGTTGTGAGCCGAAGACAAGACCTGCAACACAGGTACTTGACGATGTGGTGTGTCAGCTGAGGATGTTCCCCACGCCAATCTGGATCCAGATACGCATCACGCCGTTGTTGCTGGGGAAAAACGCCAATCCGCCGCTGTCGGGCCACCAACCTTGTACCCACACCAATCTATCCCACTTGCCGGCGCCGCCAGAAGAGACAACAACCGCCAGACAGATGAAATATAGGGCCTACCGATCCGAATGAACAGCAAGCAAACGAGGCAATCGGCACAGCGGCACTGATAACCCACAAGTATAGGGGATCAATTGTAGCCTCTTTCGATAAGTAAGAGTGTCGAACCCAACGAGGAGCTAAAGGTAGAACAAATATTCCCTCAAGTTCTATCGACCACCGATACAACTCTACGCACACTTGATGTTCGCTTTACCGGAAACAAGTATGAAACTAGAAGTACTTTGTAGGTGTTGTTGGATAGGTATGCAAGATAATAAAGAGAAAGTAAATATAAAGGAGGGGCTGCTTAGATGAAGACACAACTAAATTAGTTTTAGTAAAGAGCTTTTGTCAATAAGAAGGTTATTTGTCCCTAGGCAATCGATAACTAGACTGGTAATCATTATTGCAATTTTATTTGAGGGAGAGGCATAAGCTAACGTACTTTCTCTACTTGGATCATATGCACTTATGATTGGAACTCTAGCAAGCATCCGCAACTACTAAAGATTCATTAAGGTAAAACCCAACCATAGCATTAAAGCATCAAGTCCCCTTTATCCCATATGCAAACAACCTACTTACTCGGGTATGTGCTTCTGTCACTCACGCCACCCACCATAAGAAAATCATAAACATATTACAAACCCTACAGCGGGAATCCCTCACGCTTGCGCGACACGAAGAGCACCATAGGACAGCACCAATAATAAAACATACAACTCAAACCAATCACGATCATCAAATAGCCATTAGGACAAAACAGATCTACTCAAACATCATAGGATAGCCATACATCATTGGGAAATAATATATAGCGGTGAGCACCATGTTTAAGTAGAGATTATAGCGGGTAAGAGAGAGGTTACACCGCTGCATAGAGGGGGGAAGAGTTGGTGATGATGGCGGTGAAGTTGTTGGTGAAGATCGCGGTGATGATGATGGCCCCCGGTGGCACTCTGGTGCCACCGGAAGCGAGGGGGAGAGAGCCCCCCTCCTTATTCTTCTTCCTTGACCCCCTCCCTAGATGGGAGAAGGGTTTCCCCTCTGGTCCATGGCCTCCATGGCGTGGGAGGGGCGAGAGCCCCTCCGAGATTGGATCTATCTCTCTGTCTCTCTCTGGTTCTGCGTTCTCAGATTCTTCCCTTTCACTGTTTCTTATATTCCCGGAGATCCATAACTCCGATTGGGCTGATATTTTAACACGATATCTATCCAGAAATTAGCTTTCTTGCGGAGAAAGAAGGGCATCAACCACCTTAAGGGGTGGCCACGAGGGTCAGGGGCGCGCCTGACACCCTGGGGGGCGCCCCCTACCTCGTGGGCCCCTCGAGCATCGTCTCGCGTGGATTCTTCTTCCCCAAAATCAGATATATTTCAAAAAAATCCCCGTCAGTTTTTATTCCGTTTGATATGGATATTCTGCGAAACAAAAAATATGCAACAAACAGGAACTGGCACTGGGCACTGGATCAATATGTTAGTCCCAAAAATAGTATAAAAAGTTGCCAAAAGTATATGAAAGTCGAATAATATTGGCATGGAACAATCAAAAATTATAGATACGACGGAGACGTATCAGCATCCCCAAGCTTAATTCCTGCTCGTCCTCGAGTAGGTAAATGATAAAAAAGATAATTTTTGATGTGGAATGCTACCTAGCAGGCATGAATATTAAGACACGAGTGATTCAAAGCAATAGTCTATCCTTTGACATAAAAATAATAATACCTCAAGCATACCAACCAAGCAATTATGTCTTATTGAAATAACATAGCCAAAGAAAGCTCATCCCTACAAAATCATATAGTCTGGCTATGCTCCATCTTCACCACACAAAATATTCACATCATGCACAACCCCGATGACAAGCCAAGGAATTGTTTCATACTTTTGACGTTCTCAAACTTTTTCAACTTTCACGCAATACATGAGCGTGAGCCATGGACATAGCACTATAGGTGGAATAGAATATGATGATGGGGGTTATGTGGAGAAGACAAAAAGGAGAAGATAGTCTCACATCAACTAGGCGTATCAACGGGCTATGGAGATGCCCATCAATAGATATCAATGTGAGTGAGTAGGGATTGCCATGCAACAGATGCACTAGAGCTATAAGTATATGAAAGCTCAAACTGAAACTAAGTGGGTGTGCATCCAACTTGCTTGCTCATGAAGACCTAGGGCATTTGAGGAAGCCCATCGTTGGAATATACAAGCCAAGTTCTATAATGAAAATTCCCACTAGTATATGAAAGTGATAACTCAGGAGACTCTCTATATGAAGAACATGGTGCTACTTTGAAGCACAAGTGTGGTAAAAGGATAGTAATATTGCCCCCCCTTTTTTGCGGGCTTCTTTGGCCCCCATTTTTTACTATTATTTAGGCTTCTTTGGCCTCTTTTTTTGGGCAATGCTCTAATAATGATGATCATCACACTTTTATTTACTTACAACTCGATACTAGAACAAAGATATGACTCTATATGAATGCCTCCGGCGGTGTACCGGGATGTGCAATGATCTAGCGTAGCAATGACATCAAAAACGGACAAGCCATGAAAACATCATGCTAGCTATCTTACGATCATGCAAAGAAATATGACAATGAATGCTCAAGTCATGTATATGATGACGATGAAAGTTGCATGGCAATATATCTCGGAATGCCTATGGAAATGCCATGATAAGTAGGTATGGTGGCTATTTTGAGGAAGGTATATGGTGGGTTTATGGTACCGGCAAAAGTTGCGCGGTACTAGAGAGGCTAGCAATGATGGAAGGGTGAGAGTGTGTATAATCCATGGACTAAACATTAGTCATAAAGAACTCACATACTTATTGCAAAAATCTATTAGTCATCGAAACAAAGTACTACGCGCATGCTCCTAGGGGGGTAGATTGGTAGGAAAATACCATCGCTCGTCCCCGACCGCCACTCATAAGGAAGACAATCAATAAACACCTCATGCTCCGACTTCGTTACATAACGGTTCACCATACGTGCATGCTACGGTACTTGCAAACCTCAACACAAGTATTTCTTAATTTCACAATTACTCGACTAGCATGACTCTAATATCACCATCTTTATATCACAAAACTATTGCAAGGAATCAAACATATCATATTCAGCGATCTACAAGTTTATGTAGGATTTTATGACTAACCATGTGAATGAACAGTTCCTGTCATCTCTCTAAATAGATATAAGTGAAGCACGAGAGTTTAATTCTTTCTACAAAAGATATGTCCCCGCTCTAACAAGTATAAGTGAAGAAAAAGAGCATTCTACAAATGGCGGTTGTCTAAGTGAAGAGAAACAGGCAATCCAAACTTCAAATGATATAAGTGAAGCACATGAAGCATTCTATAAAGCCATACTCAAAAGATATAAGTGAAGTGTAAAGAGCATTATATAAATCAACCAAGGACCATCTAATACCAGAATGGTTCATAAAAAAATAAAAACCTAAATGCAAAAGACGCTCCAAGACTTGCACATATCGCATGAACGAAACGAAACCGAAAACATACCGATATTTGTTGAAGAAAGAGGGGATGCCTCCCCAGCATCCCCAAGCTTAGACACTTGAGTCTCCTTGAATATTTGCTTGGGGTGCCTCAGGCATCCCCAAGCTTGAGCTCTTGACTCTCTTCCTTCTTCTCACATCGAGACCTTCTCAATCATCGAACACTTCATCCACACAAAACTTCAACAGAAAACTCGGTAAGATCTGTTAGTATAATAAAGCAAATCACTACTCTAAGTACTGTTAAAAACCAATTCATATTTTGTTTTTGCATTGTGTCTACTGTAATATAACTTTTTCATGGCTTAATCCACTGATATAAATTGATAGGTTCATCAAAACAAGCAAACTATGCATCAAAAACAGAATCTGTCTAAAACAGAACAGTCTGTAGCAATCTGTATATTCACCATACTTCTGATACTTGAAAAATTCTACCAAAATTAGGAAAAATAAAAAATTTGTATAGGAAGACAGTGCAAAAATAATCAGAACCATTTGACGTTCCAGCTAAAAACGTAAAATCACGCACTACAGCCAAAGTTTCTGTCCTGCACCATACAAACCATCAAGCAAATGTAAACATCCTAAAGGCAAACCTTGGCACATTATTTTTATAATACAATGGAATTGTACAAGGGGATAATTATTTTTATTGAAAATTTTCTGTAATCAATATTCACAAAGTTCCCGTGAGCATGAACAAAGTTCAAGGAGCTCTCCCACTTCAACAGTGCTTGTCTTTCTCACTTTCACTTTCCTTTTTGAAAAGTTTTGGGTTCCCCTCTTTATTTTTGTTGTTTTTAAACTATATGAAAGCACTCAACAGAATTAAATGACTCTCTAAAACTTCCGGGTTGTCTCCCTAGCAGCGCTTTCTTTAAAGCCATTAAGCTAGGCATATAGTGCTCAAGTAGTGAATCCACCCGGATCCCAAGGTATATCAAAGCCAATTTTAATTAACAATGATTTGTAATTTAGTAGTGAGCACAAAGCAACATATATCAAGCAATGACGAAGTCTAACTCTCTTCCTATGCATCGGCATGTCATAAAAGAACAATTCATGCACACCTAGTAAAGGCCAATGCATAGTATAAACAGTTTCTTGCAATTTTATCATGTGGGAAGCATAGAGAGGTGGACATATAGTTCCTCTCTCATAATAATTGCAAGTAGGAGCAGCAAGCACATGCATATTATATTCATTAAAATCATCATGTGTAACAGTAAAAGGCAACCCATCAATATAATCCTTAATAAGGGCAAACTTCTCCGATATAGTGTAGTTTGGAGAATTCAAAAAGATAATAGGACTATCATGTGTGGGTGCAATAGCAACAATTTCATGTTTAACATAAGGCACTATAGCAAGTTCATCTCCATAAGCATAATTCATATTGGTATCTTGGCCACAAGTATAGCAAGCATCATCAAAAAGGGATATTTCAAAAGAATCGACGGGATCATAGCAATTATCATAATATTCATCCTTCGATAAGCATGAAGGGGAATTAAACAATGTATGAGTTGAAGAGTTACTCTCATTAGAAGGTGGGCACGGGTGATCAATCCGCTCTTCCTCCTTTTGTTCTTCACTCTCCTCCTCATCTTTTTCATCCAATGAGCTCATAGTGTCATCAATTTCTTCTTCCATAGACTCCTGCAAAATATTAGTCTCTTCTTGGACAGTGGAGTATTCCTCAATATATTGTTTAACGTAGGTATTAGAAGCATAATTATCATAACAATATTTAAGTATAGCAAAATTTTCAGATTTGTGAAAAGTAGCATCATACTTTTCAATCAAAGAAGCAATTTCATAAGCACCCTCAAAAGCAACAAATTCTTCAATTTGTTGAACATCATAGTAACTATAAACACCTTTAGCATAAGAAGATAAGATTCCATTATCAATAAACTCACATTGGTAGGGAAGGTGTTTCTTAGGATTCTCAGAACAACAAGTAAAATCATATAATTCACATAAATTCCAAGCATAGCATTGCAAATGTTGAATTTGACTCCATAATAATTTCCCTTTTTCAGATATACGGTGTCGCACATAACAAGAATGCTCATCTAAAGATTTGCCCTCAACTAAGCTAGTTAGGGTTTCGGCACGAGCACAAAGGGATCGAAGATGATCCAAGTAAAAAGCTTCAGCAGTGTGATAGATTTTGAGTGGTTCTTCAACCATTGGTTCAGTAGGTACAACTAATTTTTTGGTATTTTACGTTTCCTACCCATAACTAAAGATAGAAAACAACTAAGAACAGCAAATAAAAATTACTTAGTGATAAAGCAAACAAGCACACATGAGAATATTCACCCCACGCTATTGCTCCCTGGCAACGGCGCCAGAAAAAGGTCTTCATAACCCGCAAGTATAGGGGATCAATTGTAGCCTCTTTCGATAAGTAAGAGTGTCGAACCCAACAAGGAGCTAAAGGTAGAACAAATATTCCCTCAAGTTCTATCGACCACCGATACAACTCTACGCACACTTGACGTTCGCTTTACCGAAAACAAGTATGAAACTAGAAGTACTTTGTAGGTGTTGTTAGATAGGTATGCAAGATAATAAAGAGCAAGTAAATATAAAGGAGGGGCTGTTTAGATGAAGACACAACTAAATTAGTTTTAGTAAAGAGCTTTTGTCAATAAGAAGGTTATTTGTCCCTAGGCAATCGATAACTAGACCGGTAATCATTATTGCAATTTTATTTGAGGGAGAGGCATAAGCTAACATACTTTCTCTACTTGTATCATATGCACTTATGATTGGAACTCTAGAAAGCATCCGCAACTACTAAAGATTCATTAAGGTAAAACCCAACCATAGCATTAAAGCATCAAGTCCCCTTTATCCCATACACAAACAACCTACTTACTCGGGTTTGTGCTTTTGTCACTCACGCCACCCACCATAAGAAAATCATAAACATATTGCAAACCCTACAGCGGGAATCCCTCACGCTTGCGCGACACGGAGAGCACCATAGGACAGCACCAATAATAAAACATACAACTCAAACCAATCACGATCATCAAATAGCCATTAGGACAAAACAGATCTACTCAAACATAATAGGATAGCCATACATCATTGGGAAATAATATATAGTGTTGAGCACCATGTTTAAATAGAGATTACAGCGGGTAAGAGAGAGGTCACACCGCTGCATAGAGGGGGGGAGAGTTGGTGATGATGGCGGTGAAGTTGTTGGTGAAGATCGCGGTGATGATGATGGCCCCCGGTGGCACTCCGGTGCCACCGGAAGCGAGGGGGAGAGAGCCCCCCTCCTTCTTCTTCTTCTTCCTTGACCTCCTCCCTAGATGGGAGAAGGGTTTCCCCTCTGGTCCATGGCCTCCATGGCGTGGGAGGGGCGAGAGCCCCTCCGAGATTGGATCTATCTCTCTGTCTCTCTCTGGTTCTGCGTTCTCAGATTCTTCCCTTTCACCGTTTCTTATATTCCCGGAGATCCGTAACTCCGATTGGGCTGAAATTTTAACACGATCTCTATCCGGAAATTAGCTTTCTCGCGGCGAAAGAAGGGCATCAACCGCCTTACGGGGTGGCCAGAAGGATCAGGGGCGCGCCTGACACCCTGGGGCGCGCCCCCTACCTCGTGGGCCCCTCGAGCATCGTCTCGCGTGGATTCTTCTTCCCAAAAATCATATATATTCCAAAAAAAATCTCCGTCAGTTTTTGTTCCGTTTGGACTCCGTTTGATATGGATATTCTGCGAAACAAAAAACATAAAATAAACAGGAACTGGCACTGGGCACTGGATCAATATGTTAGTCCCAAAAATAGTATAAAAAGTTGCCAAAAGTATATGAAAGTTGAATAATATTTGCATGGAACAATCAAAAATTATAGATACGACGGAGACGTATCAGGCACCGTCGAGAAGAATGTCGCCGTGGTGAGGAAGAGACCAATGCCACCTTATTTGACGCATCACCAACCTCACCAAAATGGCGCTACTAGACGAAGACAAAGGAACAGGAGCCCACCCCCCTCCACCAGCCGCCGGAGCAGCGGACGGAGAGGGGTGGAGATCACAGCCTCCCCGGCGTCCATACGCAGGCAGGAACCGTCGCCTCTTCTGTCGCCAGAGAGCGAAGCAGTTTTCTTCTGTCAAGGAAAGGCATACCGTTGGACCCGTTGCTGGAGACGGAAATGAGCGAGCAAAAGTGGCAGGCTGGGGATCAAGACGACGGTGTAGACTGGGTGCTTGAAGTCCAAGAGAAAGATCGGCTCCGTTGCAACGGACCCAATGAACCAACCAACCGTGCACGTTTCTCAAAAAAACCAACTGTGCACCCCCGCCCCCATCCACAAGATGCACATAGTTCGATCTGGCTTGCTATGTTTGTTCAGATTTCAGAGTGTCCTTTTCTCTAAGTCAAGAACTGAAACTAGTCATTTTTAGCACCGATGATATGATCTTGGCTCTCTCTGTTTGGTTGTTTCCTCGCCTTTTTCCTTTTTGTCAAAGTGGTGACTTTTGAGAAAGATAAAGCAGCCAGTGTTATCCTCACTCTGCTGATTATTCTTGATGTGAGAGTGCCTCGAGTCAATGGTTTAGTAGGTGACCCTAGTACGTACGTGCATAGCGAGAGGGAACTGATAGGTGGCTTTGGATCGGATAGGTTAGATCATTCCGGTGAACCTACCTTCTCCTGGTCCAGATGAGGAACTCCCGGTGCCGGCCATAGTGACGGTGGTCGGTGATGGTAGTGAGTGGATGGCGGCGGTAGTGGAGCTTCCCGTGAGCACCGCGCTAACCCTAGATCGGTGGGGTTTGCAGCAGCGATCGACCTCATCCCTCGTGCCCCGGTCCCCACCTCTGTTATATAGCGCGGGTCACAAGGGCCACCAACCATGGTTTGGTTGGGCGCCCCCGATCAGGGCGCGAGTCAGGGGCCCGTTTGACCCGTTGGGTTCGAACGGGATAGAGATCAACCTAACATTCTCCCCCTTGATCTCAACTTTACTTTTAACCTTATACTTTCTAGTTTATTTGTTTCATCACATATTGGTACATAGAGCATGTTTCATCGTCACAGCTTAAATGCCGATAGAATCATACAGCTACAACATACGTTTTGTTCAGAAACAAATTCTGTTGCTTTTGGGCCTATCCAGGAATCATAAGGCTTTCCCTTAAACCCATGCCGGCTATGTGTTCCTTGAACACATTGGGTGGCAAGCCTTTCGTTAGCGAATCCGCAAGCATATCTTTTGTCCTTATATGCTTGAGACTTATAGTTTGATCCTGGATTTTATCTTTCACAACATAATACCTTATCTCTATTGTTTTGGCAGCATTACTCGACTTGTTGTGAGCATAGAATACTGCCGGTTGGTTATCGCAGTACATTTGTAGTGGTTTGTGAATACAATCTACCACTTTCAAGTCGGGTACAAATTTCTTTAGCCATATCGCCTGCCCCGTGGCTTCGAAGCATGCTATAAATTCTGCATACATCGTGGATGATGCAACTATCGACTGCTTGGAGCTTTTCCACGAAATAGCTCCCCCAGTGAGAGTGAATACGTATCCTGACGTGGATTTTCTATCATCTCTGTCCCCCGCAAAATCTGCGTCTGAATACCCTTTTGTCTCTAAGGAATCACTTCTCCTGTATATTAGCATGTAGTCCTTCGTGCCTTGCGCATAACGCAATGCTTTCTTTACCATATTCCAGTGCTCCATGCCTGGATTCTCTTGATATCTACCGAGTACCCCGGTGATAAAAGCTAAGTCAGGGCGAGTGCACACTTGTGCATACTGTAAGCTGCCAACTGCCGAAGCATATGGTACTACTTTCATTTGATCGATCTCGTACTGGTTCTTGGGACATTGGAATTTCCCAAAACTATCGCCCTTGACTATAGGAGCAGGTGTGGCTTTACTCGCATGCATAGTATACTTTTTAAGAACCTTTTCTAAATATGCTTTTTGCGATAGTCCTAAGACTCCATTGTTCCTATCTCGGTGAATTTCTATGCCCAAAACATATGATGCTTCACCAAGATCTGTTATGTCAAAATTTGAGGATAAGTATCTCTTTGTTTCTTGTAGTAGACTAACATCACTGCTAGCAAGCAAGATGTCATCCACATACAAGATTAGGAAAATATATTTCCCATTTTTAAACTTTGCATAAATGCAATTATCCTCAATATTTTCTTTAAATCCAAAACTTTTAATCGTTTGATTAAACTTTAGATACCACTGCCGAGAGGCTTGTCTTAATCCATAAATGGATTTCTTCAGGCGACATCCCATATTTTCCTTGCCTTCCATGATAAAACCCTTGGGTTGTTTCATGTAAACCTTTTCTTTTAAATCACCATTCAGAAATGTCGTCTTAACATCCATTTGATGTAACTCTAAATCAAAATGTGCAACTAATGCCATTATGATTCTGAAGGAATCCTTACATGAGATGGGAGAAAATGTCTCATTGTAATCTATCCCTTCTCTTTGTGGAAATCATTTTGCCACGAGTCGTGCTTTATACTTTTCTATATTCCCTTTAGAGTCATACTTAATTTTGTAGACCCATTTACAGCCTACTGTTTTGGCTCCTTTAGGAATTTCCTCTAAGTCCCAAACATCTTTGAAACTCATCGATTTCATCTCGTTTTCCATTGCCTTCATCCATTTCGATGAATGAGAGCTTCTCATGGCTTATTCATATGAGGTGGGATCTTTTCCCATATGAACCATTTCTGTGTTATAAACTTTAAAGTCAGTAGAAATAGCTGACTTTCTTGGTCTTGTAGACCTTCTAAGGGCCTCAGTTTCTGGCACATTCTGTGCCTCAACTTCTGGCACTTCTTTTAAAATTTGTTGTTGCACCTCCCTTTCATGCTCAACAACGGGTTCAGTCGGCTCCTGACGGACAGGTTCCGGGTCTACCCCCATGGTTGTCACGTGTGGAGTTGCAACTGGTAGTGAGAAAAATGGCTCCTGAATCATCGGATTAGGTGCATGCACCCTCTTCTCCTCAAGATCAATTTTCCGAGCTACCAAGCTCCCCCTCATTATTTCGTCTTCTAAGAAGACTGCATGTCTCGTTTCTACAAACTTTGTATATTTGTCTGGGCAGTAGAAACGAAAACCTTTTGATCTGTCTGGATAGCCAATGAAGTGGCAACTTACTGTTTTGGGATCTAACTTTGCAATGTTTGGATGAAACATTTTGGCCTCAGCAGGGCACCCCCACACCCTGAAGTGTTGTAGGGAGGGCACTCTTCCTGTCCATAGCTCGTATGGTGTTTTGGGCACCGACTTGCTTGTTACTCTATTGAGAATGTGAATGGCGGTTTTAAGCGCCTCCATTCATAATCCCAATGATAAGTTGGAATACCTCATCATGCTGCGCACCATGTCCATAAGTGTACGGTTGCGCCTTTCAGATACTCCATTCTTCTCTCCCAGAGTGGGATACATTAAAAGCACATGAGTTATCATATCTTTCTCTTGCTAGAATTTCTCCCGCCATACGGGATTTTTGACATAATATTATGTCAGCTTTACCCCGTTACGGAGGTATTTTCTCAGACTTTTCCCGCCATGCAGGTTTATCGTAATCATCTTTTCCCGCCATGCGGGTAATTCCTTGTAAGGGAACATTAATGCCAGAATTGGCTCTTTTGATTGCATATTCAATCATCAAATTTAGGAATTAATCTGAATGCTCTTTGACACACATGCTTGATCCGACGTTGGTCAAATTAAACATGCATGTTGCTTGTTTCATCTCAAATCATGTTGACTGAAAAATCTTCTTCATAGAGAGTACATGAAAGACATTCATCAACCAAGACTCTCAATGATCTATCTCTTTTCTTTTGATGCCATTCTTTAGAGAGTGATATTTCTTAGTCATCTTTCGAGTCACAAGTACCCAGCCATTCGCTTTCATGAATGAAAGCATGGAAAACTTTTAGCCTGAGAAAACTTAGCCAATGATCAACAATAATGGGCATAAAAATAACCCTACGTTGGTCTGGTTAAAATAAATGCACATTAAACTTTTGAAACTTCCCTTTATACTCTAAATCTCCGTTGTGGCAGAATTAGAATAAACATCATCCTTCTACATTAATCCATATCACCGTTGGGCAGAAATGGAAATAATGCATATAACTCATAAACAATGTGATGATAGTATTTCTATTAAACAACTTTGCTAAGAATTAATCATCATCATCAACTTTATTGCAGCAGGAACAAGAAATATACATTTCTCTAGTTCAAGAGCATTTCTTGATCTTTATCCGTTCTCTGAAAATTGATCACTTTGATATAAAATTTATCAGAGATTTAAACTTTGAACATAAGACTCATAGAATTATAGCATTGTTATTATCAACGTTGGTCAGAAAATAACAATACCATATTTTAACTTTAAAACAAATATCTTTCTTTTGTCATAGTGGAAATTATCTGCATCTTATTTCACCCATAGGGGAAAAACATTGCTAAGAACATTTCTTCCAACTAAAATTTTCCTGTTTGTTCCAATTTAATTGGAGGATAAAACTTTTACTTTGCAGCGAAAACTTTACAATATTCTATTAAAAAACAATTATGTACTCTTTTACTCTCTCTAAGCAATTTTAACCAGTTAGTTCAAAAATGCATTAGAGAAGCAACAATTTAATATTTTACTTTAGTTGTATTCACTTTTAAAAGAGCACCTTTAAATTTCAATAATAAAAAATGATCATGTTATTTAACAACGATGGTCATAAAAATAACATAATCATATTCATTTTAATAATCACTTTAACATGCTCTTAAAAAATAATACTATGTAAACTTTAATTTTCTTTGTAAAAGAGCACTAGTTATTTACGCAGCGGAAAAACATGAATAAAAATTCATGAACTTTTTATTCTTTACAGAAACTTTTCTTTGACCGAATAAAAAAATTCATGAACTTTTTAATCTTTACATAAACTTTTCTTTGACCAAATAAAAATTCATGAACTTTATTTTTTTTTCTTTGTAAAATTCATGAACATTTCTTTTTCTGAAAATTTTCTATTTTCATTTTTAGAAACTTTTTCTGTTTACTTTTCTATTTTCTAAACAAAAAATTTCGTTGGAAAAAAAATTTGCATAGAAAAACTATTGTAAATCTGCCCAAAATATGGATAAAAGCACTGGAAATATATATAGAAACGGCAGCTGAGCCCCTGCGTCGGCCTGGCGCGCGAGGCCTGCAGCGAAGGAAAGCGGCCCACGGCCTGCTCTCCGAGCCGCGCCGCGTGAGCCGGCCTTCCCTCGGCCTGGGCCACCTCCTCTTTGGCCCAAGAGGCCCGCTGTGCCGGCGCCGCTCTAGGGTTTAGATCTGGCCCGTCCGTGGGGATCCTACGGCCACGCGCGGCTTTCGCTCGATCAAAACCAACGCGCATCAGCCTCTCTCTCGAAACCCTAGCTCATTTCCGTTTCTTCTCCTCTCTCGACTCTGTCTCCCGCACAGCGCGGCTCTCTCTGGCCACCGGCCCGCCGCCGACGGCGACGTACACCACTGTGTCGCGCGAGCCCTCTTCCCCTTCCTCCTTTGGCAGAGAGAGAGAGAGAGCGACAGCTGCGTTTCCTCTGCTCCCCCTCGCCTCTTCGTCTTTGCCCCGCTCGCCGTGGCACCGCGCCGCGCCCAAGGTGTCGGCGATGGCGTCGACCGGCCACCACGACGCGCTTTTCTTTTACTTCCCCTTTATGTATGTACTCTCTCCGTCCACCGTATCCAGTGCCGGAGAGGGACGCGGGTGTGCCCCGACCGCCGGCGACGGCGGCGAGCCACCCCAGCGCAAGCCCCCTTTCCCTTTCTAGTACTCTGCTCATCCCCCACATCAATAGACACACACACACACAGAGGGAGAGAGAGAGAGAGAGAGAGAGAGAGATCAGGAGACTTTCAGATGCGGCGCCCCCGCTGACCCCTTTGCCAGCGTGCGCGAGCACCTCGAAGGTGAACGCGCCGCCGTCAAACGGCTCGGTGGTGGTGCCCTTTGCCCCGTTTGGGGTGGTTTTTCGTCCCGGATCCTCGGCTTGCCGATGCGATTCGGGATCGAGAGGAACAGGTGCGGCCATGACAGTGGCACAACTTTTCTTTGAGATTTCTTTGCCCTTCTCGGGTTCTTTGGGAGGGGGGGGGGGATTTCTTTCTGTGATTTCTTCTCAACCGAAAAAGTCTAATCCGATCTGGCTGATACCATTGATAGACGGAAATGAGCGAGCAAAAGTGGCAGGCTGGGGATCAAGACGACGGTGTAGACCGGGTGCTTGGAGTCCAGGAGAAAGATCGGCTCCGTTGCAACGGACCCAACGAACCAACCAACCGTGCACGTTTCTCAAAAAAAAAACGGTGCACCCCCCCCCCCCCCCCCCCCCCCCCCCATAATCCACAAGATGCACATAGTTCGATCTGGCTTGCTATGTTTGTTCAGACTTCAGAGTGTCCTTTTCTCTATGTCAAGAACTGAAACTAGTCATTTTTAGCACCGATGATATGATCTTGGCTCTCTCTGTTTGGTTGTTTCATTGCCTTTTTCCTTTTTCTCAAAGTGGTGACTTTTGAGAAAGATAGAGCAGCCAGTGTTATCCTCACTCTGCTGATTATTCTTGATGTGAGAGTGCCTCGAGTCAATGGTTTAGTAGGTGACCCAAGTACGTACGTGCATAGCGAGAGGGAACAAGTGTGTAATCTTCTCTGAATATAGCGGTCCGTGACGGGAGGTTCGGACTTTTTCCGACAGGTAACGAAACGAGACCATGAAGCACTCTACTCACGGACTCCATATTCTATCTCATCTCTTGGCCTAATCGCCAAAAGACAAAACCCAATAATAGCGACGTTAATCATCTCGCTGGAGCCTAAGGGAACCTCGTGCCGAATTGCTCAGGGGCACACATTATATGCCCGCTTAGTGATTCAGAGTTTAAGTTGTTTACTCTTCACTTGTCCTTGTTAGCAGGTGAAAGCGGGTACTAGTAAATTCAACGCACGCGCTCTGGGCGTGCGGCGCCGGTAATTTGCGGGCACCGTCGTGGCTCTGCCATGCCATGCCATGCCGCCGAAAGAACCCGTACGGCGAGCCGCCGAGAGCCGGCCGGCCGGCACATGCCATCAATCGACGGACTAGCTGGGACATGAGGCCGGGTAGGCAAGCCGAACAGAATACGAAGGCATCAACCTCGGGATCGATCGTGCTCGCCTAATTAATTGGCTAATCACAGGCGTTGTTTACATCGAGCACGGTCAGGTCAATGATTTGCTTGGAGCGGATTGGTAGGGTGCTGATGTACTATACTACGTTATCGCTGATGGAATCAAAGAAACAGAATCGGATCAAATGTGGCTAGCTATATGTTCAACGCAGTGTTTACGTCGTTGGAAACTCTTTGCCAGCAGCTAAGTCGGGCGTGAATAGACGCGGGACAGAAAGGGACGTGTTGCCCGTGCGCGGAGTTTTCTTTGGCTTTCTGTTTGTCAAGAGGACGGGAGGCATCTATCTACCTATCTACTTTCTTTCACAGATTATTCGTTGCAGGTTTGATCGAGGCATACATACATCATGTCAGTCTTCGAATACCATATTCTCAAAACAAAAGTCTCCGAATACCAGATTGCTCGATCGACACACGACGAGCCGAGATGAGTACGTGGGGGCTCGCCAACTACTTCTGCATCTTTTTTCTCCAAAGTCCAGACGAAAAGACTCGACCTTAACTCAACACGTGTCAACCAAGTCCCAATAATCAATCTGCACTTTTATCTTTCTTCTCTGGAGCTAGCTGGTAGATGCATGTATACGGCAACACTGTCGTCCACATCCACATGACCAAATGGCACGCCCGCCACGTTTCACGGCCAAGGAAAAAGGCACAACAGTATGGACCTCTCGTATACGTACGATAGGTTGTTCTCCAATGATTGATCATACTCCAAGGTTGCATGACTACTGTAGCATACTACTAGCATGCCCCTAAAAAAAAGCATACTACTAGCATGCAGCATGTCGGCAGCAGAGAATATGACGTTCCGATCGATCCTTTGGCACACATGCATCATGGAAGAGATCGACGGCAGCAATAAATGCAATCATCGTCCTAGATCGATCTTTGTCCAGACGTCCTTCGGTAGTACATCTTGATTGGGTTGATTGCCAACGTACCTACGCGCTTCTATCATGTGCCCATCAGCGCGTTAATGGTCGAGCGATTGTCCACGAGGATGTCAACTGTGCTACTAGAAGTAGAAATCGTCTCACGCACTGTAGCTAGAGGTCATCGTTTTCGGCTGTTCATGACTTGGACAGGGTTGGTTTCTCTCTCTCTCTCTCTCTCTCTCTCTCTCTCTTTGCTCGCATGATTCATGCATGATGCAGCTCAGCATTTGATGCAGAGTTGCGTGGGAATAATGCAACGTTGGCTATGCGCCGAGACTTCGTCGGCAGGATTTTGCCGCCGATCGCGCGCGCCCGCATGCATGCAGCTAGCGGTGGCCGGGTGCACCTCGCATGCCATGACGCCAACGACATGAGATGTTGCAGCATGCACAAGCCTCCCCTCCCTGGCCACATGTCCGTGCCACGCGGCCTGCTGGCCGTACGTTAGGCCGATTAATTAAGCCACTAATTAACTATAGCCATGTCGTCGTCATGGGCACTGCATATGCATCTATATTTGGTAAGCTCGATGGATCCAAATTGTTGGTGCTTCACCTACACAACGAAGCAACCAGCAGCCAACACGAGAAGCCAACCCCGCGGGGATGACGCATGCATGCACCACCGTGTACGTTTCACTGCATCTACATGCATCTAGCGCTACAAATACCAGATACTACTAATCTAATAAATAATTTCTTTTCTGAACCAGATAATGTAATAGACAATTGGCAATGATGACAGCACCGCTGCTTGGCGCCGAGCTGTACTGGATCAACTTGGAGTATTTGTGTGTGCAACAGCCAACAGGGTAACACCAGCTGTCGTACGTACCGGAATTTGAGAGCCACGTAATGTAGGTGCGTAGAGGACGATAAATATGTACAGATCGATCAACGAATGTGTAGAAGACAGGGACAGAAATACACGTATGCTTGCTGGCTGCTTACTGGAACGTACGTGCATATATAACTCCGGAGAAAACGTCGTCCGGCCTGGCCTTCAATTTCATAATGGAGAAACCCCGTCGGGTCAGGACATTATGCGGGCAGAGGCATGGGAGATGTACAGTGAGTCTACGAGGATGTCCATATCAGCGCATTATTGAGCAGCAATATTCAAGGCGCGACGCGACCACGACTCCGGGGAGGAAACTTAAGAGGAAACAAACAATAAAGAGGGGTATTATTCAATTGCAAATGAACATACGGGCAAACTCTCGGCCACAATCTGCTCATAAGGATATGTAGGATACTGCAAACAACAATGTGCATCGTTCGCAGCGTATATTCCAGTAGTATAATACTTTTTCATAGGTTCTTCTGTGTTTCTGTGCCAAGAACCTAGTGATGCATCTTTTCTTTGGCATTGTTCTGCATTATACTCCCTCTGTAACTTAATGTAAGACATTTTTATAGTTTAATTTTATTGTCTTGCCCTTTCGGTCATCAAAATAAGCACTACTACATATGTTATTTGTTAGAAGGTCTAGTACTTACGTGGCATTGACACCGGATCCTATTTCCAAACCAGCGTGTCATTGTCGCGATGTATGCTTTGGTACAAGTAGTGGTATAATTTACTCGAGAAACGTACAAATGTCACGTGGGTGCGGTTGTGCCGTCAACTTGCAAATAGAAAACATACTTACGTGTATTAATCTACTATCTACAACTATACTAATCTTGAACACAATAGCGAACACAATAGTTAAATGTCAGTTGCCTGAAAATTCTATTTGGGTCAGTCAATTTTCGATGGAAGAAAGGAGGAGCCGGATGGAAGGAAGAAACGGCTGCGGTGTGTGTGTGTGGGGGGGGGGGGGGGGGGGGGGGGTTGCTCGCCGGAGAAGTTTCCCCATGATCTACCTTAGGGTGTGGGTGGGTGCGGAAGAACAACAATGGTGGGGCGGTGGTGCAGGTTTGACGAAGAAAAAACCGGCGAGGCCCGGGGCTAGAGGGCTGGCCGAGGGCGGTGGGGGAGGTTGAGGGGAGGGCGGTCGCAGAGCACCGCCGGCTGATGGCAGCAGGCGGCGGGAGGAGGAAAAAGATGCGATCTAGAAAACGCATGAAGGAAGAAGACATAATCTGGGCCGTCCGTTTTCGATCTAGCACTTCAAATTGATTCAAGCCAAATTAACTGACCCAAATCAAAATTTCAGTCAATTGACTCCTAGCCATTCAATCTTGAACGGGTATGGCACATGTCACATATCTTGAACGGATATACTTCTAGCCATGGCTGTTTCCTTTAAGGCAAGCTGCTGACCTGCACGCCGTACCCTGGATTTTGCGCAAACATTAGCAACGCTAATTAACCAGTCAATCGAAAGATAAAATCAGCGAATTACTTCTGCGTAGAGACGCGATCCAATCTGGGCACAGATTTTCGTGTAGCGGTTTCACCTGGGCGGCAGTAAGAAGTTTGGAATATTCGTGCCCGTGCGGTCCGGACATGGAGCCGCGAATCCTGCGTTTGACCGTTCATGCGGTCCGGACAGTTTGGGATTGTGTGTCAAAAGATATAGATCATTTCAACCGGTCCATGCTTCGAGTCTTTAATTTGACCACAGCGGCTGGATTAAATTCGCCTCGGGTTCAACGGACCCAGGTTTTTTGGGTTTGGTTTGCCGCCCCGGCGTGCATGATTACTGGGAGAAGATGACGATGGGAGAGGCACGAAACCAATCCAACTTCTTGCCCTCTCCCCCTTAACGGCGGTACCGCGCGCCGCCCATGGCACTTGGCACCACGGCCGCGCGTGGATCGCTGTCTGTCCCGGCTACTATGGATCGGATGAGACGACGGACTCGTCGTAGCAAGAAAACGGATGATGAGGAAATGAGACGATACGGATAAAAATCAACGGTGCGATGACAGATATACTCCTCCCTCCCGGTAGCAGTATAGGTACCATAAAAACCCTCTATGGAAACCTCATCTCGCCTCCGTGTTGTGGTCGTCGGGTTACCTAAACTGAAGCGCATTGCCTACGCTTAAAAAAAAAATACGCTCAAAAAAAAAACTGAAGCGCATTGCCGTGTCGGTGAATCTGGAGAGGGGAGTTTAGCTACTGGCTGGGAGGCGCCGGCCTAGCTAGCTAGCTAGCCAAGTGGCCCAACTGGGAATGGTGTTGTTTCAAGGAAGACATGGCCGTTGCTGCTGACAGAAATGAGCGAGCAAAAGTGGCAGGCTAAAATTACCAGGAAGGGAAAATGACAGTACAGCTCCCCCACCCACGCAGCCCCCGCCCGCTCCGGCGGCGGCGTACGCTGCGCCCTGCTCGGGGCTTGGCTCCTGGTTCATGCCCCTGCCGCCACCACCTGTTGGTGCCCCGGCCGGTGCCCCGGTGTGGCTCGCGCTGCTTCAGCGACCGTCGTCCTCCACGTGCTCGTTGTCGTCCCCAGATCCAGATCTATCCCTGGCTGGCTGTGCCCGCGTCTGTTCTGCGGTCTCCGTGGATTTCGTTCCGGACTAGCAGCCGGTCGTCGTAGCTTCAGGTCTTGCCTTGGGCGGCTCGGCGCTTGCCTCTCCTGCTGCGGATTCTGCGCGCCTTCAAGACGGAGCTCGCCTTAACTGCGCTGGGGCGGGGCAGTTGGCCTTCCCGAGCCTTGCTGTTGCCGCGTCTTCAATGCTGGCGCCCGCGGACGTGCCTTCAATGCCGGCTTTGCGGTCAGGCGACGCGGGGCGCGAGGCTGAGGTGATCGGCGGCTGGCAGCTCGTCATGTCACGTAAAGGCCCGCGCCGGCCGGCTTTGGCTGCCCCGGCATTCAAGCCGCCGCCCATCCCTCGATGGCTTTTCGGGCGGTGCTGCAGGTGCCTCTTCCATGGGCACATGGCGTCGGTCTGCCGCGACCCCATACGCTGTTCTCGCTGCCTGCAGAATGGGCATAGATCGAGGGGCTGCCACAATCGGTGGATGCCTTTGAGCTCACTCCTTGTCCTACCACCACCTCCCCTGCCTCGTCCTGCTGCCGCCTTTGCCCAAGCTCTTCCTTCTTGTCCGGGTCGTGGTTGGGAGGTCTCTGCACCCTTCGTGCCGCCCCACGCCCTACCCGGTGCGTGCCCTCAGCGGCAGGAGTCCGCCCCCCGGGCCATGGCGGCGGTGCGACCTGGCGACGCCTCGCTTAGGCCTGCGGAGGACTTCGTCGTCGTCCCGGCGACGCCCGAGATGCAGGTGGAGTCCACCCTCCTCTCCACCAACGCGGCGGTCGCCTGGCTCGAGGGAGACCGGCAGGACGTCTCATGCCTGCAGGTCGCGGTCGAGATCGCTGCAGCTCTGGGCGCGCGCAAGGCGGATGTCGAGGTGGTCAAGCACTACCCCGAGAGGTTCTTCGTCCGCTTCGTGTACCAGCATCACTGCGCCGACGCCGTGTCCCGCGACTTCCTGGCGGGTGCTGGCTACCGCATCTTCGTGCGTTAATGGAGGATTGAAGACCATGCTGAAAATGGAGATATGCTCCAGCATGTGCGGCTGTGCATGGAGGGGGTACCCCTTCATGCCTGGAACGAGTACATCGCCTCCTTCCTCATCGGTCGTCGCTGCTCGCTAGACTACATCGAGCCCCGCTCTCATCGCAAAGAGGACACACGAGACCTGGCTCTCTGGGCCTGGACCGCTGATCCCAGCGCCATCCCAAAGGTGAAATGGCTCACCCTGCCTGCCCGTGGTCACCGTCATCATGGGCGGCGCGGGCTTCGTCATCGCGTCATCATCCATTTGGACCTGCTCGAGGACCACTCTAAGGCCGGAGACAACGACGGCAATCCGCCCTCGCCGGACGTCCATGAGTTCACCATCATCCCAAGGGACAGGCGGGCAGCACCAGAGGGCAACGTGCACCGTCATGACGGGCGTGACGAAGATGAGGATCGTGATGGGCATCGTGGGCGTGACGGTGGCCGCGACGGTGGCCGCGCCCGCGAGGGATGGGGCGCCCGTCTGCGTCGCTTGCTATCCCGCAACGCGCGTGACCGTCAGCGCGAGGACGGCCACGATCGCGGCCGTGACCGCTCTGGTGGTCGCCGACGCGCTGGTGCCCCCTCCGTCCTGCCGCTAGCGCCGGTCGCTGGCCGTGGTGTGGTGCACGACTCCGACCTGCTCCGCGGCTCTGGCTCTGGCGGAGATGAGCATGAACGCGTTGTCGAGCTTCTGCCCATTCCGGGTCAAGGGCGGGCGGGGAACCGTGGGTGCAGCCCATCTCGGCATGGCTCTCCTCACTCTGCCAGAAGGCGCTCACAGGAGGCTCTCACCCCGCCGACGTCCCCGCCGCAGTCCCCAACGTTTGTGCTGCTGGCGAACCCAGGATCAAATCTCTCTGGGGCACGGAGCTCTCCACTGCTTCACGCCGACCCGGCCCTGGTCGAGCTCTGCTCTCCCAGGTCTCTTCAGCAGCCCATGACGTCACCCTCTAGGCCGCCTGGCTTCGAGGGTCACCCACGCCGCCCCTGATCTGTGCTGGCCCCCTGCAGCGAACTCCTTCTCCTGTGCATGGCAGGGTGGCCCAGGATGACGCGGTGGCCCTGGCTTCCATCTTTGAAGATCGCCAGCCAAGCCTTCTCGCCACACCCGGTTCTTCGCCTCCCAAGCCCCTGATGGCCCACAGGAAGACCTTGGCCGGTGTCAGGATATCTACCAAGGGTGGATTGTCACTGCAAAGGATCAGGTGTCCTGGTGGACCGGTTGCCGCTCCGGTGGCCAAGGTTGCTGAAAGGCTGGTTGGTCGCAGCCTGGGCATCACGACGGACGGCAAGGACGTGACTGAGGCCACCCTGGATGATTTCACCGCCAAGTTCAAGGAGCAGCTGGCTCCTGAGGTGATCATGGCCATGCAAGATTTCTTCCACCTTGACGACAAGGCTGTGAACGATGTGGAGGATGCCCTGATCGATCACGGCGGAGAAGGCGCACTGGAGTTGGCCTCTGCTCAAGAAGGGGATGCGCTCCAGGAGAGTCCGGAGCTGGCAGCAGCATGATTTGCTTGGTTGTGCTCCAGGATTAGTGTTATGCCTAGTTCTTATGTTAGCAAGTCTACGTACTTGGCCTAGAGGGGCTTGTATTGCTACTAGTTTAGGTGTGTGTTGTATCTGTGGAAGCTGGCTGTACTTCTATCTTCAAAACCTACAGTGCATCAAAACTTGGGTACGGCTGCTGTTTGTGCACTCTAACTACAACTATTGTGGTTATTTCCGACCATGTGTGCTCCGCTGTATCCCATGTTAATGCAACCCGTCAACAGGCTCAGCTGGAATGTTCGAGGGCTCAACTGCCCGGCCAGGAGGGCTACTGTCAGTGCAACGGTGGCTGCCTCCTCGTGCCAATTAATTTGTCTACATGAGACTAAGCTGGATAATGTCGATAGGTTCACGGTCGCCTTCCTAGGGGGTAATAGACTGCGACATTTTGCGTAACGTCCGATAATGGGGACAAGAGGTGGAATGCTTCTTCTATGGGATGATAATGTTCTTGAGGTCACTGACATCACAACCTCGACCTACTGTCTTTCGGCCTTGGTCCGAATTCGCGAGAATGACATGTGCTTCCGGCTAACAAATGTTTATGGGCCTATGGAACATGCATCTAAGGATGCTTTCTTTGCCGAACTCTGCTCCAACAAGCCGCTGCCGAGTGTGGCTTGGCTTGCTCTTGGGGACTTCAATCAAATCTATCGGGCGAGGGACAAAAACAAGAGAAACGTTAACCAGGGAAGGATCAACCGGTTTCGTGCTACTCTCCAAGCTTGTGACCTCAAGGAAATTCATCTTCAGAATAGGCGCTTCACGTGGAGCAACGAGAGAGAAAACCCAACTCTTTGCAAGCTGGATTCCTTCTTTTGCAACGCAGATTGGGACCTGTCCTTCAACACACATGTGTTACATGCTCTTCCGTCTTCCCTCTCTGACCACTGCCCTCTCCTGCTTGCCGACGACAAGGGCCCTAGACGGCCGCGCTCTTTCAAGTTTGAAAACTTCTGGGTATCTTTGCCCGGATTCTGCGAGGTAGTCAAAAAAGCATGGGACGAGGGCGTGAGGCACACAGAGCCATACCAAATCTTGCATCACAAGCTCAAGAAGACCGCACTTCGCCTAACCGAGTGGAGCAAGAAATTGTTCTCCAAAGCGAAGGTTCAGCTTCACGTGGCACATATTGTGACTCTCCACCTCGACATCGCACGGGAGGGACGGGTGCTCTCCACTGAGGAACGGGACCTCCGCTCTAGACTAAAGAGACGGGTGATCAGTTTGGCGGTGCTGGAGAGAGCTAGAAAGAGCCAATGCGCTAGGATCGCAAATCTAAGAGACGGTGATGCAAACACCAAATTCTTCCACTGACGCATTAACGCCCCTAGGAGGAAAAACCACATCCATCGAATCAAGCGCGAGCATGGCTGGGTAACAGAGCACAAGGAAAAAGAGAAGATCATTCATGATCGTTTCTCTGAGGTGATGGGGAGGGGGAGCACGAGCAGTAAGGACTTTAACTGGGAGGAACTTGGCATTGAGTCCCATCATATGCATGGCCTTGATAGTGATATCATTGACGACGAGGTATGGGAAGCCATCAAGGAGATGTCTAATGATAAAGCGCCTGGGCCGGATGGCTTCACAGGCATTTTCTTCAAAAAGTGTTGGGGGTTATCAAGCATGCCGTCATGAGGGTCATTCAACGCTTTGCTTCTCTCAACACCTCCGACCTCCAGTGGCTCAACTCCGCCAATGTAGTTCTCTTGCCCAAAAAGGAAGGGGCGGAAGGCATCTCTGACTATAGGCCTATTAGCCTCATCCATGCCATTGCTAAAATCATCGCCAAGGTGGTAACCATAGAAGCATGTTTACTAATAAGTTTAAGTTCACCTTTAACATTAGCCATATAATCACTCAAGTGTTCGATCATGTAAGCATTATGTTTCAATTGTCTACCAACATAAGCATTAAAATCTTCTTGCTTAACCATAAAGTTATCAAATTCATCCAAACATTGGCTAGCAAACTTAGCGGGAGGGATTTCAGCTTTATCATATCTATAGAAAGAATTTACCTTTACTACCTGTGTCGGGTTATCGAGACCATGTGTTTCTTCAATAGGTGATGAATTAAGACCAGGTATTTCTTCAATAGGAGGTAAATTCTTAACATCTTCAGTTTTTATACCTTTTTCTTTCATAGGTTTCGTTGCCTCTTGCATATCTTCAGGACTGAGAAATAGAATACCCCTTTTCTTCGGAGTTGTCTTAGGAGTTGGTTCAGGAAGTGTCCAATTATTTTCATTAGTCAACATATTATTCAATATCATTTCAGGTTGATCAACAGTTCTTTCCCTGAAAACACAACCAGCACAACTATCCAGGTGGTCTTTGGAAGCATCGGTTAGTCCATTATAAAAGATATCAAGTATTTCATTTTTCTTGAGAGGATGATCAGGCAAAGCATTAAGTAATTGGAGAAGCCTCCCCCAAGCTTGTGGGAGACTCTCTTCTTCAATTTGCACAAAATTATATATTTCCTTTAAAGCACCTCGTTTCTTATGAGCGGGGAAATATTTAGCAGAGAAGTAGTAAATCATATCCTAGGGACTACACACACAACTAGGATCAAGAGAATTAAACCATATCTTAGCATCACCCTTTAATGAGAACGGAAATAATTTAAGGATATAATAGTAGCGAGTTTTCTCATCATTAGTGAACAGGGTAGCTATATCATTTAATTTAGTAAGATGTGCCACAACAGTTTCGGATTCATAGCCATAGAAAGGATCAGATTCAACCAAAGTAATTAACTCAGGATCAACAGAGAAATCATAATCCTTATTAATAATAAAGATAGGTGAAGTAGCATAAGCAGGATCATATTTCATTCTAGCATTCAGAGTTTTTCTTTAAGCTTAGCTAATAGTTTCTTAAGATCACTTCTATCATTGCAGGCAAGAAAGTCTCTAGCAGTTTCTTCATCCATAACATAACCCTCAGGAACAAAAGGCAATTCATATCTAGGGGGAGAATCTTTATCATCACTTTCATCAATATTATCAGTTTCAATAATTTCATTCTCTCTAGCCCTAGCAAGTTGTTCATCAAGAAATTCACCAAGTGGCACAGTAGTATCAAGCATAGAAGTAGTTTCATCATAAGTATCATGCAAAGCAGAAGTGGCATCATCAATAACATGCGACATATTAGAATTAATAGCAGAAGCAATTTTAGGTGTCGCAAGTTTACTCAAAACAGAAGGTGAATCAAGTGTAGAGCTAGATGGCAGTTCCTTACCTCCCCTCGTAGTTGAGGGAAAAATCTTGGTTCTGTGATCTTTCAAGTTCTTCATAGTGATAAGCAGATATAAATCCCAAGTGACTCAAAGAATAGAGCTATGCTCCCCGGCAATGGCGCCAGAAAATGGTCTTGATAACCCACAAGTATAGGGGATCGCAACATGTAGGATCAAGAAGTAGATGTGTCTAGAGGGGGGGTGATTAGACACTTAATGCTAAAGTTGCAATTTTTAAGCTTTTTCGGTTTAAGTGGAGTTTAGGCACAATTTCAACACACACAATACATATCAAGCAAGCATGCAAAGAGTATATGAGCAGCGGAATGTAAAGCATGCAACTTGCAAGAATGTAAAGGGAAGGGAATGGAGAGATCAAACGCAATTTGAGACACGGATGTTTTTCCCGTGGTTCGGATAGGTGGTGCTATCCTACATCCACGTTGATGGAGACTTCAACCCACAAAGGGTAACAGTTGCGCGAGTCCACACAGGGCTCCACCCACAAAGGGTAACGGTTGCGAGAGTCCACACAGGGCTCCACCCACGAAGGGTCCACGAAGAAGCAACCACCCACAAAGGGTCCACGAAGAAGCAACCTTGTCTATCCCACCATGGCCATCGCCCACACAGGACTTGCCTCACTAGCGGTAGATCTTCATGAAGTAAGCGATCTCCTTGCCCTTACAAACTCCTTGGTTCAACTCCACAATCTTGTCGGAGGCTCCCAAGTGACACCTAGCCAATCTAGGAGACACCACTCTCCAAGAAGTAACAAATGGTGTGTAGGTAATGAACTCCTTGCTCTTGTGCTTCAAATGATAGTCTCCCCAACACTCAACTCTCTCTCATAGGATTTGGATTTGGTGGAAAGAAGATTTGAGTGGAAAGCAACTTGGGAAGGCTAGAGATCAAGATTCATATGGTAGGAATGGAATATCTTGGTCTCAACACATGAGTAGGTGGTTCTCTCTCAGAACATACGAGTTGGAATGGTGTATGTGTTCTGATGGCTCTCTCATCGAATGAAGAGGAGGTGGAGGGGTATATATAGCCTCCACACAAAATCCAACCGTTACACACAGTTTTCCAATCTCGGTGGGACCGAATTAACAAACTCGGTCGGACCGAAAAGGTAAACCTAGTGACCGTTAGAGATTTCGGTGGGACCGACTGGATCAACTCGGTGGGACCGATGTGCTAGGGTTAGGGTAAATCCAAAACTCGGTTTGACTGACTACTCAAACTCGGTGGGACCGATTTGGGTAATAAGTGAGACTGAGATTTGGCCAAGCAAAACTTGGTGGAACCGATTGCATATCTCGGTGGGACCGAGAATATTGCAATGGGTAACAGAGAGTTTGCAAGCCCATCTCGGTGAGACTGAGATCCCATCGGTGAGACCGAACTAATTAGGGTTTGGCAGTGGCTTATGACAAGTGAAACTCGGTGGCGCCGGATAGGAAGAATCGGTAGGACCGAGTTTGGCTTAGGGTTTAGGCCATATGTGGAAGTGGGAAAGTAGCTGAGGGTTTTGGAGCATATCACTAAGCACATGAAGCAAGAGGCTCATTAAGCAACACCTCATCCCTCCTTGATAGTATTGGCTTTTCCTAAAGACTCAATGTGATCTTGGATCACTAAAATGTAAAATGATGAGTCTTGAGCTTGAAGCTTTAGCCAATCCTTTGTCCTTAGGATCTTGAAGGAGTTCCCACAACCTTTAGTCCATGCCACTCCATTGTTGAACTTATCTGAAACATGCTAGATCGAAATGTTAGTCCAACAAGAGATATGTTGTCATCAATTATCAAAACCACCTAGGGAGCACTTGTGCTTTCAATCTCCCCCTTTTTGGTAATTGATGGCAACATACATCAAAGCTTTATATAAAGATATAAAGAACAGCAAGTAAAGCTTTGGAAGGACATGTAACAAGCATAGGCTCCCCCTACATGTATGCACTCATGTAAATATGAAATATAGAGACATGTGAGAGCATAACCATGACAGAGTAGGCAATGTGTTACATGCATCTTGGCCATATGCATCAGAGCAAAAGATTATCAAGGAAAATACCTTCATGCTCATGAGTCCTTCTTGCAAACAGTATGTACATAAGCAAGAACTCCTCATACTCATGATTTTGATGCATATACTTACCTTGTGGTCTTGAGTTGGCTTAGGATGGAATGAACCTGCACAAACAAGGTTAGATAACACAGGTACGTCCACTAGCCAGAGCAAACAAAAGAAACCACAAGAATACCAAGACTGGGATGACATGTAGAGAGTGAGTACAAGGTACCACATTGAATTCAACATGTCCCCAAGAATAAAGATATGCAATGAATTTGACTGATTTCTTTCCCTTAGGTGTCTTGCTCCCCCTGAATCTTACATGGGATATTGGGAGAAGATAGGAAACAGAAAATCAGAGCTGAAAGATATGAATAGAACTTAATTCAAATGAGTTCATATGAACATGTCTTTTCCCCCCAAAAAGACATGTGGCATCTCTCCTCTTGAACATCAAGCATCTGGGATCCTTGAGTATTCTCTCCCCCTTGGAGATTTCTTTCTCCCCCTTAATATATGGGATCCTTGAGTATTCTCTCCCCCTTAGTACTTTCTCTCCTTTGAAGGTGATAAGCTTTTGATGTGATCTCTCTCTCCCTGATGATAAGCTTTGATGTGATCTCTCTCTCCCCCTTTGACATCAATTTCCAAGAAGGTTTTTCCTGGAATCCGTCGAATAGGTTTGGTCCTTGAGATTCAGTACAAAGCAGGAATAAAACTGTGATGCTTGTAGAGGACAAGATTCATTGAGTGGAGCTGGATCAGAAGAAATATAGAATATGTGGCAAACTGTTTTTCCTGTTGCGAAATCGGTGGCACCGAGTGGCATGTTTCGGTAGTACCGAAGGGATTCGGTTGGACCGAAAATGGCAATTCGGTGAAACCGAGTTCATCACAGAGAAAAACACTTGTCACCTCAGCTCACTAGTCAAGTAATATCTCACAAAGATTTGCAATGAATTAGCTAAAAGATTTGCAAGGAATTTGATGCAGAAATATGCAGAACAAAAATCAAAAAGAAAAGAGTGAAAGTTTCTAGATGAAGTTTTTTTTTGTTTGAAAAAGAAGGAAACAAATATGCAAGGGACAAATGCAGTAACTCAGAAAAGAACACAAGAGAACTTCATCTAGAATTGGGCGGTGACATAGTCACCTATGTTAGAGTATATTGACTTAGGAGTCAAGTGAGGACACTTGATCGTAGGTCATACTCATCATTTTAAGCTCAAAATGGGGTTACCATTTTTCGTTTAAGCATCTTGATGTATTCTCACCTTGTTAAGTTGCTTTGACTCATGTCTTGGAGTAAAGCTTCTCTAAGATGGAATAACATACCTTGGGTGGTGGTGTGGTTCTTGCTCATGTAGTTGAACTTGTGTGGGTGCTCAAGGTTGATGTAGCTCATCAAGAGTTGGGAGCACCACTTGGAGTTTGAGTTCATCTACCTACATGGGTTAGTTCTTGCAAGGAAGAGCACTTGTGTATCCAAAAATGACAATCATGAAGCTTAACATAGAATTTGTCAAAGGATATGTTTGAATGGTTTTGTGCTTCCTTGTCTTCAACCACTATTGTGTAGAGTCTTGGTCTTGTAGAGATTGCTCAAGATGTGAGTGAGTCGCAATCTCATGGAATTAGATTCAACCAAGCACCTACATGGGTTAGGCAACATGCAAGGTGCAAATATATCCAAGACATAAGATAGTTATCATAAGAGATATATCATGGATTAGTCATAAGCTCATGTCTTGCATGTATCCAATGGAGTTTCTACTCCAATTTCGAAGCATCAATGATGTTCAATTCTCCTCTCAACCTGCAAAACACTTTCTCATCAAGTGGTTTAGTGAATATATCCGCTAATTGCTTGTCGGTGCGAACATGCTTAAGATTGATGTCACCCTTAGCAACATGATCTCGAATGAAATGATGACGAACTTCAATATGCTTAGTTCGAGAATGTTGTACAGGATTATGACCAATTTTGATAGCACTTTCATTGTCACAAAGCAGTGGAACATGTTTCACATAAATCCCATAATCTTTAAGAGTTTGGGTCATCCAAAGTAATTGAGCACAACATGAACCAGCGGCAATGTATTCTGCTTCGGCGGTGGATAAGGATACCGAGTTTTGTTTCTTGGAAGACCAAGACACAAGAGATCTACCAAGAAATTGACAAGTACCCGAAGTGGACTTTCTATCAACCTTGTCTCCGGCATAATCCGAGTCAGAATAGCCAACAAGATCAAAAGAAGACCTCTTAGGATACCAAATGCCAAAATTTGGTGTATGGATTAAATATCTCACTATCCTTTTCACAGCCTTAAGATGACAATCTTTAGGAGCAGCTTGATATCGTGCACACATGCACACACTTAGCATAATATCGGGACGTGAAGCACATAGGTATAACAATGAACCAATCATAGAGCGATAAACCTTTTGATCAACCGGTTCACCATCTTTGGTTAAATCATTATGTCCACTAGTAGGCATGGGTGTAGACATACCTTTGCATTCTTGCATATTGAACTTCTTGAATAAGTCCTTGGTGTACTTTGTTTGAGAGACAAATGTACCTTCCTTAGTTTGCTTGATTTGCAACCCGAGAAAGAATTTGAGTTCACTCATCATAGACATCTCAAAATTCTCTGACATTAGCTTTCCAAACTTTTCACTAAAGAGAGGGTTAGTTGAACCAAATATGATATCATCAACATAAATTTGGCATACAAATAGTTCTCCATTAACCCTTTTAGTAAAAAGAGTAGAATCAATTTTACCAATTTCAAAACCACTTGTAGTAAGGAACTTGGTCAAGCATTTATACCATGCTCTAGGAGCTTGTTTAAGACCATAAAGAGCTTTGTGAAGTTTGTAAATATGATTTGGTTTCTTAGGATTGATAAAGCCGGGAGGTTGTTTGACATAAACTTCCTCCTCTATTTCACCATTTAGAAAAGCACTTTTAATGTCCATTTGGTACAAGGTGATATTATGGTGATTAGCATAGGCAAGTAAGATGCGAATGGACTCAAGTCTAGCAACGGGAGCATACGTCTCACCATAGTCCATACCTTCGACTTGTGTGTACCCTTGGGCGACGAGACGTGCTTTGTTGCGAACCACTTGTCCATCTTCATCTTGCTTGTTGCGGAACACCCATTTGGTACCAATGATGTTGTGGTTGTTGTCGGGCTTCTCGACCAATGTCCAAACTTGGTTTCTCTCAAAATTATGTAGCTCTTCATGCATAGCGTTTATCCAATCCGGATCTTCCAATGCTTCTTCAACCTTCATAGGTTCAATGCTACAGATGAATGAATAGTTTTCACAAAATTTAGCTAAATGAGTTTTTGAGCGAGTGATTCTCCCGGTTTGTATATCATTGAGGATTTGCTCGACGGGATGATCTTTGGCAATTCTTGCTCGAACTCGTGAGAGCTTTTGCTTGGGTCTTCGTTGAACATCTTCTTCATCTTGTTCTTCTTCTTGGCCTTCTTCATTGTTGACGTCGTCGTTCTCTTGTCGTGGTGGAGAAGGAGGTTGTTGATGTTCATCTTGACGTACTTCCTCGTTTTCTTCATCTTGGTGTGTCCCACTTGTGGATGCTTCCGTGTCGATTCTTGGTTCACCTTGTCGTGAAGTAGAAGCTTCCACTTGGACGGATGAAGTACTCTCCTTCACCTCCGTTGGACGAATTTTGCCAATGGACAAGTCTTGAATTGCTTCTAAAGGGTCTTTGTCTCCTACATCAATTGGCAATTGCTCTACTTGCGAGCCATTAGATTCATCAAACTTCACATCTACCGTCTCTTCAACCTTTCGGGTGAAATTGTTGTAGACACGGTAAGTGTGAGAGTTTGAGCCATAACCAAGTAGAAAACCTTCATGAGATTTAGGAGCAAACTTTGAACGACGATGCTTATCAAGAATGTAGCACTTTGAGCCGAATACTCGAAAGTATCCAACTTGGGGTTTGTTACCGGTGAGAAGCTCGTATGCCGTCTTGCCGAGTAGCTTGTGAAGATATAAGCGATTTGTTGCGTGACAAGCTGTCTCAACCGCTTCTGCCCAAAAGTGCTTTGGCGTCTTGTATTCATCATGCATCGTTCTTGCCATTTCGATGAGCGTCCGGTTCTTCCTCTCAACAACTCCATTTTGTTGAGGTGTGTACGTAGCCGAGAACTCGTGTGAAATCCCTTCTTCGTCAAGAAAGGTGTTCACATTTGCGTTCTTGAACTCCATTCCGTTGTCACTCCGAACCTTCTTGATCTTCACATCAAACTGATTTTGGGCCTTCCTAGCGAAGTTTCTGAAGATCTTCTGGACCTGCGACTTGTCATTAAGAAAGAACACCCACATAAATCTTGAAAAATCATCAACTATAACTAGACCAAAGGAATTTCCACCGAGACTCTTGTAGGCGTTGGGACCAAAAAGATCCATGTGAAGTAGCTCGAGTGGCCTCCTTGTGGTCATGATGTTCTTCACGGGATGTCTTCCTCCAACCTGTTTACCTGCTTGACAAGCACTGTAAAGTCTATCCTTATCAAATATGACATCGTTGACTCCAAGGATATGATTTCCTTTAATAAGCTTGTCAAGGTTTCTCATGCCAACGTGACCTAGTCGTCTATGCCACAACCAACCTTTTGAGGATTTAGCAACAAAGCAAGTTTTAGGTTGTGCCTTTTTAGAGAAATCGACAATGTAAAGATCACCCCTACGCATACCCGTAAATACCATTTTATGATTGTCTCGACGAAATACTTGGCAATCTACCTCAATAAATAGGACATTCAAACCGAAATCAGCAAGTCTAGATACTGAAAGTAAGTTGTAGCCAAGAGATTCAACGAGCATGACATTTTGAATGGAACTATCATGTGAGATGGCCACCTTACCAAGGCCAACCACTTTACCCTTTGAATTATCACCAAAGGTGACATATTTTCGAGGGCTGTCATTTTCAGCAAGCTCACGAAACATCTCTTCATCTCCGGTCATATGATCAGTACATCCACTATCAAGAACCCATTCCTTTCCTCCTGATTCATATCCCCGAAGATTTGCCATAAGACCAAAATGTCTCATTGCATCATCAAGATCGAAGTCACTATCATCATCATCATAATATTCATGTTCATCATGATCTTGTGACTCATCATTTCCTAGAGAGGGTAATTCATTAGATAAATGATCATCAAAGTGGTCACTTTTATGAATTCTTATAGCTTTGAATATGATATCATTCATGATTCCAACATCTCCTTTAGCATGCTTAAGATTGGTAAGTTCAAATAGACATTTACCAAAACTAGGATCACTAGAATTCATCTTACTCAAGGCAATAGATTTATGGAAAATTTCATCCAAAGTTTTCAAGGAATGATCGGGAAATCGTTCCTCAAGAAATTTCCATATAGTATAGGCACAATTTTGAGTAGGCAAACTAGCAATCAAGTTTTTGGGCAATCCTCTAATGATGAGCTCAATAGTTCTAAGATTGCGAATCATGTCAATATCTTCATCTAGGGTAGGATGCAAAGGATCAATATGAAGTGCACAAGGGCTAGCAATATACTTGTTCAAACGATATTGATTGAAGATTACAAGCATCTCATTTTTCCACTCATGAAAATACTTTCCATCAAGAATAGGCACTCTATGTCTAAGACTCCCTAGAGTAGACACATCCATCTTCCTCCAATGGTGATTAAACCAAGGCAATGGAGACCAATGCTCTGATACCACTTGTAGGATCAAGAAGTAGATGTGTCTAGAGGGGGGGTGATTAGACACTTAATGCTAAAGTTGCAATTTTTAAGCTTTTTCGGTTTAAGTGGAGTTTAGGCACAATTTCAACACACACAATACATATCAAGCAAGCATGCAAAGAGTATATGAGCAGCGGAATGTAAAGCATGCAACTTGCAAGAATGTAAAGGGAAGGGTTTGGAGAGATCAAACGCAATTTGAGACACGGATGTTTTTCCCGTGGTTCGGATAGGTGGTGCTATCCTACATCCACGTTGATGGAGACTTCAACCCACAAAGGGTAACGGTTGCGCGAGTCCACACAGGGCTCCACCCACAAAGGGTAACGGTTGCGAGAGTCCACACAGGGCTCCACCCACGAAGGGTCCACGAAGAAGCAACCACCCACAAAGGGTCCACGAAGAAGCAACCTTGTCTATCCCACCATGGCCATCGCCCACACAGGACTTGCCTCACTAGCGGTAGATCTTCATGAAGTAGGTGATCTCCTTGCCCTTACAAACTCCTTGGTTCAACTCCACAATCTTGTCGGAGGCTCCCAAGTGACACCTAGCCAATCTAGGAGACACCACTCTCCAAGAAGTAACAAATGGTGTGTAGGTAATGAACTCCTTGCTCTTGTGCTTCAAATGATAGTCTCCCCAACACTCAACTCTCTCTCATAGGATTTGGATTTGGTGGAAAGAATATTTGAGTGGAAAGCAACTTGGGAAGGCTAGAGATCAAGATTCATATGGTAGGAATGGAATATCTTGGTCTCAACACATGAGTAGGTGGTTCTCTCTCAGAACATACAAGTTGGAATGGTGTATGTGTTCTGATGGCTCTCTCATCGAATGAAGAGGAGGTGGAGGGGTATATATAGCCTCCACACAAAATCCAACTGTTACACACAGTTTTCCAATCTCGGTGGGACCGAATCAACAAACTCGGTCGGACCGAAAAGGTAAACCTAGTGACCGTTAGAGATTTCGGTGGGACCGACTGGATCAACTCGGTGGGACCGATGTGCTAGGGTTAGGGTAAATCCAAAACTCGGTTTGACCGATTACTCAAACTCGGTGGGACCGATTTGGGTAATAAGTGAGACTGAGATTTGGCCAAGCAAAACTTGGTGGAACCGATTGCATATCTCGGTGGGACCGAGAATATTGCAATGGGTAACAGAGAGTTTGCAAGTCCATCTCGGTGAGACCGAGATCCCATCAATGAGACCGAACTGATTAGGGTTTGGCAGTGGCTTATGACAAGTGAAACTCGGTGGCGCCGGATAGGAAGAATCGGTAGGACCGAGTTTGGCTTAGGGTTTAGGCCATATGTGGAAGTGGGAAAGTAGCTGAGGGTTTTGGAGCATATCACTAAGCACATGAAGCAAGAGGCTCATTAAGCAACACCTCATCCCTCCTTGATAGTATTGGCTTTTCCTAAAGACTCAATGTGATCTTGGATCACTAAAATGTAAAATGATGAGTCTTGAGCTTGAAGCTTTAGCCAATCCTTTGTCCTTAGCATCTTGAAGGAGTTCCCACAACCTTTAGTCCATGCCACTCCATTGTTGAACTTATCTGAAACATGCTAGATCGAGATATTAGTCCAACAAGAGATATGTTGTCATCAATTATCAAAACCACCTAGGGAGCACTTGTGCTTTCACAACAGTTTTCGAGGGTAGAGTATTCAACCCAAATTTATTGATTCGTGACAAGGTGAGCCAAAGAATAGTCTCAAGTATTAGCAGCTGAGTTGTCAGTTCAACCACACCTGGAAACTTAATATCTGCAGCAAAGTGTTTAGTAGCAAAGTAATATGATAATAATGGTTATGGTAGCAAAACTAATATTTTCGGGTTTTGTAGTGATGGTAACAATAGCAACGGAAAAGTAAATAAGCAAAGAACAATATATGGAAAAGCTCATAGGCAATGGATCGATGATGGAGAATTATGCCAGATGTGATCGATCATGTAACAGTCATAACCTAGGGTGACACGGAACTAGCTCCAGTTCATCAATGTAATGTAGGCATGTATTCCGAATATAGTCATACGTGCTTATGGAAAAGAACTTGCATGACATCTTTTGTCCTACCCTCCCGTGGCAGCGGGGTCCTATTGGAAACTAAGGGATATTAAGGCCTCCTTTTAATAGAGTACCGGACCAAAGCATTAACACATAGTCAATACATGAACTCCTCAAACTATGGTCATCACCGGGAGTGGTCCTGATTATTGTCACTTCGGGGTTGCCGGATCATAACACATAGTAGGTGACTATAGACTTGCAAGATAGGATCAAGAACTCTCATATATTGATGAAAACATAATAGGTTCAGATCTGAAATCATGGCACTCGGGCCCTAGTGACAAGCATTAAGCATAGCAAAGTCATACCAACATCAATCTCAGAACATAGTGGATACTAGGGATCAAACCCTAACAAAACTAACTCGATTACATGATAAATCTCATCCAACCCATCACCGTCCAGCAAGCCTACGATGGAATTACTCAGGCACGGCGGTGAGCATCATGAAATTGGTGATGGAGGAAGGTTGATGATGACGATGGCGACGGATTCCCCTCTCCGGAGCCCCGAACGGACTCCAGATCAGCCCTCCCGAGAGAGTTTAGGGCTTGGCGGCAGCTCCATATCGTAAAACGCGATGAATCTCCCTGATTTTTTCTCCCCGAATGTGAATATATAGAGTTGGAGTTGAGGTCAGTGGAGCTCCAGGGGGCCACGAGGCAGGGGGCACCCAGGGGGTAGGTGATACGTCTCCGTCGTATCTACTTTTACAAACACTTTTGCCCTTATTTTGGACTCTAACTTGTATGATTTTAATGGAACAAACCGGACTGACGCTGTTTTCAGCAAAATTGCCATGATGTTGTTTTATGTGCAGAAAACAAAAGTTCTCGGAATGACCTGAAACTCCACGGAATATCTTACAATAAATAATAAATAATCCTCGCCAAAGATGAAGACCAGGGGGCACACACCCTTGCCACGAGGGTGGGGGGCGCCCCCCCCCCCAGGGCGCGCCCCCTACCTCGTGGGCCCCCTGGAGACCCCCCGACTCCAACACCAACTCTATATAACTGCTTTCGGGGAGAAAAAAATAGGAGAGAAGAAATCATCACGTTTTACGATAGAGCCGCCGCCAAGCCCTAAAACCTCTAGGGAGGGCTGATCTGGAGTCCGTTCGGGGCTCCGGAGAGGGGGATTTGTCGCCGTCGTCATCATCAACCATCCTCCATCACCAATTTCATGATGCTCACCGCCGTGTGTGAGTAATTCCATCGTAGGCTTGCTGGACGATGATGGGTTGGATGAGATTTATCATGTAATCAAGTTAGTTTTGTTAGGGTTTGATCCCTAGTATCCACTATGTTCTGAGATTGATGTTGCTATGACTTTGCTATGCTTAATGTTTGTCATTAGGGCCCGAGTGCCATGATTTCAGATCTGAACATATTATGTTTTCATCAATATATGAGAGTTCTTGATCCTATCTTGCAAGTCTATAGTCACCTATTATATGTTATGATCTGTTAACCCCAAAGTCACAATAATCGGGATACTTACCGGTGATTACCGTAGTTTGAGGAGTTCATGTATTCACTATGTGCTAATGCTTTGTCCTGGTTCTCTATTAAAAGGAGGCCTTAATATCCCTTAGTTTCCATTAGGACCCCGCTGACACGGGAGGGTAGGACAAAAGATGTCATGCAAGTTCTTTTCCATAAGCACGTATGACTATATTCGGAATACATGCCTACATTACATTGACGAATTGGAGCTAGTTCTGTGTCACCCTATGTTATGATTGTTACATGATGAACCGCATCCGGCATAATTATCCATCATTGATCCAATGCCTACGAGCTTTCCATATACTGGTTTACGTTTATTTACTTTCCCATTGCTATTGTTACAATCACTACAAAATACCAAAAACACTACTTTGCTTTTGTTACTATTTTGTTACCATTACCATCACTATCATATTACTTTGCTACTAAACACTTTGCTGCAGATACTAAGTTTCCAGGTGTGGTTGAATTGACAACTCAGCTGCTAATACTTGAGAATATTCTTTGGCTCCCCTTGTGTCGAATCAATAAATTTGGGTTGAATACTCTACCCTCGAAAGCTGTTGCGATCCCCTATACTTGTGGGTTATCAAGACTAATTTCTGCCGCCGTTTCTGGGGAGCATAGCTCTATTCTTTGAGTCACTTGGGATTTATATCTGCTGGACACTATGAAGAATTTGAAAGACGCCAAGACAACAATTTATACCTTAACTATGAGGGGAGGTAAGGAACTGCCATCTAGCTCTGCACTTGATTCACCTTCTGTTATGAGTAAACTTGCGACACCTAAACCTGCTTCTGCTATTCGTTCTGATATGTCGCATGTTATTGATGATGCTACTTCTGCTATACATGATACTTATGATGAAACTACCTCTATGCCTGATACTACTATGCCACTTAGTGATTTTCTCGAGGAACGACTTGCTAGGGCTAGAGAGATTGAAAACATTGAATCTGATTATGAGGATGAAAGTGATGATGAAGAATCACTTGTTATTCCTGAGGGTTATTTATTTGATCAAGAAGCTTCTTTAGCTATTTTAGCTTGCAAAGATAGATATGAACTCCAAAGGTTATTAGCTAAATGGAATAAGCAATCTCTAAATGCTAGGATGAGACCTGACCCTACTTTTGCTACTTCACTTATCTGTGTTGCTGATAAGGATTATGAATTCTCTGTTGATCCTGATATAATTACTTTGGTTGAATCTGATCCTTTTCATGGCTATGAATCTGAAACTGTTGTGGCACATCTTACTAAATTAAATGATATAGCTACCCTGTTCACTAATGATGAGAGATCTCGCTACTTTTATATCCTTAAAATATTTCCGTTCTCATTAAAGGGTGATGCTAAGATATGGTTTAATTCTCTTGATCCTGGTTGTGTGCGTAGTCCCCAGGATATGATCTATTACTTCTCTGCTAAATATTTCCTTGCTCATAAGAAACAAGCTGCTTTAAAGGAAATATACAACTTTGTGCAAATTAAAGAAGAGAGTCTCCCACAAGCTTGGGGGAGGCTTCTCAAGTTACTTAATGCTTTGCCTGATCATCCTCTTAAGAAAAATGAAATACTTGATATCTTTTATAATGTACTAACCGATGCTTCCAGAGATTACCTGGATAGTTGTGCTGGTTCTCTTTTCAGGGAAAGAACACCGGATGAAGCTGAAATCTTATTGAACAATATGTTGAAAAATGAAAATAATTGGGCACCTCCTGAGCCAGCTCCTGCTCCAATTAATGATCCTATTCCTAAACCAACTCCGAAGAAGAGGGGTATTCTATTTCTCAGTCCCGAAGATATGAAAGAGGCAAAGAAATCTATGAAAGAAAAAGGTATTAAAGCTGAAGATGTTAAGAATTTACCTCCTATTGAAGAAATACATGGTCTTAATTTACCGCCTATTGAAGAAACATATGACCTTGATCCTTTACTTATTGAAGAACCTCCAGACCTCGATAACCCGACACAGGTAGTAAAGGTAAATTCTCTCTATAGATATGATAAAGCTGAAATCACTCCTACTAAAATTGCTAGTCAATGCTTGGATGAATTTGATAATTTTATGTTTAAACAAGAAGACTTCAATGCTTATTTTGGTAGACAATTAAAAAAATATGCTGATATGATTAAATACTTGGGTGATTATATGGCTAATATTAGAGGTGAACTTAAACTTATTAGTACACATGCTTCTATGGTTACCACTCAAGTAGAACAAGTACTTAAAGCTCAAAAAGAATTGCTCAATGAGATGAATAGTAAGAAAAATGATTATGCTGTTAAAGTGGCTACTAGAACTGGTAGAATGACTCAGGAACCTTTGTAAGGCCACCCTAAGAGAATTGAGCAAGATTCTCAGAGAAATAAAATTGATGCACCTAGTTCTTCTAAAAAGAAGAAAAAGAAAAATGATAGAACTGTACAAACTTCTAGTGAATCTATTGCTGAACCACCTGATAATCCAAATGATATTTCTATGTCTGATGCTGAAACACAATCTGGCAATGAACATGGACCTAATGAAAATGTTAATGATGATGTTCATAATGATGCTCAACCTAGCAATGATAATGATGTAGAAATTGAACCTGCTGTTGATCTTGATAACCCACAATCAAAGAATCAACGTTATGATAAGAAAGATTTTGTTGCTAGGAAACATGGTAAAGAAAGAGAGCCTTGGGTTCAGAAACCCATGCCTTTTCCTCCCAAACCATCCAAGAAAAAGGATGATGAGGATTTTGAGCGCTTTGCTGAAATGATTAGACCTATCTTTTTGCGTATGCGATTAACTGATATGCTTAAAACCAATCCTTATGCTAAGTACATGAAAGATATTATTACAAATAAAAGAAAGATACCGGAAGCTGAAATTTCCACCATGCTTGCTAATTATACTTTTAAGGGTGGAATACCAAAGAAACTTGGAGACCCAGGAGTACCTACTATACCATGCTCCAATAAAAGAAACTATGTTAAAACTGATTTATGTGATCTTGGAGCCGGTGTTAGTGTTATGCCTCTCTCTTTATATCGTAGACTTGACTTGAATAAGTTGACACCTACTGAAATATCTTTGCAAATGGCCGATAAATCAACTGCTATACCTGTCGGTATTTGTGAGGATGTGCCTGTTGTAGTTGCAAACGTTACTATTTTAACGGACTTTGTTATTCTTGATATTCCCGAGGACGATAGTATGTCTATTATTCTTGGAAGACCTTTTCTTAATACTGCAAGGGCTGTTATTGATTGCAA